>NC_046224.1:39680542-40291770 GCF_009819885.2 Catharus ustulatus | reverse complement strand
AAGAGATACCTGTCTTTTCAGTGAGCCTGTTCCCGTATCACAAATTTGTTTATTTTAAAACTCACATTTAGTGCAAGGGGAGTATTTCTGTCAGTGCTTCAGTTGCACTTGGTTGAAGACACTGCTGTGACAATTGGCCAGCTTGGCATTTAAATGTCATTTACACCAGAAAGCAACTGAATCTGACCTGACTACTGAAGCAGATGTCATGAGTGAAGGTGAACTTCTGTAACTGAATGAGGTTGCTGATAAAAAACCTGAATTGCAGAACGCAAATGGAAGACCACTGATTCTTCTGCATATGCTTTATTTCCTGTATGTGCCATGTGCAATTTACCTTGGAGGAGCAATGCTACAAGAGATGTCACCGAAATTTTCATTTAAAATCCAACATTTGCGGTCCCTGCTGGTTAAAGCCGCCAGGATGAGCAGGTTTCTGTCCTCTCTAGAAATGGGATTGATGATATTTTCTAAATCAAGCTAATGAGTCCTAGACTTGCTTCAGCCCAGCAGGCCAGGGGGACAAGCTAATTTTTCTCTCTTTCTATGTAGCATTGCTGCACACAAAGTTATTTGAAACTGTTTGCTACCTCAACATTTCTGTTCCAGATGACAGCAGGACACAGGCTGAGATCTCTTCTTTCGACATGGAATGTGTAGGAAGAATTACTGCCTATCCCCTAAGTAGAGAATCTCATTCCCAAATGTACCTCCTGATGTGTGTTTAGGATGCAGTCCAAAAATCCACAGGACAAAGAAGGAAGAGTAATGAAATTGGTAGAAAACGCATTAAAGAGAAATAGAGGCAAAAAAAATAAGAGTTAATTGCTCTACCTGTGTTTGAGCCCACAGGGTTTGTATAGATGAGTGTTAGTGATGCAGCTCTCCATTGGTGCTGGGGTAAACTTTGTTCTTAAGGGCAAATAATCTATCAAGATAAAAATGTTAAACAAGTCCTTTCCACTTATGTTCCTCAGTATGGCTCAAATTACTTTTCAGCTGTGCCCAGTGTTATTGTTGGCTTTTCTAATTAGGTAAGTTAGGAAATGCTGGTGCTACTTCCTACTAATTTAAAGACTAGAACTAATTTAAAGAAATTAAAGCTAAACCCCCCACCTTTAAACAATACATTAATCCAGAATTTGATTTAATAAGGAAGGAAGCAACTGAGGGTTAAGTCAGGTGGGCATGCAAAGGAAAATCAGCCAGTGTAGTCAGTAGAGCAGCCATTGTGGGGGTTATTGGGGATCAAAGGGTTTTTCTGCTTAACAGACAATTGCAAGCATGTAATACATCCAACCCTTCTCAGTCATCTTTAACAACCATTTCTGTAAGTCATTACACTGAGTGTAATTGTCAAGGTGCTGGCAGCCTCTGTGGGGAGAGGCCAGGGCTGCCCTGGCTGCAGTCAACACACCACAGGGCCCAGTCTGGCTACCAAATAGGGGCACCTCTGGGAAAGACGATTTGAGGTGGGGCAAAAAATATTGCACAGGCAGAGGATGAAGGGGGAAGAAGTGGGCAGCAGTCACCTGAACACCAAGCTGGAAGCAGGAGGAAGGTAAGGAGGTGCTGCAGATGCCAGAGCTGAGATTTTTGGCAGCCCCAGGAGGACTCCACACCAGCAAGCAGGCATTTCCCAACAGGAATCTCAGCCTGTGGAAAACCCACACTGGGTTTATCTGAAAGGACTGCAGCTCATGAAAGGACCCAGGCTGAAGCAGGGGGTAGGAAGAGCAGAGCCCACAACAGCTGTTACAGACTGACCACTATTCCCTGAGGAGGAGGCAGAGGAGTCAGGAGTGAAGGTGTGAAGTAGTGGGAAGGGAGGGTGGTGTTTTACAGTTTTTGACTTTGTTTCTCACTATGCAATTTTAATTTGCAATAAATTAAAATCTCTTTTGCTCTTGATGGTAACTGGCAAGCACTCTTCCCATCTTTCTCAAGCAATTAAGTTTCACTTTTCTTCTCCTACCAGCTGAGATGCTGGGGTGAATGAGAGGCTGGGTGGGCACACTCCCCATCAGTTATCCAGAGAGTAGGGCATCAAGTACAGGAAGCCTTGTGCAGAGGGCAAGCTTTGCTAAAACACATAAGCAGACTGGAATAAAAGTCAACCATTAGCAATATACAGAAAAAAAGCCACAGCCCCAACCAAGTTTCTTTCAAACGTGAAATTGCCAGCTTCACATTTTTGAGACTGGGTTCTGGCACATTTTACTTCTCTACCTCCTAAAAAGGTGTGCAATATTGAACTTCCAAAGACCTTTAAAAATCCTGCCACAAGAGAGATAACAGTCAAACCCTTATGAGAACATCTTGTAATGAACCTGCACAGCAAAAGAGATGTTTGTGACAGAGGGCTCTCTCCTTATGGCTGAGTTCTCTTATGGGTGAGATGTCGTTTGATTCATGTAGCCACTCAAGTTTTATATTATGTTTCATCCCATACTGGAATGCAGCAATCCTGTTTGCACACTCATGCATATACTTATGAACACTTTATGAATGAAAATTATAATCTTGACTGGTCAAACTGTTCTAACTTGTCACATAAAAATTTCAAGAGATGGCTTCCCAAAATAATACATGAAAAGTGCATTATCTGTCATGCAGAAACAGTAAAAGGATAATGTTAAAGATGAGAAATCTGTATTTCAAATGAGTATTTGTATTCTACTGAATGACACAAATATAAGGAGTAACTATCACAGGAATAGTTATCATGCTAAAAAGAGTTTGAGAGCTGCTTATGTGAAGACAGGACACTGACAATATGAGAAAAAGCACAATATCTTGTCATGTATTCTGCCCTATTCCCAAATTTTTTTCACTTTCCTGCTCCAAATTCAATAAACTAAACTACAATTGCTATAGGAGACTTTTATTCTGAACAAAACCAGTGAAAATACAATTTACACTAAAAGCCCAAGCTGAGACAAGTCATGTTGTTGCTGTTGTTACTTGCTGGCTGTTTTAGGTGGGATCCACTCGTGTATCTTCTTGCGAGTAGTGGAGTAAGGCACATACTGCTCAGGAGTGCCACTCACATTGAATTTATGGTTCTCCCAGATAAATTTACGAGCAACTGGTGGATGAGTGGTTGGAGGGTCATCCGTCATTGAGTGCAGCCAGCGATGCCTTAAGGGAAAAAAGACATATTGTTATTAAGGAACATCACATGATGTCTACCAAGCCTATCTCCTGACTGCCAAGGGTCCTCCTCTGAAGAGACACTAAGTATTTATTCTGAAAAAAATAATTTTAATCCAGTGTGACTTTGAATGAGACTACAGGAAATTTATTTTAATTTGTTTCACAAGCATAACTGATAAGTAACAGTTCTGCCTCCAAGCAACTGAAAGCACACCTAAGTTCAAATTTCCTGTTCCTTTGTACACTCAGTATTTGGGCAGAGTATGTTGTCACTTGTTTGTACAGCCTTTACCAGGCTGCAAGGTTAAGGCAGGCATTACAAATGACAAAACCATAAGGATTGGTTTTGTTGCCTGGGTTTTTTCTTTGTTAGGTTATGGAGATTTGTTTTTGGTTACCAGAAGACTATGCTGCACAACAATTTCAACGCTATTTTCAAAGCATACATGAGGCTGCCACTTGGGATACAGATTAACGACCTAAGTACACCTGAAACAAGCACATAAATATTTACTGACTGCACAACACAATGATTAATACCAATCAGTAATAGGGCAATTACCAAGTGATTCCAGTGATTAGCCTTTACCTATGAACTAAATGTCAATCTTTCTTTGTGCAAGCAACATTAATGATCAAGCAAAGCACTTTCCCTAACAATTTACTGAAACACTGCACTAGGGACCAACTGAATTGATTTCATCCCTCTCATATTTCAGTGCCTGAAGCAACTTTCAAATATGAATTACATTTTAATTACCTGTCAGTTTACATGTACTTCATACTGTGTGTAGTTATGACAAAAGTGAGGTTATGACATTTTTTGCAAGCTTATGTATTTTTTTACTGAGGTAGAATTAAGGAGACTTCTGCTAATCAGCTTTTGCAAAGACTTGACCTAAAAATATGAAGTCCTCTTTTCTAGTTCTATTAGAAAACCTAAAAATTCAGCCCTTAGTAACAAATCCAGCACACTTAATTTATACAGAAAAACAAAACCATGATAAAAGTTGTGAGAAATAGACTGACAGGTATATTCTAAGTCCCAAGAGCTCTAGAGAAGGTTGGTAATCTTTTCAAATTGCTGCTTGACATGTATTTAAAAAAAAAAAAAAGGGAAAAAAATCACAATTTTTGCTATAACTTCAGTACAAAAATGTCACTTTAAAAAAAGTGTCAGCCTAAAGTTCTTTTTCTATAAGTAAAAACCAAACAAAACCCCCACACTAAAGCATTGTAGGACTAAGGCCTCCCAGGAAACCGGCTTGAATATAAAATCAGATGGAACCATAAGATCGTTTAAAACTAAGAAGAAAAAACTGTGTTTAGAGGCAAAGAACAGCTTCCTGTGGGAAAAATGATCCACTTTTAAGTTTAGAAGTTATACACATGCATATAATGCTCTTCCTCTCTCCACACTCCTTTGTAAACCTGGTCTCATTCAAAGTGTAAATTTTGCATTGCTTTTATTTTTTTTTTAAAAAAAAAGATAAATGGCTAACAATTTCTGTCTGGAAAAAGGTGGCCCCATAGCACTACTAATCATTATGTGGTCTGATGACACAGGATCAGGTCTTGCTCAATTTTAACCCTGGTGTTTTAAACCAGCCTCTAAAATGCCCTGGCCACACCACACAAAGCTCTGTCACCTTGGGCAAACTCTCTTGACCGGTTCACACCTGTCAGAAGAATTCTGTGTACTGCTGTGCTTCACCTCACCTCAGGTACCACATGTCCTAGGACAGCCTGCATCAAGGTTGGCAGAAACATTGCAAAAAAGCTAACCTGACAGAGGAGGGACCCTGTGCTCACACCCAACAAGATCTGCACTGCTAACACAGAAACACTGAGTCTGTGGCATGAGAAAAAGGGCAAAAGAACAGTCCATTCTGCTATTACTGACTCAAGGACTGCATTTCAAAATGCTTTGCAACATCACTCCATAGGACCCCCAGCTTTTTAAAACTGCTTACACTAACATGCTGGCTTTAGCCAGGGTAGAGTTAATCTTATTTTTAAAAATAAAAATTAAGGCTCTTATTGCAACGTGCAAGGGATACTACTAATAAAGTGCATTTAATTCTTATGTGAGTGTGCTGCTTGTGGCTGGGGTAGAGTTAGTCTTCCTCCCAGTGGCTGATATGGGGCTGTGTTTTGGATTTGTGCTGAACACAGGGCTGATAATATAGAGATGTTTTTGTTATTGCTGAGCAGGGCTTACACAGAGCCAAGGCCTTTTCTGCTTTTAATACTGCCATGCTGTCAGGGGTATATGGGATGCTGGGAGGAGACACAGGCAGAACAGATGATCCCAACTGACCAAAGGACTATTCTGTACCACATGGCATCATGCTCAGCATATAAAGTAGGGGGAAGAAGCAGGTAGAAGGGGATGTTGGGACTGATGTTATTTATCTTCCCAAGCCACCATTACACATGATGGAGCCCTGCTCTTCTGGAGATGGCTGAACACCTGCCTGCCCATGGGAAGCAGTGAATGAATTCTTGTTTTGCTTTGCCTGTGTGCAGCTTTTGCTTTCCCTATTGAACTGTGCTTATCTCAACCCACAAGTTTTCCAGCTTTTACCCTTACAATTCTCTCCCCAGTCCCACTGGAGGGGGAATGAACAAGTGACTGCCTGGGGTTAAACCATGACACAGTCAACTTACAACACACACATGTTCACCTAGTGATAATTCTAGTAACAGGGGATAAGGATTCTGCACACAAATCCCTATTTAAGCACCTGTCATCATGCCTCAGCATCCTCATGCTCCCCAAGAGTCAAGCCCACCACCAGGACAGACAAAAACTTGTCAGACAGATATCCAGTTACAAAGGCCCTGAAAGACAGGCTGAAGCAAGCACAGCAGTAGAACTGTATTAATGCTCAGCTAAAACCAACTATATTCCAAGCTTGCATAATGTCTGGCACTTCTGTCATTACAAGTGTACTTGTCACACATTCATTCCTTCAAACATCAGAAAAGTTTCATGATATAATTTAACAGAGTTGCTTTACCTGTCATTTAAACTATTGCTGTGCAGCTTTTTAAGACTAAATCCATAAAATCTTTTAAATTACAGCATTTTTGAGTAATTAATATCTTTGGGTTTAAGATTTTCTGGATTTCTGTAACATCAACATGAAATCAGGCTCAAATTTAAACCTATCAGCAAAACCAATTCTTGAATCACATTTTCTCACTGAAAAGTAAAAATAAAATTGCTCACTGACAAGACGTGCCAGTACAGTCACAGGTATTGAAAAACATGAACAGATTTCAAAAGTTTTGGACAATCAATCCACTATGAATTATTCTTATATTTAAGAGTTTTCAGGGCTTCACCTGGTCACAAAGGATTCGCCTTAGAAGCACATGTGACTTACAAAAGCATTTTAGTTTGCAGAGTCTGTTCTCTCAAACAAAAGCTCCCACTTCCCACTTAAAATCTTGAAAACTTTATTTTGGGAAGACTTTCCCCTTGATACCTGCCTCAAAGATTGGTTTGAAGTTCTGGTATCTCAGATTCTACCCCCAGATGCTCAAGAAAAGCTTTTCATGCCCTAGATTGAACAGCATGAATAAAGAGATATGACATCCTGCAGATGGCCAGATTTCTACACAAACTCTGCCTATAAATGCATCATGGGGGAAAAAAGGATTCAAAGCAATTAATGACTGAAAACCTACAAAGAAGCAGACAACTTGGACAGAACGCAGAAAAATCAGGAGGATGCAAACAGCTCTGAAGAGGCTGAAGCAGCTTCCTGAATCAGTGAGCAGTCACTAGGAAGCAGACTGAGGCCAGCAAAGCCTTTGCACTTTTTCTTGTATAAATGATTAAAAGACACCTAAAAGTATCTTCAAAAGCTCTGAAGACTATGTAGAATTTTTTCCAAAGTTTTAACAAATATTTAAAAGCAAGTAGATTTCAAACTGAAACTACAAGGGAGCCAATTATATGATGTACAAGCTGTCAAACAAGAACTGATGCTACACAAACTCAGCAGCGACTACCATATGTGCATCTGCAAGGTTCAGGCACAGCCTGCCTCAGCTCAGTGTTTGCCAACTTGTTAGCATCCACTTTTTGTCACAAGTAAACCATACTGCAATGAGACAAGAGAAATGAAGATGTGGGTTCAGGTCATAGGGCAGAGAAGGAAAAAGGGACAACAAATGTGTTTATTTGTTTACACATGGGAGATAACTTTAATTTCTCATGCAAGCTACTACACCACAGTAATGAGATGGCATCCAATTTTTCTGAAAACATTAACTAGCATTTAATCGAGTTATAAAACCCCACAAATTTATCATGAAGCTACTAGAAGGACAGAAATGTTCCCACTCCCCTTCCTCTTCTGTTCAATCTTTCTGTTTTGTTTTCCTTGAAGGCAAACTTGAAAAGCAGCATTTTTAAAGGAGAATTGCACATCTCTTTACATCTTCTAGTGTGTTGTCACTTTGAGGTGCTACATTCCTCCCGGTCAGATCAACTAAAGAGGATGCAGACTATTAAACTGAAGGTAAATCTGCAATACATCACTATATGAAATAAACACTCCTGAAGCTCCTTCCAAAGATGTCAGATTTGCACCATAAGGAAATAAACCTCAAAGTACAGGACAGATACCACAAATACACAGGACAGTGCTGGCAAAATGGAGAGTCCCTACAAAAGGAAAAACTATTCTCAAATTACAGCTCTTCTTTCCTCACAGGTTGATACTGAAATAGCAATTTATTTTTAACTAGTGTGTACATTTACACCAGTTGTCAGTTTCTTGGTTCAAATTATTTGGCCAAAATGCAAACCAAAGTACATTACACCGGAAATACACTAAACAAATAGCTTAAACACACAGGCCAAGGATTAGTGATGCTGCAACGGAGACATCCATGAAAGCACTAAACACAGTCCCCACAGGCATTGCTATAAACGGATTTAACTTCCACTGTTTATATGTTCAAAGAGCACACCAGACCTGTGTGTTCAAAAATGGAAGCACTGAGTTCCAGCAAACAACATTCACTAGTAAGAGACAAGTATTTGGTTTCTCTCACTGTCTAAAAATGAAAAAGATGAATTTGTGTAGGGAAAAAATTGTGCCAAGTATCTTGTAAAGCATTAAAAGAAGATTAATATTTGTCATTCCCAAGAGAAGTAGTAAAAAATTATTTTAAAAATCTAATTAACTTGTCTACAACAAAGTAGATACCAACACCTGGGTTTTGGAAACAAAAAAAGCCCAAACCAAACAAAAAAACCCAAAAAAACAAAACAAAAAAACCCCACCAAAAACAAAAAAACAACAACAAAAAACCAAAACAAAACAATACAAAAACAAAACAAAAAAACCCAGAGTAAAAAAGAAGTTAAATAACTAGATCTGAATAAACCACAAGCCTACATATTCTAGTGTGGAAGTATTTTTAAAAAGCAACAGTCTCGATTCCCTGGAGAGTAGACATATGTCAAAACAACATTCTGATTTCTTTTAGACTGTACAATTTCAGTACATCCGTTGTCAAAAGATGTTACATCAATTATTTCAGAACACTGAAAATACTCAGTAACTCTTAAAATGGTATTACAATATGTTATTATATATAAGGAATTTTTTCTTGCTGCTTTTTCTTTTTCTCTAGTATCTGAGAAGGTAAAGGGTAGCATTTTTTCCAATTGTTTCCAGAACTTTTCAACACACCAAAATGCTTTTTTCCCAGTTCATCATACATGAGCTTGACTGTCGGTGATCATTCACATTCTACAATCCTGAAGGCACACAACTTATTGCAAGAAGAGGATACAACAACATACCCAAAAAACTTCATTGAGCTGAATTAAACTAACTGAATTCCAGAGTAAAAACATCAATCTTTAGAAGAAGCATTAGGATTACACCCACATCTAACAGCAGTACTTTAAATACTTCCCAGTTGGCCCATGGATGACAAACATGTATTGTACTATTATACTACGGATTAACTACTCTCTTTGTTAATATAAGGAATTTCACACAGTTTAATTTATTTCCAACACATTTCTGGGTCCAAAATAACCATTCGTTACCTGTTGCACAACTTTAGTATTACACTTACAGCAGCTTGTACAAAATATTGTCAGTCTCAATTCAGAAGTCTATGCCATGTTAAAAATTTAAGGCAGTATAGCACCAGATTAAAATTTTTAAGAAGTCTTAAAGGACAGCATTCATTCCCAGTCAAAATATTTCTATTTTTAAAGATGTCTCTAAGCTGTATGGAAATATGCATCAGTGATTTAGATGTGTCACAAGGCTAGGATTCCTGTGTAAGAAAAACATTTATCATGGTACACACAAATCTATCAGCAAGAATCACCATCCCCTCCCTCCAAAAAACCCCAAATCCACAAACATGACTGGTACTGCACAACTAAGTTTCCTGACAAAAATACCTTAGACTGTTTACCGTTTCGTGCTTCATTACATTCACCAGTCTTGAAAATAATGAAACGCTTCTTCTAAAGGAATTTTTTCCACATTGACAGGAATATAAGTTTTTCTACCTCATTAATTTCTGTGAAGCAAACAAGCTACTTAACCCTCGAAACATCACTTTGATTCTCAGGAAGATTACTGAGGTTTGTAAAGAGGCAACAAATATCCCATAAACACAAGCAAAGGAAAACCCAAAATAAAAACTAAAACCTGAGTGAAACAAGGCCTGTGCCTAAAATAAAGAAAATCCTAAAACCCAGCACAGTCTAATAGTGGATAACAACCAGAACCAAACAACAGTTATGCAGAGAGCAAGGCATGAACATCCTGGTGGCTGGAGATTCTAATGCCACTTCCAAAAACAATGCTGTTCAGTTCTTACCAAATGAGACAGAAAAAAAGCATTAACCACATTAAACGTAATGGAAGGCTTGAAGAGCTTGAAACAAAACTGACCACCGAGAGAGTCTACCCACACATTCCTCAAATGTTCCACTGAGAGCCACAATTTAGGAGATTTTATAATCAATCCCAGCCTTGGCACAGAACATTTGTCACAGGATTAATAAAAACCAGTGTTTGCTCAGTCTACCCAAACACTTCTCTTTTGAGGTCACCTTTTGCTGCTTTGTGGCTGAAGTACTACTCCTGCTCCTTAGGAATTGCATAGAGATTGTTTTTACTGGTATACATTGTTACTTTCCAGGAAAACAAAGCAAGGGTCAATGGCTGTGGCCAGAGACCTTCTGGAACTCAAGGCCGCACTGAATTATTACTGAAATGTATGAACAGAAAATAAAACCTCAGTAAAAATTATAGTTGAGTAGCAGTCAACATATGGTGCATCCTGGCACTTTAATGTTTACTACCACATCAATGTATATAAATTGAAACAATTATGCTCTTAGTGGCTGTGGGTTAAGGAATGTTGTTCCACCATTGCCATATGTTCCTTAGGTTCTTGCTTATGATGGAAATAACAAATATTTTACTTCTGGTGGCCCAAGGCTTTGCCAAACCATTAACAGGGAATTACAAGTAATAAAGCAAATTAGAAGACTGTCTTGACCTGCTCAATCTGGCTGGCAAAATGCTTTTCTCAATCCAAAAAGCAGTGAGTGCCTCTGCCAGGACAGTAAGCAATGAACATGAACGCAGTTCAACATCAGAAGTGACAAGTCTGAAATCTCCTGCTCATAAACAAGACAGCTATGACCACGAAAACTTTTTTTCTTAATCTTCTGCTTTGTAACATAAGAAAATACAAGGCAATTACACAATTGATATTACATATAATTACACATTATTGAGCTAAACAGTTTACCATTCAGGGGGCACCATGCTTCCATCAACTTCCCAGAAGGTATTTTTGCCATTCATTTCCTCAGTATATACAACCCATCTGTGACGACCTTAAGCAAACAAACAGAAATATATTAGCTCAAAAAAAAATTATTTTTCTTTAGGAAAATAAAGGAAAAACATTTTGAATGATAGTATCTACCATAATGGGCACTTATTTTTAAGCCAGAAGAGCCTTTATTTTTCTAAGTCTCCTGTATTTCCACTGTTACTGTAGTTTTAGATGACTAAATCTAATGGTCTCACAAGGTAAAGGGAAATAGGAACTTATAAAAGTTTTGGGCAGAGAAACAGTTAGGGTTTTTTTTTTCCCTCTGTTATGAGGAGTCTTTTCCAAAAGGACATTGCCACTGATAACCAAAGACTAAACTAAATTTCAGCTACACAAAACTACCAAGCAATGTTAACCAGCAAGTGCTTTCCCTGGTTACACTCCAAGTCAACCTACAGTCAGAAGTTAGCTTGGGCTGACCAGTGTGTCAATTGCTTATGTTGTAACCTCTGTTGCCTTTAAGTACTCTAGAACGTTGATTTGAAATCCCATGATTTAAGGTAACAATGTTTAAGCCAACTTGTGCTTTTTGCCCTGACCATGTAAGTGATAAGGCTGTGAGGCAGTTTTAAATGTAATTCTCCTTATTTCCCCACCTGCTACAATACCAGCCTTTAGGTCAAGGACCAAATTCAACTCTCAATCACATTATCATATAGCTGTACCTACACTGAGACCATATGACTGGCTTATATTTATCCCATATTCAGTGTTTCAGATCGACTGTGTTTGCAAATGAATTGAGGGATGCAGCAGAGAAACAGAAACTGTCAAAGCATTTCAGTAAGTCTAAGACTTGCACAAGACAAGTTGCAGGCAAGGAACAAGTTGTATTTCACTAGCAGAAAGCACACAAGCCAAGCTATGTGGGAGCTGCACAATTGGTTGGGAGGTGTTCACATGAGTACACATACCAAAGAAGTTTCTTTTGTCTTCATAATATTTGTTTCCATATTTGTCAATTCCTATCAGATTACCAGTCTTCAAATCATTGACCCTGTGAATTATCAAAACAACAGTTTCAGTTGGTGTCCTGTCAAAATGAAATTGTGACAGAGGTTTCTTAAGGGTATGCAAAGATATTTTTTAAAAAAACTATTCAAGCTTATGGAATGCAATACAATTACCAATTCCTGCAACTAATGTACACCCCACTGACAGGATGATAGAAGCCATACAAAAAGGCTTTCAGGGACTCTTGCTGATTTAACAGCTCATTACAGCAGAAGATAAAGCAACTCTACAAGGCAGTAATTTAACACCCACAAAACCTTAAATACTGTGGGAGTCCCAGAGGCACATGTTAATCCACTTAGTAGGAAATGTTACCATCCTTCTTAACTATTTGTAGCTATTATTTCAGCCTGAATAGTCATTGGAAGTGGTCAGTGCTGAAGCAGCGCGAGACCTCACATGTCTATGTGGGCAGTAACCTCCAAGAGAGGAGTAGTAATATTTTAGGCCAGTGCAGATGCTTGCAAAGGAAATACATGCTAAACCCTAAACTATAATTGTTACTTGCTTGCTTTTGTATAATTGTGAAAGATTCATGCATTCACCTTGCAACTCTGTGAGACTTATACTGACCTAGATAAGATATATATTTGAGTTTCAACACTTTAAACAGAACATATTTTAACATTATTGTAGAAATCAATAATTAAACTGAGCCTATGATTTACATTCTAGTGATAAAACTAATCAAAGTGCTCTTCTCCCTCTAGATCTGCAATTTTGCTTTTCTTTTTACTGACATTCCTCCCAGGCCGTATTAGATAGGGAAAAGTTTCCTCTCAAAGGTTTTAGTTGTTTGTTGTATTATGCACACTCTCAACTCAGTCCAAAGTGAGAGGAGGAACGTGCTCAGATAAAGTGTTTTTGTTGCCTTTTCTCAGAGGGTGCATGAAAGTGACAATCATTCCAGCAGGTTCTCATTTTAAACCTCTGTGGTGGCAGGAAGAGAGATCCTCTGACACATCTGTCCCCTGTCAAAGAAACATTCAAACACGTCTGGCTCAACTATACACAAAGTTCCCAGCTTCAGAAAAAGAAGAGTCATTCCTCTGCTGATCTCCCTTCCTTTTCCCCCCTCCCTTTCTTGCAAGTGTTCTTATGCCCTTGTCCTGACTTCGTGCCCTGAATACCAATATCAGACACTAAGAAGTATTTATGGCTTCCTGAGAATATTTTCCAGCCAATTTCACTGAATTTTAGATAAGGAGAATGTTTCCAGCCACAAAGGCTCTTAATAATTTTACTTTAGAGCATTTAAATCTTCTGCAGCTCCCTCAGTGGAAAACACAAAGAGAAAAGCTGGGAAATTCAGAGAAAGTCTCCTGACTTAGGTAAATAATTTTTTTCCAGTTACCAGTGATTGCTTCTTAAAATCAACTGTTGCAAGAAAGAGCACCTTGATAACTCTCCCTTTAAACACCAAGCCTATTCCTTGAGCTGGGATGGATGATTTAATGGCTTGAAAGGTGAGCAGGAGGCAGAAGCTGTTTGTGGTTGCTGTGGTCAGGAGGATTGGGTGTGATTCCCCACCTAGTACACCAAACTTCAGTCTTCTCAAGGAAAAAAAGGACAGCACTGCCCCCAGTCTTGCCTGCTCTCTTCTGTGTGGTAGAAAGGTGTCAACACAGCCTGCCATCTTAAACATCTTACACAAAAGATCTCTGAGGAGACACTCATAAAGCTGTGCTAAGGAGGAGGTGCTCTCATAACACCTAATACTCAAACTCTTACACACTTTCATTTTCCCAGCTCCTTTTCTTCTTGAGAACTGTCAGAGTAATAGCTACAGCCTGAGAAGGAAAATAAAGTGGAGGAAACAACCTGGGGGAGGCAGGGGGGTAGGTGTGACAGAAAATAGTAATTATAACAGCAGTGAAGTGCTAAAATACATGGGAAACCATGTATTGTCTTCCTGCTCAACAAGGACTAAAGTCACTATATGAAAACACCGACGAGGCCTGATCAGCACCTGTGTAAAACCCTACGTTTAACTCTTCAAAACAGATAAATTTAAGCCACAAGAAATAACAGAAAAAGGACCATCATGATGTGTGTGGGGGGGTGGAGAAGAAGCCTTCAAGAAGGCTCAGAAAGCTTGGCTTGTTCATGCCAACATAAGAAAGCCCTTAACATATGGCAGGCAATTTTGTATTTGCAAATCCCCCCTATTCCATATTCCTGACTTCCCAATATTGACTAAAAAAGGCTTTTAGCACATGGTCAGGCCTAAAAAAAATTACGGATATGTTCTAACACTTTTCCAGGACTACCTATAAAGATAATACAGATTACTGACACTACTATTTAGACTTCCACCCTACATTTCATCAAGGATCGGTATGAAAGAACAGTACCTTCATAAACCTGCAGCTTCTATTTGGGAGTAGCTTCAAGCATGCTGTATCACAATTTAAAATACTTGTCACAAGAAGAAGGTGAGATGTGAGTGAGGGAAAAAAACAGGAGAAAGTTTAATGTGGATAAGTGCAAGGTTCGGTAGTTGGGGGACAAAGACATAAATGGAAACAAAGGGTGCAACTTATTTTGCACAAAATGCCACTGGGGCTGGAGGGCATCCAAACCTGAGCATAGGTCAGCAGTGACAATCCACTGCCAAAGAGCAAACATGGCCTGCAGTTTGAAGTGAATTACAAGAAATAGAGCCAGTAAGGCAGATGAAGCAATTCGCTTGCTTTACACCACGGGATTTCAGCAGATGCACGGCTTTCAGATTTGTACAATTCAGGAAAGCCACTGCCAGACGGAGGTGACCTAGAGCAAAGAGCGCGATGAAGTGCACACAGAAGCACTGAGCGCAGCTACAGCAGAGATACGGCTGTGGCAACTGGACTACGGACTGGGACTGGACACCAGGACACCCGGCCCGGGCAACACCGACAGCTCAGCATCCAGGAACCCTCCAAGGTGCCTCAAGAAGAGAAAACAGCCGCGGCCCTGCCTGGGTACCGCTCTGAGCACAGCGCCCACTGCCGACAGGGACAAGCCGCCTCGGCGGAGAGCAGGGCACGGCCGAGCGGGCTCCTCCCGAGGCCTGCCCGGCTGAGGCGGCGCCCCCTCGCCCCCGGCCCCGCCGCTTCGCGCGGGCAGCGCGCCCGGCCCCGCCCGACCGCGCCCTCAAGGTGACCCTGGGGGCGGCGGTGGCGCAGTGGGGAGGCCGCGCCGCCCGCGCCGCTGCCGCGTTACCTCAGCAGCTGCATGATGGCGCCGCGGGCGCCGCCGTGGCCGCCGATGTGCTTCAGCGCCCGCTTCAGCACCTGCACGTACTCCGCCATGTTGGGGCGGGCGGCCGGCTCGCACCGCCCCGCCTCCCGGCCGCCCTGGGGGACAGCTGCTAACCGGAACCGGAACCGGAACCGGAACCGGCAGCGAGCACCGCCCGCGGCGCCGTGGTGCGGCCGCTGGGGGGCGACACTGGGGCTCGGCTCCCCGTCAGCAGCACGGTCTGGATCCACAGAACGATTCCTACTGCTTACACGGGAAGGTCAGCAACGTACAATGAACTTCAGACAGGGAGAAAAGCCTCTTTATAATGGAAATGTCTACGGACAACCCCTTACTTCACACAGGTTGCAAGATCTGTGGTGAGAAGTTACCGAGACTTGGCAGTAAGGAGTACAGCAGTGCCCGGATCAAGAATCAGGGCAGGAGACATCTCACCCCATGCAGACTGTGGGCTGTCTATGGGAATTGGGGATTTGGGAAGGGACAAAGCAGGAGCTGGAGTGAAAAATTAAGTAGATAGTGCTAAACCTTAAAAAAAAAGGAGACTGGGAAAAACCTCCATCAGCCAAGTTCACTGTGTGGAAATAGATCCATTTCAATGTAAAGTCTAATGGTCTGGGTTTCTACTCAAAATTTTGTAGTTTTAACACAAGTGGCTTTGTTTTCAAACACAAAACATAGACCCTGCTGGTTCTGCACTCTGCTCGAACGACAGCATCTCTTCTGCGACAAGTCTCAGGCTTCAGTATACTTGCAGCAGGTTATTTGCATTTTCACAGCCCAAAGTCTTAGAAAATCTATTAAATATATTAAAATTTCGTCAGTAAGTGTACATTAGTAGGCATAAAAACAGGGAGGAAGACTTACAGTCAGCATTCACTCATTGTCTTTAACTTCATCCACAGAAACCATTATTTTCATATAAACTGTGGATGATGTAGTTTAAATTAGGAAGCCAACTTTGGAAACATTGTATAGGTTCAGTTTCTAAGCCTATTCCTTAGCTTAATTAGACTAATACAACTCAGATAATTTTCACCGACTGTGAGTATAATTCCACAAGCAGTTCCTCTGCTGGCAGTGAAATAATACAGTTGTTAGTTGTGAGTTTTCTCCCCCAAGAGTTAAAATTACCTGGATCGCTTCACTGATCTATGTGGCACCATGGTTCTTTGAGAGCACTGTGGAGGACAAGGCTTTGTGATGCAAAGCTGGAAAAACGGATCAACTTCTTAACGTGACTTTGATGCTACAGAAGATTTTGTGGGGAATACTGTCTTAGTAGCAGGAACATTTTACAGCATCTTCTTTGAATTACATTTTAAATTTTTTGTACTATTTTCTCCATTACTTTAGTCAAGTGAGATCTACACTGAGAATTTCATTACCTCATAACTGCTGAAGTCCCATCACATCTACTTAAATTGCTTCTGTTAATGTGTCACTGTGCATGAAAAAGACAATCTGACTACTGTGTTCAAAAATTCTCCCTGAACTCGGTGCAAATGTCACAGCTGAATACAGTGGAATGCAAATTAAAGTATGACTTCCAAAGGATTTACTGGGACATCTTTGGGAGACAGCATTGAAATGCTGTCTTGTCACTCAAGGTGCTTATCAAACTCATACACCATATGAAATATTTAATTCCCAGGGTTTTAAAATTTAAGACTCTTGTTAGATGTTGATTTTTTTAACCCAAAATTAGCACATTGAACCTCACTGCCTCAAAAAGTCTTGCTAAATACATTTAACGCTGCCATGTTTTTCTCCTCTAGTTCAAGTACATGTCACAAAATTAGTGCCAGAACTCTTTTTCAAGCCTAAAAAAACCCCTTTAAAGTCTGAACACAAGTAACTGGCTTCGTTCCTAACAGAGCATAACAAACAACATATTTTTTGAAAATAAACAAATCTATTTCCTGAATGACTCAAAGGATGACACGTAACTTCCCTTCATTTTGTTAGCACACAACCATCTCACTGAATCCTACAGAGTTTAGTTTTTCCTTTAAAGAACTTTATTCAGCAGTGCAATTGATCTTGAAACACTGAAGTTCATATATTCTCAGAAAGTGCAAAAGTCAACTGATCTACAGAATAATTTAGTGTTTACATTTTTCCTTAGAATAACTCTTTTTATTATATTTGCCTATTCCACGCCATTTCCTCTATTCTTAGTATGGAGTCATGTAAATTTACTCTGCAGTGGTTCACAACAGTGATTGCAACAATCAATTAATTAAACTAAGAAAAAATTCCAACAGAAGAAAGACTGACAAGTAAGAGTATACCATGCTCTTATTCCTACCCTATCCTTCTAAAACTGCAAAATTCCAGAAGTAAAGTCCAATCCACAACACAAATCTCCACAACTCAGTGTCCAATAATAATCTAATCCAGTCTCTAACCACGTGTCTCTCACTTTAGTCTAAACAGTGAAATCTCTAATGGTTTCACTAACACATTGTTTTAGTCCTATCATCCATATATATTTCCCAAAAACACAGTGGAAGAAGTTTTTGTCACTTGGGTTCTACTGATTGAAAAAGTTATCTTCTAACTTCATATCGTGGAACTAAGAGAAATATTACCAAACATGTACATACTTCATAATTTTCAAAAACATTTGAGTATGTAAACTGTGAGAACAGTTTAGCTCTCAAAACCCCTAGAATAATAAATTTACTGTCACTTGTAGAAAAGACCTGCCACTTTGTGAGAAATTGCCTGGGTTATTTCTCCAGCAGTAACTCTGCCTTCATCCTTGATTTTCCAATGGCAAAATTCTCTGTTTAGAGAGTGAAAGAAAAATTCCTTTTGGAGCTGTTCCTCAAGGGGCCTTCATTAGCCAAACTACGTGGCTGTTCAGTTTGCTCCCTGGTGAAACTCTAGGATGAATGAGAACTGAAGTCATCATAAAGGAGCTCAGATACCTCATGAACAGCTTATTGGAAGGAATTAGACTGCAGGTCTGCAAAGGTCCAAAGGCACAGGGCTGGCTGCTCACGTCTCTTGCCAACCAACTTTCTTGCCTGGGGAGTTGGTATTGCCAGGAGGTTTGGAGCATGGCAGTTTGCTTCTCTGGATGTCCAGCAGACAGTTCTGCTGAGTGAAATGCACTGTATTAGTTCAGAAATACCCATGGTGGAGCAAGTTCCATCCGGTTTCTCTGTTGTCACAGCAAATCTACCACAGTAGTTTAGTTAAAAGCATTCCCATAACATCACTTCTGTGCTATCCCTTTTCCCCTACCATTTCCCACAGAACACAAATATTCTGTCTCCTTATCAGTACCCCACCACCTCCCCTTAATCCAAGCAGAGCTAACTTGAAAAGATATTTGGGCAAGCATTACTACAAGATCCAGTTATTAAAAAAATAATCAGGAAATGCATTTGTTCAACCAGTATCAACAGCCACAAAAACCTTAAGCATCCAGATGTTGGTACTTGAAGATGGTGATGCTCTAGTGGCCAAAATGACTTGCTTTCACCTGCAACACAGTGCCTTTGAGGGGACAATCAGTTCTTACATTCAAACCAAATGCACAACCCTGACTTCTTCTCATAATGATTCACCAAAGAGAAAATTGTATTCTGTATTAGCTGTTGTGTATCAGAGAGAGGGTAGGGCTATCCACTGCATGTATTAACACAAGACTTGGTACCCCTGGGAAGAAAAACAAAGCAGCTTTTCACTCCTATGATGAAATAGCAATATTCTTTGGAGATATTTGACAGAGGCATTAGGAGGTAAGGCAAGACTCTGTGCTAGGGATGCTTGTTGACAGAAAAGATAAATGCCACAGAGGTGGCCAAAAGGCCACGGAAAGTTACTGGCAGAAGAAGGAGTAGTTCATTACCAGACTGACTGGGGAACAGGGTCCTGTGGAAGTTAGTGGATCCAGAGGAGGACCACAAAAATGGTCAGAGGGCTTAAGCCCCTCTCCTACAAAGACAGACAAGGAGTTGGAGTTGTTCTATGGAGAGCTTCTAGTGGCCTTCTAATAATTAAAGGAGGCCTACAAGAAAGATGGAGAAAGACATCAGGGCCTGTGATGACAGGATGAGGGGCAATGGTTTGACTCTGCAAGAGGGCAGATTCAGATTGGACACAAAGATGGAACAGCTGGGACTCAATGATCCTAGAGGTCTTTTCCAACCTCACCAATTCTATGATTCTATGAAATTCTATATGATAAGGGTAGTGGACACTGGAAGGGTGTCCAGGGAAGTTGTGGATGCCCCATCCCTGGAAGCGTTCAAGGCCAGACTGGATGGGGCTTTGAGCAATCTGGTCTATGGGAGGTGTCTCTGCCTGCCCGTGGCAGGGATTAGATCTACATGCTATGTAAGATTTCTTCCAACCCAAACCATTCTCTAATTCTAAGTACCAAGAAATGTTAAGTCTTTAAAACAGAGGCAAGATAGAGCCTAGAGTAAAATTTCTTGGGAAAGAGACTCTAAATGCTTATTTCCAGCTCTCATAATTAATAAACTCATTGCATTAACCAAACTTTATCTTTTACCAGTGCACCTTACATTTTCTCTGCAGTGTGTCGGTGGGTAATTTACTTCATGATAAAAACATTTCAGAATTTAAACATGGAAGGAATGGCAATTAGTTTCTCATTTGGGATAATGTTCTGAGTTATCTGCACATCCATGCAAATGCCACGTTCATTTATAACAGAAGACAACAACTAAAAACCTTACACTTTTTAAATTATCACTGAGAAATCAATTCTGAAATAGAGCAAAACTTGTGCTGATTTCACAATTTTAAACATTAATAAATTCATTTTTTATCCAGTAGTATTTAAAACTGAGATAAGTTTACTTGAACATCTGAAGTCTGTTTCCTTCAAAAGAAAAAACACTTTTTTCAACCATACTGCAATTTTCAACCTAAAACTGACCCATAATGAATCAAATACTAATTTCCAAATATCAATTTTTGCATTATATGACATGAAGATCCATGATCTGGGTTCATTACAATACGTATTTCCATACAACATTTTAAAAAACAAAACACTGGTAAATTAAATTTTACAATAAATTATTAATTGTCAAATGCACAGCCCAGAAAGTGGTAAGAATGGAAACAAAGGGTTAATTGCAACACAGATTAGCAAACAGCAAGATACTGCAGCTACCACAAATCCCAGAGACTGAATATAACTGAGAATACTACACTGTGTAATAAAAATATGAACCATCCACAAACTATTTGTAATATACAGTGTTCTAGGTCTATACAACAATCTGTATAAAACACTAACGAAGTAATAGGATATTGCAATTGTTTTCTATAATAGAAACTTACAATTTATTTTTAAAAATACATCCAAAATAGAATTTTCCAATTTAACCAGGTTTCAAGACATTTAAATTTTTTTTTTTTTTTAATACAACAGCAAGACAACTACAGTGACACTGTATTGCTTACACTGAAACTGATTTACTAGCAAACCACAAAGCCTGAACAAAATGAACAGGACCAGTTTCAAAAACAACAGACTGACTTCCACTGACCCTGAAGATCACACAACAAGAATAAATGTATGGGCAGATAGGTTTGTAACTATGGAAGGTATTGCAATGAGGGTACTCTTAAAAAAGGTTTAAAATATAACAATTTTTTGCACTAGGAACTTTAGCAGTATGAAACAAGCAACCTAAATCCACATACACATGTGCAACAGTTTCATGAAAAATATTTGAACTAGTAAGCTTATTATGTGTAACAGTACTATCATCTTTAAATTATAGGATTCCAAAATGTATAAAATTGTTTTTCCTTTCATGTAATTTATATTAAAATGTTTTTTCTTGCTCTCAACATTGAAAATTTTAAAGCTGTTGCAACTAAACTTCTCCTTTCATTGTCAAAGAGTTTTTGGTTGGTAAATGCCACAATTTGGTTAAATCCTGACTGGCTCTGAAAACTCTCAAGGCTTGTAAAGATAAAAAAGTTGGCAAGTAATTTAAAGTTGATAAGAAACCACAAAAATAATGAAATATTTTAACATCCACGGTGGAGTAAGCTTCACATTTTTGTTATTGTATTGACAGTGGTACTCACAGAACACGGTAGAATTAGCCAGTCTCTCAGTATCAAGGAATATTCACTCACCAGACTATAAATGACAATAAATCACACAGGTGTAATGTGAGATCATGTAATTATAAAAAATAACTGCTAGAAACACTAAGGGTCTCAGTTGAAAGTAACTTGATATATTTCATTTAACTTAGAAGCAGTTATCCTAAAGCAAACAAAACAACAAAACCAGAATTTCATGGTTTGGTTTTTCCATGAGTGCTGCATCGTTCTTAAATGAGTGTAATGGTTAACATGGATAAATAATGAAAAAACATGCTGATTCCTGTATTTACCTGTTTTAAAGCTCCCATTCCTGAGAAAACCCCATTTTGCTTCATTCCTTATCAAAAGGATGAATTTATAGTTTAAGAATGATTAATGAAATAATTTGAAATAATTGGTGAAGATCTTGCTGAGCAAAGTGAGTAACATTGAAACAACAAGCTCCTATACTGGATGAATCTTTTAGACCATCATAAAGACAAAACAGATTACTTAGCAGGCAGCATAGATCTGCTCCACTCCACCTTTACATCAATCTTGAAAATGTATTATTATAAAAATGTAAAACTTTGGGGAAAAAAAGGTCACTTACCAGTAGCCAGAGCTGTTTGCTATATGTGGTACGCATGCACTTTGGCTCTTTAGAGGTCCAAATGTCAGAGGTATCCAAGATCAAATGCAGGGGGTTTTTGGCCCTCACAGTATACAAACACCTGAATTTAAACAACCTGATGCGAAATATGACCAAGGTTTCTGTACTTAGGAATTAACATATCCTAAGCACATAGTCTTGACCTAGTAGTCCATGGTAGTTGCAGTTCATGTGTAACTGAAGTTAACTTGCATTCAAACAGACTGGGGCACAGAGAGGAAAGGACAGGAGTCCAGAGAAAATCAGGTTCTGAGGACAACCCCTCCAAAACAGTGTTCCAATAAATTTAAAAAAGGAAAAAGAAAAAAAAAAGGAAAAAAAGACACATACTAGCTATGGATAGGCAGCTAAACACTTACAAGGATTGCAAAATCCTTGCTAGGGCATGCAGAGATGCAGTCAGAATGCTAAGGCTAAGATAGAAATAAAATTGGCCAAAGATGCCAAGAATAACAAGAAGAGTTTCTAAAGATATGTCAGTAGTAAGCAGAAGCACAGGGAAGATACAGAGCCATTGCCTAACTAGGCAGGGAAACTACTCACTAGTCATGTTGATAAGGCAGAGGTTCTCAATATCTTCTTTACTTCCATCTTTACTAGCATAGCAGGACCGCAGAGCACTGGATCAAGTATCTACAACAATGCATGTGTCAACTGGTCTGCAGCTTCTTGCAAGGGCTCAACCCACAGAAATCAACGGGCTCAGAAGAAACCCACCCTAGAATATCAAGGGAAGTGGCTGACATTGGTGCAAGGCCACCCTCTTTAAGAAGTCTTGACAATCTTGACATAATAGACATTTCTCATGCTGAGAGCAATCAATCACTGCAAGATGTAACTGGACAGGGTACTAGATAGTCTCTTCTGGGGTCCTGTTCCCATGAAAGGTTGGAATCAGAGATCTTTCAAGGTCCCTTCAAGCAATAAAGATGGCTGAACTGAGGGATTCAATTGCTAAAAATTTACATCTGTAGATACACTGGCATTTTCTCAGCTGTTTCCAAAGCTGGACAGTACCACATGAGAGGCTGCATCAGCTGAACCTTTTGGTCAGCTGTAAACAAAGAACTGCATATCACACCTGAGGCTCAAGCTAAAATTTCTTCAAGGATGTGAGAGAGATTTGCACAATGTACTGCATTACAAAGGAAAGCAGGTTTTATTTCTTATTGTTACCAGTATATTAGAGTAAAACCCTTCCAAGAATAGTGGAATGCCTGGAAAACTATCTCTAATATATTCAGGAAAATGTCAGTTCCTTTATACTTTTTAATGTAGAGGACTGTAAATCTCCTATGCCTGCTAGGACCAGAAGTGGGTAAGGGATAGCAAGGGATTAGAAAGCAGGGTCAGAATTTCTGAGGAGAGCTGAATTGGAGAATGATCCACCTCCCATCTGCAACTTGGTCCTACAGATCAAAAATGGGCCTCTAACCCTTGGGAGAGAACAAGCACAGAAGCGCAGCAGGTTGGCAGTAACAGTCCTTCATACTTGCATGAACTCTGCTGATGAGATGCACACCTCCTGAGGCACAGCATAGTCATCTTTATACAACTCTCCAGGAAACACAGATAAAGAACTTGAACGCTACAACCTTCAAAAGGTGTAACATGAGAAGAGTTCAGCTGCCATGGCCAGCTCAAACACAGTAAGCTGTCGTCTAGCAAGTCAGTAAGTGCCAAGGCACAGCAAAACCCACACACATTGCTCCATGCCATCAGGGGTCCTCAGCACTAAGTGCTTTGATCTATGGCATTGGATATAAACAATTACGTAGTATGCTCCTCCACAACATTCTTCTTTCTGGATGGAGAGAGAGTTGATGGGTGGACTGTTAGATGAGGGTAGTGTTCAATGGCTCAGAATCCCAAGGGACATCAGTGACATGTAGGGTCCATATCAAGGCCAGTGTTATTTATTGTCTTCATTAATGACACAGATGAAGAGATCGAGTGCACCCTCAGCAGATTTGCTGATGACACCAAGCTGAGTGGTGCCTTTGACACACCTGAAGGGATGGGATGCCATCCAGAGGGACCTGGACAAGCTCAAGGAGTGGGTCCATGGGAATCTCATAACATCTAATAAGACTGAGTGCAAGATGCTGCACCTGGGTAACCCCTGGTATGAACCAGGCTGAGGGATGAACAGATGGAGAACAGCCCTGCTGAGGACTTGGGGGTGCAGGGGGTGAGAGGCTGGACATGACCCAGCCATGGGCACTCCCAGCCCAGAAAACCAAACGTGTCCTGCGCTGCATCCAAAGCAGTGTGGCCAGCAGGGGAGGGAGGGGATTCTGCCCCTCTGCTCTGCTCCTGTGAGACCCCACCTGCAGGGCTGCATCCACCTCTGTTGTCCCAGCACAGGAAGGACATGGATCTGTTGGAGAGTCCAGAGGACACCAAGATGATCAGAGGGATGGTGCACCTCTCCTGCGAGGAAAGGCTGAGAGAATTGGGATTGTTGAGCCTGGAGAAGGCTTAGGGTGACCTAACTGCAACCTTCCAGTACCTGAAGGGAACCTACAAGAAAGATGGAGACGGACTTTTTACAAGGATAGTATAGTGACAGCACAAGGGGAAATGACTTCAAACTGAAAGAAGGCAGGTTTAGGTAAGACATTGGCAAGAAATTCTTTACTGTGAGGGTGGTGAGGTCTGAACAGGTTGCCCAGAACAGCTGTGAATGCCCCATTCCTGGAAGCATTAAAGGCCAGATTTGATGGGGCTCTGAGCAACCTGGCCTAGTGGAAGATTTCCCTGTCCATACAGGTAGCTGGAACCAGATGATCTTTAAGCCCTCTTTCAACCAACCATCATCTGATTCTGTGATTCTATGACGCAGTTTCTGATTATGGAGCTTGGGCAGAGGAATATCCAAGCAGCTCAGTTGGTGGAATTGAGAAGAACACAGAAATTCAGTGTCAGAGGTAAGTTCTCAGTTTTTTTTTGTCTGGTAGCGATTCTCAGGTGCTGAGAAAAACTACAGAACTCAAGACCTTTAGAACCCAAGCCTCATCTAGTAGTCTCCTGGTGTTAGAGTGGCCTTGGAACTGCCACTGCAGAGTGGGCCAAGGCCTCCATTTAATCTGATCTTCTGGTTAAACAACTTCTGGTGCAAACACGTGTCTCTTGATGGGTGAGGCTCTTCCTCACTCAGTTTTACCAGAGAAAGAAAGGGGTCATGCTAAATAGAACTTGATCTTGGTCCAAGATTCAGATAATCCTAAATACTAACGTCTGAAGAAGACCATCACTTTCACTAGGATACTTCTCTCATTTTAAGCGACAGGAAATAAACATGTAACTTCCTGTTGCAAAAGGAAGCAAGAAGCAACTGTGTGTCACTGTTACTTGTCAAGTGAGTCACATCCTCAAGAAAGAACATTTAAACTTGTCCTTAGATGGTGTTATGAAGTATGATTCAAGCAACACGTATGGAGTATCTAGACCCATTTCTAATAAGGAAAGGAAAACCAGAGGCTATGCTCCCATACAGAAGGACACTGAATTTGACAAACTCAAAGTTGAAAAGTAATCATACAGGACTTGTTGGAAAAGAGAATTACATATCCAAGAGCTAGCCATAACAAAAAACAGAGACATGGATAGAAGTTAAGAGGCATCTAGAATGCCTCTATCACTGGGCACTGAGGGAGGGGTAGGGTGAAAACACAGGAGTATGCTGTCTACCACATTATTGCTATAACACAGTATTCTGTTGCATCTGCAAAACAGTCACTACTGACTCTTTGCTGCTTCTCTTTTGATCAACTGCATCAATGTTAACATCAGAATATTTAAAAATGTGAACATCCTCTACTTTCCCTGCACTCATAATGGTATCCAGTGTTTAATTCAGCAAGAAACAAATCTCTCTTCAAAACAACAGCCAAAACAAAGTCAGGCCTTGTCTGCATGGAAACCAGCCTTTTCAGGATGTTTGATTATGTATTTTTTATTTGATATGTGAAAAAGAACTAGTAGCAAAACACTGAAAACAAAACTCAGAGAAGAAAGTTAATTTATTTGTCTAAAACATCAAACTGAGATACCTTAGTTCAGTCAAAGCTTCTTCAGTTTCCTCATAAGTCTGAACTTCATAAACAAATATTCCAAGTCCGTCTACCTACAAAAATAGGATGGACAATTCTTGACTTTCTTCAGATACCAAGTTAATTTACAAGTCCTTGAACACAGATGAAGAACAGGAAGTGATCCTATATCCTAATAAACTCCATCATGTTTCCCAAGTGTCCTGGAAAGGAGGAATATGAGCCTTCTTTGGAAAGGTGCGTTGGAAGGCTATGACCATCTCTTGGAGACAGGGTATGCATTTACATCACCACGATTGCCATGGTACAGAATCCTGGACTGCTACTTTTACACGCCATGACCTATGATCTGAGAGTTGTAGTCTGCTGTCTCCATTCGCAGAATGTACGGGATGATGCTGTCAATCTGAACATTTCCAATCAGTCCTGCGAAGAACAGCTCTTCAGTGATGGCAGCACTCATCAGCCTAAGAGCAGGCAATCGCAGAAGAAGTCTAGATAGTCTGGAAAATAAGTTTGGTGAAAAGTATTACTTAGCAGATCACAGATTTTGGTGCGTATCTCCATGACGTTATTAGCAAAAAGAAGAAAAAAAGTGACAAGGGACACTACTGCTCAAAGTTTGCTACATCTAGTTCATGAAAGGCTTGAATATTTAAATCAGTATTGCATTACATTTAGTCATGTCTTGAACAGTACAGAAGATGTGCAAATGCCTGTCAACTACATGTATTATGTATGTTTGGATTTAAGACTAAATGAGAGGAAATATTCCAAATAGATGCAATTCAAACTGGATGTTACTAATATTTCTGATATTTAATTTGAGAAATTATTAATGAGATAGAAAATAGTACTTATAATATCTATGACCACATGCATAATATTTGAAGGATTTCTGAAGGTAATTTCTTAACTTTAGGGAGATAGGAAGATAATGTATATATCTTTTACATGAAAAACTGTACAAATCAGTGACTGAGAATTAATCAAGTAAGTATCTAAGTTTACAGACCTGTAAGTATCATCCGGATACGCCTTTGTTACATAGTCTTGGAACTCCATGTAAGCTTTTTCTTGAAATTTCTCAATCTGTACCACATTTTCTAGACCTGGGTGATCTGAAAAAAACCCCTCTTCTTTGTTATACCCATTCTACAGAAAATGAACTAAAATCCATACAGACTATCCAGTTGCCAACATACTGAAATAATTATGTGATAGCAGCAGCAACTTCAGTTTTAGTGGCAGACACTACTTTACCTCCTTATCTTTCTCTCTCTTTACATTTCTATTTTACTTAACTTTCCATAAATAAGACCAGACATTTTAAAGGGTTCAAATAAATTCAGTGCTTGTTTATATAAATCTTGATGATACAACTCTATTCTCTGTGTAGCAGTAAATCGGGGTTGTTTCTACACACTGACATTTTATGGAACATTGGATGCACAAATAGTATTTAAGTGTAAAGTGAAGGATAAAATTAAGATCAGTGGAAGAAGCAAACAAAAAGTTGTGAAGTGTCTGTTTCCTAAGACATGTAGAAAACAGCACTGAATCATAGAATATGCTGAGTTAGAAGGGACCCATCAGTATCATTGACCATCCAACTCCTGGGCCTGCACAAGACACCCCAAGAATCACACCATGTGCCTGAGAGCATTGTCCAAATGCTTTTTGAGTTCAGATAAGCCTGTATGTAGCAGATTGTTTTTCTCAACTATTTGGTGCAAGAATTTCAAATGTGCTAATTATAATTTTTAACAGTGATTTGAACTTACTTGAAATGTAAATGTTGCTAAAATGAAAGGACATCAACCTAACTGCCAAGTCACTCTCGGAAATTATTATCCAGTAATTCTGAACTCTCTACATGGTATGTAATTTTATTATCCATCTATCTGAATGTAAAAATTTTACTGTCATACTAGCATGACAATTCATGTAGATGAGGAGTTAATGTGCAAATTGCATCACTTCAAGCTGCTGATTTTAGAGCCATATCAGGAACACAGCAAGAAGTCAGCTTCTGGAAACAGCAGTTTGAAGACCACTTGTACACCTGTAGCCATTTAGAAAGATGTCAAGTCTTCTTGGCACACTAATTCCACTAATCTCTTCGCCCAAGGCTGTCTTGTGGCAATCAAACAGCTGGCTTGGCATAGCTGAATCACCAGGGCCTAGTAAAGCAGAGGTTCTTAACTTAGGGCTCTGCTGCATGCACAGCCCAGCCCCATCCTGCGGCACAGCAGTAAAATCTCTGCAATTATAATTTCTGGCCTGTGAGTCATTGCCAGGACATTCCTTCTGTTAAAGGTACCAAACATGACTTTCATGTGCATGAAGATTTTGTTACATGGCTCAAGGATCAAAAGTCCTGACAACACATTGCCATTAAAGCAACTACTCATTAGTAATGTGAATTTGAAAACATCAGCTAAAGAAAATTTCTCTCAATCATGTGACCGGACAAGAGTCTTTTCCCAAGGTATTTTTCCTTCTACCTCTCGTATTGTCAAATATATTTGGAAGGAGACAAACTTCAGACTAAACAAATAGGTAAATACTACTTTGCAAGTGCAAAGTTCCTCAAAAAGTATTTTCTGGTGTCTAACAGGACTGATTTTTTCAGAAAGGCCAGAGGATTCTATCATAAATCCTAGCAGACATCATTCTAAATAAATGAACTTGAGGTATTCTCTCATAATTTTGTTTCTTTCCTGGAGGAACCTATACCAGTTCCTAGTATTGGAATGCCATGAAATGGATTATTTTGGGGTAAGGAACACTTGCAGGAGAATTACATCTCCTGCAAGTATTATTTATTAAAATTAAACCGGCAAACACCTCCGACCATTCACTTAGAGAAAATCTCTTCTGTAATAATGGTGTATTTGAACCTGTTCAGTCCTCAGCAGAAAAGGAAAACCACAAAGATTTTCAAGCATGCTTAATATTGTTTAAACTTAGTGGGCTTAATGGTGAGTCCTGCTTATCAGGAAACTGAAACTGTTTCAGTGATACAGTGAACTGTACAAGCAAACACAAAACCATGCAAGACTCTCCTAGTCATAAGGACTGACAGCAGGATTATGTTTTACAGTAAAACACCTAGGATCTGATTTTCCTTAGTAATCCACAATAGAAAAATATCACAATAGGAATATCCTCTGGAAATGTATCTTTCCTGAAGGGTTCTGGCTCTACTTATGCCGCCTTTTATTTGCATCAATGTCTTTCATCTCAGAAGTCTTTAATTACTGAGATATATATATATAATTATATATTTAGGTAGCAATGGAAGAGATGCAGGGTTTTGTTGTGCACTTAGATGAATACCATGAATTCCTGCTCATACTGCCACTTTTACTGGTAGATATTACATATAGAAAAGATCATGCAAATCTGAGGGAAACTGCAAAGCAGAACCTCACAATATATGAATTCTATATATTAGAAAACCTGTTTAAAATTTGTATTTTGGAAGTGTCCAAGTTCTAAGAGACTTTCTCACCTCAATTAATTTTTCTGTCTAAGGGTGAACTGCAACTGAACACAAAAACAATGTTTGTCTTGGAACTAGTAAGTCTGCAGAACTGACAAGAACCAAATATCCAGATCTCTTCCATGTCCTACACTACAGACAGGGATCACTAAGATTCTGTCAGCATTTTAACATCTGCTCTAATTTTTTTTACATCAGTGTCTACAAAAGGCAGAGTTACAAGGATTAAGGAAGCTGCTGGTGCTTTTAAAACCTTCTAATGCAAAATGGAGTAACTGAAGACTTACTTTCTAAATGCGAGAGTGAAAAATTCTTGGAGATAGAGGAAGTACTTGAGATGTGTACATTTTTCTTTCATCAAAAGACTTGGTTTTGGCTTTGTATTAAATCCCAATTCTGAATGATTAATCTAAGGCCTGCAGGATACTGACAGAAAACCTGAACGCCTTTTGTGAAAAGCGAATTCTTTCAAGTAAAGAAAATTAATTTTGTAGCTTTCTATAGTCCAGGCATATAGGTTACACAATGTAATTACTTGGTGAGTATCTACCATAACCAGAGGACTCTTTCCTCCCTATTGTAAACTGATCATCCAGAAGGGAAATAAAGTTATATTACCTTCACTGTCTAATGCGTGTCTAGTAATATTACTGAGAGTGCATTAAGCAAATACTGTTTAGAAGACAGAAATAATACCATAAGTGAATGTTTGTGGTGTTCATTCACCAAAAAGGCTACATGCATTTTCTGTGTGGAGGGAGGTGATATTTCTGAATGTGAGAACTGATGCCCAGGTAGTCTTTAATTTATTAAAATCCCAACTTCAATCTCATCTGATGTGCAAGAGCAACACTTCAGAAAATTAAACTGCAGATCTTCAGAAAAGCACAGAATTAAAATAAATAAATAAATAAGTAACAAAAATCCCAGAATAATCAACAACCCAAACCCAAAAAGCCAAAACAAATGAGTGGCACAGCCAAGAATAAAAATCTACAAATGAATTAAAGTCTCCCCCGCAGAGAAAAAAGACCCCAAAGCAACATTCAGCAGTTTATATTGGAAGATTAACCCTCCTCTCACTACAGTCTTCACACACCTTCCAAGATTCCTCAACAAATAATGAAACAGTTATACAGCAACAAATAGCACAGATTGAAGCTTCACATTTGGAATAATTACATACCAGGACTGAAGAGGACGATTGCTTTCAAATATGCATATTCATATCCATCTAGACACAGTTTAACCATGCTATTACAAAACTCTTGCAATTTGAAGACATGCTCCATTACTAGTCTTCCTCTGTCTGTTGGCAGTTTATCTAAATCAAGACAAACATAAAAAAAATCCCAAGTTAACACACATGGAAAAAACCATAATTTTAACAGTAATTATTTTATTAGATTCAAACAATGGGGAATCTGTGCTATCTATAAATTCCTATTAGGTTTGAATAATCTTGACATGAACAATTATGGAGTATTAACACCCTTTTTTCCACCTCTTCCAGTTAGGGCTCTTCCTGCCACTAATGCTTCCAGTAATCAGGCATGGAAAGGGAGGAAGAGACTACTTATAAGTAAAGTATACACTGCTACTGCTGACCTGTGCTGTGTGTCTAAAGATCAGGTGCCACAGGGTAGGACAGTGTAGACCTTCATGGGTTTAGTCAGAGACTATGCCACTGCTGGAAAGGTGCACTATACACCTTCCCTGATTTGCACTGAGGGGAATATGGTTGGTGTTCCCCTTGAGTCAGCAATAGCAAAGCCTGAAAACCCCATTCCCTCCATAATCCATCAAACTAGAGTCTTTAGGCTCCACAAACCTGGTAGCTCTTGGAGATACTGCAGCTGGCATACTGCACAGCTGGTTCTTGCAGTCAACCTGAATTCCCAATTTAAATGATAGAGGTATATATTCATAATAATGATAAAAACATGACTACAGTAATTTCACGACTATAAGGCGCACCCTTTTGACTAAAATTTTCCCCTGAACCCGGAAGTGCGCCTTATAGTCCGGTGCGCCTTATCTGATGTACAAAGTTGCAAAATTCGCAAACTCAGAAGTGTGAGCCGCAATGGGGGGGTGGTGCCGCGGGAGCGCCGAGTCGCGAGGGGGAGCGGGAGCGGGTGGCCACGGCTGGCAGGAGCCGCAAGGGGAGGGAGGGAACTGCCCCCGGTCCCGGCTGTGGCACAGGGAGGGCATCTGGGGCTGCGTTTAAAGGCAACGCCAGTCTGTGAAAAATGTTTGCAAACGGCCAGTAATTCATTACTTTGTTAGACGCGGCTCAGCTCCTCCCTGCAAAAAAGAAAAAGGGCGAGCCTCTGCCAGTAATTAATTACTTTGTTGCATGCGGCTCAGTTCCTCGTTGCAAAAAAAAAAAAGGGTGAGTTGTGAGCCCAGCCGCGAGTGGGGAGCAGGAGTGGCCAGCCCCCAGCCAGCCGAGAGGGACCACCCAGCCCCCTGTCCCAGCCCCCAGCGGCCGTGTGGGCTGAGCGGGACCGCCCAGACCCCGGTCCCAGCCCCTGCCGGCCGTGCAGGCTGAGCGGGACTGCCCAGCCCCGGTCCCAGCCCCTGCCAGCCGTGCAGGCTGAGCGGGACTGCCCAGCCCTGGTCCCAGCCCCTGCCGGCCGTGCAGGCTGAGCAGGACTGCCCAGCCCCGGTCCCAGCCCCTGCCGGCGGTGCAGGCTGAGCGGGACTGCCCAGCCCCGGTCCCAGCCCCTGCCGGCCGCACGGGCTGAGAGGCACCACCCAGCCCCCGGCCAGCGGCAGCTGCACAGGGAGAGAGGGAGCGGGCAGTGCTGCGCCGCCCCAAGCCGCGGACGGTCCTGAGCCGCCCTGAACCGCAGCAACCCCGAGGTGTGAGCTGTGGCCGCCCTGAATAGTGGTAGCCACGAGCCCTGCCTCACCAGCCGGGGGCGGGCGGGAGTGCCGGGCCCTGCCCAAGGGGAGGGCGCTTGGGGCTGCGTTTAAAGGCTACACCAATCTGTTAAAATGTTTCCAATTTGAGCACATGCCAGTAAGCTCCACGATGGGGGATTCTGTTACTAATTCACTACTTTGTTGCGCGTAGCACGGATCTTCGCGGGAAAAAAAAAAGGTGCGCCTTATAGTCCGGTGCGCCTTATCTGATCTACAAAGTTGCGAAATTTGCCAACTCCCGGGGGGTGCGCCTTATAGTCCGGTGCGCCTTATGGTCGTGAAATTACTGTAAATACTACAGTACCTTTTCTGGTAAACATACTTTATATAGTACATAGATCAAAATTTCCAGATTCCATTTGTATCTGCTTAGAGACAACCACAGATTTGTTAGTACCTGTAGTTGACCCAGTACATCTTGCAATTTGATCGATTTGTTTTAAGCTATCATTATTTATAGGAGGATCTTGTGGATGGTTTTAAATCATAAAACCCCCTTGGAAATAATTCTTTAATTACCTTATCATAAAAGAAGATGAAAAATCTATAGTCTGGTAGGCTGATTTTTTCCATTTTACCGATCTGCATTTGCATAATATCAACAATAGTGAATTTTCATACACCTAACAGCAAATAACTCAAAATTTAGTTAAATATGAAAATGCTTTGATTTTTGTATGTGCATATACCTTATGAATAATGTGTTGTGACTACAAACAGATGAAGATTATACTATTACTGACTGGCTAGCTTTTAGCTGACAACCTTGTGAGTATCCTCAAGCACACAAAGCTTAGCTAAGAACAGACTTAAAAAGGCCAACTGCCATGTCTTTCATTTAGAAGAAAAATATGCCAAAGATGCAGGACATAGGATTAACAAGAATCTAAGTGTATTTAGTGCAGATCTAATTGAAGACTTTCATGAAGACTAAAACTAATACACAGAAGTCAACAAGCCAAGCTATGTAAAGGAACTGTATCATCAAGTTGGCATTCAGCTGTTTGTGTCACAGCTATGAAGAGTAAGGACAGGTGGGTCATTCTTTACTTTGTATCCTTCATACAGAGCAATCATATTCACAGTACTCTTGTGTTCTTAACGTTGATGCCACCCAAAATATTCCTAATTTGGGCTGATGATATTAAGAGACAGCAAAACAATACATATCACAACACACAAAAATTAAAAAAAACCAAAAAAGCAACTTTTTTTTTTATATTTGGAGGTAATTATTAACATAGCTGACTTTTGCAAAATTGCTAAAAAATTCTATCTTGTGGACTGTAGTTGCTAGAATCATTTTCTGTCAATACTAACATGAAATTCTTTAAATAGTAAATTTACAGTAACTGAAGGATAAATAAAGAGTTTCTGTACACTTCAAAACTTAAAAAAAGTCTGGCATGTGCACAGTATACACCTTACCTTGTTGTAAACTGCCTTGAAGGTGATTAACAAAAGCAGCTAAGATCGTTGCCACATTCATAACTTGTGAGCATTGTGCTAGACCAAGCGTAAAAAGTTCATTCCAGCAGGCTTTTACTAATGATATGCTGTTATCCTGTCTATTAAAAAGCACAATAACTTAATAAAAACACATTTTTTTAGATTTGAAGAACACTTCATAAAACATTAATCTAATTCAATCATTGCAACCAACAACCATGTGAAGTATAATTTTTCTTTGCGTGCTAGAATTAAAACACCTGGTTTAAAGTGACTTTTGTGAAGCAATAAATTTTTGTTTGAATTACGTAAAAGAGATAGATTTCTATTACAAAAGCAAGCTGAAGTTACAGTAAACGACAACTGTCACAGTGTACTCCATCATGCTAATTTTCTTAGGATTTGGGACAATATTTATATGCATGGACAAAAAAAGATTGCACTGTTCCTGTATTGTGGATGTAGAACAGATTCAAGGTTCTATTTTTTTTTTCACTTGAAAACTGACAGGTTGGTATAATTTTTTAATTAAAGATACAGGTGAAACGGTACACGTGCGATCAAGCTTCTGAGCTTCCTAACTGCTACTTTCTGCACCCCTTTCAAGTTTGGAATAAGGTTTGAAATACAGACTTCAAAGTACAAATACCAGTCATAAGGATTTCTTTGCATTAGATTAAAATTAAATCTATCAATTCATATTCAGCCACTTCCATATTAGTAACCTAGCTTTCAGTAATGCCAAGCATCTCTAACTCACTGAGCTTAACAAAAGCTCAATACCTTAGAAAGCAAATGCCACCACAGGAGTCAAATTCAGGTACCACATTTCACAGTTTTAGCCAGTGAATATAAATAATGGAAATACAAAAGAAGTACAAGATCTATCAAAGAAGAAAAGCATATTAAAGCTAGGATTTCAACTACAAAAATACACTGGAATGGATTTTTTCAAGAATGTTGATGCAATCTTCACGAACAGTTCTGATGATTTAGTGCAATACTAAGACATCAAATGACTGGTGAACATGGACTCATCCTTAACTGGATTACAGAGAGAGAGTTTACTCAGTGCAATATTTTTCGTTGTGATCAAGTTTTTGTTATGGTAGACATGATACTGTACATGCAGCTTCTGCACGTATTTGTCACATCTTGTTCTTCTCCTTTAACATAATCAAAGGGACTGTGCTGAGCACCACTGAAAACAGGGTGTACTGGTTACTCCTCTGATACATGTGTTAGATAAACACACCATCTACAGCATCTTTATGGCTCTAGAACCAGTTCTTGAACTTGCTTAAGCAGCCTGACTAAGAGGCTGTAACCAGCTTGGTGAAGGTTTCAGTAGGAAACTCTCCTGTGAACAAAGATGCCCATGCAGGAAAATGAACTAATCAATGTCTGGCATCATTAATGACATCATTAGGTCAAAGGCAACTATCCTGCTGTGACTAAAGGAAATGTTGCCTGAGGAGGAAGCAATCTAGGTACAATTATCAATCTTCTTTATAAAACCATTACTCATCATTCTCCATTAATTTCTCTTCAGTTTAAAAGTGAAATGAGTCACCCTTCTGAAAGTCAAAATTACAGGATAGAATGTGCTCCAACTATAAAGGCTGAACTAATTTCAAACGAATCTCCACTTGAAAATAGTTTTCATTTTAAGGGCTTCAAAGGAAAACTGTGAACTTATGTTATTTATATACGGTTGCCCATGATCTTGACGGGGTCTATAAATGCTATTACAGGTGAATATTAACGCTATTACAGAAGCTTACTCCTCCATATTTTTTAAGCAGAAAAATGTAATGTGAAATATCAGATAAAAAGAGCATGTGCAGATTTTTCTTGTTAAATGTCTTCGGAGAGAGAGGTCTTCTGTACCACATTTTATTTTTAAGATGCAATTCCCATTTGTTGTTAGAATACCAATTTGTACTAATTTGCAGTGTCTCTCTGTAACAAAAACCTTTTTATAGGTTTTATTTGACATAAAGTATATGTTTATTTGCCATCCATTTTGTAATTCTGCAGGTCAACAATTTCTACCAAAATAAAACATCATATTTACCTATTTTTTCCCCCTAATTATTCTTTAATTTTATATAATACTCCTTTCTCCTGCTCCAAAACACAGGCTTAATTACACACAATACAGTGTCTTTCCTTAAAAACTGTAGACTCTTTCGTCTGAAGCATCTGAGTAATCACAAATGGTAATCACAGATCATCCTGCTTCTGACAGCTTTTCTGGAAAAGGGGACATTCCATCATTTTACAACGGAATTCTCTTTGCTGACACAGTCACAGGCTATTTTGATATTGAATTAAACAGAAACACTGCAGATGAGATCAAACTAATGTGATTTATTCACCATTTGCGTCAGAGCTGATACAGTATCTTTATTTGATGCAATTTTATTTTCATAAAATTACTTCTGAACATAACATAAATCACTTTCCATGCAGCATGGACATGGGTTTTCATTATGATCAGCAATGGCTACAAAACTGAACTTAAGAATTTTAAGTTATAAACTGAATTCTGATGGAGAAGCAGGATGTTATACAAACTGTAAAAAGAACAGTTAGAATTACCTTTTGGTCACAGAAGCCATCTAATGTTGGCAAATCTGAAATTACACAACTTCATTCTGAATGTCTGCTGAATCTAGCTAACCACTTTCTTCATGTAGGTTATTAAAGGCAAAATTATTACTAGTAATTCACCTTATATGGAAAAAAATTTTGGCAATTCAGACAGGAGCTCCTTTTCGGTGACTGCCTGATAAGCATCAGGGTGTAGCACAGAGCTATAGGTATTAAAAAGTTGATAGGAATTTCTATTTTCTCAAAATATATTTTAAGAAGCAGTAGCGTGTGGACATTCAATTGTTTTACATCTATTCCTTTTTCTTACAAAACCCAACCAAAGCCCTGAATCTGGACTCAAATTTGGAGTAGTTTTAATTCAGAAAATTTAACTTATAACTAAGATTTATAGTAGTTTTATATTTTTAGAAATCCCTGAAGAAGACAGCAAAAACCAAAAATTCAAAAGCACATATCCACAATGTAAGTGAATAGAGTAACTGAACACTTACCCCAAAGCTTGGAAAGATGGAATGGAACGTGCCCAGTGCATGGATAAGAAGAGCAACCTGGAGGCAGACTCGCAGATATAGTGAACATTAAGATAATCAGGCATAGGAGAAGGCATGGTGAGCTGCAGAAACAAAGCAGGAAGAAAAAAAAAGAAAAAAAGAAGAAAGCGTAAGACAGTTATTTTACTTTCTTCATAATATGTTTAGGAAGAAATCAGTCTTTTAGTTTCTTTTAAGTGAAAAAATAAAATTGTTCTTTAAATAAAAAAGGTATAATACCAAGACAAAATTGAATGACTGCCTTTTACGTTATTAGCCACACCATTACACACTGTATGTTATGTAACTACAAAGCAACAAAAGAGACAAAAAGTTTGACTTGTAGATAAAGATTCATGTCTGGGACAACTGGAGATGGCAAATCTCAAAACTCAACTTCTGAGACATTCTCAAAGAATAAGAGAACAATCATATGCATTAGAGAGGATCATTTGAATGATCAAAACTGGCACTGATAAGAGGGGATAAAGTTTAACCAAATGCCTGTTACAAAGTCTTCAGATCATTAAGTTTTTTGATTTGTCCATGAAAAGTAAGATGAAAAAAAACAGAAGGAATTTCTGCAAGCTTGTAAAATCAGAAATAAATCCAGAATATATGGCTAACTAACACAAACTGTACTTAAGTCAATTACTACCATGCTAAAATAGGGTATCTACACAAACAAGAAATTGACAAATACACTTAAAAGTTTCAAAATCCAGTTGCAGATTGCATCAGATCCACCCATTAACAAGTGAGAATCAGTGCATGCTGACTCTGCTTCATGCAATGAAATGCTGACTCTGCTCCATGCAAATCCTTTGTCTATGTAAATCCATTTGTATGGATTACCCAGTATTTTTAAGGGAGGAAACTATAAAATAACCAGTGAGCTAAACCACTGCAGAGTGCAGTATTTTCTCCCAAATAAAGAATTAACCAGTGAACAAAAGCAGTTCATTGACTGGAAATTAATGCCAAAACCTGAAGAAATACTTCTCCAAGAAATTAAAAATAAAATTTAGTTAGATCATAATTCTACATTACTATGTCAAAATAATTATAAGCAGGCAACAGTAAGAAAGTATTCAGTACCCTGAATGCTACATGAGCATCACTGAGTAGTGGCCCCTCTATTTCAACAATGTTCATGCTTGTTTCTCCACCAAGCAGCTGTGCACTGGTGTCAATACCTTCAGAGTTCTGGCATGCTGCGCTCTCTCCTGGGTTTAATGCTTTTGCAAGAGTATCAAATGCCCTGTAAGATCACAAACAAATAAAAAGAAAATTTCATTTTAGAGACTGTTTCAATTTAAGAGGAACCTGCACTAGTCTGAAACCTGTATGCAGAAGCAAGTTTCAAAGAGTGAGATTTGCAAAAGCAAAAGTCAGTAGCATGCTTTCCATGACATTCCACCGAACTGTGAAACAAAAATTAGCAGCAGATCCTGTTTACACTAGTTGCCAAAAAATTCACAGTTTTGACATATTGGTTGTACTGCTGAATCACAGTTTGCTTTCCAAGATCTCTTTAGTGATGTTCACTGAGAGCTCTGGCATGAGTGTTTTGAGGACATGATCATCAGACTGCTGTTACAGTCACTTAGTGCATGTATAAATTTTACAGACTTTTACTGCTATAAAGCACAAACAGAGTAAGATTTTTTTTTTGTTATGTAATGAGTTGTAGTTAGATTTTTCCACTTAATTTGAAAAGACATGTAAGAAATCACTCCCATACTTTCAATTCAATCCTTAGTAGCCTATGCTGCGTGGCATTGACTTTGCTTTCACAAGCACAAATGCTAGAGGGCAGATGTCAGGACAAGCAGATATATTACTCAATATTTTGCTGCTTGATAACACATGTTGTTTTTCTGTTCATAAACACACCTGAGAACCATAACTGGACACACCTTCAATCAAAAATATACAGACTTGATTACTGCCACAGACAGATGACATATCCTGGGAACAGCAACACTTCTACACAGTGTTGCATGAAAAACTTAAGATGATTATCAGCTTATATTAGAGCACATTCCCAATTTACAGACATGTTTATTACCACACAGTCTAAAATCACTGATTTAATGCCAAAATCTGGGCTAGAACCTCTACCTTCTCTATTCCCATACCTTCTAGCAATATAAATACACTAACACCCAAAAAAAAAAAAAGTTTGACATAACTAATGAAAATATCACAGTGAAAGAGCTGCTGACACTGCCTCAAGGCTTGGGGTGGTAAATGAAATACTTTTTGGTCCTCACTATGCCTGTCTACCTTGATGTGTATGTATGAGGATGACTGGGGCATTACATGAGTGGACTACACAGACATACTTGGGCCATCTCCTCTGTCTCTGGTATGTGCAAAGTTGGCACAAAGGAAAGGCATTCATGGTTTAGCTACAGAAACTATACTATAGACTCCTGCTGGAAGATCAGAATTTCAGGCCTTCCACAATTCACTCTTCGCAGTCTTAGGTAGAACAGGCAAACAGAGTAGCTCAGTGACAGCTGCTTTTTAAGAAACAACAGGATCTCTGCATGCTCTTCATGTGGCAGGGACAGAAATTTAAGAAAGGAACACGACTTCCCCTTTCCCCAAAAGGTAAATGTCATATGCATCTGTCACTATCCTCTATTTATTCTAGTAGAGGCTAAGGAGTCCTTTTTAAATAGTGTGGGCATGTACATTTGTTGACCATGTCTACCCATTACACTTTCTTCCCAACTCATTCTTCAATGCTGCTTTCAAAGAAATCTGCTCCCTCCTATCTTACTACTAAGTAAGCCAGCAGAAGTCAGTAGTAGGTTTGCTTCCTCATGGCTCAGTAACATGAGTCCTTTCCTACACAAAGACCCAACATGACCAATGGCTGTAAGGTAAAACACCACGGAAAAAAGAATTGAGAACAAAACTTGCCTGGGAGCTATGAAAATCTAGCCCACAGTGAGAAAACAAGGCACAATCAACATTAAAATACATGGCATTGATATCCTTATTGATATCCTTTGCTACAAACAATTTTGGTTCTCTTTTTGTCAGGCTCAGTCATCAACAGATATATAGCACTGCAGATAAACTGTAAAAAAAGAACATCATGAAGCATTAGAGGACAAGGCATGTAAAATTACAATATAGAGGAGTGGCGTGCTTGCAGCAAAAGTTGTACTCTATGTCAGCAAAAGTAAAATTGTAATTACTGCAAGCAATGAATATAATAAAATACATGAAAAGAAGGGATGGATGAAAAGTGCTCTCTGAAGTCCCTTAAACTCTTCTTCCTCAATAAACATCAGTGTCTGTTAGACCATGCTGTCATAGGGCCTGACAGGGAAATCAATGATTTAGAGAAAAAATTCAGTTTCTCTTGGAGTAACAACTTCCCTTTTACAGCAGTGTTTAACTTGAACCTCCTCACTGTACAGCTATTAGGCAACCTACTTGACAAGAGTACATTAAATCAGAGCCCTTTCAAGCTCTCTGGCTGAGAGAACCTGATGCCTTTTCATAGACCGACTTTTAAAACTGAACAGAAACCCTGAAGTTGGTAAAAATAAGCACCTGGAAGTGCCAGCAAACGAAAGATTACTACAACTCTTTGAACAGCCATAGTATTGAATGATGTCTATCAGCACATGTAACAATACTACTTACATGGCATATTCTAACATTCTTTACCTAGGAGGACCAGCAAAGGCCCAAATCAGCATCTACATGTCAGACTGACTTTCTAAGTAGTATATAAAGAAAGGAAAAAAGTAATCTGCTTGCAATTACACAAAGCAGTAGAGACCACAGGGGAAATCAGGTATTTCAGCCACTACATGCCCACCTTTTTCCCCTTAACGATTTATTCCACACACACTTCCAGAACAGCATGTAAAATGTGAATGGTGTGTAAAATAATATTGCTGGAACAGCAGTCAGAAGCTGGCATGAGATGACAGCCAAGGAAGAACATGATTGTGATTGATGGAGTAACTGTGGATGTTCTGTACATACATCTTACACATATGCTCACCACAATGGCTCAGCTGAAACCAGTGCAAGACACAAGTTTGTAAGATACTCAGTGAATGTATTAATATTGACAGCGAGAATTCTGTAACTTCTCCTGTGTAAAAGGAAAATGCTTTTTCAAACTTTTAAGCTGATTAATAGTCACAAGCACTTAACTAATCACACGGATGAGATCTCTTAAGAACAAGTTTTCCAGCATTATGCAAAGTACTAAGACTGTAGCACAAGACCTAACATACCTTAGTATGGCCAACCAAAAGGGAAGAAAATCAGCTGTAACATTTATACTGAAATTAATTTCAAGTACAAACAACTAAAAGGAATTATTTCTCTAACACAACTTTCACTTGGAAGAATCTTACAATATTTATCTTCTACATGAGCTTATGTTGATATTACTTTTAAAGCAGAGACATTTCCTACATTTTGCTGATTCAACTAATTGACTGGTTTGAATTGACAGAGACCTTCTTGAAAAGTATAGTACTTTTAAGTGTAACATGCCTTACCTTGTAACATCACTACTAGCTTGTTCTTCTTGCTTGAGTTCAGGTAATGATGCATCTCCATTACTCAAATTCTCAATCATGGATAGCTCTGTACTGCTTTGTGACATATCTTTGCATTTACTGAGATTTGCTAATGATGTCACCACATTTGCCAGTGTACTTAAATCTCCTTGACATGCTTCTACCTAAAGGGAATAGAACAGCTTTTATTTCTCAGTCAATTGGCAGCAGTTAACCTGCAAAGAAGAGCCTAACTTTCACATAAATGAAGAACTGGGCATATGCAAAGACACACTAGAAAGAAAACTGTTTTCAGTACATGGGTAATCACAATATAGCAATTAGACACTGCAGTGCGTCTAAAATATGGAATACTTTGACATTTACTTGTAAAAGCAATAGTTATCTTTTTCTTTCAGAAAGAATACTACTGATGGTAAGCAAGTCCAGAAAGATTTCACATCTCTATGCACTACTCTATCACCAGGAATATAAGACTGTTCTAGATTGTATTTTTAGTATCTTCCTTCCCCATGTAAATGAGTCAGTAGTAATAGGGTAGGAGAATGTCTGAGAAGATGGAATGCACGAAAAGTCATCTTCTGTCCCAGGGCAAAAAAAAACAGGGAGAAAGGAGGGGAAAAAAAGAGCGGGGGGGAAGAGCGGGGGGAAAGGGAAGAAAGGGAAAAAAGAAAGTACATTATTACTGACAAGTATCCTGCTGCTAACACCAGACAGAGCAAGGAAAGCAAAATGCATGAAAACAGGATGAGGTAATTTAATATCAGCTGGAAAAACACAAATGCTTCCTACTGTGCATATGTGAGGAAGTTACCACATGGCTTTAGTGGATCAGTAAGTGCAACAAAATGGAAACAAAGGAAAACTAGCCCAGAAATTGTTGATTAGATAGGTCTTATCAACTTTGCCAAAAAAACAGTGATTCAGGAGAAAAAAATCCAACCATATTTACACATGGCACTGTGATAGTGCCATGAGAAGTTTTGTGAACGCCTCACTTTATTTGTACAAAAGAGTGAGCCAAGTGTCAGGATTATCCCAACACAAAAATTAAAACACAGCCCTCTTAAGGCTCTCCAGAAATGTGAAGGAAAGGTATTTATTTTTTTATATTTTTAGCATTTTTACTGTGTGAGGTTAAGAGAATTCTTGTAAAGAGAAGGCATTTGTAACACTGTCAGATGTTTCAGAGGAGTGTTTTAAAAATTAATTCAACCAAATAGAACACCCTTCTCTCCTCACATATACAATGACAGCAATTAGCTCTACTTACTATATCAGTCATATCATCACATACCTTATCTGGAGTCATCAGCACAGTAGGCTCACTTTTTATTGCAGATGGATGAATGTTAACAAACATTCCCGATTCCAGCAAACCTGTTGATCTGACAAACAACAGCACAAGTTTTAATTCTGATTAATTTTAAAATTTAATTTACTCTTTCAGAAGACAGAGCTAGCCACTTCTGAATACAATTTACATACCTTGCTGTTTCATTGTCTGTTACAAAAGTTGGGGTTGCAGCTAATGGACTACGAAGATCTTTCCGAATGTAGATCTTTTCTGTAGAAGCTGCACAGTTTGAAGACTTTTCTCTTGACACTTCAATAGGTTTCCTCTCACACTGTACAGCTACAGAAATAATACCCAACTATTAAATCACTCCAAATTACAGAATAAGAGACATTTTTCTTTACTTAATATTTGATTTTAATAATAATTTTGAAAATAACTAAAATATATATAAAATATATCCCAAGCTAACAAGATGGATAAAAACCAGCACAATGACTTTTTGAGTTCTAAGTGAAATGATTGTAGTAAGTCTAAGACAGAACATATATAACATTTTAAAGTTACAATTAAGGGAGACATCCCCTCATTTTTAATTTGAATCAAAGTGTTAGCTTAAAGCTTCTCATTCTCTAAGTTTCACTATCTCACACTCTCACTTCCTTTGTAAAGGACTCATGGTACGTTTTTCCATAGATTGTAGATCTGTGTTGAACCCAAGTGACTTCATTCACTTAAAGAAGCTTCTCAAGTTAGGATCTCAGAGAATACAGAGGGAAAAGTACATTCACAAAGTTCAGTTCAGACCATTTAAGATCAAACCGGGCAACACCCTGACCCACAGTCACTGACTTCAGAGAAGATGTGAATTTTTAATCTGAACGACTCAGTGAAACAAGGTGGAATGAATCCAGGTTTTAGGCTACAGATGTATTACCCTGCTTTGAACATTAAAATGAAACTTACAGTATTTATTATCCCCTATGGAGAAAATGTGGAAACGTGAAAAATGTGTAACTTCAGATAAAAAATTAAAATATTTTCAAGATAGGAGTAGACTGTGACGCAATTCAAATTTTTACACTGAAAAGTATCTTAAACCCCAAATTTTGTAATATTAAGTATTGACAATGCTATTTAAGTCAGTCTGCAACCCACAAATAGTGCTTTAAAGGGTGGGATATGGAGGCAAATCTTCCTTTGTATATGCTGTGCTCTGTAGCAGGATCTCACTTTGCTGAGAAAAGGCCAAGGCTTCTTCAAGGGACAGATAACCCTCACTGAGGGATCTGCAGCCCAAGAATATGCTAAGTTTTCTTTCCTTTCCCCACCCCATTGAGGAATGAGACTTCTTATCACCAAACAATCCTCTTTCCACTCAGTATTCCCCCATAATCCAGAGATTATTTTCCTGCCTTCTGATTCCTAAGCCCAGTGATTTTGTTCTGCTTAAAAAGTCTTCTGTGGAGGGCCCTTTTCTTACTTACTGCCAGCTGAACTAGAGGGTAAAGATCCACTTTCACTGCCCCAGCTTTTTCTCCCTTTCTGAATTAATTTCCTCTGTGTTATTGATTTCTGCTGACATAAGCAGGGCTGTAAGGAGGAAAATGTCCACAGAAGTTCAAGAGGGTCAGTAAAATAAGTGCAGGATGACAGGGAGCAGAGAACAAGACCAATACTGTATGTACTGCAACACTGTCACAGTATTAGGTCTGAAGAATTTGTGTTTTGTGTGATTTTCTGTGTATTTAGTATTCTGATACTGCTGTGATATTGCAATACCACTACATCTAACATATGGAAAGTTAAAAAGGAACTCGTAATCTGCAGGAATCAGTAAGAATTGAACTTTAGATCACTACAGATCTCTGCCTCGTGAATAATTGTCTCTGCAGAGCTTTGCCAAAAGTGAACAGCAACTGTCAGTAATCTCAGCTGTGAGAAAATAAAGGAAGGTAGAGTTCAAAAAGTTTGTAGCTTAATTTATACATAAAAAAGTGGAACAAAAAAAATGCTGACGTGTTTGATATTTGTTTGATATGTAGGAGTAAGAATTATTTCACTTTCATCACATGGGATGGAGCTTATTAAGCTTTTAAGCAAACACTTAGAAGCATAATATTTCTGATACACCAAACTCATACAATTCTTTAAAAGAAAAAAATAAAATTATTTAAAAATATAACCAAGATAACAATTTGTATCTAGACAAAGCATATATTTTGCAGCATGAAGTAGCTGCCAGGTAAAGTAGTTTGCTCTCATTCAGACTTACAATCTTGTTTCATGCCAAAGGCGATGCATCTCTGCAGTCGACAGTACTGGCAGCGATTCCGGTGGTGCTTGTTAATGACGCAGTCTTTTGTTCCTCGGCAGGAATAAACTAAATTCTTCCTTATACTCCTTTTAAAGAATCCTTTGCATCCCTCACAGGTTACTGCTCCATAATGACGCCCTAGTTCCAAAATAACAGAAAGCATGACATTAATTTTACAGTAGAATATTAGTTTTTTAGACTTTACAGTTATTAAAGACTAAATATTATCTATTTTACCCAGAAAAGGAACACTTATTTTTCCCCATGGGTTGCAGATCTTAAAATATATTGGGGCTATAAAACAACGTAAAAAAGCAAGTGAATCATTTTTTAGTTCAAAGCACTTAAACAGGATTTCACAAACAGACAAGTTGCTTATTAAATTATTTCCTTATCTGTTGACAGCAGTGTTAAAAAAAGGCTAAGAAAACAGGTTAGTAAAAACACAGCAAAAAAAAAAATTAATTTATACATTTCTCTAGTAATTTTCCCCAAAGATAAGCCTCATGATTGCTCATTACAAGTTCAATTGTTGAAATTGTACAGAATAAATCTAATGGAACCATGGAAAGTGTAAATGTGGCATTTGACAGCATGAGCAATCACTTCAAAGATATATTTTCACCTTTCATTTTCCTAACACGGTAAAGGTATGTCCATAGTTCTTGCAGTAAAATACCAATGAAAGAATAATCTAGAATAGCTACAACTTCTTTTTTTTAAAAGACCAGTTCTGCAAGTTTTCTGTATAATATAAGAATTTCTATGATATACTACAAAAAGGAAGTTTTAAAGTTAATTATTTTGATTTTGCATAAAATACAAACATTACTGAAAAGGATTGATAAAGGCATGCTTGGCAGTTACAACAATTTCAATTTAGGAATCCTTGAAATATCTATGGAACATTACAAATATGAGTTAATCTAGGAGAAAACAATTTTAGATTCTTTCCTCAAGTTTCTAGAAATTCTGACAGGTTTTATAGATTCCTTTATCACAACCTTTTTATCACTACTAAAACTGGAAATTTCAAAAGCATCATATATATTAAAAGAATAATGTCTGAAACATTTTAGTGGCAGCTGGATTATGAATATTCATTCTTCAAAGTACCAGGGCTGCTTCTTCACCTACTCTTTTGATGTAGCTTCTTGGATTCCAGCTTGAAAGTGCCTGGAAAGCAGTTTTCATGGCAGTATTTGTCACATGGGAGGTTCCCCAAAACCTGCAGCTGCTCTGAGGAACATGGCATTCTCCCCAAAGTCATTACCACTGCCCAGCATTCCAAGACCAGCACAGGAGGAAAACCTCCTTGCATCTCCAGCCCCTCAAGGGATACTTCAGCCCTCCTCTGGGGAGTCAGAGAAGTTTTAAGAATTAGAACACACCAATCAGATCTTTGCCTTAAGTTTGGCAGAAATTTCCTTGAGATGGGTGAGGTCCGACAAGTATTTAGAGCTCTAGCAAATATATTTTTTATGTTAAACTTTGCCAATATTTTGGAAGAAAACAAAACTAAAAACATTTTACTTTCTAGTCAGCTTGCTTCCTGCTGAAGAGAGACCTCATAGTGGTCTGCAGGCTCCTCACAAGGAAAAATGGATGAGCAGGCACTGACCTATTCCCCTCTGGTGCCAGGACCCAAGGGAACGGCATGAAGCTGGTCAGGAAGATTTTAGGTTAGATGTTAAAGAAAAAGTTCTTTACCCAGAGGGTGGATGGACACTGGTACAGCTCCCCAGGGAAGTTGTCACAGCACCAAGCCTGACAGAGCTCAAGAAGCCTTTGGACATTGCTCTCAGACACATGGTGTGACTCTTGGGGTGTCCTGTGCAAGGGAGGGCCAGGGTTGGACTTCAGTGATCCTTGTGGGTCCCTTCCAACTTAGGATATTCTATGTTCTAGGCAAAACAACAATAAATCCTATCCATGGATACTAGAGTGCCATTTAGTGAAATGCTCCACTGCATGTATAAAAATTTATACATGTATATGCATGCAAACTGTTACACAGCTTAAGGAAAATTTTAAACTGCTTTTATAAAATTGCACCACCTTAAAAAAAATGAAGAAAAAAATAAATACCTGATGCTTTGTCTCCACATACAACACACAGATCAAACACTTTATTTAGGCCCTGTTCATTGGGGGAGTTGTCTGTTAAAATCTGAAAAAAAGTGTGAAAGATTTTAATTTTTCTTTTCTTTGCCATCTAGATATAGTAAAATATATCTCATGCTTGTGTTTTTTGTCTAAGATATGGAACTAAATCTACAAAGTACCATGTTTTCTTGATTACATCTAATAGTCTTCAGAGACACAAAGTCGCTACCTGCCATGCCACTGTGCTCCCTTTCAGGAGGGAACAAGAGTTTTACTTGTAACGCTTCTGAGAAGAATTCAAGATTTCATTTCTCTAAACATTACTCCTGCAAAATGGACTGACATTTTGAAAAACTTTTAGCATCTGCATACTTCTTTTGTTCTACAATTTGAAGTCCTTCCATAAATTAAAGCTGCACTGAAATGGGAAGTTCCACATAAGGAAGGTCTAAAGAATCAGCCCATGAGGAGAAAAAACCCGACTCAGAGAATTTATTAACTGACCTTGAACATGAAGAATAAAAATTTGTTATTAATATGATAATGAGCCACTGAAGTTAAAACAGATGATGGGAGAAAGGGTCTTGCCAAATGAGTCACTGTAAAGATAAGATGCAATAACAGAGAGGTTTTTGGCAGAAGAAACAAATGGGCATTTCAAGGGAAGGTTACAGAAGAAGAAGAAAACAGGTGAAATTGCAGATGGAAAGATAATTTGAGGGAGAAAACACAGAAGATCCCAAAGGGATGCAGGTGAACAATAAATAAATGGAAATACACTGTATTTCATGAACTTTTAAATGGACAAAGGAAATCTCTACCCATACATATCAGCAGAAAACAGAACAATTTAACTGGAGTGACAGAATACTCTGTCGCCTCTCAAACTGACCTATTTTACCCAAATGATACAATCACAACTGCAGCTTTCAATTTTTTGTACAGATCTCCTCTTTTCCTGAATTTTGCCTTTTAAGCCAGTTTCACACACTTCTCATCTCTTCAGTTGTCTTTGAAAATAATTTTTATGTGGACTACTCATATCCCACTGGTTTATATTTTTGTATGATAACACTAGGCATGCTTCAATGCCTCTCAATAAGATTGGCTTTTGCTACTGGTCCCCTATTCACAGTAATCAAATTCTTTGGAGCAAGAACCTAGGATGTCCCTTTGCAAAGAACTGTGAGTTTCAAAAACAGAAGTATTATATAATACAGAGATTCTTTCAAGCTTACACAATGTGTGGGTAGTGAATCAGTGGACTGCTTCACAGAAGAGCAAAACAAAAAAGTTTAAGGGTGTGCAGCTGAAAAGAGATTGCTTGAAAGAGGATTTCATAGTGATTCATAAACCCCCACAAAATGCTTAATAGTATCTTATAGTGCAAGAGACACCTAATTAAACACTTCTCTCAGATGGACAAATCATCTAACATATTCTTTGCACACCATACAATACTATAGGATATTATACAGACTAAAGCTTACATGGTCTATATAAATAACAATAAAGGTTGTTTAATAGCAGATATCAAATATGATGGTCTTACTGCAGACTCCAAATCAGGAGGTTCCTCAGTATCATCAGTTAATGGAAGTAAAAGGATATGCTCAGAAAGATCATTATTTACCTGGCCATCTTTTAATGTTTTTCCTTAAGCAGCTGTTTATGGTCATAATGTTTGATGTGGGACTAAATGGACTGCAGCTATCTGAATGCTGTCTGCCCTACCACTAATGCATTGCAACAGCAGCATCAACGTGTGTGGGTAAATTATACGCAGTAACTGTGCTTTAGCTGGAGCGCAGTAACCTCCTACTTCATGCTGAAGGAGGTCACATCTCCCAACTCTTCTTGCACGTTTTTGACATTATTCACACCCTATCCCTGCCAGGCTGAGGATGTGGGACAGAAAGCCTGGAAGTTGGAGGGTGGCAACTAAAGAAGCAGCACATACACTGTTCATGGGAATAAGGTGCACTGGGGACCAGTTTAGGGAATTACAATACTAGCTAGTTACAGTATCACTCAGTAAACTCAAAATCTTTAGTGTTATTTTCTCACCACCACGGAATAATGTATTTCCCTACTAATAGTCTGAGGACTGCTGAGGACTACAATTCACACAGTGGAACGGCAGTTGCAACAGTGTGCAAAAAGGAAAACAGCATAAGGAAATGTTAAGCGAGAGGGACAATGGAGGAAAGGGAATGTTTTCCAACAATACATGAAAACAGATGGAGAGTTAACGAGCAGAAATAAAGGACTGTTGGCATGTCAGAATCTGGAAATGACAGTAAAAATAACTGTATTCTTCCTAATGTCATGAGCCAACATATAAATTTTAAAAGCAAGACATGTACTTAAAAAACCTTTTTTCATAATTTTTAAGCATCCACAATGAGTCGTAGTGCAAGGAAAATTATACTTCAAAAAGGAGAACCCAGACATACTTATTTGGAAATAAAACATCTTTTCTTATGAAAAATATGAAATGAAAAATATGAAATAAAGTGGATTATCTACCTGGATGTGTTGTGCAGATATATCAGGGGATGCAAAAAACAGTTGGTTGACACCTGCAGCATCTGGAGTTGCTAGGATAACTTTTCCTGGAGTGGAATCTTGTCTGGCAAGGATCACCTTGCTTGGGGTAGAGCCATCATGATTTGTTAAGATGAACTGCTTGCCTGCTGAGCTCTGATCAAGTGCTGTAACAATCTGAATCTTCTGGCCCGTCTGCTGATCTGTGACAATCTAATAATACATTTATCTCAAATTGTTATGGTGATTTAAGTTAACTTTTTGGACCCAATCTGGGCTGGAAGAAAATGGGACTTCTGCCTTTCACATTTGAGAAGCAATGAGGGGATCATCTTCCCCTCCATCACACAAGAGTGGATTAAACTCAGGCAAAAACTTGGATTTTCACTGCATTTGAAACACATTTTAATCAAGGGTGTTTAAAGTCAAAACCTGAGATAGTATTCTATTTTTACAATTGGTGCATGCTTTTACAACACTACTGAAACTCTTGACAATTCTAACATCCAGAACACAAGGCATGTCTGTAGCTGAGTCCTAAGACTCAGCAAGTTATAAAAAATCTTAAATCTTGAATTCACTATATTCTACATGAAGTGTTCGCAGCACCTCCAAGGTCTGGTTACTTAACAAAAAACTTCTTAAAACCACAAATGCAGATGTCCAAGTGAAAAAAGTAAGCAGTAAACAGTAGGAAAAAACAATTATACTGTTGCACCTGTATGTACATTTTAGACTCCATTTTGTGGGGACCTATTTTTTTACATATGCACTTCCAAATAAAGTAAGTAAAACAGTGAATCTCTTGCCCTGTTTTTTTTTTTTAAGGAAAAACTGATTTTCATTTTATAATCAAGAACAGATCTACAGGGTGTTTTTTTCCATTTTATCCCTATTTTCAAGCACAAATACACCAGAATTTTATTAAATAACCCTCCACTTTCTGCTAACTTTGTCAAAAGGTTATAATCCTCAGAGAAAATAATCAAGATTCTGTATCTATATATTCTTTTACAAACCTCCCTTTTAGTCACTTCATTTCTCCATCAAAATGCCTACATGAAAAACTGCCTGGTTTATTCTGGAGACTAAGGAGAATTATCCTACAAAGACTGTTTCCTGCAAAGCATTTTGAATTACAAATCAAAAAAATAGCTCCTATTAACTTGTTTTTTAAACTATAGCCAAACATTTAGGTTTACCTACACACTCCCAACACTCATACTAGAGATATGAATTTTATTGTTGTTACAGATGACATTTATTTCATTGTCTAATACTTACCATAATTAGTTCCATAGTAACTGGGCTGCCCATATTAATTATATTTCCTAGGCAGAGAACCATGGCACAAAGAAACTGAACGAGGTGTAATTTCATGAGTTTTTTATCACCTTTGCTATCGCACCTTCACAACAGGTTTAACACTTCCTCTAAATGCTCAATACCCGTATATAGTTCACATTTTAAAAAGATGAGCAGTGATGATTATCCAATTTCAGCAGTTATAATGTAATGATGCCACTTTTAATATTCAGAAATCCTGAGTTTCAATACACAAAATTAATGGGTTTCCGTCAGGTGGCCTTGTGCTCTTAGCATTTTAATTGATCAAATTTCAACCTCTTTCTCTGCAAAATATGATTAAAAGCATATCTAAGAGAAAAATGCAGGTAAAATGGTAAAATTCTAAATGCTAAAGAATAAAAATTATCATGGGATTTGGGGTGTAGGGTGAGAGAATAATGCTAAACCATAACAACAATTATCAATGTGATAAACTTTCTGTTCAGTTTTTTCATATATCCCCATATCTGGGACCACAAATGGCTATACTAGACCCTTATTTCTTCTTTAAATTCCTTTATATTGGTTCTATATTCTTTAGAAGGCAAACTTCCTTGCCTCTTTCATTTCCTTCATTCCTTAATTTCCTTTTCCTTGTTCTGTTTTCCTTAATTTACAATCTTTATTTCGCCTGTGTAATTTTTGGCTATTTCAAAGTAGCTGATATTCCATTCCCCTTCTTTTCAAACATCTATTTTATTGGGATTAGGAGAAATCCAATGTATGTTACGCTCAACAGGGTGCATAGATGTACAAAAGCCAAACAGAACACTGTGCTGTTTTTTGAATTTCCAGACCTGATTTTGAAAGACACGCTTAGCTAAAATCTGTCTCCCTATCAAGTCTTAAAAGTACAACTGTGTGTACCCCAAAAATGGTATATACTCCATTTAGTTAGGTTTATACAAAGTATACTCAAAAACCAGCATGTCCCAAACAGTAAAGACAGAAACTTGAACTACAGCTGAAATTATTTTTGGGACATATATACTAAGTTACCTTTTTTCCTATTGTAGCCCAGTTGCATATCTGTAGGTAAACTTGTAGATAATAAATAGGGCTCCTGTAATTCTAGGAGGATCCCCAGGTAGTTTTCACTACACGATATAGTAGTGTTACATTCATATCCTTACAAAGCTACTCAACCTCCACAAGTGATTTCTGCAGCTGACAAGCATTTGACAGAAGGAAAAGAGAAAACAGTTTATACAATTAAGCTCGTTCAGTCTGCAGGCAACTTTTATGGCCATACACCTGCAAAACCTCCACCTACACTGCAGAGGGGACACTGAAATGTAGGCAGTTCACCATTGTACAACAACTTGCAATACCTAAATGTCAAGGTAAGAGAAAAAAAATAATCAGAGGGAAGAGGAAAACCACTTATCTTCTGACCATGAATCCACCATGGATGAGTGACAGCACATTATTTTTCTTAATAATCTGTAACTCAACACTGCTAATATTATGAAACAGGAATATATCAATTCAGAATTGACTGCATAAAAATACACTAACCTCATGTACTTCTTTTAAGCACCCTGATGATAATGGAAGATATTATTTTCCTTTATTGCTTTTGAGCCTTGTCTGTTAGCAAGTTTTGATTTCCATTTGAATATCATTTCAATAAATTAAACACCTCAGTAACTGTGTGTTCCGATTTTCAAAAAAGAAAATGTCTAAACACAGACAACTAATACACCTGTTTATAACAGCCAATTTTGTGTAGAAATGCCTGTTGAACAAATGTAAGATTCAATTTTTCAGCCAGAAGAAATGCTAGCATTCCTTAGGAAGAGTAACTAATGAAACATGTTTTAAAGAACCTTTTACTGAGGATTTTCTATTTCAATATTTCAGATTTTAATAATAATAAAGGAAAAAATATTGATGGAAAATACATATTCAAAATTATTGAATGTAACATTTATGGTGGACATTTCACTGAGATACATTCATTCCTACAAACTACTTTGCTGTTCACATAAATTCTTCTCTGAGCAAAGTTTTTATTATTAAGTTTGATACTAGTGATATGTTTGTAGATGTCTCTTGCAGGAAGGATGAGTGTTTTGACTGAGTGTTGTTCCACACATATCAAGAGGTAACAACCAAAGTGCTTACCATCCTTTTTGAAGGCAGAATGGTGGTTAATTGGTTAATTGATGAGCACAAATTAATTAATAAAAAGTACAGCTGTACACAAAGTGAGAAATGGAATGGAGGTAGCTGAAAGAATGAAAACCTACAAGACTGGTAAGGCAGATGCCACGACTAGAGTACAGGTAATGAATCTAAAAAAAACCCCATCATGTATGGGGAGCGGCTGTGAAGAGTCTTGGAAGTTTGAAAGCTAGAACATAATGCACCAAAACAGGAAGAAAAACAGAGGACAATGTTTTAGAGTGAAGCTGGTAAAAGTAAAAGCAGCCAAGATAATACTAGCAGCTAACTCACTTAAATGTGTGCTTATATATATTTGGGAATATTTTTTACATTTATTCTGCAGTTGATATTTTTCTCTACAATGAAAACTAAAAATAAAACTGACTTATACTGAGTTCTAAGGCATAAAATATAAAATTTAATTTCCGAAGTCTTCCAATTCTCCATATACACATTTCTATGTTGATTTAAGTACCTACAGTGCAAAAAACTTCACTACCCTCACTACAACTGGAGTTTTGGCCAGGCTATGGATTATCATACAACATAGGTTGGGACAACCAAAAACCAGTATTCTTCTCAGACATTAAGTTCCCTGCACTTTTTCATTACTTCAAAGACACAATGCAGTATTTCACTCCCTGCTTCTGCTCCAAAATGTAGAAATACTCCAACTTAGTTGTACTACCAAATCAACAAAATGTTCAACTTTCAAGGAATAGCTTTACTTGCAAAAAGTATTTTTCTGCTCAGTGATTCAGGATTTTTGTAATGTTAAAATTCTTCCAAGGGGAAAAAAAAGGAAAAAAGAGAGGAAAGACTAGAATGATGTTTTATTTCTGTTTCTAGAGAAAGGGTCTTTGCCATCCAGGGCTGAATATTTACATTAAAGCAAGTAACAAGATGAGAACAAAAAAGAACTGCAGGTGAAAACTGGCAGAAGTAAATAGTTCATCTCTGCTTTTAAAATGCATCAGATGAAGCATACCTGTATACGCTGGGATAAAGAGAGGCCTGAATCTGCAGGGACAATCTGTATTCGCTGTGCTGTCCCATCCATTAGTGTTTGTGTACCACCTTCCTGGGAATGTGTAACCTAGGAAGAAGAAACAAATGCAATGGACTGACAACAAATATACTATGTTAATAGATCCACTACCTTAACAGATTAAACCTTAAGGTTTCATCAACCTCCAATTTCTCTGAACAAGGCCATGGAGAGCCTGGCAATTTTATTCTAGAAAAAATATGAATGCTTGCAGTCTAATTCAACACCTTAATTTTTCTAATTAGAAAATTCTGATTTAAATCCATTTTGAAATACTTTTCAATTTGAAATTTACAAACACTTTTACTTAAAGCAATTAATTGCTGACAAGTCCACGTATGTCAATCAAAATGAATATTCACTATGTTGATGTTCATGAGATACAATACCTATCCTCATAGCTGTGCAATGTTTCAATAAATGTACAGTAATTTCACGACTATAAGGCGCACCCTTTTGACTAAAATCTCCCCCCAAAACCGGAAGTGCGCCTTATAGTCCGGTGCGCCTTATCTGATCTACAAAGTTGCGACATTTGCCACCCCGGAAGTGAGAGCCCGTCGGCATCGGGGCCTCCCACGTGCGGGGCGGGTCCGCCGGCTTCGGGGCCGCCCCCGCGTGGGGCGGACCCGCCGGCTTCGGGGCCTCCCCACCGGCATCGGGGCCTCCCCCGCGCAGGGCCGTCCCGCCGGCATCGGGGCCGCCCCCGCGCGGGGCGGACCCGCCGGCTTCGGGGCCTCCCCACCGGCATCGGGGCCTCCCCCGCGCAGGGCCGTCCCGCCGGCTTCGGGGCCACCCCCGCGCGGGGCCGGCCCGCCGACATTGGGACGGCTCCCTTGCGGGGGGTGTTAAAGCCGCAGGGATCGGATCGGCTGCTGCGCGGGGGGGGCGAAAGCCGCAGGGATCGGATCGGCTGCTGCGCGGGGGGGGGCGAAAGCCGCAGGGATCGGATCGGCTGCTGCGCGGGGGGGGCGAAAGCCGCAGGGATCGGATCGGCTGCTGCGCGGGGGGGGGCGAAAGCCGCAGGGATCGGATCGGCTGCTGCGCGGGGGGGGGCGAAAGCCCCCGGAATCGCGGCGGCCGCCGCGCGGGGGGGGCGAAAGCCCTCGGAATCACGGCGGTCGCCGCGCGGGCGGGGCGAAAGCCCCCGGAAGCACGACGGCCGCCGCGCGGGCGGGGCGAAAGCCCCCGGAATCACGGCGGCCGCCGCGCGGGCGGGGCGAAAGCCCCCGGAATCACGGCGGCCGCCGCGCGGGGTGGGCGAAAGCCCCCGGAAGCACGGCGGCCGCCGCGCGGGCGGGGCGAAAGCCCCCGGAATCACGGCGGCCGCCGCGCGGGGTGGGCGAAAGCCCCCGGAAGCACGGCGGCCGCCGCGCGGGGGGGGGCGAAAGCCCCCGGAATCACGGCGGCCGCCGCGCGGGGTGGGCGAAAGCCCCCGGAATCACCGCGGCCGCCGCGCGGGGGGGGCGAAAACCGCCGGAAGCACGGCGGCCGCCATGCGGAGAGGGGGAAAACCGCCAGAATTGGAGCGGCTGCCACGCGGGGAGGGGGCAAGCAGCTGGAATCGGGGCAGCGGCGGCACGGGGCAAGCCTGCCGGCATTGGGTCACCCGGAGCGCCAGGGAACTCCCGGAACAGCGGGGCCCTGGGGATGCTGCACGGAGCGGCGGTGGGCATAGCCCGGCCCTGCCGGGTACAGGCAGGCCCGGGAGCCAATGGCTGCCGGATTGAGGCGGGGCCTCGGCCAGCAAGCGTGCGGGAGGAGCTGGGGGCGGAGCCTCGCTGCAAAAAAAAAACCCCGGTGCGCCTTATAGACCGGTGCGCCTTATCTGATCTACAAAGTTGCAAAATGTGCCGGCTCCCGGGGTTGCGCCTTATAGTCCGGTGCGCCTTATGGTCGTGAAATTACTGTACTTTAATGGCTCACTTGAAGTGACAGAACGGGTTTTGCATGGAAACACAGCAATTGGCAGTTTCAGGCTGTTTTTCTGTAGAAGAATTCTGTACTGGAACTATTAACAAAGGTAGGGAAAACTAATAAATTGCATGAAGTTTGCAAACAGTGCATCTATCTTGTATTGAAATCTCTGCGTGAATGCTCTCTGACACAATTCATGGAAATATTTTTAACCATTATCAATAGTTTACAAATTCTTCACACCCCACAGCCAATGGCATATGGGGAAAATTATTATTCATTACATCATCCATCAATAAAAATTAAGGACAGCTGCTATTTGTAAAGGCTTGATCAGAAAGGCCAGATTTTTTGCAGTACAAAGAGAATTTGTCTTCACAGAGTTTACAGACACCTTCAAATGGAAATTTTTGTCTTAAATTCCTGGGTAACTCCAAAACCTTTTTGCTATTCAAAAACTGCCTGCAACATCCTGCAAATCTGCATTACAAATAATTCCCAGTATTTACACCATTGTACAAATACTGCTCTGCCCCTGATTGCCCCTCTGCCCCTCCCAATTAATATAGAGAATACATATGTATATTGCAGTAAAGGTACTATTTTGTAACAGTTTGTTACAAACAGAGGGTTTTTTCGTTCCTCCTGGATCAGCTTCCCAATTTGGCAACCATACCATTATCTAAATGTTAGTACCAGCAGACAAAAGCAGGCCAGAACATGCAGCTGGAGGTCACCATGAGAGAGGAACACGAGTGAAGGGTAAGACTTCCCCCTTATAGCAGAAATACAAGCTCCCATGAGCCTATGCTGATTTTGAGATTTTGCCCAAAAAGGTGTTACTTTTGGTAGCAGTCTCAATCCACTTGCTCCTCTCCCCTCAGTGTGGTAAGTAAAACTGGCTGGTTAGTCATTCCATGATCTGGAACAGGACACCAATGCAGGCTGAAAAGCAGCCCAGCAAACAAAGGCTATTCTTAGCACAGATCAAACCTTCAATCCAGTCTCCACAATGCTCAGATCAGAGCAAATGAGTGAGGCTAAGCTGCTGGGCAGATTGGTTAAGCTGCCAGCATTACCAAAAGAAATGCTTGTCAAACTACTGCCCAAGCCATTTCTAGACACTGCTTTCTAAAAATACTCCATTATTCTGAGTACAAGTACTTTTAAACAATTCATGCATTTCTTTGCTTAAGTAAAGGACAAAAAAAGGCTCGTTACCCAGCAGCATTTTCCGTTCAAGAGAGGTACTTTCAAGCACTGAAGTTCTGCATCAGCCACTCAAATTGCCAGGTACCCATGGTGGCTCAGAAGCGACTGAAGTTTTATGTGCATTTACTTTTGCTTCACAAAATAAGCTATGTAATATAGAACTGCTTTACATTTGCTCCTTTAAAATGTCATGATCCACAAGTTGCGTAAGGTAAAACTGCTTTTCAACCCCTCAAAATGTCAGCTTGACAGTTTTACTTCTAAGCAGAATACAAGTTTTTTTTATTGCAGTTAATACTGATAAAAGTACAGTAAATTCACGAATACAAGCCGCACTGACTATAAGCCGCATCTCTGGGTGTTGGCAAATATTTCGGGTTTTGTCCATAGATAAGCCGCACACGAATATAAGCCGCTCTGTCGTTCGCAGCGAGGACCCGCGTGCAATTAGTAACAGAACCGCGGGAGGGCGGGGTTTACTGGCTGAGCTAAGGCTGTGCAGGCTCGGCCCGCTAGGGGCCGCTGACGGGGCCAGGTGGCCCAGCCCGGTGCTGCCGCTCGGGGCCGGCCACCGCTGCCACTGGGCTCGGTCACCCCGGGTCGGCGCTGCCCCGCGGTGGCAGGCTGGGACGGAGCTTCCCCCGCTCCTACGGCAGCGGCGGCGGGCGGGGACGGAGCTTTCCCGCGCCCGTGGCGCCGGCGGCGGGCGCGGACAAAGCACCCCGCCTCCTCCCCGAGCCGCGGCAATGGCGGCGCGCACTTCCCGCCCCCCCCCGGGCCGCGGCAATGGCGGCGCGGGGCTCCCGCCGGCTCCCGGAGCCGCGGCAATGGCGGCGCCCCCCCCCCCGCGTCCTCCCCGGGCCGCGGCAATGGCGGCGCGGCCCCCCCGCGTCCTCCTCGAGCCGTGGCAATGGCGGCGCCCCCCCCCCCCCGTCGGCTCCCCGGGCCGCGTCAATGGCGGCGCACCCCCCCTCCTCCCCCGGGCTGCGGCAGAGGAGGGAAGAAGAGAGCTCTCCCGCCTCTCTCCCCGCCCCCCCGTGCTGCCTGCAGGGAGCCAGGGCAACACGGTAACACTGTAACAATTGCGAAATGCCGGCTTTTACTGGCCGGTGCTTGGCTCGGCACTCTGGCTGGCACGTCTGGGGTTGTAAATGTCAGAAAATTATTAATATATTAGCCGCACCCGACTATTAGCCGCACTTCCGGGTTTCCACCAAAATTTTTGTCAAATTGCTGCGGCTTGTATTAGTGAAATTACTGTAACTGCAGATTTTCTTAAAAATTGTACTTTTTATGTGTGGCAGATTGTTTCAACAACTATGCAGCTTTCCTCTATTACAGTAAACTGGCAGGGCTGTGGAAATGAATCACCATATACTTACTGTACCCAGCCACAGATTAAAGAAAGAACAATGCTGAAGGCTCTTGGCAGGTAGCTTCCCTATATGAATCAAGAAATGTGGTCTTGATGTAGAAATAAGAATTACCTCGCACTGAGCAAAAGATGACTAGCAGATGGCAGAATCTGAGCAATGACAATCACTGCACAATGACCCATATAGACAGGGTTATATTTTGCTTCAGTGTTTTGCTTTCACACAAAAAGTCCTAAATTAACAAAAGTATGGTTGTGAACACCATTGTAAAATTGTTGTGGTAATTTTGTGATTTAAAATGCTTCATGAACAATTGATATGATAAAAAAAATCAAAATCTATGTACAAAACACTTCTGACCATCATTTCAATGATACACAGAAGCATTTCCACTCTCCTTAATATTGGAACACCTTTTCCTTTCAACATCCAAGACAATTGTAAATGCTAGCAAAAATACTGCTGAAGTTCTCTAGATCTTAAACTATGATTTTTCAGTGTTTACAGAGATTAGGAATACCAAGAAATTACAGCCTGTAGGTAGGCAGGAATGTAAATCATTGCATGGAAGCACCCGTGAGAATGCTTCCCTTGTTGATTCCACCTTTCAGGCAGCACATTCATGCATGGCCTACACCACTGACAATAATTTTGGCTTAGGAGTCCCAGCTTGCACTGCCCTCAGGGATGCTTTTCAGTCCTTCCAACCATGTGCCTGGTTGGGCTGCACCTTGTACGAAATAAGGGCACTGATCACAACCAACAGGGAGATGACATTCCTCCACTATGCTGTAGGTTTGGTTTTTTTCCTAGTTTTGTCCACCGGATGCTGACACACAGAGCTTACATGAGCAAGGCTAGCATAGCGTGAGAATAAGTGGCTAAGTCACGACTGGGGAATGGTTAAGCTGCCAAATACGATGTGACTGTCTCAGACAGAGTAAAACCTTGCTAAAGGACAAATTCTAACCTACACTGCTGACAAAATAGCCATGAAAACTGTAGAGCTGTGATTTCACCAGGAACAGCTACAGCTCTCTGCAGCACTGCACCTTCACTCTGTTTTCTCCCCTGCCTTTCTTTGGCTACCAGCCATCTTCTTTGTGCTGGCTCTGGTAGTCACTGGAGCCTTCTCAGACCCTGCTCTGTGAACCCAGCAGAAATCCTTCCACTTGTTTTGGCTGGGTTATTAGCTTGCTGTTGATGGGGAAAATAACAAGGAAATAAACAGAAAAAGGACCCTCTCTCTCCCATGGTGCTGAGATACTAAGTCAGCTCAGTGTCTCCTGGAATCACATTATGCAACTGAGAAACAACCCCACAGAGGCTAAATACCATCATCACACCATCCTCTGAGTGGAATGTACACTTCAGCTAGCTTTGACTAGCCTTGCACTGTCAAAAAGAAACAAATACAAACAGAGAATATAGTCCTATTTAGACCTCAACAAATAATTATAGTCCCAAAGCAAAACTGCATTAAACATAAGTTCTCACCTAATAAAGAGGTCAACTAATAAAAAGAAAACATCATACATCCCATAAACCACTGACGTCCTTTTGAGATAGCCTTAGCAACACCCAGATGCTACAAAAATAAAAGCTGTGAGAATTTATTCGGAGTAGAATTAACCATCCCATCCTCCACTCCAACTTCTCCATCTGAAATTAAGGCTGAGAGGAAATAAAACTACTTGAGAAATAAGTCTATGTCTAGACAAGAATCCAAGAGTGGATATTTCAAGCTAAAGAGTAACATTTATTTAACACAAATAAATAACTGCCTCTCATTTAAAGTGGTGCTAATTTTAAATAGTCTATGCTATGCTAAAACTTTCTAGATAACTATGTACACTCATATCCACACTCTCAAACTATCTATGCACCTCTGGCAGTTCTCTGGCTGCTGTACACAGATTCTGCACACACATCACAAAGAACCAAAACTAGACACCTGCACAAACAGTAGGTCAACCTTTCTTTTGACAAGAACAAGCGCATATATCTGAACGTGAAGAACACGGCAAAACTTCACTAGTGAAAACAAAAATGACAAATTAAGTAATTGCACAGTTGTAAAGTAAAAGCTGTGTCCTGACTATGTTAACTAGAAGTGAGTAAAGAAATTACACAACCAGATGGCTCTCTGAAAACCACTACAGGCCAGACAGCAAGCTGAAAAGCTAGTGACTTACTGAAAACACTGTTAGATTGTCCTTAACTTCTGTGGGGTGAACTCTGGCAAAAAAGGCTTTGCAGCATAACTTTAAAATGGACATACTAGGTTCTTCTGCCTTCTGAGGGAAGTGTCCAGAAGCCTTGTCTGTATCAAAAATTTTCTCTTGCGATTTTGGTTTTTACATATCAGTCTGTGCATTTTATTATTAAATTTGTCTTAAAAAGGACTCAAAATTTATGTACCTCTCCCATTTGCTGTTCAAAAATTTGATGGGCCAGTTCCTCTACGGTTGCCATGATCTTTAATCACCAGAATTTCCTGTCAAAGAAAGGAAAGAAGATGCTTAACATCTGTAGTTTCAAAAGTAAAAATATGCTGGGGAAAATACAGTTCACATAACTGCGTTCACAGTTTTATGAAGATGACATCCCTGCAGAATTTATAGTTTGATTATAGTAGAAAAATAAATAATTTGCTATTTGCAAACTTTGTATTGCTTTATTTAAATAACTCACACAAAGACTTCCTATTTTTCCTCCTTTGCTTTTCCAACAAAAAATATACTAAATCACTGTGAGAACAGAAGTTTATTACTGACCATTACATCAGGAGGTACATATTTAACATTTTAAAAAAACTGGAACACAGACAGTTTTGTTAATGCAAATCAATAGGGGCAAATCTAACTTCTTCTGAAGTCACAAAGATTTTTTAGTATTAACAGGAGTGCTTGAAGGTCAATTTTCTAACTTACAGGAGGCAGCATGTGGGACACAGAAGATAAGTGTTTACAAAAAAAGAATGCTGTTTCATTATCAATACTGTAGCTACAGTGCAAGTCCAAATCTTCATAAGAATTTGTGGGGTTTAACAGACACTGCTACATTAATGCAGTATAAAAGACTCAGATGCATGCCTTGTTTATTTGGAAAGGCATATATTATATTATCAATATACAAATATTCACTAGGCAGCACTTAAAAGGAACAATCACAAACCATAAAGCACCGTATAAACAGTTTTACTGACAAAAGTGAATTAAAGACTGCAATACCTGCTTCTTGCATGAACAAAGACAGTACTCTTACACTAATACTGGTTTTCATTCTTTAACTTTTCTAGAACTCCTAAGAATTTCCTCCTCCTCAGGGACTCTCAAAGCCTCCCTAACGAGCCATGCAAATAAAAAATTTAACTTTCTTTTAACTTAAATTTAACTCAAGCTAATTCTGTCCTTAAAATTGGAAAGAGAAATCTTTTTTGACTAGAGCAAGAACTGAAGCCCTTAGAGGCGTGTCCAATGCTATACTAAAGCCTAATTAATGTGTGAAAGGGAAAATACAGAAATATTTGGGCACTGTAGACCATTCTAAATCACTCACTAGCATGCTGCATTATTAGTTAAATTAGGACAATAGATAACAGGCATGCATATAAAGATATTATACTGAAGCTTATGCTGAAAAGTATTATCTCCTAGGAAGATCTAGGTGTCAGCATCCTTGCAGGAGCACTCTTGTTAGCCCACTTCTGCATCCAGTGAGCTGCAGCATAATCACTATTCAAAAAGCACTTAGAATTTTCAAGGCAAGCAATGTGTCTTTCAATGTCTTCTTCTTTAAAATAAAATAATAGCAACAAAATATTGTACTGTTTACATATAGAGCGCCAGAAGTGAGTGCTACTTCATCACAAAATAACAAAACATATCACTTTGAGGCATTAATTTGCACCAGCTAGTTCTCCTAAATCAGATGTGACTGCACTCACAGTCAAGATGTATTAGTAAAACAACTTAGCTTGAAAACTGAAAGTGATTTAAACTGACACGTTTCACCTTGGAGTAAAGCAGTGAAGGAATACACATGTATTCAACTATGATGCACCAGCTGTAGGGTGCCAACCAGCTGTTGGCTCTCAGAGAGGCATAAACCTAGCAGTGAATTTTTGAAACTCATCTAAAAGAGACTCATTTGAACTACACTTGCATGAACATAGGACATCAAGTACGCAAACAAGACTGAACTTTTATGATGAAGAGTTCAACTGAAATGGGTCAGGAAATATTCTGATGAGAGCAGACAGCAATTTTGAGGGTTGGTAGTCAGAAGAACTAACCTCTCCACTAGCACAGTTCAGTTATACCCAGAACTGCTTAACTTATCCTTCCCCAGAGACAAAAGTTATATGACTTTAATTGTCCTAGTAGGAGGTTCCTATTAATAATATTTTTTAATATTATACCAGGGTAGACTAAGGACTTTAAAAGTAGTAACAGGAAGTACATTGATTTATGTTTCAATGCTAAATTTAATATAAATGACAACATCTCTCATTTTATAATATTATACTGTTGGTATAGCTGTCTAATAAGTGCCTTGATTCTGAAGTGATATCCTTTAAAAGTGTAAGAGCAAACCACATCAGCATGAAGACACAACATGAAAAAATTCTGTCTATTCCAAAGATCTACAGTTTACTTCGGAAAAAAGTGTCATACCACTGAAATTTTACTGGTACAAAAACCAAAGTTTGTAAAATTTTAGTAGTCTAACTTACCCTACTGGCACTGTTAAACAAGTTTGTATGTACGGAATGAAAAACGATTCTTCTAATTACTACGTATGGAATGTGTCTTAATACAGGGGTCTTTCCTAGATTAAATCAACCTGTTAAACTAATGAAGTTACACAAGTATGTTCTAGATACTTTAGAGGTACAGGTATATGACTGCAGAAGTTACTTTGAACTTTATTTTTTGTTCTTTTCTCAGTGCACTGGTTTTGGCTGGGGGAAAGGTGATTTTCTTCACGGTAGCTGGTACTGGGCTGTGTTTTGGATTTGTCATGAACACAGGGTTGATAATACAGAGATCATTTTGTTATCTCTGAACAGTGCTTACATACAGCCAAGACCTTTTCTGCTTTTTCGTGCTGCCACACTGGTGAGGAAGTTGGAGGTACATGGGAGATGGGTTCAGATACAGCCAGGACAGGTGACCACAGGTATATTCTATGCCATATGACATCAAGCTCAGTATATAAAAACAGAAAGAGGAAGAAGCAAACAGAACAATGGCATTTGTCTGCCCAAGTAACCATTACACATGACAGGGCCCTACCATCACATCAGATATTCAGCCAGCAACCTGCCCTGGAGATGGATGAACACCTGCCCATCAAGTGGATACAGTGAATTATTCCTTGTTTTGCTTTGCTTTTCCGTGTGACTTTTGCTTTCTCTATTGAACTGTGCTTATCTCAACCCATGAGTTTTCCAGCTTTTACCCTTTTGAGTCTCTCCCCAGTCCCACTGGAAGGGGAGTGAACAAGTGACTGCCTGGGGTTAAACCATGACACACGGTAAAGACAAATACAGGAAGGTCAACATGACTTTTTAGGAAGGCTCCAAAAGTTAGCATAACAGAAAACTAACTGCAAAAGAAGGGGAAACAATCTCTCTCCGTAGTCTTACTGCTTCAGTACTGAATGATTTCAATACACCTCAAAGTCAACTAAGGATTTTAGCTCAGGTCATCACATTGGGCTTACAGGTACACTGTACCTTAAAATGGAAACTAGTCCTCACTTCCATTATCAAACTAATCATACACTAATTAAGAATTCAGCATAGCCCGTGCCAAAGTTGTTTAATAAATTCCTACAGATAAAATGGAATGCACTTAATGATCCCTCTGTGATTAAGCGTGCCTGAGTTAGTGCTTAAGTAAGTTAAAGAACAGCCCAAGATTTCTTTATACATTAGAGCAGTTTTCTGCAATGTTTTATAGATAATAAATTAAGCCAAGGAATTAAAACACATTTGTGAAACAAATGATGCTACTGTGCTCAGTGCTTCATATAAGAAAAGCTCAATGAAGATGGCAAGCTAAATGAGCTATTGTTGGATTATTGTTCTGTAAACCACACTGTTCAAGAGGGTAGAACAGTTGGCAGATTTGAAGGAGTAAGATTCTCTTTATCAATGAACTGAGGAACATTTATGTGATCCTTGACACCCAGTTAGATTCTGTTTTTCAAAATATGCATGAGATGAAGATTTAGACAGTGCATATATAAAGGACAAGTAACAACATGAAACAGAAGCAGCTGGACCTGCAGGTAAGCAAGGGAAAATGAGACGCTTGCAAAAGCGTAAGGGAGTAATTAAAAGGCACAGAACAATGCAGAAAGAGATGCATTTGTAGGCATGCCTGTTCAATTAATTTAAAATCAGTGCTCTCACCACCTTCTCTTGTAAGCAAGTGCTAGAGTGGGAGGAAACATGAGAAAATAGAATCACAAGGCTATATTTTCAGGTGGTTGACAAATAAGTTTTACTGTCTGGGCCACCAAAGGGATAGTTGCACTTTCAGGCCTTGGCTTCTGGTTCTTTTATCATGGTATCTCTAGAACCTGCCCCATCAGGTACAGGTGAGCTGACTTCGCTCACTAGTCCCACAATCAACTGGGAAAAGGAGGAGGAAAGGCAAGGGGGCTGTCTGCAAGTGGAGCCTACTCACAGGAGCACTGGCTACATGCCAGAGCTAGATAAGGAGATAGCCAGTTAATCAGGTCAACCTGCCTTGTGTACTGTCAGCCATAGACTGCATCTCCACCTGAAGCCTACAAAAGGAAAAAAAAAAATCAGAAAAAAACCCCAAACTGATTCCCTGCACCAGAGCTGAAGCTGCACCATGAACCAGGACACTCATCTGACTAAAGACTTCCCTGTTCACTGGATTAGGTTCTGCCAGGTACATTCTAGCTGGCACAGAAAGATCACTCTAACACAAAACAGCAAGGGCAAACCCCTCTTTCTGAACGCTTGGAGGCAGTACATGCTCCATGGTACAATTAGAGTATTTCCTGAGAGGCAGCCTCACTGTTGGCTTTGTTCCACTCTGCATTTGCCTTCATGGCTGTATAGCTGTAAACTCATCTTCTGACTTTATTCATCCTGCACCTAACAATTGTTACACACAACACAGGAAAAGCAAGCAGAATCAAGACACTTCTTTTTGGAAAAAAGCCCACAATGACATATCAGCTTAAGTATAATGCCAAATTGCCCATTCAGGTGTTATGCACGATGACCATTTGGAGTATTCACTGAACTACAGCCACGGATGAGGTAGTTGATACATCAAGGCACTCTACAGAAATCAGCAAACCTCTTCAACAGTACTACTAATAAGACAACCCTTACAAACTTGCACATCAGCATATCCATGGAAGCTTCCTTCAGATAAAAAGGAAAAACAAAAAAAAACCCAAAAAAAGACACAAAACTCCCATACAACGAAACTGAGTTTCTCACACATCTTTCCAGGAAATCACTGTTGACATTGTCCCATGTAAAATATGCTGGGAGATGAACTGATCAAGGGCAGCCCTCCTGAGGACTTGAGGGCTCTCCTCAATGAGAGGCTGGACCCAGCCATGGGCACTCAGCCCAGAAAACCAAACGTGTCCAAAGCAGTGTGGCCAGCAGGGGAGGGAGGGGATTCTGCCCCTCTGCTCTGTTCCTGTGAGACCCCACCTGCAGGGCTGCATCCACCTCTGTTGTCCCAGCACAGGAAGGACATGGATCTGTTGGAGAGAGTCCAGAGGACACCAAGATGATCAGAGGGATGGAGCACCTCTCCTGCGAGGAAAGGCTGAGAGAACTGGGATTGTTGAGCCTGGAGAAGGCCTAGGGTGACCTAACTGCAACCTTCCAGTACCTGAAGGGAACCTATAAGAATGCTGGAGAGAGACTTTTTTCAAGGGTGTATAGTGACAGCACAAGGGGGAATGACTTAAAACTGAGAGAGAGTAGGTTTAGTTTAGATATTAAGAAATTCTTTACTGTGAGGGTAGTGAGGCCCTAGAACAGGTTTCCCAGGGAATCTATGGATGCCCCATCCCTGGAAACATTCAAGGCCAGGTTTGATGGGGCTCTGAGCAAACTAACGTAGAGCACGGCATCCCTGCCATGGCAGAGTGGTTGGAACTAGATGACCTTTATGTTCCCTTCCAACCCAAGTAGTTTGTGATTCCCTGTTTTTTTCGTTTGTTACCAACTACACCGGATTAGGTTTTGTTAAAGAGGGTGTGGGTGTGTGTTCTTTAATATTTTTATTTGGTTTGGGATTTTAAAAATTCCTATAAACATGTGAAAAGCACTCTGAAGAAATCTTTATATAAAGGCCAATTAAGAGTCACATTGACACATGGTCCTGCTAATACTTCAAAGGAAACAAATTACCACACTAAATGGGGTAGTTCTCACAGTTAGTGCTAAATTATAAACAAGAACCTCAACTTATTTGGATAGAAATAACTGTGTATGAGAGCTAATACAACAATAGCAGAGGGTTTGGCTTTAGTTTTTTGGTGGTTTGCATTTTTCAAGTTTCCACTTTAACTTCTAAAAAAGCATTCAAATACTGAGCTTAGTCCAGCCTGGCTTATTATTGAATTGAACAAAAGTAATTTAAGTTAAACAAATGTAAATAGCCTTTTAGAGAAGGCCTGACAAAGTCAACAAAATTAATCTAAATATTGATACAGAAAGACAGTCCATAGACCATGAATTTCAGAAAGGAATGTATTTTCTTATAAAATCTGTAGCACTGCATCATCAGATATATGGGACTCAGACAGCACAAGCCATCTTCCAGTCACAGAAAACTGGAATTTTAAAGAGTTTGGTTTTACATAAAATAAATCCTTCACTGATTTAAGATTTTGGCAAGTAATGCAGTAATCTCTGGAATGAAAAACCAGTGACTGAAGGGTAGAAATACGGACAGGTCTGTATACACAAGAGTAAGAATTTAATTAACTGTACCTTCACAGTTTTATCCATAAAATTCTACTGATATAATTCTGTTTTGCAGCAGGTTACTTTATCCCAGTAATGGATACAACATGCCTTTGGACAGGCACAAGTTTAAAGTGCTAAAAGCAGCCTGAAACACCACTAAGGAGACAAAAAAAAGGGCAAAACAAAACAAAGAAAACAAAACAAACAACCAAAAATCCCCCCAAACTTTGCCAAAAAGTTACCCAGGTACAGTTTAGTTTCCCCTGATGGTCACTGTTGGTTGCACACTGCAGCCTATGTGTGACAAAAAGCTGTGCCAGCCAGAGCCTGTGGGTGACCCTCCCCAGCAGGTTTCTGCTTCTTCCACAGGGGATGTTAAACCCAGCACAGGCCTGAGGGCACCCTGATCTCCATCAGCCACAGCAGCTCAGGTTAGCAAAGGTTGCTGTTAGAAGTGCTTAAGCCAGGATGGCTGCTGAAGCAGGACACACACCCCCTACACCAGCTGCAGCACTTGCCAGCTGAGAGCCACACTTAGTCCACTAGCACAACAAACATGGACCAGCTAAGATGTGACACCACTCCAGTCCTTACATGCAGTTAAGACTCGTTATGTAAGCATGAGGTACTGCTTTTTTCAGGGCTTTTTGACCCAAACATTAGACACAAATTTGTTTCTTTAGGGAGACTGCTTTCCTTCACAAACTCCAGCAAATTCACTGGCTTCACAAACTTCAATTACATAATACAATAAGCACATAATACAATTAATACAAAAATGGAATATAAGCATAGAGAACAATGTAATCTTACTATTGTGAACATGAGATTTCCCATTATGGATCAGAGTCAGTTTTCACAGGACTACCACATTAGCTATAAGCATTCTGTACCTGTATTTCACAGGTGAGCTATTTAACTGCATCCTACAGTATCAGAGGGGTTTTGTTTGGTTTTGGCTCCCTGCACACCTGTCTGCTCCCCCTGCCCTTTAATAACAATACAATCATTAAATAATTCATGTTGAAAGGTACTTCTGGAGGTCATCTGGTTCAAGCCCTTTCCCCCCAAGACAGGATCAGCTTCAGAGTTACACATGTTGTTTAGCTTTCTCTTCACAGGTTAAGAACCTTAAACTGAAAAATTAAAGCAGACTTTAAAAAAGCACCAAAAACATGAAAACCCCAAACAAAAAACCCTCCTATCCCACAATCTAGCCTGGGATACAGCTATTCTTAAAGATAACAGAATTCCCATGAAATTTGTTCCCTTCAAGAGTACGTTTCACAAGAAAATACAAACAGTAAGAAAACCAGAAATATTAATAAGAATTGAGGAGAAAAGTTAAAGTGCATTAATTTATGTACTGTGAGCTTCTTTTCGTAATCAGCATCTTTATTTGTTACTGCAGAATGCAGCAGACTTAGTAAGCGGTGTCCAACCATTCAGAGCAGTGCAAGCAGCTGAGGACTGCACAACTCTGGGGTGACCTCAGTTACCTTCCTTGTATTATCACACACGTGTACACATACAGCTGACCACCATCACATGAAAATACTTTGTTCTGTGATAAGGGAGGTTCAGCAATATCTCTGGAAAAGGAGCTACAGAGAAAAGCAGGCAAACATTTCACAGACCTTAAGACTTCACTCAAACAAGTGCCCACAAGTGCCCCTGAGTAAAACTGTACAGCAAGGAGCAAATCATGGGCTAAATACTCTGTTGGACATCTCGTGTCACAACTGCCAAACATGGACCAAAGGGGGTGGGGAAAGCATTCGCAGAATTATTTTCAGAAAAGTAACTTACAGAAAAAGCCATACAAAATTAGAAACAGTCACCAGATGAAAACTGTCCGAACTGGCATAGAAATTGTGATGTTTTCCCACCGTTCAAATACTTCTACTTCTACTTATATAATGCTGAATCCAAAACCAGGAAGCTGTTCTATAGAAAACTATTTGAATTTTTTCCCATCTTATTTTTCCATGCCAAGTGTGGATGCAACTCTTCCTGCTACACCACTTTCCCAAGTCCACTCTGCTGACACTAGTAGCTTCAAATCAGAGATTTCACATAAGAATGATTGCCTAACTCGGTTTTTCAAGAATCATGTTCACACACTCATCTTTCAGTATCAAGGTTTTTTCCCTCCTCTGTTGTTTCAGTTCACTTGCACAACACACAGCATCTCTCTATTCCCTCCACAACCTGCAAATGTAAGCACATCCTGGGGCATGCGGCCATGCTTTTTACACTTAAAGCAATACATGGCAACAAAGAAAAAATAAAGACTGCACAAACTCCGCAGCTTAGAAGAAACACCCCACCCAACGAGACAAAATAAAGAACAGCGACAGGGTCACATGACCCAACAAGAATAATGCCGGGTGTTACTCAGGACATACTGCCTTAACCCAAATAAACCCACACAGCCGCCAGGGATATACAAAAGGTCGGCAGGCACAGAGTGGCTGGGAGGTTCGGGGAAGCGCACGGTCACCCCCAGGAATGCTGAGGCGCAGGGCTCGGGAGAGGGGAAGGGAGATGCGCCAAGGCCAAGCTACAGCACAAGGACGGGGTCCCTCCGTCCCCAGCCCTCCGTGCCGCCCCGGCTCGCTGCCCTCGCATCTCCCCTGCCCGGGGGTTGGCGGGGCGGGGGCGCGGAGCCGGAGCCGTGCCCGCCCCCGCCGCGCCGCTCCGCACAAAATGGCTGCGCGGGGCCAGGGCCCAGCACGAGGGGGCATCGCCCATCGTCCGCCGCCGCCTCCCCCCGCGGCTGCTCTGCCCGGCTCCCGCGGGAAGCGGCGGCCGGCACCGCCCGGATGCGGGGCGGCGGGACACGCAAGCGGTTCCTGTAGGTGAAAGGTCGGGGGGCGCGGGGCCGCCCGGGGCCGGGCCGGGCCCCGGGGCGGGGCGGGCGCGTTCCGCTCCACGTTCCGCAGCGGTGGCGGCCGGGAGCCGCGCGGGCCCGCATCGTTACAGCGCGGCCGCCCTCGCTCGCCGTGCTCCCGCCGCCGGGCCGCGCCCGCTGCGGGGGGCGTCTCTCTCTCTCACCTGGCGGGCCCGCTGGCCGGTCCGGCGGGTTTCTTTGGCGGCGGCGCGGCTCCGGCTGCCGGGGGTCAGAGTTCGCGACCCCGCCTCCGCCGCCGCTCGGCCCCGCCCGCCGCGGGCCCCGCGCCTGCGCCCGCGCTCCAGACTCGCTCCGGGCGCGCGGCGGTGAGGGCGGGGCGTTGCAGCGGCCGCTAACGGGACCGGCCGGGCCTGAGCGCCGCGCCCGCCCGCCGGGGCCCGCAGCGCCAGCGCGGAGCAGACCTTTAAGAGCGCCCAGTGCAACCGGCCAGCCAGCACTGCTGCCCGTGTAACACCTACACACCACCCACCGCCACATCCGCATGCCTCTTAAAACACCTGCAGGCAAGGTGACTCCGACGTCCCTGGGCAGGCTGTTCCAGTACCTGAACATCCTAACGGATAAAAGATTTTTTTCTCATCTGGAAATCTCTCTGGTACCGCTTAAAGGCACGGTAGAAGCGATCATTCCCTCACCTCACTACGCCCTTCTTATAGGTAGTTGTGAGAGAGCCATGAGGGCCCCCCAAGCCTCCTTGAGACTAAACAAATCCAGCTCCCTCAGCCTTTCCTCGTAAAGCATGTGTCCAGGATCCTTGACGAGCCTTGTTGACCTACTCTGGCTTCACTTTTTAGAGTGAGGGGTGCAAAACTGAACACAGTTCTCGAGTGTTCTGCCCATCGAGCAGAGAGCACCAGTCTCCAAAGCCCCACTGCAGTTCCCTGCAGAGAAATGGCACCGAGTGGTGTTGGTCACCGCAGGTGCACCATACAGCATTTGGGCTTTGGGGTGCTTGGTGGGCTCTCCCAGCTGAAGCAGATCCAGAGGCAAGACTGGCAGATTTGGTTTGAAACATGCCCCATGATGGAGGCACACACAGTGCCTTGCACAGTCACTGCAGTAGTTCAACCAGCTGAGTCTGAAAGAGCGGCTCTTCACCTGCATGGCAGAAGCAAGTTCCATCCTTAAATGCCAACAGTGCCCGGAACAGCTCTTAGGAAGGCAATGGCCTTGCTGCCAATGAGTGCCAGTTCCTGCTGGGGTAGTGCCATAGGAACAACTTGCTGCTGCTTCGGCTCTGTCTCAACATCTATTTGGACCAAAGTTGTGTCAGCTACTTACTTAGTTTATGCTAATTATTTTAAATTTCTCTGATTTAAGAGTTTTATACTTTAAATACAGCCTTTCCCTTCTTCTTCTTTCATCTGTTCAAGATGGTTTAGCTGTGGTCAGAGATCAGCAGCCACTTCAAGATCATTTAGGTCACCAGGGCTGTATGTGCAATTTCATGATCTGAAAATAATTTATACCATTTAATGCAATTTCTACTGAATCAGATGACATGAGCATTAACATCTGAACAGCAGTGATAGGAAAAAAACCCCAAAGAATACAAGTAAATTTGTGTGTTAACATTAACAAAATTATGCACCCTTTTATCTTGTAAATTCCTTTACTCTTTTCTTCCCACTCCCAGTCCCACAGCTGCTTCTGTATCTGTAAAGCCTAGCTCAAGATCACTAGTTCAGTCAGGACTTGCAAGCATCATATTTTGCTTTTTGATCAAAGACGTTCCCAAACACCAAATGCAAATGAACTCAGTGAAGAATTTTTAAGTCAGAAAAATTAACTTGCTAAGCAATTCCTTTAATTGTCAAATGTTGCAGCACTCTCAATTTATAGTACTTGTCACTTCCCAAACTAGCTTGAGCTGCACATCCACTTTCTAAATGATGGAGCTTAGCACAGTTTAATTTAACAAATGCCAAGTATTTTGCACCAAAGCTTATTTAAGCCAAGTATTCTTATATCCTCAGTACAGCAGAAATGTCACTGTAACTGGTAAAACATACTTTGTTTTTTTCTTAGCAAGTGACCCAATTCATATTTGATGTGCATATGAAGGCATACCTCTGTAGCTGTGTCAGCCAGGATTACAAGAGACACATCCCTATCAAAAACACGCAGAGAAGCAAAACCTTTTCTGCTATTACTGCAAGTTTTCAAAAAACTGCTTTCAGATATATATAAAGACGCAGCATAACTAACCTGACACAAAAATCTCTCCTTCACATATCCTGCTAAAATACCTATAGATTTAAATAATCATTTTGGTTGGAAAAGACCTCTAAGATCATTGAGTCCAACTTTTAGGCCAGCAACTGCTCAAGTCCACCACTTAAACCATGTCTCAAAGTGCCACATCTACACATCTTTTAAATACCTCCAAGGATGGTGAGTTCTCTGCTTCACAGGGCAGTCCGTGCCAGTCCTTGGCAACCCTTCCAATGAAGAGATTTTCCTAATATCTAATCAAACTCTCCTTCTGCAACTCGAAGCCATTTCCTCTTGTTCTGTTCCTTGTTATTTAAGAAAGGAAACTGAGTACGTGGCTACAACCTCCCTTCAGGTACTTGAAGACATCAGTAAGGTTTCCCCTGAACCTCCTTTTCTCTAACTAAACAACCACAGCCCATCAGCCGCTCCTCATCAGACTTGTGCTCCAGACCCTTCTCCAGCTCTGTTGCTGTTCTCTGGACATGCTCCAGCACCTCAGTGTCTTTCTTGCAGTGAGGCGCCCAGAACTGAACACGGCATTGTCTTGGGTTGCAGTGCAGGACGTAACCAAAAGTATGTATTCTGTCACCATCTGTTGAAACCGGGTGGGGCAGTGATCTTTGTATTTTCCAGGACTCATCCTTCCTCCAGGGCGGTATCTTCTGTTAATGGCCCATTGAGTCTCACTACTTGACTGATAAAATTACATCATCCCATTGTGAGATGCTCCACCCAAGGGGAGGAGCCATGCATTTCCTACCTAGATAAAATCTTAGATTTGGAACATCAGGGCAGCATTTTCCCACTGGATTCCCAGAGGAATACCGGACCTTTCCACATCATCACTGGACCTTCAGAGGAAAACGGCACCCTTCTACAGGACCACTGCTTCAACAGACCCATATCTGTTACTACAGGACTGCAGCCACCATTTAGTCAGACTGCTACCCCTGACGGGAAGTCAGGTTGTATTCTCTGTCAGCGTTTTGTTATTTTGTATTGCTGTAGTTTTATTTTTAATTTTCCTAGTAAAGAACTGTTATTCCTATTCCCATATCTTTGCCCAAGAGCACCTTAATTTCAAAATTATAGTAATTTGTAGGGAGGGGGTTTACACTTTCCATTTCAAGAGAGGCTCCCGCCTTCCTTAGCAGACACCTGTCTTTCAAACCAAGACAGGCATTTGAGGCGTGGCCTCGCTAGCGTCGAGTACACGGCGACAGTCACTGCCCTGGTCCTGCTGGCCACGCTATTGCTGATATAGGCCAGGATGCCGTCAGCCTTCTTGGCCACCTGGGCACAGCTGGCTCAAGTTCAGCTGTTGTTGACCAGCACCCCGTGGTCCTTTTCCAGACACTCTTGCCTGCCCCAAGTCTGCTGGGGTTGTTGTGACCCATGTGCAGGACCCAAGGCGAACAGAAGGTGTGATTCAGGCATACTTTGATACAGCAGAACTACATTTTGCAAAAGGATTTATTAATGTAATACCCTTCATTTGACCTTCACATAGACTTAACCACCTTAATTCTTTAGAATAATTTTTAAAGTAAGACTGATGTGCAGGTAGTTGCAACAAATTCTGGTGTTTGAAAATCACTGAATACACAAATTACACAATACATAAAACCTGAAAATATTAAAAGACACAGACTCAAATAATGTGAATTTATTTATACAAAAATGATGAACATCCACAGGAATATTTACAACTTTAAACTGTTTTCAGTTACAAAATAAAAATTTAATTCTTCCATTTAAACAGTATGATTTAGGACTGCTCCAAATAAAAGCCTATTTGGATGGTAAATAGGGGACAGCAGTTACAGCAAACAAATGCACTGAATGTCTTTCCAGACATCTCTTTATATTATGATGTAATAAACATAGTTAAGTAATTGAGTTTCCATGCACAAAATATTTAGTAAAATGTGTTCCACAGCTGCTCAGTTTGTTTTAAGTCCTTTGGGCACACAGTTTTAAGTTAAAGAGAATTCAAAATCCTAGAAGCTTTAATTTATCTATGACTAAAAATGTTAAAATATTCAATGCTAATGTTTGTCTTATACTCTGCTAATCAATCTTAAATTGATTATGAATTATAGATTCTTACATGAAGAGGTAGCCAGGTGTCTAAAAAGTTCTGATCTTGTTTAAATGTTTAGCCAAATCACTACATGAATATTTTACTTTTGATGGTAATGAATCAAATTGGGAGATGAACTGGACATATAGGGCAAGTTTGAAAAGCAACCATCTGAAAATGTTATGAAAATGCTTGTGTTGTGGGTTTTTCATATGACACAAAACACTAATGCAGGAGAGATGAAAAGAAGTATTCAAACACATTTAAAAATACAATTTATTTCACACAGAATGTGACTGCAATATGTATACTATTGTTCATAAGGCTCTGTTCCAATCTATTTCTGTCACAAATTTTTTGATTGATCAACCACTTCTGGAAGAAGTCCTCAGATTTCCAGAGAACACTTCAAACAACTTTCTCCCAATGCACCAAATCCTCTAGAGGTAGTTTGACAACACATGAAGCAGAACTTGGGCACCTTATTCAATGTGTGTTTTGACTTTTATTGCTCTGTTTTGCAGCAGGGAAGATACCAAAGCATAAACTGAAATTAAATTAGCTTGCTCCTAGCCAAATTTCTGATTCATTTGCTGCTTCATGATTTGCCATCTTTGTTGGTGTGCAGTGCCTATGAAAATATGAAGAAGCTCTTCCCCTTGATACTGTAAGCTGGAAGAGACACATCACATCTATGTTATATTGATATCAGTTTTGTTTTGGATACAGTAAAAATCATATCAGAAATCACCCTGAAGAGACATGGTAATAATTTACTTAGCTTCAGTCAGCAGTTGTTTTTGAAAATTAAGTAAAAGCCCTTTGTATATAACAAGAGAAAAGTATTCATTTAGCACATTTGTATTACAATAGAAGAGAATAAAGGCTTTTATCAGACTCTACTGCATTTCCAGCACTATCTGATCAAATCTCTAGCATTCCTGAGGGAAGTCAGATCTACAGCCTTAAGCCCCTGATTCATAAGGTACTCTACTGAAATGGTGAAAGTCAATGAAATTTCTTGTATAGTTAATATTAAGAATTTGACTTCCAAGCCCACTACTAACTTTAGAGAAGCTCTTGGAAATTAAGCTTCTTCAGCTTAGTAGCTCTGTTAGTATCTTGGACCTGGCTTTGAGGTATATTGAGGGAATAGGAGGATTTTGGTTTGCATTTTCATTCTTGGCCTTTTTGTGATGAATGTTAACTGTTCTATCATCTCTTTCTGCTGTGAGGCCACAGAATAGCTATTAACATGGAATTCAAACTATTAATTAAAAGTTAATTGCTCTTAATTTTGTTATCACAACTAGCTTGATTCAGGGGACTATGACAAGCATTTCATAGAGTAAAATTTTAACTGACTACATATGCATTGCATTTGACATAAAAGTGGCTTCCTTTTATACGGGTTTCATAGTTCTAGTTCCATTATGCTATTACAGTGTTAAACCTTTTTAAAAGTTAAATAGAATAAATGCACCAGAATCATCAGTGAGTATTTCCTAATGAGGTATACCGATGATTTTCTTTAGGAAAAAAACCCCCAAAACCCAAACACCTAAAGCTGAATTCTCTTTTAAAGTGTCAAACAAAACAAATCATATTGTAAACAAAAGATATTTCAAAGAAGACTATGCATTTTCAATGCCTTCTGCACTAACAAAGCTCTGTCTTGGTATGGCAATTCCAGTTTAAATGTAATATTTAAATATACAAGTTTTAAAATTTTCAGAGAGGAGGGTGCACATACTTACTGTTCTTTGAACAATAGTTTATACAGTGTTTCATATTGTGTACAGAACTCATTTGACATGAAGTTTTAAAACAAATAAGATATTTTGTCTTTGATTACCAAAAATGTATTTTTACTGTTTTGAATTATTACTGGGAACATAAAAAGATAATACATCCCACAAATACTAGAAGATAAGTCATTTAGTCTCTCTAGTATCTGTAGTACTGTAACAGCTCTAGTGCCTTATCCCTGTAATTTCAAATTGTTTTTAAAAATATTTTTCCCTTTTCTGTTTTTTAATAATTGAACCGTACTTTGTTTTTATGATACAGAATTTGTTGTACTGTTTCAATGTACTGGTATGCAAGATTTCAACTGCCATTCAAGGAAAGGAGCATCAGTATCATACAACTTCTCATAAAGGAGCTTACATAGTCAACAAAGATCCCAAATCTGTGAAATTCCTATACCAGTCTGTTCTTGCTAAATTGCAAAGTGAACATCAGCAGCTCAAGAACCTATACACACAAATCACAAGGAAATGTACAATTGCAACACATTTGTTTTGTGGGTTTTTTAAAAATAAAGCATAAAGTTTATCAATCTGTTGACCAACAATCTGCCATTCTGAGGACACTTTGGACTTCAATGCACAAATAACTCCCATTTAAGTAAACAATGGAATTCAATAAATAACACGTTTTGTATCAACACAGAAATACATACAAATCTTTAGAAAAATATTACTTTACATTAAAAATGCAACAACTCCTAATCCTGACAAATATACAATTTCATATAGGTTGCGATGGCAGGATTCTGTTTCTTTGAACAATTGCTGTAGTCTGTTTTACGACCATTCTTGGATTTTTTCCTTTAAACTTGCAGACACAATGCTGACACTGCTATAATACAGTGCCTTCTTGAAAAGCTTCTATCCACCTGTTAGAAAATTAAACACTGTTAGGAAGGAGCTGATAAAGAATAAATCTCATTGCCGTCACTAGCTACAGATTCACACAAGTAACATCATACTTCCACTACCACTTGGTCTGTGAGTGCAAATACCAAAATCTGTTCAATGAGTCCAAACATACAAAGCAGCCTGGTACATTGATAAAAGCTTTTTTCTGTACCTCTCCCATACTGAAGTTACACACATGAAGAACTGGTGAAGCTGGGAAATCAAATCAAAGTAGGCTAATGCCAAGGTTCTGCATACCTTTAAAAACCCCCAATACTCCCTTCTCTTTTTCACCACAATCATGATCTGTGAGGAATTAGGACACTGCTGTAACTGAGGCAGCCATCTGCATAAGCCACGCTCTCTGCTTCTGCAGCAGGTAAAAGCCAGGAGTGGTGGGGCTAAGGAAGGAGGTCACATGGCACATGGAAAGGCAGGGAAGGGCAAAGAGGGCACAGGGGGAAGTCCCAAACAGCTGATCCAAGGTTTCTCAAACTAGAAATTCAAAGTTATTATTCAGAGACTTTTACTCCCTATAGCTGTGGTTTCTTTTCCTGCTTGGTTAGGGGACGCATAAACATCTCCAGCTGATCACCCTCATCCTTCATCCTGAAGCACTGCAATGCTACAGAACAAATAATTATGTTTTCTGAGTGAGGGCTGAACTGTGTGTATGTAAAGGTAAGAGGCCCACATAATGAGAATTTTTTTCCTGAGTGGAAATCTTGGAAGAACTGAACGAGACAAAGACTGTAATTATCTTTATCACGGAAATTCAAACTGTCTTGGTATTCACAGAGTATCTAAACATTAGTCACAGATGTTGGCTCTTCCTTGCCCTGAGCATTTAATTTTGTGACTGTGTGCATGTTCTTTGAATTCAAGCTTTTGGCATGAACATATTAATCATGTATTAGTGCTCACGCATGTCTGCACACACAACTCAAACATCCACCTTCCTGGTAATATTTTTAGTATTCTTCACTACCATATATACATTAAAAACAACTGACGTGGAATACAAATGCAAAAAACAAAAATTCATAAACAGCTTAAGCATTAAACATAGCACTGGAATTTAAAACCACATTGAAAAGTAACCATCTGTTAAAATTTATTATTGCACTTAGACACATACATCAGATATTTCTTTCGTCCTGTCAGGAAAAAATAGTGTCCACTGATGCAAACATGCCAACAGCATGTTTTTGTTTTTCCTTTTAAGGCTGTAAAATTAGCATTTATTCTGAAGGTTCAGCGTACATCTCCTAAGGATATTAAATACTTGGAGAAAGCTTGAAATTCGAAGTACTTAATGTTATTTCTAACCTCAGTAACATACATTATGTCCAATTTCAGGTTTTCTTATGAGAAAAGCCATTGTCTGAGTAAAAAAGTAAACCTATTGAATGCTTCGGGGTTTTTTACTTTGTTTTATATAGTACAAATGAGGACACAGGAAAAACAACAGGCTAGTATCTTAATTAACAAAGAAACATTTGTGCACATCTGCACAAAATTCTCTTAAAAATCAAATAAAGACTTCCAGATTTTTTTCTGTAAAGATGTGTCATTAAGCATGTTCTCAGCTGTTCAAAATTTCCTGCTGTACTCGATACTTTGTTTTTAGAATGTTCTTATTTGCAGAAAACTAAACCTGAATCCGTTTGCATGCTTAAGTAGTAACAATGGACTTGTAAATGCATCAAATCTATTTAACAATGTAAAATTCATTTGAGGAAATGATAGTGAAACCAATCAGATAAGACAGGCATTTAAGAAAGATAACTTACATGTATTCCTTCTATGCTCGTTTCTAGTTTACTTTATGAATCATGTAATGAATGTTTTCCACTGATTCATGACCAAGCTTCCATATTTCATATTTTATATGAAACCAACACAATACACTTGATAAATATGACTCCAAATTCAGACAGGACTTGAAACCAAACAGCTTGTGTGAATGTTCTTTGAATACAAGCTTTTGGTCTGAGTGCATGCCTTGGTGCTCGTGGGCATCAACTCACACACTTCAAACCTTGGTCCCCCACTTTTAGTATCTGCTTTATTTTTCACTGCCTTATATTGATGAAAAATAACTGATATGAACAAATGTAATTTAAAAAGGAGCATATCAGTTAATTCTTAAAAACATTTTCTGGATTTCTCCAAAGGTAACATTCAATTTTCAGTTGAGTAAACTAGGATGAGAGGAATGGGTGAGGAAAAAGAAAGATTTCGTATTTTATCTTTGACTTTCTCATTCACATTCAGTCCTTTTCAGAGGAGAGTCTGCTTCCTTCATTTCAGAAGCCCTAATGAAATCAGAACCTTGTATTTAAGTAATTTCAAACTTTCATTTACTTATGATATAATATGGATCTTTTATGCATATGCTTTATGTGTGAATATTAACATTCACCACTTCTGAATTTTCTAGAAATATACAACACAAATGAATTTAAATAGTTTCTTACTTTTGAGCTGAATGGGGATCATCTGCCTTGAATATGTAAAATAAAGTGTTTTTGTGCAGTAAATGGAACACTCTAGACTCTGAGTTTTCACCTTTTACTTCACTGACTGTGAATCCAAGTAAAGGCTGGCTCTCTAATGCTGCCACATCCTATGTAACAGGGAAAAAAGGAAAAAAATACAAAATTAGAGACATACTAAGGCATGCATTTAGACTTCATACACCATACCACTGCAACAGACAATACAACAAATTGTTATAAATAGACACGCACAGAATGCTGCTTTTTAAAAAATATTCTCCACGCATGAGTCAGGGGACAGGAAATAAAACCTCACAGACTTCAACATCAGTGATCCTCTTTTTATTTCCCCGATAGCTTCTACCTTGGCTTTCATTGCATGGTCTCATTATTCTGCCTGGCAAGGACTTCTTGTATCAATAGATCAGCCACCACCTGGCAGCAGACCAGAGGCCCATCAAGCCCAGTGCTCTCTCCAGCAAGCTCAGAAGTGAAGTGGGATGCTATTAACTGCACTGAGTATGCTAAAAAGGAGGAGCTATGGAGGCAACCTGTGTTCTCAAGCACTGAAGTCAAGATCCAAATCTTTAAATGACTAAACTTACCTGACTTTCTTTTGCTGGAAATTAATAGGATAAGCGAAAACAAGGTTGCTGAGTATTCACAGACAGTCAACTAGAAAAGACCCTCATTTATCTCAGTTGCCTTTTTTTAATACTATTGTCTTTTTATTAATTAATACAATACACAGCATTTTTGGAAAGGAAAAAAATAGTATTTTTATCCTGTGCAAATTCCAAAACTAGGAGTTTTGTAACTAGGCAAGGTCCTGCAATGCTTATGAACAGAGGAAAAAAAAATAGCTAAACCACCCCAAATTTACATAAACACTGACATCCAGTGAAGACTTTGGTAATTGCCTCTACAGTGAAACAAAAGTATCCTGTGACAGCAGCATTTCTTGATATTGGAAAAGAGTCGTGCAAGGCTGAGCAATCTGTTTTACTGTCTCAGGTCTTCATACCACTATAATAGGTCATTTCTTTTCCATTGATCTTTCTATCACTTGGAACACATACAAGTAGTTTAAAGTGGCCAAGGCATCACTGCACCTTCCCTTTAGACTCTCCAATAATGCCTCCTGCAATGGCTCACCAAGATGAAAAGATATTCCTCAGTTTAAGATAATAGGAAAGAGTTAATTTTGTGATTGTGAACTACAAACTGAAGCTACTCTGTAAGGTTGATATCTCAGAGGAAGTGAAGCAAAAGAAAATTTAAGGTGACTGTAACTTTTTTTACCTCTGCCAAAGTTTCCTTTGCAAAGGCCAGAAGAGAGACAATCTTCTGAAATTACTTTCTAATTGATGTAAAAGTAATTGTTTGTACATGATTATTTACACTATTTTTAGAACTACTTGGGTTGGGCTTTCCTTTTGTTTGTTTTTTTTTTTTGTATTGCCAATGCTGTAGTGGAAATAACATCACAGGTTTTGGACGTAATTCAGAAGTTCTAAAATAAAGATTGGCAGGAACAACCCAGGAACAAATCTGAGCACACACCAGGAAATAACTAGAGTGGGGGTGGTGTGGAGTGAAAAAGGATAATTCTTTACCTGCCCAAGGTAGGTTGGGCCTTACATTTTGAAAGAAAGTGAGGGATACCAATGCCTTAAAACAGATGCTTTGGCTATTTTGCTCTTAAATGCTAGCAGTAAACTATAACAAACAATACAAAAACCTGAAGCCCAAGATCAATACATCCACATATTTTACAAAACATTCTAAGAACGTTCTAAGATGCAATAAAACTACATCCTCAGCACATGTTGGGATACCATATATACATATATATATGCATATGTTAGATTATTCCACACTGCAATAGGACTACACATTCTAAACAAAAAAGCAAATGCCATTACATAAGATGCATTTCTTTTATATCAAATAACAACTCCAAGCTTAAGAAAACAGTTTGAGGAGAAATAAAGAGATTTAGTTTACTCCTTTTTGTAATGTTCCTTTGCCACTACTACACTGTGATGCATACAAACAGATCCCCCCTGTATTCAACTGACTCAGAACATACCTACAACTGATCAGTGATGTGCAGTGCAGAGGTACTCAAAGCTAGATCTGGAATCACAAACACTGTAGCTATATGAATGTATTGTGGTACTGAGCCTTTTCAAAATACTGCAACACAATCAGATCAAATACTGCAAGGTGATCAAATTTTATAGTTTTTTTCCTAGATCATAAGAATAAACAACTTTGTTATAAAGACAGTATTATCACTGGATATTTAATTTTTAGTATGTGGTCTCTTACCTCACTAGCAGCATATGTGTATAGCACCTTATTTTTTATAACAAACCACAGGTGTTTCCATGGTTTCTTACTGCCCTTAGATCTGTGTAGGTAGCCACTCATGGTAGAGTCTTCTGTATTTGCTGAAACCTGAAGAGGAAAAACAAAATGATTTAACAAGCCCTAATAAGATTTCACAGTACAGCCTTTTTTTTTTTTTTTTTTTTAACAGATGTCCAGAGTCCTGCCTGTCAGAGACTGAAATTCTTACCTGATCTCAGGTTAATGTTGCTAAGTCACTCATGTGGGTGAAAGAAAAATTATTTTGCCTGCTACCATCTACCTGGTCTGGAAGAGAGGTTTCCAGTAAATGAAGGTTGGAACTTCAATTTAAGTTCAAACAACAGGACAAGAGAGAGCTGAAATAGTAAGGAAAACATACAGCTGGAGAACACACATTCCTACATAAGAAGAATCTTAGAATCACAGAGTGGTTTGGCTTGGAAGGGACCTTAAAGATCATCTCATTCCAACTTCCTTGTCATGGCTGGAGCCTAGATGGCTCAAAGCCCCATCTAGTCTGATCTTGAACACTTCCAGGGATGGAGAGTCCACAACCTCTTTGGGTAACCTGTTCCAGTTGCTCACCATCCTCATAGTAAAGCATTTCTTTCTGGTATCTAATCTAAACCTACCCTCCTTCAACTATGAAGGGTCCCCCTTGTCCTATCATTACATGCCCTTGTAAAAAGTCTCTCTCCAGCTTTCTTGTAAGCCCCTCCTCTGGTACTGGAAGGCTGCTCCAAAATCTCCCTGGAGCTTTCTCTTCTCCAGACTGAACAATCCTAAGTCTCTCAGCCTGTTTTATTAGGAGAGGTGCTCCAGCCCTCCCTCAACTTAGTAGGCCTCCTCTGGACTCATTCCAGCAGGTCCATGTCCTTATTATGCTAGGGACCCCAGAGTTACACTGCAGGTGGGGTCTCACCAGAGCAGAGGGGCAGAATCCCCTCCCTCACCCTACTGGCCATACTGCTTTGTATCTTGCCCTTGCAGCCCAGGATATAGTTGGTTTTCTGGGTTGCAAGTGCACATTGCCCATTTATGTTGATCTTTTAATCTACAAACAGCCCCAACTTTTTCTCCCCAGGGCTAGCATCAATCCACTCAGCCTGTATTTGTGCTTGGGATTTCCCTGACAAACATGCAGGACCTCGTGCTTGGCCCTGTTGAATTCTGTGAGGTTCACATGATCCATCTCTCATGACTATCCAGGTCCCTCTGGATGGCATCCCTTCCCTCTGGTGTGTGGACTGCAACACAAAGCTTGGTGTCATCAGCAAACCTGCTGAAAAATCACTTCCTCCCATTCCCAATACCTACAGAAAGTAGGGTTTCACTCTACCTTTCCTAATCATAGACCAAGAGCTGAGTTGGTGTAGGAGTCTTGTCACTGACTGTTGGTACAGCGATAAATCATAATTCAGGGAATACACAGGGAAACAAGAAAGAAATTATAATTTTAACTACAGCTCTGAATCACAGTCTCACAGGTGTTTATGCAGTTTACACAGTGGTTCATAGTTCATGTCCCTGCCTATTTAAAACTAAGACCCAAACCTCAGAGACACATTTTGACTTTTGATTCTAGAAAAGATGGTTAAAATAAGAATTTTTCCTACTCTTAATATTGATGATATAACACCAACAAGGTACCACTTTTGAACAATAAAACACTTACTTCTTTGAGGGCTGCAGGAATTTTTTTCTGCTTTCTTCCAGAGGGAATACTTTGCAATACTGTAGACAAGGCACTTGATGGAGATCTATGGTTGACTGGTGATCCACTCTTAGGAGTGCACTGGTTATCTAAAATGCACAGGATGAATATATTGATTTCAAGTCACAGATGACTAAACACAGGCAATTAATTCTTGGACTTTTCTTCTTAAAAGCAGCTGGCATTTTTATTCATTTAATCACATTAAATTCAGCACTGGATTAATTTTTCAGTGTTATCATTAACATCATGAGTTAGAATCCCCCAAATCACAATCATACTCCAAGAAGTTTAAAACTAAACAAAAAATGGTTTTGTTTGTTTTCAAAGTCTGTTTTCTGGGTGTTGAACTGCCTTTGCTCATAAAGAGAGTGAAAATTAAGTCTTAAAAATCACAGCAAATTTTTACAGCTTTCCTCTATGTTGTCTATACTTTATCTTTCAGTTCTCTACATCTATTAACTTCTCTGCCTTATTGAACAGGGATGCTCTTCTACCAGCACACACACACTTTTTGGATGTTCCCATCTCCCAGCATGTCCTATCTTTCTCTACTTCCACACACAGTTACTTGATCTCTCTTAAAAGACTTCTGCAACACTTCACCTCTTCAAAACCCCTTTTTCTAGCAACTACCACCACTTTTTTTACAGCTGAACTTGGAATGAGTGGTTTAATAAAGCCTACTTCTAGAGCTGGCCCTGAACTCGGTGAGGCTCTGAAATAATGAGAAGAGCAGGAGAGCGATGTGATTGCCAGCTGTACTGCACCTGCTCCCCAGCCCTTTTCCCAGCTTCAGGCAGCTGCAATTGCCTGCAGCACAGCAGCCTCTAGTGCCCAACTCAGACACCTGCAGGTGGTTCAAACAAAGGCCTTCCCATGACTGCACGCTCCCACTGTCATTTCCAGGGTTATCCATGCTGCTTTCCACACCCCCGTGAGAAATGTCACCCCCAGTGTGCTGGGATCCATAGTTTTATCCTTTCACTGGACACCACAGATTTCCTGATACCCTAGAGAGCTCGCGTCGCGCTGGAGCCTCTGCTGAGGGGAAGGGCAGAAAGCTCTTTCAGTCTGTTTGCAGCTCATTTGTGTACTTTATACTCGAGTGTTCAGACTTAATTCACATCAAGTCTTGTGAGATGGGACTGAATTCCCACCTCACTGGTAGGTGCTTCCATTGATTTTACACTTGTTTCTGCAGAAATATGAAGTATGAAGCTTCTTCAAAGAAATGTACTAGAGTTTTCTCCAGATGAGGATACTGACCCTGGACCTCCTCTCTAAGCAACTGTTATTACCATTAGGCTATCCAGCCATTGCTTTCCACTAGGACCACATTCTCTGAAAGCATTTCAATGCAAACTGCTCTAGCTGTGGTGTTTTATGTTGAATTCCATATTGTCAGTGTTCAGTAGGCAATGGTTAGGAGTTTGCTTTCAGAACTGAGGTACAGGTATGCCAAATCCTTCAATTGCATATGAGCTGAGACTTGACAGTGGCTTGAGACCAGTTTATAGACCTAAAGAGACTCAGCTTCAGAAAGATTAAGGTTTATGTCTCTGCAGAGCCCCAGAACTTTAGCCATGTCAGCAGCTTTGCTGGCAAAAATGAAGTCTACAGACATACAACTTACAGAGTTGGGAGGTCAGGATAAACTGCAAGGACTCTAATGTGTACTTGTACCCTGTGATTAATGAAAAGCAATGCAACACCTGTTATCTCAAAAGGAAAGCAGCATAAGCTACATATCATTACTAAAAGGTAAAGGCATACATATTTCTGGAAGGAAGAGCCAATATATGGCAAATTAATTTCCTACCTTGCTCCACAGAAGCTTGTTTGGCTTAGAATCTCAGGTGCCTATTGTTTTTCAGGCACAAGCAGAATAAAGCACTTGAACGAGCAGTAACGATGAGGCACACACCGTGTTATAAAGGCCACAAAAGTAAGACAGTTTGCGGAGGTTTTCTTTACCTTGCTTTTGTAGCTCCCTGAAGCAATGATCACATACTCTAGCTGGCTGGTTTTTCATATAGTCTAAGCCATGTTTATTTGATGAACAAGCTTGACAGACAATCTGGAAACAGAAACAGATAAAAGCATTATTGTACATGATGTGCACCTGTAAAGTGCCAAATACCCAAAGACATTCACTTCAGCATTCTTAAGTCCATGAAAACCTAAAATAGGCATTATTTTACAGTGCAAATGTTTTAAGATGTTGGCTTTTTCCCATGCCTTTATGCTCACATGCTGTCCTTTCCTCCTCTAAACTGTAAAAATTCAAATGTTAAAAAAAATCCGTGAATTAGGAGTCAATAAGTCAATGCTAATGAGCCATTAAAAACAGAACAAGCCTACTGTATTATGGAACTGTTTCAATAATAAATTTTTTGAAATAGCTAAAAAGCTATTGCTTTCTTGGTGATTTCTTTACAACACATCTCAACTGCATTGCATTCTAATTTTGTATTCCCACCAGATTAAAACAAGAAGGATAAAGTTTATTAGATACAGCTTTTGTAAGTGTAAAATATAAAAGAAAGTTGGTACTAACTTAAAATAAAAAATCATTATCTTGTGAAAATTAGTGAGGAAGCTACTTTTTCATTTCAGCTAACATTAATGGGTATTATGTAGAGTAATTTCACGATTATAAGCTGCACCTGATTATAAGGTGCACTTCCAGGTGTCAGCAACTTTTCATTTTCTGCCCATACATAAGCCGCATGTCCGGGTGATGGCAGCAGTCTTGGGTTACAATACAGAGTGTGATAAAAGGTATCTATTCTATCACCATCTGTTGAGAGTGGGGGCAGTGATCCTTATCTCCGTGGGAGATATTCAGCTAATGGACCATCCATTGAAACCAGGCAGGGCATTGTTCTTTATCTTTTCACAACCCATCCTTCCTCCAGTGAGTCATTTTCTGCTAATGGCCCATTGAGTCCCACTGTGGGACTGATAAAATTACTTCATCCCATTGGAATTTGCTCTAGCCAGGGGGAAGAGCCAACATTTCTTACCAAGATAAAAACAGAGGTTTTGGGACACTAAGGGAGCCCCTTTCTCCACTGGACTCCAGAGGAAAACCGGATTTCTCCACATCACCACTGGACCTCTGGAGGGAAACTGCACCTTCTGCAGGAGCACTGCTCCAACTGAATCACATCTGTCACTGCAGGAGGATGCAGCCACCATTTAATGGGACTGCTACCAACACCCTGCCTGACAGGGTGTCAGGTTGTACTCTGACTTTGTCAGGGTTTGGAGTTTGTTTCTTTGTAGTTCTGTATTTCTATTTTAATTTCCCTAGAAAAGAACTGTTATTTCTAATTCCCATATCTTTGCCTGAAAGCCCCTTGATTTCAAAATTATAATAATTTGGAGGGAGGGGGTTTATGTTCTCCATTTCAAAGAGAAGTTCTTGCCTTTCTCAGCACACACCTGTCCTCCAAACTAAAACAGCAACTTTTTGTTCTTTGTACATATATAAGCCGCACCTGATTACAGGCCGCACTCCGGGTTCGGACCAAAATTTTAGTCAAAATGGTGCAGCTTATAATCGTGAAATTACAAATTGCAAAATAACCATAAAATAAACCATAGCACTCCAGAATGCAAAATAACTAACATGTAGCATGTTGAAGGTTGAATACTGGTCTGTCATAACACCTGTCCAAAAATCCCAAATCCCAGCCCCCCCAAACCACCAACCCAAACATGTTGGTTCTAACCCACATAATTGTGTCCTAGAACAGTTTACTTAGAAGAGTAGTTGGGGTGATAAGGCTCCACCTGAATGTCACACAAGGAACCTGGATGAGCAACTGAAAAGGTAACCACAAAATCAGCCAACCTTCCCGCATGCCCTGCAGTGGTGTCTTCTCCATGTCAGCGTGAATTCACTTGTACAGATCATGCACATTGTGGCTCTTGTGTCAGGGATCCATATGGGAGCCTTTGACCCCAGAGGACTATCTTCTTCCTGTTTCTCTGGATCTGCCTGAGAGAACATAGGCACAATATTGTTACATTCACTGAGGAGAAATAAGACTAATATTCACCAGTGATTATAGGATAATGCTAATGGTGTTGGAAAGCCTTCTCTGGTAAGTTGTCATGGTCATAAATGTTATCTAGTATTTCATCAGTGACGATTATAATACAAGCCTAACAAAACAGATGCATTTAATGACTTTCAACCTTTACCAGCCTACTTGGATCAATAGCTGCTTTATTTTAAAACTTTTCCATTTCTTCTTTCTGTGCACAAAGCTACAGAGAGAGCTGTGGAAGCTGATTTGGATTTTTTTGAAGAAAGTAATTTTAAATGTATGAGGTAGGTAACATTATGAAATATTCTGTTCTACCATCTGTTCAGTTATTTACCATCCTGCTTTATTATTCGTCATGGAGTGCCTCTTGTTTCTCTAAGCACCTGTCAGGAAACTTTATATTCAAAAAGGGAACAAACCAACAATAATGGCAGGATATACCTCTTCAAGACTTTTGCTCGGATTAAATGTGATTCTCTTTTTTGTATATTCTTCAATCGACTTGGAGATAGCTTCTAACCACTCATCCCTTTCTGTAGCAGAACTGTTGGAGTAAAAACCCACAAAAGCAATTTATTATTATTAACATTCTTAGAAGCAAGTGTTGATTAGAATTCCACTAGCTTTATTGCACATTGGAGTAACCCTCTTGCAATTTCAGTTCATAAAATGTCTACAACTCCTAATGCAACTGGCTTTATTTTTTAACCTTTGGCATGGTGTTAGTTATTTATGTTGACTAATACTAAAAAAGATTTCTTTGCTTCTTGTTGTTATGTGGATTTCCTCCTTCCCTTTCCTCCTTCCAAAATCCCTGTGATTCTTTCAAGGCTTATCTGTCATTGCTTCACCTTCCTCCCCAGACCCCTGAATAGCCTGAATAATACTTGTTTAAATGATGCTCCCAGAACAAAGGCATGGGCCTTCCATCTTGAAGGCACCCTGAAATTTCAACAAGCCTTTTTTCTCCCCACTTCTTTCTGTCTCAGAGTGCAGTTTGTTATACTCAACTGTGTGAAACTCCAGGCTTCTGTCAAATAAAAACATACTGACCCTTCTTCTGCTTTGTGCTCCTGCCTTTTGCTCCTACCAGGTCACGCTACTTTCAAATAATAATGTTTTTTCCCAAAACGTTTCCATTGGATGAGCTAACTCAAAGAGACAGACAGGTAAGCTTAGTCCATTTCTTTGTCCCACAGCTGGTATATCAGTAATCTAGTGCAAGGAAAGCACTTGGCTGAAGTGGCACAGCACAAGGAACCCGCAGAGCACATGGTGCAGCAGGACCCTGCAGTTATACTGGATTATGTGCAGTGCCAAAGCACCTCCTTAGTCCACGGGCATAACACCATTTTCATAAATCTGTGATGTTCCTGCTGCAAAAGGCAGTCTACTATCCTTTCTCTTAGTCACTAGATCTTATATTCACTCGTGCCAGAACACACAGTTATGTAGAAGGCTGGACTGGGAAACAAATCCATATTAAAGCAAGCCATCAACCTGCCTTTCCTCTGGATCAATTTACTAACTAGGTTCATCACACAGCTGAACAACTACTTGTGCCAGCAACACAGAGAAGGATCTGAGAAAGGATGAAACAGTTTTGCAGCACAGGAACAGCTAGACTGTTTTAAGATTCCATGCCAGCTTAGAAAGGGCTTCTAAAATTTAAACAAGAATCCACTCCCAATATTTTTTTCTAGTCCCCACTTTTTAGTTGGTATCAAATAAATTGATAGAAAAGTTAGGGAAGAGGTAAGCAATGACTTACACAAATGAGGTGTCTAATGCCCATTATTGTTTATTGGTTTTGTAGGTCAATTTGGAAGCTTTTATCATCTTTGGACCTTTAAGGAAAATATTTTGAATGGGATGAAACTGAGTACTATACAGAATCAGAGAGAACAAATCTGCTCAAGTAAACACACAGGAAGCCTGTGAGGCACAAGCTAAAAAAAAAAAAAAAAAAACAAACCCAAAAAACAAGATTAAGCACACAAAGCAACAAAATCAGAACAAAAGGAGAGGAAATAAGATACATGCAAGGGCAAAGCAATGCATTAGTGTTTGTCCCAACATTTCACATTCTGAGCGGAACATTTTGTTCAGTCTATTTACCTTTGCTTCCTCATCCAGAAAGAACAACTGGTCTGCATTAACTACGTAATATTCATAACTAATCAACTCCTTTGGCTTTTTCAAAATCTGGTTACATTTAATTAGATTCCTGTAACTGTATTAGTTAATTAAATTCAAAGTTGGCACAGGTTTTGGAGATTACATACCACCACCCCCATCATGTGGGGACACATGCAGCGGCTTGCACAATGAGCTACATGCTTATACTCTAATATTTCACCAGGAACCTTGTGCTTGGTAGGTTTGCTAGTGGTAGCCTTTAGGATTGTTTACAATCCTTCAGAATTTAAGAGCAAAGGTGGTACCACTGACAACAGAATTGATGTAATGGTTTGCTGCAGCAAAATCAGCAGTTTCTTCTGCTGTCAGTCCAGCCCTACAGCTGCCCAGCCCTACTGCAGGTCCAGCATTTTTTGCATTCTTGAAAAAGTGATTTTGTTTACTAAAATTGCAGGAGTTTCTTGGGTTTTGAAACATTATTTTTATTTAAAATTTGACATCACAGTAGAAAGCCTGAAATGGATTACAGAGAACCCCAGCAATGGCTACTACCGGCAAATGCATATGCTGGGGGCACATATCCAGTTGCTCACTGGAGCTAAGCAGCTCAGTGGCCCCAGGAGGGCACTGGGGAAGCATGTTCCTCTTGTTTCCAGGATCAGAGCCTTAGGGCATCTCTCCCATCTGAGCCAGTCTTGCCTGACCATCCTCAGGTAGAACAGGAAGAGATGCAGCTCTATCTGCCTGGGGTAGCTCTTCATCAGCATTATTGAGGGACCAGACCACGTTAGGCTGCCATGACTGTTGCTGCCAGGACCAAAGCCTTATTTCTGTACAGGGCTGTATCATGCAGATGCACTAACTTGTTTTTCTGATTAAAAGATTTCTAGTACAGTACTGCATTGTACTATGAAAAACAATTCACATTCCTACAGATATCCCAGGAAAACTGACACCTCAACCCAGACTAGATAAAGCATAATACTAATGCAGTCAGTACAACTAAACCTGAAGTGACAAAGACTCTTGTCTAGGCATTAATCTATATTTCTGTTATTAACTGGTCTGCTTTTTACTAGCAATTTTTCACCAGCCTAGTTTTTCACTTCCCTGTCCCTGGTCTCAGAATAATTTCAGAATCTCTTCTTTGGTGCACATAATGCTTATTATTTGAAAAAAACACCCCTCAGAAGTTAAATTTGTCTCCAGTGTCTTAATTTGAACAGTTTTGAAATCAAGGAGTTTGGTTTTTTTTTAACCATATAAGACCTGATAAGCTGTTAGAATGAGGGATCATTCAAAGGAAGATGTAACCTGGGTTGACAAGATACTAATTCTTTTCACATTTGGAATATTTATCAATAGGAACAACATGGCTGATTGGGAAAAATATATGCATGCATGTTGCTGGTAGTGTTTTTCAATTGCTTCCCTCCTATACCACAACAGGCCCAGTGTTCTGGTGACAGACAGAAAACAATCTGAAAACTTTTATTTACATCTGGAGCCTCCAGCACCTCCTTCATGCCATGCAAATGCACCCTCTCTCTGTCTCTGCTGTGTAACTTAGAGCTCCTGCACATGCATGGCTCCCAGCAAGTATAAAAATAACAAAATAAAAATAAAAATAACAAAATAAAAATAAAAAAAACCAAAATAAAAATAAAAATAATTTAAAAAATTAAAATAGCTGAATGCTCCCCAAAAATGCAACATCAACAACACTAATACAAAAAGGGCAAATTGTAGCAGCTTCAGTTGGTAATATGAGGTTAATTCCAGCAATTTCAAGGTTAAGACAAAAGTATGTCACTAACTATGCCAGATTTGATGAGCATGTTATATATAGGGTTTTTCCCCTATGGACTGGCACATCTTTCCCAGGAGTTGCTTTTAATCTACCACTTAATCTGTTCATCAAAAAGACTAGTCTATCCTGTTTTGTGGAAAACAGGTAGCTTGTATGTTAGGATGATAACATTCTCAGAAATTCCAATTATTCTTTTACAATTTTTTAAAAGAACTTAATTAAAAGTGCAATAGTGGTTCAAGTCAAGCAGAGATAAATCTTCATTGCCTGCTGCCATCCTCTGAATGCCTTCATGTGTCTGTGTGACATCCAGTCACCAAGGCACCTAAGCAGCACAGAGCTCTTCATATTACACTGGAGCAGAACCATACCCTAAACCATGAAATGTATTTTTCCCCCACTGTGCACAAGACCTGTAAGAAATGTTTAATTTTTTTAAAGAAATACAGAATTACCTATTTCAACTGTGTTGTTATAAATAACTACTGCTCTGACAATTGAGCTACCTCCTTTGGCTTCTTTGACAATGTTAACCTTGGTCTACCCCTCAGCTATAGATACTGCTATCTTTGTGCATTCTCATGTCAGTATTTACAAGGTCACACAAAAAGCAGCAGTCTGCTCTTGCTCAGCTTTGCTAAATAAAAGAGAAAACATGTCTTTCTTCATTGGTATCAGAACTGTCACAAATGTCAGAACACATAAAACTTCAACTCAAGCAGCATAAAAACAACAATCCACAAAAACAGGCCTTTGCTAAAGGCATCTCAGTGAAGGTGACCAGAGCTGCCTGGGCTTAGTGACCATATATCCTTTTGCTGTTACTTAGAGAATTTGGTAACATAGAGCATATCAGTAATTTAAGAAGAACAAAAAAAAACCTGAAAAGCAAAGCCTAAAATGAAGTAAATTGAAACTCTCTCAAGGAAAGGCAATGCAAGGGTAGTATTTAAATTTATTTGAAATTTCTGAAGGTGTTGCTAAGGTGAGAAAGAGGAACCAAACAATGGTTTTATTCATTCTGATTTACTGATTCCCTCTATTCTGTAATTACTCTAGCCAAAGCACAAAACAAGCTCTAAAAAGCTTGTGTGGCCTGCATGAAACTCCTAGTTTTTAAAATCCTTGTTTATTTGAAAGACTTACCTCGCTGAAAGAATGAAGGATCTCTCTACACTTTCAATGTTCAGTTCATTCTGATATGCTTCCTGGGTTGGCTTCTTAACCTTCAGCCAAGAGAGAAAACTTCACATTCAAACCGAAATGGTACTTTTTTCGTTGCTTTAATTTTAATTCCTGTAAGATCTCTTACATTTTTATTGCAGAATGTGAACACTGGAGAGAAAATACTCAGAAATAGGAAATCAGATACCAGCCCAGAGGGCCTAGCTATACTATGATTACATGTAGCCCATCCTTTTATTTCACTGGTCCTCATACAAACACTGGAGATGTACAGGGGAATGAAACTCAAGAGCTGTCAGACACCTTTCACACAGGCTCAGTCATGTTGCTCCCTGAGCACCTCCTGCAACTGGACGAAAAAGGGCACTGCTGCAGGATGAGATGTAGCCCACTGGTGTACCCCATAGTGGGCAAGGGCTGGACTACCCTGTTGAACCTTCTGAGCTACCAAATTTCAAACGTAAGGGGGTTTAAAAGTCAAGAGTGGGTCTGAGCCGCTGCAAGACATCTGCTGGCAAAAGAGATTTTGTAGCTATGCTTGCAAAACTTTGGACCTGTGTGCCAGATCTGCACTGCAATGGGACTTGGTGATTTTTTCTGACTGGACTGGAGACAATGATTCCCAAGGCAATGATTTGTTATTCCCATTAACTGTCATGTCAGTGGCTGAGTCATAATATGTCATGCATGTCCCTTATCATTACCCAGCGGGGCTCAAGGCTTAACTTTGATGCTTTTCACAAGGGCTCAGGAAGAAAAGTCATATCTTCCCTCACCGTTAGCCAATCTTTATAAACCACAGAGAACTGATCCACCAGGATTTTATCAGGCAAAGATGCCTAATCTCTGGGTGTCAGTAATCAAAAGTAGTTAAAAGGCAAAAGTGACGCAGTCCAAACAAAATAAAATACAAAAAATAAGTAGGCAGAGTATTCCAGAGTAGGACAACACTGGGTGAAATGCAGCCAAGATGATGTTGTGGTAACAGAATATTTAGGGAAACCTAGATAGCAATCTCACAGGCCACGTTATGCAAAAAGCATTAAGCCTGTAGGATTGCTCTGGAACATAAGCATATTTAATATCTCTTGCTAACAGTAAACACAGTTGCATTTTCAAAATTTGAGGGCCTGAGTTTAGGTAGATTTGGAGAAAGGCTCACTTTAAAAAGTGACTCACCTTCATTCCAGCCAATGACAGCATGTTGTTGAGTTTATACATTCCTGACTGAACGGGAGTAGTATACAACAGGGCATCATTGAACTGTAATACAGAATACTTTTTAATGACTAAAGATTGTTAAACGATAGATAATTTCAGATGCATTTTACTGGAAGTACAGAACTTCTACAGCACTGAGATAACTGTCCAGAAGGGTATCCTCTACTTCCTCTTATTCCACTTAGAATTGAAGAAACATTTTCATGTATGAATTTAGATAACAATAGGTATCTATTTATATCCTCCTTGTGTAAATATACATTTGGCATGAGTAAACAGTGCATGGATGTTAAAGAATAGGCTGTCAAAAGGGAAACAAATGTTCTTTGTGTACACAGGTATATAATATAGCAAACTACTTTAAAAGGAATTAACCATTCAAACAAATCAAAACAATCCAGAAACTAGGAGACAGCAGAATGGACTAGCAATTTATAAGGAAAAACTTAACCATATATTGTGAATTTTACCAGTTTAAAGTGCATCTATTGTTTATTTCCTGTTCTACCAGACTTGGATTCATTCAGTGCACTTACTGAACAGTAGCTAAGATTTTTTTATTTTCTGTGCTGTTCAACACATGGATCCAAACTTCATTTACTACACATAAACAAGTACAAAAATCTAAACTCTCTCATAAGTTTTTGTTATGCAACACTTTGCAAAATAACCAAATGTTTCAAATGATTACTAAATCTTCACAACATGATATATAGAAAAATCACTGTGTGTAATGGTATGAATGCTAGCCTGTACCATTTATATCTAAGAAAAAACCCCAAACAAAATAAAACCCTTGCCCCATAAAACAAAACAGAGAAGGTCTAAGATAGAGACACTGAAATTAGCAATATCTAGTTTGTGAAGCTGGAGATAACATCACATTTTTGACAGTATTTCCATAACTGGTATAATACACACTCCAAGACTTCCTAGGGAAGTATTTCTTCATATTCAGGCAACCACAAGATAGAATTCAGCCAGGACTGTGGACCAATAATGCCATAAATTTTACAGGATAACAGCTGCTTTACTGTCTAAATAGAAGAGATAAACAAAAGGTTCAAGTGGAAACAGAAACTTCAGAGATGCATAGCAGTTTCAAAACAAAGCAGTAGCAGAGACAGGAAGAGAACCCAGTACTTAACTTCCACCCAGTGCTCTGCTCAGGATGCACGTGGGCTCCTGCAAGGGGAAGGAGAAAGGAAGAGGGAGATGGGAGGAAGGAAAGGAAGGAGGGAAGGGTGTAGTAGCAGGTTGTCCATAAAAATTAGTGCATATGCCACAGATAATATCTCTACATTAGAACTGACTGAACAGAACATCAACAATTAGCAATTTTTCTACTACCTGCAGTTATTAGCTATGTTTGCAGTGTAATATTTTAACCACCAAAAAATTACAGTAGGATAAGGTAAATAGCAACATACATAGCATCTTACCAGAAAAAACATTCTTGGCTGCATGACTTTCCGTGACAGCTTCATCAGTGTTCCCTCTTTCAAAAAGACCTAGTAAATTAAAACAAGAAAGGCAAAACTTAGCTTTTTAGGGCACAAGCCATGCAAATGAGTTGACTTTTTTATAACTATTATCATTATTATTATTACTACACTAGAAGTGCTGCACAAGTTTTGGGATTCAGGGTTCCCTTTCTGAGAAAAGCTGCTTATCCTTAGGTTTCTCTAAAAGTGAGTGGATGACTGCATTAGTTTTCCATGCTGCACGTAAAACCATGAGAAATACAGGGTTAAGCCTGAGGACAAAAACGTGCCTGCAATATCTGGCAAGGAATCATATTCTAAAAATTCTAAGTTTCTGTCAGATAAACGTCTAAAAAAAAACCTCACACATATGGAGTGGCAGTATTCATTTGAGTGTTAGAACCTAATAATGAAGCAATTTTCTTCTTGGCATATTCCAGTGTCAGTCTTTGCATATCATCTTCACTTTTAATGCGATCTTCCAAATGCCACGTGGGGCACTTACCCTTCCTGGCTGTACGATCTCATGGTGTCCATTTAAACTGTATTGGATCTGCATGAGTTTCTGAAAGTTATCCTATGAGGGAAAAAAAGCAGAAGGTAAGTACTTGCCCTTGCATTCATGATTTCTTTTAAGGAAAAAAAAAAAAGAGAGAAAGAGGGAGAGAGAAAGAAAAAGAGAAAGCTTTAATCAGCCAGCTTCATAAGGCAAAATACTTACTCCTTGCTTCATGATGTCATTGGCATGGTTTGCAACTTCTATGACAACAGCTAATGCATCTGAAAGATGAAGGAATTATGTTTTGGTTAGACCAGTTAGCATTGATATAACGTAAAGCAGAGATACCATACTACATTTCCACATCATTCTAAGATTAAAGAATCTTATTGTGCAGACACTGCATTCAGAAGCACTTCCCAAAAATCCCAGAGCCTTCGGATCATGGTTTAATAAGTATGACCTAGCAAGTCATTGCTTCAACCAACAGTGTCAATTATTTCTTACAGCTACTCAAAACAGTCCACAGGCAAAGTTAAATTCCAGTTTCTCACACAACAAATTACTTACTACACTTAGAGCAGAAAAGTTAATGGCACTTTAACAGAGACTCTGTAGGGACTAAGTTTTTGCCATTTTACCCAAATGTCATCATTGCCATTCATGGAAGACTACTTAGAAAAGTCATATAAATCTCTGCCATTTCTGTCTTCTGCCTTTAGTTTTCCTGCCCCTCAAAATAACAGTAAAGTTCAAATTTCTATATTTCGAACTTGTAATGCCAAAAGAAGAATAAACCTCTGAAAAAAAAGTTACCAAATATGAGCAATTTTATTAAGTACTGATATTTAATAACGAGTAACTCAACTGTAAAATATCCTAAGGTGTGAATACGTGAATACGGTGAGTGTGCAGTCCAAGGGTCCATCCCATACAAGGATGTTAACCAAAAACCTGCAATTTACTTAAGTAGAAGATAGACACTTAACAGAAAGCTAGAACAACTGTTCTGATGAAATATTGCTAAAGCATTTAGCACCTTCTGAGTAACTGAATTGCAGTCAAGCACTTCAAAGAAAGGAATAAATTTGGTAAGAAGTCCACAGAGAAGCCTACCAAACCAGGTAAAACCAAGTACTTGGGGATTTTTCCTAGATAATCATCGGAGTATTAGTACTGTGGAATGCATATACTTCCTTTATTGTTGACTCATATTCAGAAAGGAAGTATGTTAAAAGAAAGGTTCAGAAAGTCATGAAACCATATAAGAAACTAAACAGACATGAACAAAAAGCTCCTTCTAAGCCAATCAAAGGAGAATTTTTGTGAAACATTGTCACGAAGCAAGGCAATACAAGCACAGAGTCAAACAGCTAAAATACACAGCACATATCAAGCATTTGATCAAAATTTAAGTTTTGATGTGTCATGGTATCAAGCAAGCCAGCTGAAATGCAGCTTGTGGTTTCTTTCTAGGAAATGTTGGAGCTGCCTCATGCAAAACTTTCCCCAGCTCCCACCACATGAAAGAAGATGAATGGAAATGTAGCTAAATTAACAAAGATCGGAATGAGTACCTGATTCTCTCATCTCTCAGTTACTATATACATATATATCCTAAAGTTTTATTCATTGACTGCAAGAAAGATTGAAGAATTTTAGAGAAAATTGTAAAATTTGCTGGGTATTGAAGGAAAAGTTCCCGGATCTAAGGACTATTTATACAGCCAAGACTAAACGAATCTAAACAACAACATAAAATAATCTATAGGGTCAAAGTCCATAAACAAAGTGCTTTTTGGCAGGGAAGAGCATTCCACTTATACCACTTAGCTGAAGTAATGTATTCAAATGAAGGTCAGCAAGAAGAATTGTACTATTTGGGGTTTTTTTCCAAGAGTACTAATCACAACCAAACCTAGTCTCCCTCTCCACTTCTTCCCTTCACTCCCAGGCCCTGCAGTGGAATTAAACAGCTAAGTAAAGTTAGAAGTAAGTTAAGCTTAATTATTACAATTAGGATCTTGGTGACTAAAGATTAGATTCTCTTTTCTTACCCAAATTCTAATATGGACTACCAAATATGTCAAATGTCAAATAAACACTTAGTTGTTATAACTTAGCTTCAGCTTCTATCTTTAGTATAAGAAGGGAGAGAAAAACACTGTGAAAGATATAACTACAAAAAGCAGAGAATCTGGAGAAACCACAAAAAATGTGAAGTATATATTTAGGTTGGTCTTTTTTCAAGTGGCCTCCTATTTAATATGCAATGCAAGTACTATTTTGTTCACAGCCATAAAAAGTGCAAGATGAACTTTTCTCTCTCTTGAAGAGCCATCAGTTAAAATATTTTTGGCTTGTATCTTCAACATACTCAAATATGTCTAAATGTCCAAAGAAATATATTTATGCATATATTTCATGATATTGTACCAGCAAACAAAGCAAACTTGGCTCAGTACATTGAAGGTATTCATTTATTGAAGTTCAATCGACTACATCTGAACAACTCTTCTAAAGGTATTGGACTTGTACAAATGTGACAGAATTTCATGCAAATTAAACGGAAACATCAACTGGGAGCATTTTTTGTACTGCTGAGGCACATTCCGAAGAAGGTAACAGCCTGAACGTGCATTGCATTGATGTGTATGAATTAAACCATCTTAATCCTGCACTTCTACAAAACGCATAGTCCTGTCTCTCCTCTTCATCACCAACTATTCCTCATTTCCTCTGATCTTCTTTCTCCCCACATGCAGGCAAACCTCTGTAAGTAATGTGTCTTTTGTGCAGCTTCTGACAAGTCAAACTGGAGAACTCCTCATTGAGAACTCCTCAAATATTACCCGTGGCAGCTCCTTGATATTGCTCATTTCTGCCACATGGATGCTTTTCCTAGCACAAAGAGAGAAGAGGAGGCTAGAAAGGGTCATAGCTGGAGAGAGCAGGCTGCCTGTTAAAGGTCTACAGATGCAAGGGACTGTCTCTTTCAATGGCAGTGCCTGAAATATCTGTTTAAACTGCCTATGGAACTTTGCTCTTAGCTCTTGGTTTTAACTCAAGCATGAGTTGACATGACTGCCAGCTCCAAACTTTGTTGAAACACAAGCTTGCAATCTTTTAGTATCTCTACTGAGAAACTTAGAACTAAATAGAAAACAGTTGTTACTGACTTAGCATTTTTTATTTAAAATCTGGAAACATTGGTACATTAGCAGTTATTTCTTTAAAGAGACATTTACCTTGAGTATCCCTATAGTCTGCAGATTCTTCTAAAAGATTCTTTAAATAATCTGTGTAAAGAAAAAAATAATATAAAGATAATTTTGTTAAATAAATAAACAACACCAGAAAGTAGTAAACTCCATCTTTTTCTTAGTAATCTGCTGTTCAGATCTACTACTTAATTGACAAAGATCTGCTACTTCATCTTTGTTATTACCTTAACAGATTTAAAAGCAAAAACTAGCATTTACATAATGAAAGTATATCAGCAAAGAGATGGATTACTGAAACAGTGGTCTTCTCCAGTGAAAAGTGATGTATTGTATACATCATGCCAGAAGAAACAAGTAAGTGAAAAATTAGTACAGATTTGCAATCATTTACATTTAAGCTGACGCAAAAATTTTAGAAGATTATAGATATTTGTCTGAACACCTAAGCTAGTCCATAGTAGCTAATTTAAAAAGTAGTCCATTACAGATGATCTGATTATGATTAATATTTTTCAGTAATAAAAACAATATACTTCCTTCAATGTTCAAATAGGCATTTTCTGTTTTCAATGATGCATGTAGTTCAACCACGAGATGGCACCCTTGATCCATTAGGCTTGGTAGTTTTAAAATCTATTTTACTTCACTAAAATTAACTCCAAATGTATGACTGTACAAGAAAACATTCCCCTCGAGTTTCCATTCCCTGGTTGAGTGTCTAGTTCATCAAAAAGTGCAGTACCCCATCAAAGATTTATATATAATCCTCAGTAAAACATCAACCATCTACTCTCTCTAAGCTTTGAACTCCATAAAATAAAAAGAAACCAAAACAGAAACATTCCAAGAGATATACATTAGATTGATAAAAGCAAGAAATACTGATATATAATTATCTTTTGAATGAAGTATTAATAGTCTGGCAGATCTAATGAAAACTAATTACATGCAATGTAGCAAGCATTCAATTTTAGCTTCAGAGTTGTACGAGCTTCATGTAGGAGTGAAATAATTCAACTCCCATATGCTTGCCCTACCCAAATTCATTCTTTCATTCAAAAAGGATCAGGAGCCAATTGTTCCTGCCTTCATAAGATGTCTTGCTTCATGCGTGCCCCTCAGAGACCATTCAGTGTATTGTAATATTTTCCTTATGCACAAAATTAAAAGGGAATTATAAAACATGTTTCTGCAGTACAATAGCTATGAAAAGTGAGAGAACTTGTCACAGTTAATGAAAGCTTTGAGCAAAACAGAACTACAGGAAGAGAAACATTTGGCACTGACATTTTATTGTTTGGCAGAGACGTAAGGGAGGATCCGAGGGAGAAGCATGAAGAGCAGGTTGGGGTGCAGGAAGAGGAACCAGCTGGGAGGTAGGGAGGGATCTCTGGGAAGCGTGATTGGCTGGGTCATGGGAACACTCACAGCTTTCTGCTCTCCTCAGAGTTCTGCCTGATCATTATCAGGCTTTGGTTAACATGTGATCTTTCAAGACAAGTCTAACCTGGCACCAAAACTTCTCCTGCTATACTCCATCAATAAATATCGCATCCTTCATGTCCCTCAAAATCTTGTACTGTAGTAGCTACCAGCCATTCCAATGCAATATTTAGGTGGCCATAAATTTAATTTAAAAAAAAGTTAATCTTGCTTCACCTTGGGTTATTCTGCTAAGAGGCTCATATGAGGGGAAAAAAATTTAACAGAAGGTATTTGAAAGGAATTGAGAAGACTTCACAGTAGATTTAATTTAGTTTAACCTGGAGGAATCTATCACAGATAAACCACCAGATGCCCTCTCCTACCCTGCCTGTGGATGGGTGGTCTCTCCAGTTAGAGCTGTGCTATGTTGCTGAGGTGTAGCACTATTTGGACTCCACCATTAAGCTAACAAATTAAAGCTTTACAATTGCAACTTGATCTTAATTGGGGCCAGCACAAAAGACTCCAATGGCAATCTCCCAGTATAAAAAATTATTCCCTACAGCTCATACAGAAAAAAAGGCTCCCAAACCACCCACTCACCTCTACAGGTTGGGAACAAGAGTTAAGGTGGTTAAGTTCCTCATCTGCAAATGTACAGCTGGCAAATGAACTGTCCTTGGTACATGAAGACATCCAATTTAACATCCAAAGTAATTGCAGTGGAAACATAAAACCAGAGACCCAAGATGGGAACTAATTATTTCTTGACATATTCATGCTTCATAACATGTTTCCCAAAACGCCACCACTCAAACCCATTTTTATATAATTTAAAATGCTAGAAAAGACCTATACAATCAGTGAAGAGGGAAAAATCAAGATTTTAACATAACTGCATTCATTCAAAATTATGTATTTAAAACAGAAGGCAGCCTTTGTCTTACAAAACTGCACCGGCCAATAAAACAACTGTAAAATCCTGAAAATTATAAATAGGTAATTTTCATCTTAGTACTCTCTTTGTCTGGTAAGTGGACCTCAGTTCACAGCTAAAACTCAGCTTCAGAGAAGCATCAGAACAGATATTTTTAGTCTCTTCTGTGAATACACACTGAAAATTCTGTGCTTACAACAGCTTTCTGGAGGTACTGGCATAAACTATACAGACAAGCTGATTTCACTACATGAAAAATGTTGCAATAAAATTTTTGCAAAAGTATTTCTAGATGAAATAAATACAGGAGTCATATATTAAGGTGAAATGGCATCTAATGTCTTTGCAAAAAAAAAAAATCTCCTCTGAAATGAGCTTTCATTGTTCAGACTAGAAATACCTTAATCACACCTTCAGAAATTCTTAATTCTGCTGGATACCCCAAAGCACAACAAAAATAAACATAAAAGCCCATTAGCACTGTTCTTGTGATGAAAATTTCTGTATGCCTACTTTTACCTGACAGCAGTCCCCAGTTCTCTCTTCCTACTTGCTGGGGGCAGTGGTTATCACTTCTTCTGCTTAAAATTATCTCCTGCATCATTATCTACTTTTTGTCTTGGGTAGTCTAATATAATTAATTTAGACTCAAAGCAATTGTTCCACAACATGTAACTGGCCTTGAGTCTGACAACTCTATTTTCAACCTGCAAAGCTGCAGAGTGCAAAAAGGCTAATTTTTCATCCCACTCAGCCTCCTCTCACTATAACCCAGCTAAGGATAATAAAAGACTCTCTGCCAACCTTATGCTGTGAAAAAGAGGAGGTTTATCCTATGACAATCAAGAGCCTGTTCATATTACACAGTCTCAAGTCATCTACTCAAATTAGAGGGTTTTGGGAGAAGAGAATCACCTCTCCTTCATTTCTCAGAGACCTCTGATTAACCTCCCCCATAAGCTATCTGAATTTACTGTACAGTGCTCAAGGCCAGTATGTGAAAAAGTGGAAGTCCACTTACTGGACTAGAGAAGCTGTATAATTAAACAGAAATAGTGCTGAGCTGTGCATTTCCCTGGCTGATTTATGAGTCCACCTGCTCCTGCTTTTGTTAGCACAAAAGTAACTCCACTTCAAAGCACTGCACCAATCTTGTGATGTGACCGAGTAGCAGCAGGTTACCAGTACAAAGCTGTCCCACTGACACAGAACATCTAAATAGGAAGAAATCCCTGCTGACTCAGGCCTGACAGCTTCATTTCCTGGATTATTTTCATTCTACTGCTCTTGCTCTCCTCCCCACAGATCCCCCCCATCTCCAGCCTAGGCAGCTGCTCCATGGTTACATCTCACCCACTGCAAAAAAAGATACAAATGCTTTGCATATCCTCCAGATGTTCATATAGCACAAGTTTATAGAGACATTGCTCAATATTACACAGAACTGTTGGAAGGTAACTAAGCAGATGGGTCATCCACAGAGACCTGGAAGTGTAAGAACTCAAGGGCGACCTACATGCATGAAAGGTTGGACAGGCTGAAAATGAAACAGATCCAAAACATCACTCTCCAGCTTCAGCATAATTAAATTCTTGGCCTGATCTCTTTTGTTGTTCACATTCAAGAGAAAATTATGTTTCTAAATTTGCCACCAGCATGGCAATCCCATTCTTTTCAGCAGAATTTGCAGGTGCATTTCAAGCTGGGCAGCCACAGTAAAGTCTGCAGACTGGGGGCACCCACAATAACCTCCATCAGCACAGGAGGAAGCTTTTTCAGGTCTAAAAGTCTGTCTCAGTCACAGCTAATCATCACAAGTTTCAGTGCCATCCATCCCTGACATCTCTCGCTCTGCTGTGTATATTGACAATGGCATTTGCTCCATCCTGATCCTCTATTCAACTAAACTCTGTTTCAATTAAAGCCTTGTAATTTTGACCTCACCCAAGGCTCCAGTGATTTTGAAGTGTATAACAAACTATACCATGCCCTAAGTGAATATTCTTTTAAAATAAAGCAAGTCCCCAAATGCCATTTTATAGGTTGATTTCATCAGTTAAGTATCATTAAGATTTTCTGCTACAGAGTATTCCATTTAATAAGAGTTTCCCCCCTTTTTTCAACACCTTGAGTTTATTGAGATGATTGAAATGGAAGGTCAATGTTAATAACGTGGTAACTGCTCTGTAACACTTAAGTCTGAACCTGCCACAGTATCACTAATCTAAGTACATGCTGGGGAAATGCCAATGAACTGCTACAGAGCCAAAAAAAAAGGTCATGGAGCATTTTATTTTGCAGTTACTATATAAACAGAGGTTATTTTTAAATTGCTCATCAAGAAGCAATGGCTCTCAAAAACAATGCCTTAAGTATTTCCAAATCCTTACAGGAGCCATCCCCCTCTTACAACAAACACATCTCAAAATACTTCACAAAGGAGGCCTCTGTCACTGCCCTCCCGTTACAGACAAAAACCCCCACCACATCACGGAGATGACTTGCTCAAGGCCACCCAAACATGCCAGTGTTAGAGCAGGGTACAGAGCCCAGATTTTCTAGCTCCAAATCAGCTCCTCAGCTGGCTCTGGTAGCAAGTCTTAAGCACTTACTGACGTGCTCTAAAAACATGTGTTTTGCCTTTAAAAGAAAATGGATTTTACAGACAAAACACCTGGGTGGGGAAGAAATGAGAAACCACTTACAGAAGTTCACAATTGCATAGATATCTCTCTTCTCCTTGCTCCAATTTTCCATACTGCCTTTTTCATTTGTTAAATCCCCATCCCCCAAAAAAACATAAAAGCAAAACCCAAAGCAGAACAGGAGCATTCTAAGACTTTAGGAAGGGATATTACAAGCTTCTATTACCATAGATTCAAGCAAAGACCATCACAGGTTTAATGTTTTCTATGTACTGTTGAATCTACCATCAGAACACACCACAGTGCTGGAAACATTACGACTTTGCTTGTGTATCTTACCACAATCAATGTTAGCAAGAAAAGCCTCTAAACCCATGCCTTATTTTAAGAAAAGCTTCACATATTGTGACACGTATTTAAAAAGCCTCACATATCTGAAGTCAGATAAACACACTTTACAGATGGATACAATTATCTGAAAACAGGTGTCCAGGGGCATGTGAAGACTGGCTTCTCAAGTCTGCAAAAAGCTTGACTGTACCTGTCAACAGGAGCCTGTATTGGGGAATCCTCTGAACTGGCTTGAGCAGATAGTGCTTGAGGGCCAGACTAGCACAGCGGGGGCTCATCTGAAACAAACACCCAAAATAAATAACAATTCCACAGCAGTCAAAAGTTCCAGCAAAAGAAAACATGCCTACAAACAACTACAGGATAAGCTTTTCATCTTTGAAAAGTGCTACTGCCACAATGTTAAGCACCACACTACAGAGCAAGCATTTCTATGTGGAAGACTGCATGCAAAATTACCCATGCATGAAAGACACAAGTAAGCACTCATATTGTGTAGATTCAAAACAAGTGCTTTGAACTAGGAGGAAGAGAGGTGAAGTTTCTCAGAAATAAAGGAAACAGGACAGCAAGGGCAGCATGCTCTCTTATGATTGCTGTGAGTGTCCATCAGGCAAAAAGGCAGAGAAGACAGAAGTGCTCACTGCATAAGTTTTAATTAATCCACACCTCTAAAGACAACACAGAATTAAAAGATCCATTCTTCAAAGATGCTAATTATCTTGAGTTTGCATTCAAAATAATCTGAATCTGAAACATCGAGTCCTTCAAAAGGACTGTTGTCTTCTTCCTGTCTGCAGCCAAGACTGCAGAAAAAAACCCCACCACCAAAACACAAACAAAATAGGGACAGTTTCTAAATCCCAGTGGAGGATCACAACTGCTAAAAAGTCACTAAACAGAGATTTAAGATATAAGGATATATCTTAAAAAAGAATATAATACCTCAAAGTCTTTGACTACTGATGCAAATCCTGCATTCTTCTTACACTGTTCATCTAATAATGCAACATTTTTATCAAATTCTTTGATGTAAGTTGAATACATCTTTAGGTAGGGACCCTTTTTAACAAATATATCAGCAATTCTTTGATGTTCAAGCCTGGAAACAACAACAAAAAGATGCAATTAGACCTAAAAATAGCATACATCTTAACCCTGCAGCAAAACATCCCTCTTTTTCAGAGTAAGATGTGTTAGTTTATGTTCTGAAAAAAGCTTACAGTAGATAGGCACCCATCTCAGTCACTATTCTGAAAAACCTTATTAGGCACACGTCAACACACTAGTGTTAGATGACAACCACTTAATACACAGTCTTTTAAAATGGTTTTGAACTGTTTGAACACTTTAGATCAAGATGAGAAAAGTCTCTATCCATTGCAGTGACTTTGTCAGTAGGTTTTGTATAGCTCCATCCACCAGTGGTAACTGAGAATGGTGTTTAAGGGGATTGTAGCTGTCAATCAGCGCTGTGTCTGATCAGTAGATCTAAACAACCTCTAAAATGCAAAGCAATCTTCAAAACAGCCTCTTTTTTCCCCAATGAACTCAGTGCACTTATCATGCTCATGCAGAGACCAGAATTTCAATTAAAAATGAAATTTTAAATAAAAACTGTGATTGCTACAAAACCATATTTACATGCCTTCTGGACCTTTTGGGATGCATCTGAACAGCACAAAAGCGCATCTAAATGAAAAAATAATCTCCTATACTTTCAAAGTAAATTCTGACATTTAGGAAGGTGTTTGAAACACAAACAAGAGTCAAACCATGATCACACGAAGTCACAAAAGCCCCCCAGATAAATTTCAACATCAAAGGAGTGGAATCCATTTATTGATAGTCACCAGTGAGATAACCGCTCTTCCAGTTCCCTCAGGAGGTCCCGATTGAGTTCGTAGAGCTGAGGTAGGTAGTAGAGGATCTGATTCAGGATTCTGTCCTCAATCACTGGCTTTCCAAGTTGCCTAGAGGCATGTGCCACAGCATCCCGGAAATCCTGCCAGAGTACAAAGAGGACAGAAACCCCCCTTGCTGTGAGTGAACAGCCTTCAAAGCATCAACACAGAGTGCAACAACGGAGTTCTCATTGCAGACATTCCAGGCACTGCTCCCTATTACCAAAGGCAAGGCAGGTACCATCTGGGTTATGTTTTTCTGCAGCTTCAATTTACTCCCCTGGGACCACCTTAATCCTTTTGGTTTGACACTGTAGCTTTACTTTCTTGGTCCTGTATGCATAATATAGAAGTTCTTCATTATTTTTACAACATGCCCTTAAGAAATGTGCTAGTATTACTTATGAGGAAACTAAGGCAGGCTAAACAAGGCTTGCATCTGCAAGGGTATTGGCAGCCTAGAGCATCTGCTTGAAAAACAAAGTCAAAAAGTGAAACTTTTATATCAGCTAATACAATCATACTACCTTACTTAAAAAACATGCTAGTGTTCATAACTCATCTACAAATGCCATTTTAGAGGATAGAAATTAGGGTCAAAAAATTACTCTATGTAGCAGCTCTTCTATATACAGGAAAAGTAATATTTAATGAAAACATAACATAATAATAAGGGAATCACAAAATTTTAAATGTTGGCAATGATCAAAATCAACACTGACTGGTACCTTTGAAACATTTACAGGGAAAGAGGAGCACCCTACTCATTCTTGAAGGATCTTATAGTATTTTTATGCTATAACCAACTCCCAACAAGACAGAGCTGAGGTTCACTGGTCCTCATTAACTATTCAAAATTAATATCTTGATCCCACACAAATCAGCATGGCCAAGACTGAAACTCAGTATTCCTTATACAGAGTATTTTCCCTATTCACAAGCAAACAAATCTTCCAAAAAGTTCAGCAATCTAGCATTTCACTTGAAAAACAACACTGTCCTAACTGACAAAAAGAAAATATAAATTATGTAGTGTTAGGTATTACTATATCTTACTTAAATTTGGGCAAAAAGAGAATTAATCCAAAACAGCTCTTTTGGAGTTTGTGGTTAATTAAACCTAATATCACATGTATGATCTGTAGGTATCTTGAAAAAAGTGACCAACAAAATGTTCTAAGTACAGGAATAAGTTATATTTGAAATGTGCATGGGGTCCACACCTGTTCTTTGGAAACCTGTAGGGTCTTCAGGTTGAGGAAAAAAAATAATTTATCCCCCCTTTTTCCCCTCCCCAGGTCTATTACTACAGCTCTTATTAGCTATCCCATCAATCCAGCATCTGGCACTATTTAGGGTCTCTCAAACCGAAGCCTCAACTTTCCCCTGCTCTCCCTCATTACGTCAGCTCTGGGCAACGTGAGCTCCAGACATGCTTTCTTGCTTTGTGACCCTATGGGTCACAAAGGCTGTGACTGGGCAGCTCTGACAAGAAACTGAAATTGAGATATAGGGCACCGGCTGTAACAGGGAAGGCTGAGAATTAAATGCAAGGGAGTTAAAAAACAGATGGCGTTATTCATATGGAAATGTTCTGGTTTACATCCTCTGTGCAGACTAGTGACACATAGGTTAACTACCAGCTGCATCTTATGGGTTTTTCTGACCCTGGGGCATTGCTTAACACTGAAATGATACATGGAATTACAATGGCAAAAGCTCAAATGAGGCATTCTGGAGAGCCTCATGCAGAATGCATCATCATATTATGATAATATTCTTCCCATACCCCCAGTTGTATGCACACACAACATGCTGTATGTATTTTGCCATAGGATAAGACAAGAATTCTGTATGAATGTCATACGGTGACTTGCATGACAAAAAGCAAAGCAATTTTGTCTGTACTGTAATCAACAACCCAGGCTTTCCCCTGACCAAACAACAAAAGGAGAGCAGGGAGCCAGGTCTGAGCACCACTAGATAACACAGGAACGTCAGCTGTAGTTAAGACCATTTATTTAACTTCTAGATACAGCATTCAAACACTCTGCAGGGCGTTTTCCAAATACAGATTTGGTTTTTCAACTAGCTTGACCCAAAGTCCATCAGCCTCATCATGGTTTATAGATTATGCCATGAAAGGCATAATGTCATTAAAACAGCCAACCAAAACTTTACTTCATCACTCCCCATGTCCCCTTCCGCAACTGAGTAAACTGAGGAAGTGCTGCAGAGAGGAAATACGGGAAAGAAAGATAATGTGAACCTTTCAAATTTCAAAAGCCTGCAAAACAACAAGAGCTAAATTTCAATGCTCTTTTAATTTTTTTTTTATTATCTTCACTACTGACTACGCATGTCACTGTAATCATATTAAGATTTATTTTTAACCTGGTAGTGGGTGTGAAGTAACTGTCATGCCAAGTTCATCTTGAGATAAATTCAAGAGTTGAATGTAGAGTGCACATGCCTGGGGATTGCGGGTGGGAAAAGAAAACCAAATGTAACAAGGTTGGAATTACCAGTGTTTACACTTGAAGGTACTGGCCTTCTGAGAAAGTAGTTTCATATCCAAAAGGACAAAACACAGATCAGGTCTGTTTTAATTACCAGATATAAAATATGCTAATTTACAAACTAAACCCTGAAATTTCACCTCAAGGGGTGAAAAGTACTGAGATGACAACTTTTATTGCAAGCAAGTGAATGACTTAGAAATTAGAAACTGCATTAAAAGTGATTTAAAGTACAAGGACCTAGATCCTTCTAAACCTAAATCAGTTCACTGCTAAATAAATGCAGAATTGCTCTTGCAAATAATATATACATTGCTCTGATATCTATACATGCCTGCATGAATTATATTACAAACATATTTAGCACATTGTCCTAGATAAAATTGCTGAGGAGCACTGCTTTCATCAGCGCGTTCAAAGGCAATCACCTAAGTTGTCCTAGAAATTATTCTGTTTGAAGCAATGTAGCAATCCATTACAAGTGAATTTTAAAGATTTTCTAATTAAAAATGGGTCTTTCAAATACTGAAATCTTACTCATCAAAAAAACCCCTAAAAAAAAACAACACCAAAAAAAAATCCAAAACCCAACTTGCCACAGTTTGGAATTAATGTGCTTATTTCACTGAAAAACATTTGCAATGCTAGACATGGTTCATATGCTGCATGACAAAACCCAAAATATTATTCTAGTTACACTGAATCATCCCAGCTTCTTACTAGGATTTTTTTTTCTCCCTTCAGAAGCGGGGCAGCTATTGTACATGTTTTTAAATGCTTGTTTATAATTTCTAGTGTTACATTATATTCTGGTCCAATAATAATCTTCTGATACCACTTTTTACTGATTAGGTAAAGGTAATTGTTTTCACACAGCTGCTTCAAGAGGACAGCACACATTGCCATTCCTGGAAAGAACATTCTTTTCAAACCAGAAACAGTTTTAGTTTATGCTAAGCTGAGACAGCCTCCCACTGGGTACTTGTCCACACGAAAATCTAGTCTAGGCATATTAAAGGCATCTGAGTACATACTGTTGCTGAATTACTGCTTGATAAAACACTTTCAACTTAAAAATGTGTAGGAAATTCTATTTATTCTGTTGGTATACATTCCCTTTATAGTTGTGGAGTTTTAAAACAATATTTGAGGAGGTTACCATCATCACTGCTTTTGTTTCCTCATACCACTCCTTCAATGCAACTTCCTTAAATAAGCAAAAAGACTTTGATATCTGAAATAATTCTGATCCTGTTCTGAATCATCTGCAATCAGCCCATGCACTTCCCCTCTGCAAAGGCCCTGATTCAAGATCCCACTGTTCTTCCCACCAAAAGATTCCCAGCCTGCAGTGATCTGTCCATATCAGTCTAAGGAGCAAAGGACCATTTTAACTGTAAACCAAAAGAGGTACTGAGCAGACTAAAACCTTGCTCAGCTGCTGACTGGGTCTAGTGCACTTCCAGGTACCTAATAGTTGAATGAAGATAATTTCAAATGGGTGAAATTAAAACTTCTTGGCAATTTAACAGGAAGAGAAAGTACTACAAAATCTAAACACAGTCAGGTATTCTATTCCTAAAGCTTCAGCCAATACTCATCTTGGATCTGTTCTCCCAGAACCATCAGCAAAAAAAAAAAAAAAAAAGAAAAAATCATAATCCCTTCCACTGAAGATCAACTCCCCCAGAAAAATACACCTGCAGATAGCTCAAATAGTAGTTGAATTCAAGGAAAAAAGTATGTTTGCACTTGGATGCTTTTCAAGGAATACACACACACAGACATCCTATGGGGAAGGAGGAGGGAAGAGGAGCAAGTTTCACAACAGTCAAGCTGCTAGATGTGACAAACTGTAAACATGACTGCTTAGCAATATGGCTACAGAAGATTTCACAAATACATGATTTAAAATATAAATAGGCAATCCTACCTAGAGTCAGACTATTAGCCATAAACTGCTAAGTTAAACTACAGACACTATAGCTAATCAAGACTATGACTAAGTGTGGATCATGACATTTTTCAAATATATGCCATTACTTTTGGAAAGCTGCCAAGCAGTTCCACACCTTTTTTCTTAGGTAATAAAATAATTTATAAGTCTTTAACAAAATAATGTAGTTGATTTCTTTACAATAATCAATGATTTGACTGTGGTATATTCCCAGAATGTTATTTTGGGCATTAGGCTGGGCAGCAGAACAATGCTTCCTTCTAAACTAAAACTGTTTTATTAGTCTTCTTAGTAAGAGGAGTGCAGTTGCGACTCATTGTCAAATTTCTCAGCAGTTCTAAAGTACTTCAGAGACCAAAAATTTATCAACATGTTCACCTCAGACTGGTTAAATATTGAAATTTTGCAGATGGAGAAAAAGGAGTTGGATGTTGAGAGAATTTTTCAAACAGTAAGTCAGTTGTAAGCCAGGACCAGAGGTCAGAACTTTGCTCCAAGGGCCAGAGCTATTCTATTTTTCATTACATTCTTTCTCCAAGTCTACTATGAATTATTTTTCATATTACTTGGCTACAATAGACATCACATTATAGCTATATATACATATAGATATATAAAACTACATGTAGCTTTTATATACAGAATTTGCCATTTTCTTCTGAAAAATGGAAACATTAATCCAGAATTTTTCACTCTTTTAGAAGGACACACAATAGAAAATGATGCTTGACCTCTTATCTGCCTTCTGCAGTAAGAGGCTGATCTTGTGGCTGCAGAAATGCTAAGAGGTGCCTGCTGACAAGCTCCTACTTACTTGGTCTCAGAGTCCAAATACGGACAGAACAGGGGCATAAGTCAGAAGCACAGATTTAAAGGCTCAGGCAAAAGCCCATAGGCCTAAACTTGTCACACAGCAAAAAGTTATACACTAAGCCATGCAGTGGAAGGAGTGACCTCAAAAAACCAAGTTTCTCTGCTGGACCAGAAGCCTTGATGCTTATACCACAGCAGCAGGGAGAAAACAGAATCCAGAATCAGAAAGAGTGGAAAAACAAGAAGAGTAGAGGGTTTTGGCAAAAGAACAAAATTCAGAACAGAATTGTACAAAAAAATTGACTAGCCAGACGGATTACTCTTACAGTGCCAGGATGCTGCTGAGGGGGTCCTCTCACTCATGCAAAGCAAACCATCTCCAAAGAATCCCAAAACAAAGGAGTATAAAGGGCACCAATCCTGCCTTACTCCTTTTTCCAGCAACTCTGGGTGTTTTTTAGGCACAGGGCAACTCAGAGCAAAGTGATAAGTTTCTCTTATGTCACTTGTGTTTTACACCCAGTTCACTATTTCTTTTTTCTGCAAGTGCCCTTAAGAAAAAATTACTTCTCCTAAATTCTCAACCCTTGGTCACTCCCAGGAGGCATTGCATGAACCATCTCACAAACATGCATACAGAAGAGCTAGTTTGATTTAAGCTTCTTTGTTTCCAGGAGTTTCTAAAAGCATTTCACTGGACTCTTGCCCTAAAAAAGTACTAACACAGTAACAGAAATATAGAGAATTCAAGATTACATCTAATGTTTGATTACATCCTCAAGCAACCCCATTTGCTGAGTCTGTTTGAGACTCTGTGTGCACAGCCAGGTAAGTCCCTTATCTCTGTTATGACCAGCTTGTTTAGTATTTATAGAAGTATCACCAAGTGTTTATAATTTTGCAGTGTGTCTTTGACAGAAGCAGTCAGATGTATCTGTAGTGTATGATAGGGTCCACATAGGCTGGCACTTGGTATCTTGGAAGAGTTGCTCCACCTAACTTGACTTTGTCAACATAAAAAAAAAAAAGCTGAAAAATTTCAGTGGTACTTGTTATCAGTTTGCAGTCACATTCCTATCTCCTCAACTGCTTTAGATTCTACTTCAAAGGCTCTAAGATGAAAAATGAAAAAGCTTTTTCTTATATCAACAGTCCTCTTCCTTGGTGCCACGTGATGCATATAGCTGGCATTGGTAAAATACACTGAGGAGAGTATTTTTCATTTCAGATCACTGCTAATGGAATTAGTCACTAAATTTCTAGTGGAAAACCACTAATAGATGGCTCAAAAGGTGCAATGGAGCATCCCCCAATAAGCCGAATCTTTACTATGGGTAAAAGAGCCCAGTTTGTGGAGAATCTAAGTTCTAATTCAGAAATTTGTCAGAAGTTGCTTGACTGGCAGTTAGTAAGCCAAAGTGGTCAGTGCACACAAAATCAAAAGGGTAGTTTTATCAACATTAAAATATTATTATAAGAAATATATTATTAAATCAACTGATTTAATAATGTGTGTAAAAACAAGCAAATCCTCAGGCATACCACTCAGTGGAAATAAAAAACTGAGTGTCTGCAACCTTTCTTAGCTATGGTAGTTCTTATTTAATGAAGAAGGCACACACACAGAGCCTCAAAACCAGTGCCCTCTCTGACAAGGACACACCAAGGTTCTTGCTGCAGGCCAACTGACAAGTTAAGGACAAAGTATTTCCTAAACTCCTCGCCTAGCATCCTCCCTGTTAAACCAGGTTGAATACATGTTGATTGTTATTGCTAGCCAACAAAAACATTTCTTAGAGTTTTTATTTGGCAGCTAGAAACTAGCAGACTGTCATGAACAGAGTTGCAAGTTATCTATTTAAAGGAAAAGCAAAACACATCCTACACCATTGCACATCTATACTGTGGGGACAGCTTTAAGTTTATCCTAAAAAGTTCCTAAGTTGTCTACTCTTCCCTTTTTCACATTGTCCTTCTGTTTGCCTGTATCCTCCTTACCAACAGCCTTTCTTGCAGTACCGCACATATTATCTAAAACACTAGTACACTGAAAAGTAAAGGTACCTTTAAAAAATAAGTTAAATGTCTGAAAAATATGATAATTTAAAATTATATAGCTTAAAACTTGCCTAGGACAACTCTCTCTCTTTTACCAGTACGATTAAAAGCCGCACGGACTATAAACCGCATCGCCAGGTGTTGGGCAAACATTTCATTCTTTGTCCATACACAAGCCACACCCAATTATAAGCTGTTCTGTCATTCGCAGCAAGGACCTGCATGCAACAAAGTTGCCAAATAGTAACAGAATCGCAGCAGGGCGGGGTTTACTGGCTCGACTCGGGCCATGAGGGCTCGGGGCTGCCAACAGGGCCAGGTGGCCCAGCTCGGCGCTGCCGCTCAGGGCCGGCCGCCGCCGGGCTCGCTCGCCCCGGCCCAGCGCTGCACCACGGTGGCAGGGGGGCACGGAGTCCGATGGCACCCACGGCGGTGGTGGGAGGCGGGGATGGCGGCTGCGGCAAGAGGGGACAGGAGCCCCCCGTCTCTCCCCCAGGTTGTGCTGCCTGAAGGAGGGAGTCCCCCGCCTTCCCCCCCCTGCTCCCCTGGTGCTGCCTGCTCCACCCGCCGCACAACAGAGTAACCGATTTGTAACAATCACGCAGTCCCGGGTTTTACTGGCAGGTGCTCGGCTCAGCACCTCAGTTTGCACTTCCGGGGTTGTAAATGTCACAAAATTTTTCACATATTAGCCGCTCCTGAGTGTAAGCCGCATTTCCGATGTGGGAGTAAAATTTTAGTCAGAACAGTGCGGCTTGTAATCGTGAAATTACTGTATTGAGTTCTGTATTAGAAACCATGTTAAATATATATTTGATCCAACTGATGCAGTCAGCTCTTAAAAGCTAAGCTTGAACAGAATCAGAAAATCAGTTACTAGGAAGAAAGCAAAAGAGGAGTCAGTAAAAGATGTGGTGAGTTTTTTGTTCCTGAAAAAAAAAATCTCTGAATTACACGACTGTATACAACCACATGAGAGCCTTTGTTCCCAGTTTCACAGAACAGGCTTCTCAAGAGACTGAGACAGACCAATGCATCTGTTTGCAATATAACCACTTCTACTGCCAAAGGAAAAAAGCCACTATGTTTGCACTTAATAGAGTGACAAAACAGTAGAAAGACAGATAATTTCAAACTTGACAGAAAACACACATAATAGAACTAAAGAAAGAAAAATTCTTGATTAATTTCCTATTCTCACCTTCAACAAAGCATGTTTTACAGATGACAGACCTGCACAAACACAGACGAAATACTTAACTCTTGGGGTGTACAACAATCACAGGTACTACAATCACAGGTGTTATCAGAAAGTAAGCATCTTTCTGATGAAAGAAAGTGCAGCCTCAAAAAAATATGCTGCCATGGTGATGGGTGCATCATTAGAGCTATTAGTTATTAATTGGATTACTTCAAGAATGTGCATTTTAATGTACCATTTCTAAAATAAATTGTTCCTGCCTCCCCCCACCATTTAAGGAATTATTCTAATCAAAAACTTAATTTTTGTTGCTGTGTATGTATTTATAAGCCAGTACAAGCTGGCTTATAAATATGATTCTGATTAACATAAATGGATTCAACTTTCAGTATTCAATACCCACACTCAACTGGAAACTGCATAAATTATTAAGGAGATCCAGAAGGAATCACCAAAATATTCATCCATTATGTAAAACGTGAAACTTTAAGTTCAGCTTAATTAGATTAACTTTTGTATTTTGGATATGTAGATGTAGCAGAAAAAAACGCACAGTCACTACCATAAAGCCTAAACATAAAACTTTAATAGATTAAACAAACAGAAGAGGAAACTGCTTTTTTTTTTGGAGTACTTACAATGTGTAAGAGCTTTAGCACATCCACAAACCTATCAGAAAAGCAAGAAAAAGCAAACAGTTACATTTTAATTGTCCAATTAAAATAAACTGAATAGTTGTTAAGTGTAGCATTGACACTTACACTTTCTCTGAGCTCATGATCTCCTTGGCAATATGGTAAACCTTTGTTTTCTTTCCAGCTGCCTTACCCTGCAAATAAAATTACATGTTACACTACGCACCCACTAAAACTGTCATAAAGATCATTTCCAGCTATTAGTACCTTAAATTCAAGGCAATTACTTGATAGTTACTTCTAAGAAAAACACTTCATACTGCTTTGAAATCTCTTGGCTTTGACACCTTCTGGTTTTTCAGCATCTGTGAGAAAATCAATTTAGCTTCTTTCTGGAAACAACACTACTAGCTAGGCGCAGTTTTTACAACACTGTCAGCCTTTTCTTTTAATTATTACAGGAAGCAGTGAAGCCCATAATGAATGAAGTCCTAGTAAACAAAAATTACTGGTGTAGCAAAAGTACTAAAGCACAGGTAGGATTTCTATTTTATTTTATTTTTTTTCTGATTATTACAGCAACAATAATATTTGTAATGAACTCAAATGTGCTTCAGGAACATCTTAAAAGACATATACATTTTCTTTACTGAAAAACAAAACAACAGGAGAAAAAAAAATCACATTGAAGAGAAAAGCCAGTTTCTAACCATCTACTAACAGGGTTGCTGGAATACATAGCAACTGTACTCCAAAGATGCAGATATGTGAGCCTTGTCATCTGCCTGAAATACTGTGGAGAAGATTTTGGGTTTCACATGCACATTTGGCTTCCAAAAAACCAATGGCACTGTCCAACATCAGATGGAGGGAATAGGTATAACAAAGTAAATGGGGCAGGCATGATTTCCCTGGGATGGAACACCTTTTCCCAAAACAGCTCTCATGATTTGCCATATGCTTCTTTGCTGCCAGCTGTCACCACATCAATTGCACATTCAGGCTTTCATTTTAATGTGTTGCAAAGAAAGAGAGGATGAGGAGCCCTATAACATCACAGGATATACAACTCAAGTGAGATGAAGTACTGGGAAGGCTGTATTGAGAATGGTAGTACAATATGGGCACTAAACAGTTTATCTAGAAAATCAGGTATGAGTGGCATTTTATCCACAAAACTTTGGTTCTTAAGCAGTAATGTTGCCAGATTTCTCTGAAGATTTACTTCTTCTTGAAATGTATAAATTAGTCTCAAGTGTTGGAAAATAAACCATGGAACAGATAGTACCCATAGGTTGGTTTTAATGATATTGCTGTATTCAAAATAAAATAAATCTAAATTAATTTTTTTCATTGGAATTCAAATGACACTGCGCCTAATTACTGAATTAAAATTAATTTCTAAATAATTTCATATGTGCAAAATTATTTATTTTATGCACCATACAGATAGACATCTGCACACAGATCTGGGATTTTACTTATGAAATTAAACCTGTTTCCAAAGAACACTGAGATTTATCCAGTGTGGGTCAATTGCATTCAGACGAGATTGTAACACCTCTTCTCAGGCCTCTGTGCCTATTTAGAAAGCACAGCTGACACACTCCCTGCAAGACTGAATTCACAAGTCAGTCAATTATGCGGAACAAGGTATCTGCCATCTCTGTAGATGTGTCAGTTGCAAATGAGATGAAAATTAGTATTTTGAGAACAAGATGCTACCGCTAAACAATTACAAAACGAAATATCACAGTCTGTTTCTAACCCCATTTGAAAGACTTTTCACATACCAGCTGGTGCTGAAAGGGCCACTTTGCATTTATTCAGACAAAGATACTCTGGCTCTGAGAGTCTCTAATGGGAGAACCAAAGAGATACAAATAAGGCTCTCCGGCACAACACTGGAAAGAAGCCCTGTAAGTCCCCTAACAGATATAAAGCATCAAAACAGCCAGATGCTTGTAGTAAGGAAAAATAAAACAAGTCCAGCTGATGACCGATGCAGAGACTGCTTCATTCTCCTCTGCAGCTGCTCTCGCTGTGAGGAAGCTGGTTGTTAATTCGCAGCTGCCAGCCGCACGTGCTGCAGGCAGCTGAAGCAAGCGACAGCAGATGCCTCACAGCAAGTGCTGAATTATTCTATAAAACCTGCCTGAGAACCCTCCTAATGGGGACACTTTCCTGTAAAACTCCATTGTGAAAGGTTTAGGGCGTTTCTAGAGGCACGCAAGGTAAGTTAGCTTCTATACAGGTAAAGTCTTGTTTAGTTTCACAGGAACAAGCTTTTCGCTTGACCCTTTCCCAATTTAGTCATTTGGTTCAACAACATTCAGACCCAACATGCCATGTCTTCTCCTCCAGCACTAGAAAGTTTCATAGGGTTTTTCTGTTTATCTTGTTGGGGCTTTGTTTTTGTTTTGTTTTGAAATTATTTTTAAAGAAAGGAAACAGATATAACTACTATCAAAGGAAACAGCTGCCAGGACTGGTGCTGAGGAGAGCCACTGGTCTATGGGCAGGCTGGTTTCAGGGCATCCAGGACTGAGAAGTCAGAACATGGGTACCCCTAAAGTGAGGGACAGGACCCTCATAACTTCATTTCATTCAGAGTAGTTAACACTGTCTTCCTGCTCCTCATTTGAAGAAAAAATAAGATTAAAATAAGGAAAATCACTCCAAGCTGGCATTCACAGTACGTAACAGAAGGTCAGACCTCAACCACAACAGGTGGTTTACATTTGAAAATATCCCAACAAGTTACAATTTATGAAATACTGCAAGAGTGAGGAATGAAGTAATGAGGAACGAAATAATGCAAGAGTGAGCTTCAGAAGATAAAAAGATACCTGTTTATCTTCTTGAGGATCAGTCTCCCCTTTGCTGGAATCAGAATTTGTGTCATCTTCATCAGAACTGTTCATGATATCTTCTTCATCTGATTGAAGATCTCCCATTACCACGTTGGGACGATCATGATGTTCTTCTAAGGACCTAATATTAAAATATATACATCATACTTCATTTATGTAAGAAGCTTTCTGTTTCACCGCACAATAAATTTTCTTCTTGGTGTCAGAGACCCCGAAAACAGTAGTGGGTAGTCTGAAGATTACAACAGTTGGAGGCTTTTCCACAGTGGCTCATAACTGCAACATTTTATTTATGCTAGTATTGATACAATGCTCATTGACAGTAAGCAAAAGACACAGTACCTTTGGAGTACTTATATTATTCATGTTCATCAGAGTTTGCCCTAACAACAAAGTCTGCTAAATCTATTCCCTTATTGCTATGTGCATGCATAGAGCATTTGCACTGTGTGCCAGGACAAAGAAAGATCATAGCCATTTTGCTATCCTCTACCCCACAGCAGCAGATCTTGTTCCAGATATGGTACTCACACTGGAGCTCTCTGTGTGAGATTCTAGATGCACGTATACATACAGGCCTGTTTCTCAATGCATGTGCTAAATAACTTCATCAGTGACAGCAATATCATAACCATTCTGTCCAACAGTTCTTTTTAAAAGCAGGAAAGCAGAATCTTTTGTGATTAAGAACACCCATCCCCCAGAAACAGACACCTTTTGAATAGCTGTCAAAGTTATAAAACATAACCTTGTTCTGCTGCTGTACAATCATTATAGAGATCTCTTTTTATTAGCTTCAGCCATATTTGCAATACAGTAATCGCATGAGACAGGCACACAATCTTCTTCCTCTAACTAGCCTTGACAACTTCAGCAGAGATTTAAGAAATGCAATTCTAGAAGAAAATAAAAAAGGGGGTAGCGAAAGATAGATAGGAAAACAGACTAGAGGAAACAGCCTCAAGTTTTTGGAAGGTTACATAGAAACACAGCAAATCTCTGGGCTCATACTTTCAATCCTTAAAAACATCTAATAATTTCCAATTACACTAAAGCTATCTAAAAATCACATAATGCGTGTTCAAAGCCTGCAAGAAGATGTTGGATGCCACAGATTTATTTTGACATGAGCCAAAACTGATAAGTTATCCTGCAAAATAAAAAGCAAATCCAGGAACCCTTGTCCACGAGCTGCTGCAGCCAGCAAAGATGTCACAGGGCTGACCAACACCTAATTTTGCACAGTCAACAACTGCCAGGGCTATGCACTTTTCTATACACCTGGTCCTCTGCTTCCCAAGACAAGGCATAGTTACAACTGCTTTTTCCCTTGTTTTGAATAAGAAGAAAGCAGGGATAGGAGGGTAACTATTCAGACTTGCCCCCTCTATCTGTGATAGCTACCAGAAAGAAAACCTGTCACCATGGATCCCATGGAAGGTGTCTGCCAGCAATCTGAAAAGCAGAAGTATTCCTCAGGGCTTGGGTTTGGTATTGGGATTGGTGCTGTAAAACATGTTTGTCAGCAACATGGGCAGTGGGACTGAGGGCACCCAGAAGGTCAAGGAAGGGGATTCTGCTACAGCAAAGTGTTTATTATTCAATACTCCAGATAGAGTTAAAAACAAACAAACCAATACAAATATACTGGTCACAAATAGAAATATATTTGGAGATGAAGATTAGCTGGCCTGTGGATAGAGCTTGGTAAGCCATGAAGACATTGAGAAGATTAAAATAACTAGGTTCTATTATGACAACACAGGAAGGACTTGGGAAACTCCCAAGCAGTCACTGTCTCCCAGAACTGAATGGGGGCAGGGAGCAAGGCGACTGTAAGGTCATCACCAAGTTCAACAAGGTCCTGAGCCAAGACTGCAGCACCCTTGGTGCAGAGAGACACCCCTTTATTTGGGTTTGGAAATTATCAGCTTCATGCAGGAAGACAGCAGGCACCAGAGAGAGGAGTGCTGATGACAACAGCATATGGTGTATGCCAGGGACAGTTCCCATAGTCTCCAAGAGTTTCAGGAAGGCAAAAAAGCAGCTTTTTACTGGAACGTTCCCTGGAATCATGCTAGCAGGAAAATAAGATTTCTGCAGTTATTCATTAACTTCAGCAATTCAGAAACTCTTCGTCTAGTTTATATATGTCATAGTCAGCTGAGAATATTTATTTTAGCAGATGCCATATCATGTTTTTTTTATTATGAAATCTTTATTACAGCAGTAGCATGACATGAGGTAGATATATGCCCCAGCTTTAGTCAAAACCTGCAACAGAAATTACTGCTGTTCCTTTATTAAATTACTCAGCTTTACTATACACATCTGTTACTGAATCTATCACTGATCAAGAGTGTTTTTTCCCCCACTACAAAATATATTAAGAGCTTTATCTCTGACCACACTGGAATACACTTTTTAGTCTATTATTAATTAATGTCTATTTTAGTTATAGGTATTTTATTGCCCTATTTCCTAGCCTTAATATAGGAAAATATATTTCCTACCTGTTTTAATTTCCTTTAACTGAGATTCCTTCTCATCAATAAAACATTGTTTGCACACCTGTGACATCACTGTTCTTTTGCCTCAGCATATTCTACTGGAAACCCACTCCCAGATTTTGTTGTCATTTTCCATTTAAACTTTTCAGGGCAGCTGAGACAAAACTTCAAGTTTAGAAAATCCACCCTTTAAGAAGTCAGAAACAAGAATACTTCCAGGTGAAGCTGTATTTTACTTGCACAAACATAATCCCTTCACCACTGAAGGATGAAGAACAAGCCAGTTGGTTTTTCTGTGAAGCATTTTCTAAACATAAGATTAATGACCTTATGTAATAGAAAGTTCCAGTAAAAAATACAGTAATGTCACGATTATAAACCACACCTGATTATAAGCCGAAGGTCCGGGTGTCAGCAACTGTCTTGGGTTACAATACCGGATGTGATAAAAGGTATCTATTCTATCACCATCTGTTGAGGGTAGGGGCAGTGATCCTTATCTCCGTGGGAGATATTCTACTAATGGGCCATCCATTGAAACCAGGCAGGGCATTGTTCTTTATCTTTTCACAACCCATCCTTCCTCCAGCCAGTCATTTTCTGCTAATGGCCCATTGAGTCCCACTGTGGGACTGATAAAATTACTTCATCCCATTGGAATTTGCTCCAGCCAGGGGGAAGAGCCCAACATTTCTTACCAAGATAAAAACAGAGGTTTTGGGACACTAAGGGAACACCTTTCTCCACTGGACTCCAGAGGAAAACCAGATTTCTCCACATCACCACTGGACCTCCGGAGGGAAACTGCACCTTCTGCAGGAGCACTGCTCCAACTGAATCACATCTGTCACTGCAGGAGGATGCAGCCACCATTTAATGGGACTGCTACCAACACCCTGCCTGACAGGGTGTCAGGTTGTACTCTGACTTTGTCAGGGTTTGGAGTTTGTTTCTTTGTAGTACTGTATTTCTATTTTAATTTCCCTAGAAAAGAACTGTTATTCCTAATTCCCATATCTTTGCCTGAAAGCCCCTTGATTTCAAAATTATAATAATTTGGAGGGAGGGGGTTTACATTCTCCATTTCAAAGAGAAGCTCCTGCCTTTCTCAGCACACACCTGTCCTCCAAACGAAAACAGCAACTTTTTGTTCTTTGTCCGTATATAAGCCACACCTGATTATAAGCTGCACTTCTGGGTTCGCACCAAAATTTTAGTCAAAATGGTGCAGCTTATAATCATGAAATTACTGTACTTAAAATTTTTAATAATTAACTAGTGATAATTCAGGATGTGTAGTAAGTATCCACAAATGACAGCCACTCACTGTATAAGTTTTTTTCCTTCCTATGAATCACAATATTTAAGCAATAAGCTGCTTTTCTGGCCTTTGTGGTGCTTATGCACCTACTATTCACACTATGACAGCTGAGAGAACCATGTATAAAATCTTACATACAGTATCTACTCCACTTTTATCCTGTATTTGCTCAGTTCACTGCCCTCTGGTTCTTTCACATGATACATCTTGTTAAGAGGTTTTTTAGTGGTATTTCTAATACTTTTTCCCTTCTTTTCTTTGCTTTTTAAAGAAAATACACATTAGATGATTAATGATCAAGGATCAGTTCACATTCAGCCATCTTCCAAAATCAAACAAGCCATCAGTTCAGGGATAACATGCAATACTGGAGCCAGGGGTAGATACCTTCTGGTGGTATCTCCAGTTGTGTCCTCTTCTTCACAGAAAATGCGGACAGAGTTACTATTAATTTGTGTTTATCAGCCACGTGCTGAAGAACACACAATTCTCATATATTGCACCTCAACTTTTCATGAACTGCTTTTCTCGCGAAACAGAAAGCAGATTTTTATTTACTGATTACTCTTTTCTGTACTTTTACCTCTGAAGTCATCTGTAACATAAGTGTATGTATGGCTCTCTTAAAGTTATCTCTGGATAAAGTGAAATCCCTTGCACTTTAACTGCCTTTGGAAATAATAGAAAATCTTTAAATAAACAGAGTCTTCTCTGACACACATTAATCCCCCTTTTCCAAAATACCACAAGTATGCAGTAAAGCTTATTTTAAGTGGCTCTTCTGATAGGTATTTTGGGGGTACTGTGAACTGTCTCTATCTTGTTCCCTCTTCATCACGATTCTTTGTCCTACCCACAGCAATACCAATAGAAACTTCTGCATTATCAGTCATGTGAAACACCAGCCCTGCCAACTCACTGTGCTGTGCCATATCTTGTGAGCAAGTTATCTAAATATAGACATGAGACTTTTTTATTTCACACGTAAAATGAAGGAATCATTAGTTTGCCTGGGAACGAGTGGCTTATGGGTTGATACATATATGTTGTGCTGTATTTTCCTATTGCAATAGTAAACACTAATGAAATAAAACATGTTGGTCCTAGCAAGACAGCAAGATAAACTGTCAACAATTGTCATCAGAGTATTACCACTGGGAATCAGCATAAAAACCACTTACAGTCTTCAAGAGATGATGAAGACTAGTTCAGACTAGTTTATTTGTCTTACTGCAGAAGCTTCAAATACACCTGTGGCTTCATTTTCAGACACTGTTGATTTGGACCCTGCATAGGGCACTATAGCCTGAAGTCACAATTAGCATTTCAGTTTCAGTTTCCAACTCCTTTAGAAGGTAAATAGTATTTTAGGGCTGACTGAGATAATTCAGAAAGATTGTCTGCCATGGAATGCTCCAACATTAAGTATTTTATAGTATATTGGAATGATTTCAAGTGTTAGTATCACCATAACTACCAAAAAGCAAGTTTCCACAGCTCCAAAGTATTTGCTCAAATAGATTCATCCATGCTACTGCTTTACACACATTTCCTTGTGATCTTCATTATTTTTAGATCTTTTTCCTACTTTCAGTAAGTAATAAAAATACATAGGAATGCTGAATGAACAGAGCCTTGCACACAACACTCTGCTAAACTCTTCATTTCTCCAGTATATTCTGCTTTATCCTTCTGTCTCTTCCTAATTTATTGAGTGTTTATGTTTGTTTGCTTGTTTTTAAAGCAAGCTTTCAACATGCAGGCAAAATTGTGCAAACTGAAGTTCCTACTCAACTAAAAAATACACACCAGAACTTCAGAGAGCAACTAAAGATGCCCTAATATTTAATCTCAAATCCATTTCGTATCATTACAGCATTTCACAATCTTTTCACAGCTACTCACACCTCATTTTTTCCCCAGAGACCAAGCAACTATTATTAGTGCTAATCCATTTTCAATTTTTAACATCACCATTCCCTGAAACCAATTTTAGGCATATTCAGCTGCTGTTTTTTTAAGACCTAAAAGCACACTGGTTCTCTGAAGGCAATAGCTGATAACACTTATTTTTTTCATAGCCCCTCATAATCCTAATAGCTCTAAGTATGCATCACTAACTGATTCCTTCCCTGAACGCCATTTGTACACTTCTGGGAAAATGCAACAGTAAAAGACAAAGAAGCAAAATGTTCTGTGGAATCTTTTCTGTTCAGTCCTATCTAAATTCAGAATCTCTTTCTAGGAAGGACTGTAAATATAGAACTCAAATTAATATCCCAAAACAATTTAGGAAGTAATTCCCTGATTTGGGAGCTCAAACAACAGAAGATGCTTCTGGAAAGTCAAAGCAAAAGGGAAATTAATGCTTGGTTAATCACTCTTTTGTTTTGTTTAGTGAATTTCTTCTGCTTTTATTTAATGTTTCTTTTTAAAGAGAGTCCAGTGTCTTTATTATTTAATTACTGCAGGTTTTTGGAAAAACAAAAACAGTTCTAGAAAGCAAGTATACTTGGCAAAGCACTAAGATAATAAAGGATGCCAACCCAGATCATGAGTGAGTTCCTATGGAAGGTTTAAGGAAATATATAACTGATCAGCAAGATTAGTAAAGGCATCAATTACTGCACTTTTTGGATGAGTTACATTTTGCTGCAATACCTCCCATCCACAACCAGCCTGAAGAAGTCAACACCAGCACATTTCCTTTCACAAGCTAGTCTAGAAAGCATAAAGATGAATTTCATATCACTCTAGATGCACTTGGAGCTTAACTGGAATTTAATATTCACCTCTCATTTGAACTTCAGATTCTCTGAACACAGTGGCTGTTTACCATTAGAGCTAAAAATATCCCATCCCTTGTTGTTGTCTTCATGTCCCCCTGCTTTTCATTTCTCCTTCAGGCACACTGGACCATGGAGCAGCAAATAAAGATGAAATACAACCCAGGCCAGGGGGATTACTTCTCTGAATTACTTCTACAGCATCAGTCACCTCTCTGTTTTAATGACACTCACAGATGAAAAAAGCTGAAGCTGAGACCAAATCTCTCTTCTCTAGCTGTAGTGGACAGTGTGAGAGAGGCTGGTGGATGCTGCTGCGTCTCTCGCAGTGCTGGTGTGGCTGCCAGCACTGGAGACTGGTTGCCTTATTACAGCCAAGCTGCTTGGGCTTCAACTTCTCTGCCAAAAATGGTGCTTTTTCACAGCGAGAGAGCAAGATAGCAAGGTGCCCTCTCCAATATGATTTTACACAGTAACACTAATGTTATGCCACTTGTTCTTCTGCAATAAGAAGTCAATGGTATTAATAAGTTCCTATTATAATGACTAATAACAAGAAAAAAGGAAACCAGATGTGAGATTTTATTGGTGTGATCCCAAGGAACATGACAATTGATTTTGATCTTCTCCTTCTTTATATCTTTTAAGATTACCTAAACAGATGATGCCTGTGAGATTCATTAGTTCCTTCTGCGAGTAATCCTTCCACAGGTGTCATGGCAAGGAATAAATCAGACCTCTCAAAAAGGTCTTTAAAATAAAAAGCAACACAAAACAAGGGGCAGGCAAACTATTTGCATTGCTTAGAACTGTTGTGCTATATTTTCTCCAGGCTGGTTAGAGACTTTTAAGGATTCAATTACAAATATAAACAGTCCTTAAAGTATCACAGCTAGCAAACAGAAATGAGTAGCATCCAGCTGAGCAACAATTGAAAATATTTTGTGCACTCCAGGTTTCTTTTTCAAATTCCAATTTTAAGACTTCAAGAATTGAAACAGAATTATTTTAAACAGTATCATATATACTGTATGCACTAAGTGTCTACTTTTATTTTTCACAGAAAGCCAGGATCCTTGATGACAGAAATACACTATCAAAAGAAAAGCACAATACAATCTATTTGAAATGGATTTTAATTCAGAACTGCTTGCACTTTGAAAGCTGTCTGCTGCCTCCTGGGCAATGGGTTGGTTGATGAGAGACGCCATGTGGGAATGCCAGGAGTTTGCTCTTGCCAGGAGAAACACCAAGACTCTTTGTCCCAGTCCTTACTTCTGACACTCACTTGTTACACCTGGGACTTCAGGGTAAGGAGAATATCACCAACACTGCAAGAGCTGCCACCATATTTAACCTGCTAGATCATGACACTGGCAGCTCCTTTTATACTTGGCTGAGTACATTGCAAACTTTTGCACCTGACTTACTTGAACCAAGTTATCCCAGTGTTTACAACCAGCAGCATTCAGTTTAGTATTTATTATTCTCTGGTCAAGACAGCACATACCACCTTACTCAATCAGATGGAAGAAAATCACAGCTGACTCATATTCTAAGCAAAAAAAACCAAAAACAAAACAAAAAACCAGAAAAATCCAAACAAAAAAAAAAAGTGCATTTGTCATATGTGCTTCACATTAAAAAAGGTACAAAATTTATTAAGTAATCCATTCTGTCAGTCTGTCAGTCACCCTACTTCAGGCACACTATGCCTATATTTCTATGGCATGATTTTAAAAACCACAGTTTAAAAAAAGGCGCAAACAAATCTCAAATTATCTCCTTATTTAGCTGTGATTTGCAAACGAGCTCCTGAGCCCAGAGGCACCCAAGGATGGCTCACCACAGACAGACTTCCACGCTCACCGAAGTCAACTTCAGTGAGACCGTTTGTTGACAATTCCTCAGCTCCTTGGAAAGTTCAACATAAACACACATGCATGCTTCAGATGTTTCTACACTCACCACAGCAAAGCCACATTTAAAAAGAAAAGCATAATAAAGAGGACTTAGTTTAAAATTCTGAGAGAAAACTGGTGCCCACAGCAGGACAGCTCAGCTCCTGAACAGTGTCGTATGGCTGACATCATGACAAGCAGGACAGACAGATTGACAAATAATCAGGAAGACTAACCCAAGTGAGTTTCTATGGAATGCTTAAGAAAGTATATAATGAGATAACTGATCAGCAAGGTTAGTAAAGGCATCAATTATTGCACTTTTTGGATGAGTTACATTTTGCTGCAATACCTCCCATCCACAACCAGCCTGAAGAAGTCAACACCAGCACATTTCCTTTCACAAGCCTGTCTAGAAAGCATGAAGATGCATTTCATATCACTCCAGATGCACCTGGAGCCTAACCCACCATGAAGTCAGAACTGTCACCTGAACTTCAGATCTTCTGAACAATGGTGACTGTTTCATTAGAGCTAAATAATTCCCACCTTCACTGCCGTTTTAATGCCCCACTACTTTTCCATTCTTTGGGCATATTGGACCATGAAGCAAAAAATGAGAGTGAAATACAGCCTAGGCCAGAAGCCTTACTTAACTCACCCATCCCAGCAAAGATGCCAATATAGTAGAATATGATCCATGAGGATACAATGGGACAGTCTCAAGCACTGGTACTGTAAAGTGAAATACTGTGGCAAAACCTAGAGATTTAAATTATGGCATATAAAGGGAAAGGGGTCCCCTCATTCCATGACCACCAAGAGCTGTGAGGGATTACAGTAATTTAACGACCATAAAGTGCACCGGACTATAAGGCGCACCCCCCGGGAGTCGGCAAAATTTGCAACTTTGTAGATCAGATAAGGCGCACCGGACTATAGGGTGAACTTTTTTTTTGGTAGTGAGGCTCCGCCCCCAGCTCCCTCCGCTCGGTTGCTGGACAAGGCCCCACCTCAACCCGGCAGCCATTGGCCCCCGGGCCCGCCTCCACCAGGCAGAGGCGGTGCCGCAGGCCCCAGGCCTGCCTGTATCCGGCGGGGCCGGGGCATGGCCGCCACCCCTCCGTGCCGCCTCACCGGGGCCAGACTGCGGCCGCCGCCCCTCTGTGCCGCCTCCACGGGGCCGGGGGGCGCCTCTGGAAGGGCAGCTCCACCTCCACGGGGCCAGGGGGTGCCTCTGGAGGGGCAGCTCCGCCTCCACGGGGCCAGGGGGTGCCTCTGGAGGGGCCGTGCCGCCTCCATGGGGCCGGGGGGTGCCCGCTGCTGCTCCGTCCTGCCTCCACCTGGCAGCCATGGCCCTGCCGGCTCCCCCCGTGGCTCGCAGCTCTCACTTCCAGGTAGGCAAATTTTTTGAACTTTGTCCATCAGATAAGGTGCACCGGACTATAAGGCGCACTTCCGGGTTCCAGGGAAAATTTTAGTCAAAAGGGTGCGCCTTATAGTCGTGAAATTACTGTACCTGTCTCCCAGGGTAAGTAAAGAGAATTTAGCCATGAGCATACTTTGCAGCATGACTTCAGAAAGCACAGTTTAAAAAAGGTATGAACAGCTCTCAAAATTATCTCCTTACAGAGATTTACAGCAAACTTTAGAGCTTTTTGCCATCCCCTATCATCAATTCTTGTTTCATAGGGAGAGCTGCAATGCTCATGGGCAAGACCTTTGGAAAAAGCTCCTGGCAAAAATATTTAAAAAGGACCAGAAAAATATGGCACTCATTACAATCAGGACCTCTTATTCTAACTTCTCTCAATTCACAAAAAAGACCCTAGTGCAATACAGTAGATTGGGAAAAAATAGCAGGATGAGAAGAAAAATAACACTCTGTTTTCCAGTAATACAAAAAAAGGGAAAACCACAACAGAACTCTAACACACACTAAATAGACTTCTGGAAAACTATAAGTGTGACAAAAATGTCAAAACAAATATATCCAACAGGAAAGGGAAAACCCAAGTGAGACCAAAGCTTCCTATTAATACCCATTTCAAATAAAATTAACCTTACCCTACCAGAGCTACCATGACATTTCAATGCATAGCTACTTCTGCTCACTATAATCAGAGCTAATGCAAGGCCCTAACCAATATCTTCTGTATTGACTCAGCATTAGTTTTATGATTTTTGCATGACTATTCCTGAATCAGGGCTCTAATATCTCTTCAAACAGTTGCTGACTCAATTTAAAAATAACGCACATCCTATTGCACTGAGGTTTTTTTGCACACCAGATAACAAGAAGACGACAAAAGAAAGCTGAGTAACAGATTACTCAAAAGGTAGTGACCTAGACCTGAAATAAAAATGAAGTGGCTTAATTCCTAAACACACAACTCTCTGCATGCACAGGAGCTGATGCAGTTTCCTGGACAGTCAGAAAAGAGGATGAAATAGTTTGGTCAAGAGCAACACAGACTAAGAGTAAAGAATAACTGAGCTGCTTGCAAGATTAAACTTGTGCTATCTCTCTATTCTTTTACACAAGTTAGAAAAATGCGATTTAGACATTCTTTATAAACTTTTCAGCTCATCTATAAATCTGTACCGAACAGCCCACCCCCACAAAAACCACTGGGAAAAAAGTAACAAAAAAAGAATGAACTCCAAGCAGTTGAAATCACTGAGCCATAAGGCTCAGGTTGTAATTTTCAAAACTGTAGGTTTGCTAAAAACTGCCTTTATTTATATGCATCTTAAAGATTTCTTTAGTCTTATTCTGCTTGAGTAGAACAGTTTTTCATAAGCACAAAGATATTTTAAAGAAAAATTAAAACTTGCATAAACCTTATGTTTCTAAATGAAACTTACTGGATTCTGGCATCTAAAATAAAATCAACACTTCTTTACCTAAGTTTTGTCTAGTGCATTGAAACAACACAGCTGCCAATTTTTGTAAATCTAGTCATTAAAACATCTTTAACTAGGTCAAATAGAAATGTTGGGTAAATGTGGCATATTAATACCACTGTTTGCATTTAAATAAAAAACTAAGTTTATATTTTGATAATTTTCTTTAGGTATTTATTTTGTGCCACTGAAAAATCTTACTGTTTTACACAGACTGTTACATTAGAATGCAGTTGGAATATCACTGTGCCACAGAGCTCCACAAGCACATTTCCTGAGCTGATGCTGAAAATAACCCACAGGAAAAGGCTGCTGTTGAGCATATAAATGGGTCTTTCATCAATTCTCATATCACATTTGACTCTCCACTCTGCATCTGATGTATTCTCTAGAGCTACATTTTGCTAATTTATATCGTGGTTGGCAAAAGGAGACAGAGCGCACACGTTGGAGGCGGGGGAGAAAGGCCACCATCGGTGACAAATATGCAGTGCTAACTTAACTTCCTCCACCTTCAAGAAAAGGAAATACATATGAAGAATGCCAAAATTAGGAAAAACACAAACATAGAATACAAGAGGAAAGAAAAAGATAAAGCACTGCAGATTAATTTATGAAAGTGCGTGACACTGGAGTTCCCGTTACCCACGACCAGGGGGGTTAGGAAGCAGCCTAAGGGACGCAGCAGCTTTATGCATGGCTTTGCTTCCTTTGGGCTCCCCCACGGCACACTGAGCCACCCTGCAGCTGAAGCCAAGAGCCAGCGCACTGAGCTGAGGGCAACGTCACCAGAAGGACAAGGACATCCTTGTATTGTACCGGGGGAGCAATGGCAACAGAAGTTTTGGACATTTTTGCTATCTGTGGTGAGCATTTCTTCAGTAGGAAACAAAGGATAGCACAATTTACCCTCAAAATGGCTCTTTTAATGCATATGGATTACATGTGCATCAAGGTTAATATGAAGTAATTTTCTAGACTGCACAAGACTATGACCAAAGTAGCCACCAAATCTTTTGGAGAGCAGATGAGGATTCACCCAGCAGCTGGGCAGTGCTCACAGCAGCACCTGCCTCATCACCACTGCCACCATCTTACTGCCTCTCATACTCAAAAGCACACCCAGCCCTAAATACATAAAATAAAAAGATAACTTAGAGAATTGAAACCACATCTGTTTTTATGTAGCACTTGTAACACCACCTGATAACTTACAAGACTTTAATTATTGCGCCTCCAACTCTGTCAGAGGTTTCCCTGGCCATGCCAGCCTTCTTCACCCATCTCTTTTACCAAAATCAAGAGCGAACCCTTGAAAAGAGGGATGAAACAAATATCAAAGACAAAAAAATTCTTTTTCATTACCATGTTGGGGATCTTCACAATTATTTGCATGTCACAAGACATTTTAAATCTTTTCATGACTGGATTGTACACCAGAATAACAGTTTTGGAAAAACATAGTTCACCAACTTCTGTCTCTCCATCATGACGATGGAGACAATCAGACCTCAGAATCTCTCCCACTGTCAAAAAAGATTAAATCAGCACATCTCAAAAGCATATTTGCATGAAAATGTGTCAAGATTCTAAAAAAGTTCCTATTTATTCTGTTTTTTAAAAATCTTAAAAGGAGGGGGAGGCAAGGGGGGAGAATATCAGCATAGTTCTACCAGTTTGCTTTAGAAGATTTGAGTGTTTTTCCAGAGTGCCTATTTCCTTTCCTATGCATTTTATTTCAGGTTGTATAGCAGACTAAACTGTAAAGCTGTATAACTGAAAGACACTCCAATGCTAAGGAAAACTTCTCTTACTGGAAAAGCATACCAAGGAGACATTGACTCACATAAAGTTTCATGGAAAGAAAGAAAAGAGAAACCAAACCAGTCCATATGCTCTCCTGAGTAAAAAAATTAACTGTAAGTCTTTCATGTAGTTTGACACACTATCCTAGTGCTACAAAATAATTAACTTGACACTACAAAACAGAGGAATTCCAGACCCAAGGTTCCAAGCACCTGCGTTCTCCCCAGAGTCCTTATGTCAAGCATCAATATCCCCAAGCAACTGTACTACTGCCACTTCTCACCAACATTTCCATGCCTCCCTGATTTGACTCTGATTAGACATGCCTAACAATTACAGAATTTGTTTCTTCACGGTCTGTAAGAGCAAAAAGTGACAAGTCAGTAAAACAGCTTGTTACTTATATCTGATAGGCAATAATTGCTTTGTCCATTCCTGTCCATTCCCAGCTCTGGGGCTGGGACTGCCAGAGAGGCTCTGTAGTCAGCCTTGTGGGGGACTGGAAGCGCAGATCTAAGAACTCTGACTCACTGACAAGCCCTCAGAGCTGGCAGAGGCCTCCCTGCCTGCACCACAGCTGAGAAAAGGAGGGAGGGGAAAAGAAGGGCAGGTTCAAGGAAGCACGGCACAAAAAGAAAGCCAGTAGTAATGCATGACCAAGGATAATGAAGCCTGATTGGAAACCTAAATAGCCTATTATCAAAGCTATTTCATGAAAACCTGATGGGCAATAACAGAGAAAGAATTTTTTGTACAACTAAGGGTGGCAGAAGCCAGCTAGACACACCGAGGAGATTGGAAGACAAGGCAAAACTGCAGAGCTGATGCAGAAGGATGAACCAACCTTCTTCAGATCAGAAAATAATCTTTGAGAAACAGATGAAATGAAAAAAAAAAACCTACATACTTGGCCTCTACTTACCAAGCAGTTATATCCTCCCAAAGAAATTCAGTAAAAAGAAGACATAACACATCCAATAACTAAAACGCATTTTGTGCATTCAAATATCAGCATAAGGGTTTGAACTTGCAGTATTCTAAATGCTATTTACATCTCACAGTCTTTTATTAACTTAGCATTTCTGATTGAGAATTTCACAATTAAAAAAAACCCAAAAAACAAACAAACCCAAAACCACACAAAAACCCCCACAAAACACACAACCCCACCCCCCACCATAACATCAAAGAGGAACATGTAGCAAAGTGGAGTGCTTAACCACACAGATTTCAATATGAAATTCAATATTCTGCAAAGGTTTTCATGGACACTTAATTGATCTCTGGGGACTTAGTCCCCAAACCAGAATTTAGTACGAAAACTAAAGTTATATTTTACATTGACATGATCACTTCTGGAAGCCCAGTGGATTATTCTAAATCAGCAGGTATGGGTAAAATACAAAGTAATAGTTGATTAAACCAACATTGAAATCATAGAGGATTGTTGTCACATGATACTCCCCTCCCCCCTAGGCCTTTCCAAAGAAAAACCCTAGCTGGAAAGACAGAGTCATAAATAAATTAGCAGTTGCAACATCTTCAAGGAACACTGTCAAAAGTAGCCAGTAAATACAGTATGTAATCCTCAGAAGAGTAGACTTACTCAACATAAAATACAACTGTAATACCAAAAGGAAGGCCACAATATCCAAAACAGTTTAAGTTTCTATTTTCTGCAGCATGACAGATGTTCCAAAGCACACTTATGTTCTTTGCATCTTTAGTTCACTGGACAAATGCATACTCAATGTTACTTTTAGATCTAAGGAAGGTTTTGCTGTCTTCCTCAGAATAAAGGTTTGACACTAAAAATATGATAATGAATGCATAAATATTTCTATTTCATTTGCAATTTTCAAAAGAATGGTGTTACTTTGAAACAAACATTACAACTACTGGTTTCTGGCAACACTAAATGAATTGTAGCACAGTACAACTTACTTTTCATCTCACTTTTGAGGCCTGAACCATTGTTTTCTTGAAAAAACCCCAAAACCCCAAAAATCCCAAACAAAACCAATAAAATGCCAAACAAAACAAAACCAAAAACAAGTAAACAAAAACTCCTTAACATAAAAAAACCCAGCAAACCCAGAGACCTGCATTTCCTGATGTTATCTGACTGGATAATATTTAAATTTTTTTTTACATTTACAGCATATTTTCTATCTCAGAGCATCTAGTCTTCACTCACTTTGTCACATTCATCTAAATTAACAATTTTAAATTGGCAAACAGGCAGGCTAGACCAAAATACACAATCCTTACACACCATTTCTAAAGACTTCTTTTTTGTATGATGGAAACAAAACATAGACTATCTGCTCCCAAGCTACTGCCACTATTTTATTGAGAATATTCCCCTGAACTACGTAACAAAAACCAAATCTATCTGACTCCCATCAGCAGCACCTGCTCCACCTCAGTGGTTCATACACCGGATCAGGACCCTGACTCTCTTCCTTTCCTTTCTACTGAAAAGAGAAGGCTTGGCTTTGAGTTTGACATCAAATCTCAGAAATGCAGTCCTGACAACTGATACCGACCATTAATTACCCAGGCCTGCCTTTTGCATTTAACTCCCTGTGGGAAGACCCAAGCAAACAAAACATAGCTGAATTAAATGCGACATATGAAGTTCAGATAAAAGTGTCAAAAGCTATTACCGTTCTCCATGAAAGCCTACTGGTTTCACCAGAGGAAATTCCTCTGTAACCACCAAAGCATTAAGTACATTATCAAAATTTTATTTCTTCCTCCAGAAAGAAATGCAGCATGAGTTTAAGACACCATTGAACTCTTCTGGTAATGGCAAGACTGGCATTCAGACTTAATATATTGAATGGGCTATTATGACTAGAAGTGTGGGCAATTGGTCTGAATTTCTCAGAATAACAATCTCATTGGACAATCTCAATGGACATTGGCTTTAATCATAATTTGCTTTGAGATCCCTATTAGCACTGCATTACAGGAATCTGTGTGCCATGATCTGTGAAAAAAGAGCTGAGGGCATGTTCTGACAGGCTAGGGAAAATGCAAGAGGCAATTATTTCAATAACAGCAGCACTGTTTCTCTAACTGCTTTTACAATACAGCCTGCCCAGGAAATGATAAAAAGCTCTTACAGAGCTATGCAGAAAGGGTACGACAACATTGATAAGGAAGCTTCAAAGGATTTGAGATAATACTGGATGGAAAAACTGGAGACAGGCCTGCCTGGTCCGTCTGGGTGAGGACCCTTACACCTCCCAAAATGAATATTCATCCCTGTTCTCCCAGCAGCACTGATCCAGGTCAAGAGACTACTGAACTGTTGTGTCCCCTTTTTTTGCCCCCTAGGGATTTCTTTATTCTCTGAAATCTATTGAAGCAACTACACGCATTACTTGTTTCATAAGGTAGTTTCCAGCAACTGCAATCTTACATATACCATGCTTCAAAACTCTCCTCTTCCTAAAGCAGACAGATATTCACCTGTATGCAGAACCAAATAACACAAACCAAAATGAGTCACAAACACATGAAATGCATCCTTATTCATATTTGGTCCCACCCTGCTTAGATACACCAAATTGAGGGAATACCAAGACAGCATGGTCATAATCCCTGAAAGATAGTCAAAGATTAGACTTTAACAAAAAGAATACACTCTGTCAGTACCTTAAAGGATACCAAGGACAAATCTAAAATAAATACCCTGTTGTAAATGATAAATGTACTCAACAAGCACTTGATTAAATGTACCAGTACCTACCCCATAACTAGAAATTCTACTTTCCATTATAAGGTTTCATGCTTTCCAACAAACAGACTCATGCTGATAATATTAGGTATAAAACAATTAACATAGCATGCCCCTTAAAATATTTGTGTCTTATAAGAGAACAGATTCTTTGGAGCATGTGTTTGCCATACACATCCAAATTGAACAATGCTTAGTAACTCTCAGAGAAAAATGAAGTTAAATGTGACTACCTAGAAGCTAATTAGTTATTCTTATCGTTATGCATATGTTCTCAATAGTGTGAAGAAGTTTACTGGGGAATTTGAAATATACTGCACATTGAAATATATTGATTGGCTGCATATTTCATTCAAATCCTTGTTGCTGATTTGAGATAAATATTTAGGATCTGTAAGACAAACTGATCAGTTGAAGTTAAGAAATTGCATAATACTGTATTGGGACAAAGCAATGCTTTACCTGTTACAACACTGACAGACACAATAAGTGATGCAGTTTAGGGAGAGCACATGAGTCTGGCCACTCTCTGGCCCATTTCTCTTCTCAGCATCCATCACAGCAATACAAGCATTAAAAGATCTATTCTATTTCACAATTGTTTTGGACATAGAATCACAGAATCATTAAGGTTGGAAAATACCTCAAAGATCATTCAGTCCAACTGTTAAACCAGCACTGCCATGCTCATCACCAAACCATGTCCCCCAGGTCTGTCACAGGCAGACATTTCTTGAACCTACCACGGACAGAGATTTCACCACTTCCCTCAGCAGACTATTCCAAAGCCTGACTGCTCACTCTTTCAGTGAAAAAATTTTCCCTAATATCAAATCCAAACCTCCCTGGGGCAAATGGAGGCTGTTTCCTCATAATCTATGAGCCTGTCCAATCCCTTTTTGAATCTGCTGATATTATCTGTCTCCACCACCTCCTGAGCTAAAGAAACACAGCAGCAACCTACAGTTACCAAGCCCCATCACACTAATATTCTGTGAGTCACACAGAAGTTGTGCACCACTACCACCTTGGCTGGGAGCACAGGCATATACAGAAGACTCCCTGTATTTAAAGAGAAGCAGTAGCTTCTGTTATACCCAAAAAAGCTTTCCAGACCTGACGAAGAATTTGCATAACCAAAAGCTTGTCTGCTTTTCCCAGCTCTATCCACTGATCTAAAAATATATTCATTCCCCCTACAAACCTAGCAACTATGCACTCTTTGGATAGTTATTCCACTTCGGGAGACTGGTAAGGTTCATTCCTCCCCATTGAAATATTCTTGGAATACAAATACATGACTGTATCTGATTTGCTTTAATTAAACCTGGAGAAGTTGCCCAATTTTTGAGGAATATATGAGGAATAACTAGCTTACTTTTCCTCTTGACTCACTGCCAAGTGCAAGCAGTTTTCAAAACAACAAAAGCCTACAGATAGACAGGAAAAAACTGTCCTGCTGACAATTAACAAAAGAGGTTAACAGCCTCTCAGGTTATCATTTAAACATATTTATAACCAACAGAGTTGCAATGCAGCTGTTTAACTTCCCTTTTCTCTTTATTTTACCTGTCAAGTCTCCAACGCCTGCTTGTAGCTTCACAAGGCTCCTCAACTTCATAGAAGTCAGTGCTCTGGTCTTCCACACTGCTGGAGTTCTGCCATTCAGAGCAGAGATTTCTCCTAGCACCCATTGCAAAAGGCAAGTTCTCATACTCAGGTATTTCCTCATAGTGACGCACATTCTCATACTCTGGATCACAAGTGCTGCTTACAGAATTCAAAGGCATTTGGGAAAAATTCTCTGTCAAAAGTCCATGTCTTTCTAAAGACTCCAGCCTTTGGTTATTTCGCATCTCAGGCTGACTTCTGTTTCTCTGCCTCTTCTTCTGTAATGCCGGACTACTTACTTCTATGGAATGTGCCTTGGCAGATTTAGGTTTCCTTTCACTGCCTACAGACCCCATATTCCTGTTATTTCCATACCCATCCCCATTGGAAAGGTTGGCAATAGCACTCTCCACTGACTGGTTGCCTTTAGACAGAAATTTTTGGAAGTCACTTTTCTTTAAGCAGACTGACAGTTTCATATTCAGAAGCTTTTTCAAGCTGTTTTTCTTGTGATGGTCTTTGCAGGGCTTATCTGTCCTGTCCATGTCCACAGCAGAGAGAGACTTGGCCCTAGGCTTCGTCACAACAGTCAGGTGGCTGAAGCTGGTAGCAGTTTTTAATGATTCAGAATTTCCTGAAAACGGAAGAATAGGATGAGGCAACTTCCAGATGGGTTTTTCAGAAGAACGTTTGGGTATGTCACAGGACGAAAGTGCATCCTGCTCCTTGGCTCGTGGATGTGCAAAGTGAGATCCTTCTAGAAGGTTGTTTGGTTTGTCCTCACTGGAGGTGTAAGAACTTTTGTCCACAAGCTCTGCTGATGCGGCTTTTTTCAGCAGGCCAGCAGCTGGAAGGCCATGCCTCTGTGGTTTCTTAGGAATAACTTTTGGGGAACTCTCATCTTTTATTTTAACTTCTTTATTTTCCAAGTTTTGTGGGGAAACATGGAGACTGTTAGAAGCAGATGAGTGCTGATTGCTTGCCAATTTGAGCTGCTTTGGCAAACTCATGGACAGGGTACCACACCTGACAAAGTCAGTTCTTTTGTCCGCAGCATCTGGCACACTGGTGTCACCAGTTATCTCATCCATGGAGTTACTGTCTGCATTTAAAGGAGACTCAACATGTCTCACCAAATCAGGACTTCCATGTGAAAACTGAGGCAAACGATTTTGTGAATCTGACTCTTTCACAGCAGGTTCCTTTACCTGAGACATTTTTTCTGCATTGCTTTGAGTTACCTCACATTTTTCAGGATGAAACACTTCTGCATTATTGTTGTAACAAACACTTTGACCAAGAACATTAATCCTTGCTGGCTTTTTTAAGCTTTGGTCCACAACACTGTAAGAATCTTTCTCTGAAATAGATGATTCCTTTGTTCCTTCTCCTGTGCTGTCTATGCCATCCTGACGGACTAGACATGCAGCACGTGGCTTTCTTGGTTTAGGGATAGGAAGCACTTTGGAGCTCAGGACTGAAGATGTTCCAGGGGAGGTTTTATCAGTATCTGTTTTCATCCCTCCTTCACCAGAAAACATCCTAATGCTACTTAAATTTTCATTCGCTAGAGTTTCCTTGTCCAATGGGGAAGAATAACTGTGATAATTTTCAGTCAAACTTGGACAAATTTCAGACATCTGAAACTCATCAGCAATAATCTTACCATCAGCATTTTGTTGCTTCCCTTTAGCTACCTCAGAAGATGAAGATTGTACAAGTTCCATAAACTCTATTTTAACATCATTCTTGGAACTGCTGCCATCCCCTTTATCAAATTTGTCTGAATACCTGCGCCTCACAGGACTGCTGTTAGGAAACACACCATGAGTTAGGACATCCTTAAGTTTCTCTTCCAAAATGCTGGCTTTCAAAACCACCTGACTTCTACTTGCTAATTTTTCATTGTGACTATCCCCCAGAGACAGTGCACTTCTTTCACCAAGTTTGATGTTCTCTAAGGTGTCAAAATGCTCAAGAATGATCTGAGTTTTACAGGTGTTCTCTCCATTTCCAAGTTTATGAAGGCATTCAAATTTGCAAGGTGACACAGGTAGAATATATGCTGTGCTTCCAGTACTCCCTTCTGAGGTTTCATTTTTATAGTTCAAATGATCTAGAGTTTGAGAAGATTCTTCCCTGTGCTCCTCAAAGCTTTTTGTGCCTTTTCGTGTAGACGATGGAGGTTTAACTTCCGGGATGGAGGAGCTCTTGAGAACCTTTGGTTTCGGTGCAATTGCTGGCTTGGTTTTCCTTGCTGCTTGTATCCCACCAGAAAGTACAATATCAGGCTTCGGTGCAACAGGTGGAGGTGCTGCCTTGTGTCCTAGGACAAATTTTGGTTTGGGGGCCACTGGTGGCTTCTTAATTTCTAGGAAGGATAGAAAACAAAGACTTTAGTCACCATTGCCCACAGAACAATTTCACCTGCAACACAGTAGTATTAAAAGTTTTGTAACATTTAACTTGTGATCTACAAGATCTCAATGTGTGTATGGATACATTTTTTCTTAAAACCATGCCTTCCTTCCCTAGCACCTCTTTTTTACTAGTTGCCTTTCTTCGCTTTAATAGGCACATCAAGGAGTGGTAGGGAAGTTTTCAAAGTCTTTTCATAAACAAACAGTTTTACATAATATTAGTGCATGTACTCCCTCAGATGCTCAAGTCTGATGCTAAGAACAGCAGAGCAGATTTGCCCGGTTTGGCAGTTTTAACTGCAATACTATTTTTAAATGCTGCAAGTATGTTAAGTGCCACACGTACAATAAGCCACGAAGACAATGGGACAAGCAGAACAGTGACCAGGGTAGTTCAGTCCCTTCCTCCACCACCTTGAGAAACGTGTAACCTAAAATTCCTCGTTCCCTCTTCTCCTCTTCAAACAACACTGAGATGAATTACTGCACCAGTTGAAGAATTGGCATGTCACTACCAACAGTTCAGTTAGCCTGTGGTATGAAGCTGATGCAGTCATTTGTAACTAGGCAATACCTTTCTATTGTAAAACACTACTACTATGCCTCCTACAAAATTACTCTTCCCAACATGTCTGACCTAGAAATAGTCACCACTGTTAGGAATTATGACCCACTTCGCACAACAAGATGACAAACCTTGGGGAGAGCGCACTCAGGAAAAGGAGCTCATGAGGAACTTTGAGATTGCAGAGTTTTGATCCTATTGTTTGAGTGGTTTTGGGGGATTTTTTTGCTTGTTTTGTGGTTGCTTTTTCTAAAAGTATGTCTGAAACATCTGAATAGTTCAGGAGATTATTTATGACCAATTCATTTCCATATGCTGGAATATTTTCAGATTTCTAAGTGCTTCGAGTGGTTTTTGATACGTGCAAATTTAAAAAGTAAACAAGTTTCTCATGCTGTTTATGTATTACCTCAGTATTTACTAGCTTTGTTTTGATCAATATTTTGGTATACTTTCAGTAAGTCATATACATGTTAAATAACACCCTCAAGAAAACACATTAGTTAATGTTGCACATGCAAATAGATAGGGTAGGCTGTTGATTTATTATTCCCTTTGAAATGTCAGTTTGGTGTTTGGTTGTGTGTTACCACCATTATTACTGTAGATATGCACTATATCTTAATCTCCAGCCTAGAAATGCAAGAATGAAGTTTCAAAGTTTAAGTTTGTTTTGTGGGGATTTGTTTGTTTTAAGGAAACCTAGATGGGTTTAAAAAAAAAAAAAAAAAAAAAAAAAAAGAGATGCCCTCAGCTGCAACTATTTCCTAAACAGCAAGCCACTGCTCTAAGCAGAGAGCCAGACACAGTGAAACCACGTTTTTTCTAGGACATGAATCACTAAGTGGTACCCAGATTACCTCTACCTACACTTACAATGGCTGCCCTTGCTGCCATTATATTAGTGAAGAGATAAACCTCTGATGGCAGAGACAATTTTTAAGAAACGTTGCAAGAGGGAATCCAAAATTTCTTTCCAAAGGTACAGCTCCCTATAGCCACAGACATCAGTGACACCACTTACTGCCAAGGCTATCCCACCTTCTGCATCCCATCTAAAGGCAGGTTTCCCATACAGAGACAAATCCACAATTTGCTAGGAAAAAATAAAATTAGCTCTTTAGGTGAGTAACCACTGATCCTGAACTGCAGAAGAGAGCTGTACACTCACTTTCAGACAAGTCAACTGCTTAGTCAATTGGAATATGAAGTGATGGAAATAAAGGAGCCTGTGTCCCATGGTAAAAAAAACAAAGAAGAGATGCCCAGTTTGTCACAGAACACAACCCAGTAGTAGAGCTGGGCCATGTTCAGTAATATTTATTAAGTTATTAAAGTTCCCTGGAAACAGGAGAGAGAGAGGCTGCTTTGGACCCCTTCCTGATGTCCAAGTGAGAGAAACAGATTTTAAAAGATACAGGAGATTAAACACCGGCTAGGTAAGCAATATCCTGTGAATTATTTTTCCCACACACAAACTTAAGTCCATAACCTTGGAAATTTCTCTATAGTGGGAGTGCCTAACATTTTGGATACCACCAAACTAGATTACTCTGCAGGGTTTTTTACTAGCATTTATTAGGGAGCACTCAAGTTAACACCATGACACAATTACCTGAATATAAACTATCAAAAAACCCCATTGTTTTATTAAAACTAAAGCATGAATATGTAAAGAAAAGCAAAGCAAACAGACCAGTAGTTTGTAAGTCAGTGGTGGAAACCTGGATAATGAACAGAGCAGAAAAATTCACTTCTGATAAGTGCAATTCAATGTCAGTTCTGAAGCCTATTAGAATTTTTCAAATTACTTCAATGTTAAAAAGCATTGAGACAGACAGAAGAGACCAGCAAATTGTGTGGGATAATAAAGACACCACTGTCTGCTTTTAACTGATTGCACATTACATCTAGAGTAGATATGGGTCACTGTATTAACAGGCACATTACAGTCTCGGTATCAATACAGATCTGGAGTCAAACGCTCCATCAGAAAGGAATGTGATGAAGAGCCCTTTCAAACATAAATGTGATGTGGGAAGAAAGACTCCAAGAAGGGGATGCATACCAGTAGTTTTCCTCAACAAAATATCTTTAAGTTTCTGAAGAATACAATCAATGAACTACTTAGAAAAAAATTGCAGTAGCTGACAAGGGGAAAACTGTAGTAGATTTGCACTAGAAGTCAAGAAATAAAGTTCGGTTGCATATAAATTAATTCCATTTCACTACTAAAAAACACAGTTCTACATAACAGTGCTTTAAAAGGGACAATTTCCCATCCAGAATAGAAAGAAAACTAAGTAGGAGGCAACTGTTATATATAAAGGTGTAAGGAATGACTGGAAGTCATATGAGAATGACTTTTTGTTAAATGGCAAGCATAAGCAAGGTGAAAAACAATAAACATAATCAAGGAAATATTATAGAGCAAATGCATGGGACAATTAGTTGTTTGGACAGCGGGCTTTTTCCTGGTGCCACATGGAACTAGCTATTCACCTAACGACAGAGATGGTTGGTTATGCTTAGGAGAGTAAAAATTGAAGAGAATTTGGAAATCATTGCATGTAGTTTTTTTATGAGAGCTCCATGCAGATATGAAGCTAAGCAGTAAATAGTCTGGTAAGTATAAAAGATGAAGGGAGTTGAAAGTATTTCTGTACATAGCACCTGCCAGACTGTTAGTGAAATGCAATATCACCTTCCGGCAATCTCAGAAATAACTACAGAATCATCCAAGGTCTAAAAATTATGCTTCAAATCCCAAGGAAGCTCATCCTGGTTAATTTAACTAAGAATTTAAAAACCAAGATGGTAATAGAATATATACTTACACACATGTGAAAGGTTTCTGATAACAGATGGTTCTTGAATCACAAAAAAAACCCAGAACCAAAACTGAAAAAAACACCTAACCCCTGATGAGATTCCACAGTTGACCAGTAAGGTTTGATAAGCTCAAACTAGAAACAGAACTTTAATTATCCCTTGAGTTTCATAAGAATTTTAACTACAGAAACATCTCACCTAGTGTTGTGGGGAAGCCACAAGCACTTATAGGCAATTTAAACTCACTTTCTGACACGTGCAGAATTTTCAGAGGAAACTTTGGACTGGTTATTGGATTCTCGAGCCTTACTCAGGAAATTAGAGAATCACTATGATTTTCCCCACTTTTGCCTCCAACCTTAACCCATTTCTCAAAGATAATCCCTGCATCCAGGGATTCCAGTAATAAATGCAAATCTAAGAGTAGAAATAGAAAATTTTATTTGCATAAACAGATTAATTGCTTAGGAGCCAGAGAAACTGTCAAAGAGATATCCTCCAACTTGTTTGACTATGCAAAGGAAGAAATCCATAAATAAAGTGACTAGCAACGCTGCCATCACCAACAGGAAATCTGCTGCTCACGTAGGAACAGCCAACAACATGTTGAGTGTTGAAGGCAAAAAAAAAAAGGTGCTTAAAAATACCAACACCCCACCCATTTAGAAAAATTAGATTTAAAAGTGCATTATTTTTCTAACAACAAATTGCAATTAGCACCACCTATGCAGATCAATGCACATGCTCTTTGTCTGACTTTAGGTCACAGCACAGAAAACAGACATTTATCTCTGGTGAATTATGTCACTAAGCATGCTGAGGAGAAAGCAACACCCATTCTCATCCTGCTGATGATCTCCTCTGTGACCAACACTCATTATTGCTTGACTGGGAAGTGCTCCTGTTCTTCCTTTGATTTGTTTCAGAGGAGGATGAGAACATCCTGAAACAAACTCTACTCTCAATCCTTTGACCCTAAAGTGCTGTCCATTTCTGTTCTTCAGATGATAGAGTTTGACAACTGAGGACCTCACTTAAAAACACTTCTGTGTCTTCTCCTGTGCACTATCATGAGAATGAACAGAAAAGCTGCAATCTTAAGTATTATTATCACACTTTTTTAAATCCTTCTCAAATTTTTACTTCTTGTTCCCTTCCCTGCCTTACATAGGAACAAGGAGAAATAATGATATATGAAGATGAACTGAGGCCAAAAACTCAAATAGTACTACCCCTTCTGCAATAAACCCTACTGGTGCTAAAGGAATGCTTTTCCCGGGTAATTTTATGTCAATACCTTTGAGATCATGTTAACAACTTCCACGTTTAGGAAAACAAAAGAACAGGAACAAGACATGTTGACTTGCATCTGTCCATGAAAAGGGGACAAATGGTTGTTAAGACACTGTCAGGCTGACATAACTTGAGATTCCTTTCCTTACAATGCTTCACACGAACAGAGGCTCCCCTCCTGGTGCTCAGGATGCCCTATGGGACTATCTGAAGTCACCCAAGAGGTAGCCTGGGCAGGATCCTGCAACCTACCCTAAAGCAATGTCCCTTCTGAACCATAAAACAGTAGGAAGGAAGTAAAACAGTAAGTCAGTGCGGCATCAGATTTTGACAGCAGCTCAGCCTAAGCTTAAGATAAGGCTACACAATCAAATTACTATTGGGGTAAGCAAAGGTGCGAATTTAACAAACCAGCTACTTCATAGAAGTTGGTGATATGAGTACTCTTATCTTACCACACACTATATATGGCAGTTTATTCCTTTTCACCTATAAGGTTACATATACTTCACATACTGCTTGACAAATCTATTTCACACTCACTTGGAAAAGAAAAGGGCTTCAAACAGTTACCACGCTGCAGCTGGCCTAGAGCAAGCATATGCACTGGCTGTTCTGCGGCATCTTGCTTACGTATGGACTATACATATATCTATATTCTCAGATACAGCAAATCACACCTGTAGGCTATACATGAAAATAATGCCCAGACAACATCTACCAAGATATCAATGTGCTGTTGTTTCTCATGTGAAGGAAAAGCTTGCTCCAACAGCCAATTTGCTGCTCCTAAGACTGGCACAAAACACTATAACTCACAGTCTCGAAACAAGAAAGCCAATCTGGCTTTTAAAGAACATGCAGGAAGAAAGATAATTACTGCTATGTTTGGGATATGCTGAGAGATCTTTGCACTGGCACTCAATACAGTGCAGAGAGAAACACAAAGTATTTTAAAACTCCTGTTCTCCAGCAGTCTAAATTTTAAAGGCTTGTTACATGGTTTTTAGGTCAATTACTTTGTTTTCAGTTACAAAAAGAAAGTTTCATTAGGTAAACACCTCAAAAAAGTCTTGTGAGATCATAAATTTATTTCCTGCAAAAGTTTATTTATTTTCTCATTATGGAGAGGCTCGGATTTTCTCAGGTGCCACAGTGCTCAAAAGAAACAAAAAAAGGAATGAGTCATAATATCCCGGAAGATAACACATGTAGTTTTTAAAGTACAAGGGAAAACTCTGGTTTCCAAGCCACTAGTTTTAGAAAACATCCTAATTAAGTTGCAAAAGGAAAATATCCATTTCAAAATCTTAGGTTATTCACTGACTTATTGAAATAAAACAGGAAAGTTACAGATAACTTCAGAGTAAGGACAAGAGATGAATAAGCAACCTTTTAAGATCACATGCAGAGACAGAGCTGAGTAACTCTAATGAGACTTGACACATTTGAGGGTTAAAGGGACATTAAACCCTGCAGGCCTCATTTTTTTCAATCCTTGAAAGCAATGAAGTTCGATTGGAAAAGTCATGTTGATTTTGTTTATTCTGTTCCCGCTATGTTTTTTCCATTTGAACTACATTTCTGACATTAAAATACATTTTTCTCATTGTTGTTGTCAAATCCAATTTCAAGCCTAAGCTATATATTCTGCCCACATTAAATAAGCTCTATAGATTCACTTATAAGGACTGTTTCTTCAACAAGAAATAATAAATGTCAAAGTCATAACTCTGAGCTTTTGTTTTTTCCTTTTAAAGGCAAAGCACATACTTCAAGCCAGCATAATACTTTCAGGCAGAAAATGAATAAATGGACATTTGTTGGCATCATATATAAAGTGTGTATATATAAATATATCTTGTGCAGTGCATAAGAAAGCAATGGCAGGAATATAGCTGTAAGTGAAGACTGAAACAAACATATGTGTTGATCACTACAATAAGCTCATCTTCAAATTACACTGCAGTATTTTTTAGAAGTGCTATAGTTCCTTGGTTCCAACAATTCCAGACTTACATACATATTTTAAAACCTGCAACCAACAGCTGTGGCAGAACTCCATCACGGAATTATGTTCAGCTCTGGACTGAGATGGAACTGAAACAATTTTGTAGAGGAAACAGGAAAGATATGGAGCAAGACACTGAATATGCACTGCATTATTTAGAAAGGCAGAAGGTAAGTTGGAGTGAGGTTAAGGCTGAGTGATCAATCTCAGACCTTTTGCAACTTCTGTCCTTGGGAGAAGCCGTGTTTGGTGTTTCTCCCAAACCACAGTCCCCTCAAATAGCACAGTATCTCTCCTAGAGAAAGCTCTGCATGTCAAGCATACACCTGAAAATGCTACTTAAAAATATCAAAGCAATACAGATGATGGTGTACCAAGTTGCTTTGTCCTAAAGGTATATTAAAAGAAGACACAAGAGAAGCACTTAGGCCCTTCAAGCCAAACTGAAGAAAAGATTTCTAGCATTTCAAGTTCCACCTGAAGCCTTCACAGACAATTGCATTTTTCTGAAATGCTGTATTACCAACCAGTTGTCAGAAAACTGGCTTACACAGCACAAACCAGAGTAAGAACTTAATTCACTATTAAATAATTTCAGTGTAGGAAAGAGATTCTATAGGTCACAGGACTGAAATTCAAATACAGGAGGTGTTAAGTTTTTATGTGAGCAATAGCTTTATAAGGAATGCCTCTATATTACAGGCACTGAGTTCTGCAGCAATAACAAGAGAGGAATATTATCCTTCAGAACTGTCTTCTGGCAGTCTTCAGCCTTTTTATACCCTGCCTAGGAGCTCCTTAACTGAAATGTCAAAAGTTGTCATGATGCTGTCAGCAGAATCATGAATCTCTAATCTTGTTTCACCTGTTCCCCATTTATTTTTTTTATCTTCACGTAATACATCACACACAAAATACTCTTCATCCCCTCTTAAGCCCCAACACTCTTTATGCCTCCCTTTTGAAAAAACTTGATAAAATTCAGATTTGCCATTAAATTGTCCCACTTCCTGTTCTGATACTCCTCAGCATACCTTTTTCTCTTCACCTTACTTTTTTCATCAGAACCCCTTTGTCCCCACCCTCCCCATATACACCACCACAACATACACTTAAAACTGATTTAGTCACACTACCTAAGATCTAAAATCATTCCTTAGTACTGAAAAATCTACTCAACTTTCTGAAACTTTAGTACCGTATCAAATCAAACAGCACAGCTCTTGAGCACCCCCTAACACTTATTTGCACAGCTGTTTAACTCTTAAAAGATAGGGGGTGAACTGCACAATCAGCAGCTCTACTAGAAACAGGAACATAAAATGCAGCTGGTTAAGCAGAGATAACCTGCTTTATTACATGCTTTTCAAAATCTAAACAAATCAGTTCTGTCAAACTGTTAAACATTAAAAATGGGAACGTTTTAAATGAAGCACAAAGATGCATTAAATCGCTGTTCCTTTTCCAGTAATCTCTGATCAGCTATGAGCGCTCAGATAACTTAATTAACGCTGGAATCAATAACAAGTTGACATACTTGAGAAGCAAACACTGAGAACTGGGTTGATGTTTCTGCCTGATGACTGTATATTGCTTTTTCTTTACAACACCCACCACCCCAATCCTTACAGGAAGCACTTTGTTGCTTCCCGTTTAACCCTACAATTAGCTGTGTTTCCATCCAATACATCATAATTTACACAACACGTTTTCAATGCAGAAACAATTCCTGTCCTTGTCTTTAGGCAGATAAGAAAGGAACCTACTAATCTAACAGATGTCTGAACAAAAGTTAACACACCACCGTGCAGTCAGATATAAATACGAGCAATTCCCTTAAACACGAGGTGCTCTTGTTCTGAACCAAGAATTTGCCTTGGAGCTCTTTTAGTCATTAAACTGGCAGCGGTCAAGAAACGGGGGAGGAAAGGTAAGGAAAGCACTGAAGTAGGTCAGTTCCAACCCGCAGCTGGAAAGGCCAGAAGCGAACGCTTCCCAGCACGCCCGAGGGGCTCCTGCTTGCAAGATCCCGGCCAAGGCAGGTACATCCCCGAAGCAAAGCCGCAGCTGACAAACTCTTGCAGCTCCGCGGAGTCAGACGGAGCGACAGCCCCAGCCCCGGGGCTGGCTCCCCTGCCAGAACCCGGCCCCCAGCAGGTTTCCCCCGCCGTGAGCTCAGCCCAGGCGCAGGGACTCGCTCGGGACACGCGGAGCGGTGAGCGGAGAGTCCGGCTCAGCCCCAGCCCCGGGCAGGACGTACCCGCACGGCCCCGCGGCCAAACGTGCCGAGGGGTGCGGGCAGCCCGTAGCGGACCCCGGGCCGGGCTGTGCCCCGGGCAGGGCTGTGCCCCGAGCCGGGTGCGCCCCTCACCGCTCCGTCCGCTCCCCGCCCGCCTCCCGGCGCTGCCCCCGGAGCGAGCCGAGGGCGCAGCGCGCGGCGCTGCCGGACAGGGAGTGCGCCGGCGGCTCCGGCTCCCGTCCGGCGGCAATCCCCGTCCACCTCATCACCGCGTTCCCGCCGCCGCGGAGCGAGCCAGGCGAGGCTGTCCGGCCGCGGGGGCACGCGGAGTCCCCGCCGGCCGCCGGCTGGGCGGAAACCGCCGCTCCCCAAAGTTTCCCTGGGCACTCACCGGCGGAGCTCATGGTGCTCCCCAAGCGCGGAGCCGCGCTTCCCCTAGTCCCTTACGCCACGGCCCCTCTGAGGGCCGAGGAGAAGGAGCCCATTGTTCCCCCGCGCCGCCACCCAGCCGGAGGAGCAGCCGGAGCAGGAGCAACTCCCCCCGCCCGCCACCGCCGCATCCCACCCCGCGGCCGCGGCACACGGAGCACCCTCACACGCCGCACGCCGGCGCCCCCTACTGGCCACCCTGCCGGGCCCTCGCCCCGCCCCGCCCCTGCTGCCCCTCCCTCGCCCCGCCCCCGCCCCATCAGCACCGCCCACAGGGAGCCCGGAAACGGGCGTTCGCTATGCTTTCTGGGAGCTGTAGTTCTCCCCGCCGCCAGGCCGCGCCCAGCAGGGCGGGGCCGGGCGGTCGGCGGCACGGCGGACTCGGTTTCCCAGCGTGCCCGCGGGGAGGGGGTGGCATGGCGGGCAAGGATGACACCGGAGTTCGACGAAGAAGTGGTGTTTGAGGTGGGCGCGGGGCGATCCGGCGCGGGCCGGGCCCGGGTGTCTTCGCCCCTCGTTGCGCCGCAGCCCCCGGGGCGGCGTGCTCTGGGCAGGTCGGGTGGACGCGGGGCGAGAGGCGGGCGCGGGGCCCGGCCCAGGGCAGCGCCTGCCGCGGGCGGGCGGCATCGGGCGGGACCGGCGAGACCGGCGGGTCGGGGCGGTGCTCGGCGTGTCCCGCGCCCAGAGCAGCCCGGGGCCAGCGCCGCGCCCTCCGCGCAGGCCGAGGGCGGGACGGCTCGGCGGGGCCGGGCGATCCTTTGTGCGGCGGTGCCACGCTGCCCGGCCCCGCTGTCGGGCGGCCGCGGTGGGAGGTGAGGCGAGGCCCGTCGCTGCCGGGGTTCCCTGGAGCCACCCGTGAGCACCGCTCGGGCTGTGGAGGGGCTCCTGGTCAGCCGAGCTGAGCTGCGGGGTCAGGGCAGAGGGAGGAAAATAGCTAAAAAATTCTGCTTCTGAATCGGTGTCACTCACGTAAAAGGTGTCTTTCAGCACGCACCCAACTGTACAGTGAGCACTGAAACTGCTTTATCTCTGGAGTATTTGTGTTATTACTAGATTTGCATAAACCGTGTCTAGTTATGTCACATCTTGTTAGAGCTACAATATCATCTTACCTTATTTAAATAACAGTGGCTGAATATATCAGCTGTTGCGGTTTGGTAACAAAATCGAGTCTGTTGGCAGCAGGTAAGTGTAACTGTATCTTAATGGAGGGCACACCTGGTTTTATAGGCGTCCAGAGTGGTTATAGAGAAACGCTGCCTTTAATAATTATTATGATAACAATAAGGTTTCTCTTTCAACCAAGATGCAAAACACGGTATTTCTTTTTTCTCAGCTTTAGTCTTTAGTCTGTACCACAAAGTTTTGTATTCATCCACGACCAACCTTGGATTCTAACAATAGGATTTGTTTATGTTGCTGCTATGTTAAATTGCTTCCTTTCGTACAGTAAATCTGTGGTGAGAATTTATTTCACAGGTATAATGCCTGCCCTCTGCATTTCTGTCTTCAGTAAAAGTGCTACTTGTTTTACAATTCTTCAGTTCATGCAGCAACTACCATTTTGACTGAAAAAGTTCTGATGCATAAGAGAGTAAAATATCTCCTTGCATATGCTCTGCATTATTATCCTTGTGTTTTGGGAACAGACTTCCATCACTAATAAAGACTCTTGAATACATTTACTGTACCAAGTGTGTGTGTATAGCCATACACACTTAGAGGTATGCTGACTAACACAGTAAGAGATCTGTCATATATTATAAAATCAGAAAAGCAACAGGCTTTTTGGGTTGGCTGATTTGTGGGGCTACAAAACTGGGTGGGCTGTGGACTTATAAAAATGGGTACTGTGAAATACACACCAAAATTACCTTCAGGAGTACTCAGCAGGGTTCATGCTATTCTAAAATGAAGGTTCCACAGAGAATTATGAACGTACTTCACACACCTGAGCCAGAGATGGGAATTGGCAAGGAGCCAAAAAGTATTGGGGTAGTTAATGCTACAACATATTTGTATTTTTAGTTTTTGTTTTCTTGGGCCCCAAACTCACCCCTTAATTATTTGTCATTTCTGGTATACAACTACATTTTTTCTGCACCTCAGTAGGTCACTTCCCCTGTTCTTCAGCAATCACTGTTGCAAGAAGACCTTTAGCATTTAGATCTCAGTTGCTGTGGGCAGCTCTGTGCGTTTGGAGCTCCCTTCAGCAAGATATCGATCAATGTTATAAGGAGTCGTGGTGTAGTAACAAATGCCTAAGAAGGAAAGAAGTGTCTTTCATGTGTCTCATATCCAAAAGGCTAGGTAGGAGAGGAAAGCAAATTCCCATTTGCTCCATAAATTCCCATATACTTCATGTGTTCCATATGATGGTTATGCTCAGGTTATTTTTTTCATGTTTTGTTGGGTCATAGCTCTGTCCAGCTGGCCCTGGAAACATCCATAACAGGTGTCCACATTAGAAATTTTGCTGCATCAAACAGATGATGGCCTGCTGATAAATATTTGTGAGCTTCCAAGGACCAATCATTTTTCTCACATCAAGGTATCTTTTACATTAATTTACTTTTGAAAGCAAGGAAGCATAAACACTGCATTTCTGCTTTGGGAGAGCAGTGTCTTCCATCAAGTTCAAATGCCACTGCAGATCATAATGATTGAACAGTAGTGAATAATGGGCAGTTATTCTGTCCACTAAATGCTGCCATATTCTATCCAATTTATAAATTAATTCCTGCAGCAGCCAGTAATTTCTATTCACCGACTGAGTAGTCCCAGCACTTCAGTTCTTGCATTTGTTAGAAGCAGTTGGTCTTCTAATTAAAATACTACAAACACAGTGGGGAAGAACAGAACACAAAAAATACAGAGGTGCCCCTGATATGTTGGACCTGGGCTTGTCTACCCAGCAGCGTGACAAATTAAAAATCGTGGCAGTGTAGAGCAGATCATACTAAACAGTGGAGGAACAATAAGTGGTGTCCTTTATTAGTGTGTGTCTGAATTTATTAAGGGAGATCATGAGATAACAAATTGGTTTTAAGTTACTTAAGAGCAGTTTTTATACAAAATCTGGAAGACTATCATGCTGCAGTTGCAGTGTACCTTAGAATCTTCTGGAAATTTTTGGCATTTTATTTATTTGTATGAGGCTGGAATTGTGTTAGGGGTTTTTTTGTTGTGTGGACAGTGTGATCTCCTTGTTTTATGTTGATTTTTTCAATGTATAGACTAAAGAAGCTTCTTGTTCAAATTGGCTAAATTTCTTCATGATTCTGCCAGTGGAGGGATTGCGTCAGAACTTTGATGATTTATAACTGCCATCAAATTTCTGACTGGAAATTTATTCACTGCCACTTCACACCTACTTGCACATCAGCTAATTTTTCTGGTATCTTATATAGTTCTTATCTGCCTCTAGAATTTACAGAATCACAGAAACATTTAGGTTGGAAAAGACCTGTGAGATTGAGTCCAACCTTTGACTGATCACCACCTTACCAACTAGGACCATGGTCCAGTTGTTTCTTGAACAGCTGCAGGGATAGTGACTCCACCACCTACTTGGGCAGTAGTGCTTACATACTCCTTCTGTTAAGGAATTTCTCCTGACCATTCCTGGTGCAGCTTGAGGCTATGCCCTCTTGTCCTGTTGCTGGTTGCCTGGGAGTGGAGGCTGACCCCCACCTGGCTACAGCCTCCTTTCAGGTCATTGTAGAGAGTGATAAGGTCACCTCTGAGTCTCCTTTTCTCCATGCTAAACACCCCCGGCTTCCTCAGCCACTCCTTACAGGACTTGTGTTCCACACCCTTCCTCAGCTTCACTGCCTTTCTCTGGACACACTCCAGCCCTTCAAAGTTTTTCTTGTCTTGAGAGGCCCAGAACTGGACACAGTACTCAAGGTGTGGCCTCACCAGTGTCAAGTACAGAGGGAGAGTTTACCTCTCCTAACGTAGAGAAAGCAAACTTGTTCTGGCTAAGCATTGTTAGGCTGAATAAACCAGTATATCTTAGCTTCTTTTCATGAAACAGATTTTTCTATTAATTTTTAGTTTGGGTTTTTGGGGTTTTCACATCTTTTCAGTTCATGTTTCCTTACCACATCTTGTAGCATGGTACTGTGCGTTCTTGCTAGGCTCTTACACTACTATTTTCACTTTTTGCTTCTGGGAATACTTTGTTTCTTGCATGCTAGGACTACAAACAATGTTTTCAAGTCTTCATACTGTTTGACTCAAATATAATATAATGGGGTAACTGCTCATTTGTGTCCTTGATTTTATCAACATCTTCCACATTATTGGAGAGTTTGTTTTTATTACACCTCTGTGTAAAGTCTTGCTGTTGTCTTTTATTAAATTGCATGCCATTATCAATACCCACTTAAGGTCCTCCAGTTGTTTTTCTATTATGTCTCAATTCTTTTCTGCCTATGATGCTACTTGGTGTTATCAGGAAATGTCATTAGCAAGGTTTTTGATATGTTTAATTATGGCAAATATCACAGATTTTAAAAATGCAAAAACTTTGACCAAAGACTCATTCTTCATGAACTCCATCAGTAACCTTCTGATCTAATAGCTTTCCTTCAGTGTAGACCACTGTTATCTCTGCCATCAACATACTTGGTTCCTTTCCCATCTTTTTTTATCTTAACTGATATGGCACGGTATCAAAAGTCCATACCCATAGAGCATAGTGTAAAAAGTCCATAAAAACTTTCTGCATTTCCTTTATCTAAAAAAATTAGCTCTCTTATCAAAGAAAGATGTCAAGTAAGTTTGGCACAATCTACCTCTGGTGAACCCTTGTGATATCTTCTTTGATGATAATTTGTTTTCTTCTTTGAATTTGGCAAGAAGGAATAATTATTCTTAGTAGCATGCTGGCTTTTGATGAAATTCATAGAGCTGACATGTTCTTGATTGCTTTTTCTCCTTTTAAATATAGGCACTATGCTTGGATTTTTTTTTTTTGCTTTTGACTTTATAGGTTGATTAAAAATCCTTTCTGCTGCATATTTTATCTCCTGTGCCCATTCTTTCAGAACATTGGGATGAAGGTGATCCAAATACTGCATTTTCAGCTTCCAGTTTCTGCTTTCAGCTGTGTAATTTGTCCTATATTTTAATGAGTTTGTGCAAGCTTTTATTTTTTTTCCTCCCCTTTGGATAGATATTCAAGATGTGCTCACAGAAACACAGAATGTTTGAGATTGAAAGGGACTTCTGGAGGTTGTCTCATCTACCACCCTGCTCAAGTAGGGACATGTAGAAGTGGTCTAGGGCCTTGTCCAGAGTGTCTTCAAGGATGGAGAGAAATCTCACAATTTCTCTGGCAACCAGTGCCAACAATACTCAGTCACTCTCACACCAAAAAAATGTCCTGATGTTAAAAGGGAACCTCATGTGTTTCAGTTTGTGCCCATTGCCTCTGGTCTCTTCAGGCTCACCAGTCTCATCTCTCTCAGCCTCTCCTCTTGTGGGAGATGTTTCTTCCTTCAATTTCACTCAGACCATTGTTGAAATCCCAGAAAGTGATCCTTACTCTGTCAGAGCAGTTCTGGTAGAGGGGTTGTAGATGACTTTTGTTATTTTCCATTTTAATTCTGTGTATTAAGAAGAAAATTACTCAGAATGTATGACTTTGACACACACAATATCGAACTGCCCCCACCATAGATTTTTAAGGGCTTTTGCATATACAGTGTTTGAAATACAAGGCTTTGCATGTAGAATTATGCACATACAGAATTGTGTAATACTGAATTAATTTTTACTGGCATAAAATCTCCATTTTAAAGTTTTTTAATTAGGAAATAAATATTTTCTCACTTGAGACATTGTTTTAATTCATTCATGAGTCTTATGCCATTCCTACAACCAGTTGTATCCATATTATTTACTTGATATTGCTATTATTAGCTATTTTAGTACTAGTAGAAATACATGTTAAAGAACAGCTGGCTGTGTGTCAAGGTGGTTGTATTACTGTGGAATCGAATGTTTTGTTCTAGATCTAGAAGATCTGATCATTACTGTAACTCCAGACTTTTAAATTTGGGATTGTTTGGCTCAGTAGGAATCTCAGACTGAACAATACCATATAAATTGTGTATGTGTTCTTTCATGACTTCAGATTCTCTTTTGTGCAAGTGGGATAATAATAGCAAACTAACAAAATGAGGCTTTCTTAGGTTCACCTGTCTGCATCAATTTGCAGAATTATGCTAATTTATATTTAAAAAGAAAACAAACTGGAATTGAACACAAAGAGCATCAAAAACTCATGTCCAAATTCAGAAGTTTGTATCTGTGTAAAATATTGAACACAGCTCTACTGAACCCACAAACTCAGAGCAAAGATTTTGAACATGTAACAGGTTACTCTCATGTTACAACCAGCTCTTATTCAAGCAATCTTCCCATCACTGGAGCAAAATAAACACTAAAACAGTTACCTTTCCCAGAGTTGGAAGAGATACATTCTGTGCTCTTTGTCTACTTGCTATTGTGGAAGAAGCTAATATGAGAATTGAGTCCTGAAATAGTGGGGAAGTGGTTTCCCAGGAGCATGCCATCCTGAAAGAATAAGGAAGCAGCAGGGCCCAGCAGAGCTGGCAGCTGCGTGGTGCTGGGTCAGGCCTGTGTGGGGAGGAGGTAGGAATGGTGGAGTCTGCTTGGGAGGGATGTGGCACAAAAGGGAAGTACTGGCCAACATCTTTACGCGATGTTCCAGCGTCAGGTTCAGAAAGACAACTCAAACTGCTTCTTTAGGCATCAAACCAAAATGCTGCTTGGTGCTGCGCGGCACAGAGGATGCCTGCATATAATATTCTGATCACAGATTTCTGTAAGATTTGAAAGAGATTCTAGGAAGAAGCACCACCTGCATGATACACTGTATACAGAACAGTCTTTAGCTGATGTGTTTCCTACATGCCTTCAGTAGTAGAACATGACTAAATGGTATTTCTTAGAATATTGGTGCATCACTAAATGTTCAAATCCTTATCTGAAACCTTGTAAACCATATGTTTAAAAGGTTGAGCTTTTATCAAAACACTTAGTCACGTGTTTTCACAATTTTTTTTTTCCTAAATAAACTGTTCTAAAATAATTTTGTTTAAAAAATTAAACAAAAACAAACGAAAACTCCAGGGAATCTAAACTCAGAAACTTCTTGTTGTGGTGAGAATTTTAAGTCACTTTCATTCACAAACCTGAAAACTTTAGGACTTGCAAAATAATGTGATTTTTGTCAAACATCAGACTTGTATGCTGTATTCTAAAAAACAATTTCTCAAACATACATTAGGAAAAATAAGCTGAAAACTGGCATTCACACACCTTCAACATGCTTAATTAGCAGGATTTTTCTCATTGAGTATGGGGTGTACTAAAGTTGTAGTATTCTTGTTTTTTAAATATGCATGAAATCAAACCAGTTATAAATACCCAGCTCTGTCAAAGCCACAGTTCACTTCTCATTCTAATGAGCTGGTTTGGGAACTGTGCTTTGTCTGCCTGAAGTGTGGGCTGCTGGCAGAGGAGGTGTTTGGGCTGCACTTTTGCAGTTTATTCCACTCCTCTTCCTTATGCTGGCATGTGGATTTGTGGGTGATGCCGCACAGTGGCTCAGGAGACTTGATTAGACAAACTAACTCAGCTAAGAATGAGAAAAAAAAATCCATCTTAGTTTTTTTCTATCAGATTGTTTCCTTGTTCCATCCACCACTTGGCTGCATAAATACTACCATCACTGTTCTAAAGTGGTACTGCAGCTTTCTGCTGTGCCCACTGGTCATGGCAGATTAAATTGACCCTGCAAATGCAGCCTGGGGAGATGGCTCTGCTGAGGATTGCAGTGTACTTACAGGCACTTGGGCTGGTGATGGATGGATTGTTTCAGATATTTTGCTTCTCAGCAGTTTGCTAAGTTGAAGGGGAGAACAGACTTTGCTCTTTTTCATCACATGACTGGGAGCAGGTGATACCAGAGAGAAAATAAAATAAACTGCAAGCTTAAAACTATGTGAAGAACAGTCTGGTTGTTGCAGAGGCCAAGTCTACTCATCCAGCATTTCTGGATATCAGAACAGAGATATAAAAGTATTATATGGACCATACAGTGTGTAAATCTATATTGCTGTTACTATTTTTAATATATATTTTTAAAATGAAAGTACATGCTGATTCAGAGTAAATTTTGAGGTCTGCTTTTTAATCTCCCTCTGTATTAGTTGCTCTGGAGTCATTTACAGAGAGTTAAAACTGCAGTACCCCTCTTACAACTTCAAGTCATGAATCAACTTCCTTGAGACACTGGAATAGAAAGAATTGCTAGTATAGTTTTCTTTTAATCTTCATTATATAACTGCCTTTTGTTTCTTGAATGCATTTCTCTTCAGTAAAGATGTTTGCACTATGTGTGTTCTATCAGGAGTAAGAATTTACATGATCTGTAATAGCTAAGTTGATTATTTGGAGCTAATGTTTTAAAGAAGTTTCAAAAATGTTTCAGAAATATTTCACTAGTTAACCAGTCAGATGCATTAATTTAATTACAGTAATTTCACGATTACAAGCCGCACCATTTTGACTAAAATTTTGCTCCCAAACCGGAAGTGCGGCATACATTCAGGAGTGGCTTATATATGAACAAATTTTGGAAATTTCCCAACCCGGAAGTCCGAGCCAGCAGCGACCCTGGGCGGCGGCGGGGCAGTGGCAGCGCAGCGGCAGCGCTGCCCGGCCCCGGGGGGCACGGCGGTGGCACTGGCCGGGCAAGCCTCTCTCCCTCCTCCCAGCGGCACTGGCCAGGGACGCCCCTCTCCCTCCACCCGGCAGCACCGGCCGGACACGCCACTCCCCTGCCTCCCGGCGGCAGCGGCGAGCAGGGCTTGGGCCACTCTCTGGCGTCCGCCCTGAGCAGGGCTGAGCCAGTAAACCCCGCCATCCCGCTGATTCTGTTACTATTTGGCAATTTTGTTGCACGCGGGTCCTCGCTGCGAACGACAGAGCAGCTTATAGTTGGGTGCGGCTTGTGTATGGACAAAGAACAAAATGTTTGCCAACAGCTGGCGATGCGGCTTGTACTCAGTGCGGCTTGTATTCGTGAAGTTACTGTAATTGAGTTTTGAACGTAAATGAAGGAGTAAATCTATGAGATAGTGACTGGTATAAAGCAAACCAGTCTTGCTGTATCATCAACCTAGTCTGATAACCAGCATGATGAGTGACTTCCCACCCAAATCTCCAGGTACAGAGTTAGCTGGCTCATTACCTTGTCCTTCAGGGAAAGTAACATTTACCGCTTTAACTTGAAGTTTTTCCAGTATTTTTCATCTCTGTCAGAAAGGACCTGCTCAGCTTTTCACCTGCATCTGCAGGTCTACTTTTGAATGGATAAACAGTGATGAGCTCTCAGTGAATTTCAGTGCTTTGTCTAGTATGTAATTTTTTTTTCTAATGCTTTTCCATGATGGCTGTAATGTACAACCACCTGCTGTACAATGCAAAGGAAAGAGTATTCCCATGTCAGAGATCTAGTGATACAGAAATATACACAGTGTGTAAAACTTCACAAACTCTTGAAAACACATGAGTCCATACAATATAGGCACATATAATAGAATCACAGAATATACTGAGTTGAAAGGGACCCAGCTGGGTCATCAAGCCCAAATCCAGGCCCCATGCAGGACACCCCAATAATCACATCATGGTCCTGAGAGCATTTTCCAAATGCTTCCTGAACTTAGACAGGCCTGATGCCTGATCCAGGCCACTTTCCTGAGAAGCCTGCTCCAGTACTCAACCACCCCGAGGTAGAAAATTCTCTCCTGATATCCAACCCAAACCTCCCCTGACCCAACCCCCTGGCACCTCCTCATGCTGAGTGCTACCACTGGCCAAGATATTGTGCATCAAAAAATATCTGGGAACAGTAATAGATTAATGACTTTAAAGTAATTCTCAGAGCCTACTTGTAAAACAGATGATACAGTAGTGCTGGAGAAACCAAGGTCTGTGCTGCTGTGGCGGGGAAAGCAGAATAGGAAATCTAAATGACTCTTTGGCTGCCTTGAAGTCATTGTCTAATATTAGCCCTGTCAGCAGCGCCTGGCTCTTTGTCAGTCAGTGCTCAGGAGGAGGTGGTTACCAGCCAGGAGAATATGACCAAGGCTTTTAAATATTGTTCCTTGGAAAGTCTTATTAATGGCTGAATATGAGATCAATGTGCAATAATTCTTTCAAGCAGCATCTTTTTAAAAGCCTTTAGCAATCTGTCATTCTCATCTCCCTCCTCCCAGTTAGAAAGCCACATTAGTCAGGAGAAATCGCATGATCCTGGGAAGTTTCAAACTGCATCCGCTGATGCTGTGAGGAAAATGCCACTGTGCAGGGACACAGGTGCAGTTACACTGACGGCTTCTTCTCATCCTCTTCTCGGATCATCCTGGAGGGACAAGCAGAAAGAAACGGGGAGGTGGGCGAGATTCTCTCAGGTGCATGGGAGCAGTACCAAAGAGAAAAATGGAATACACTCCTCCAGGAGACAAAGATTGCACTGTCTGTGAGTGTTAGCTCAACTTTTTCACATCTGTTTTGAGAGAGGGGAGGATTTCAATACTGGTAATTTGTTCTGAGTTTAGCCACGTGTTCAGCATACCTTGGCATTTGCTATCATTCTGGTAGAAATGTTTAATCTTGTGGGGTTTTCAGCTGATAATTCATAATTTGTAGTTATTTTGGAGGTGGCTTAAGATCCCACAGTGTTTTTGACATACTGGAAATCCTAGCTTTGAACAACATCCATATTTTAAGAGGAGATCTTTAAGCCTCTTATTTTGGCTGATGTAATGAAATACTATTTCTAAGGTTAATCTGTTTCATTAGCTACTAAATGGCAAAATTGTAATAGAAAAGAACATGGGTGAGAGAAGCCCCTGTCTTTATTGGAGAAATCCTGAGTCATTTACTTCATGATGCATCAGCAAAAATAGTTGGGTGTGGTTTTGATTTTCAGCTGCTATTGTAACTAGGCTAAGAAAGCTAACACTGTCTCAGTCTGATATGTGCTTGCAAATGTTTTTCTCAGAATATGCACAAAATGCCTCAAATATTAAAGTGCGCTCGCTATCTGTGCTTACAAGGCTGTAATAGATGCAAGTATTTGAGCATTTATCTATCAAAACAAAACTCTTTTCTGAGGCTAGGGAATTATCTACTAATACAGCCTTTCCATCACTTAGCAGTAAGCAATGTAATGCTTATTATCTTTCAGTGTTTGCCTTGATTTTTATTTTTTTTTTAATATTTACTGTCTTATAACTGCAAACACAATGCTTAGACTTCAGTTTAGATTATTGTTTTCCTAACCCACATCAGTGTTCTATTAAAATAAGCATTGGGGAAGTGTTAAAGACCCACAGTAATTTGGTGGACTGTTCTTTAATCCTACAAAATATAACTGGGGTTTAGAATGAATCTCAAGCACTTTCATCAATGCAAAAAGGAGAACTGTCATTAAACAAATATATGTGAGTGAAATAATTTTTAGAAGTCTGGATCTAAAATAAATATGCTCATGGAGTCATGAATGAGGAGGAAAGGATTTTCTTTCTTGATTCTGTTAACAGGAGCTTAGCTAAACCTATACTGTGCTGTAGATGGTTACAATTGAATGACTTTGCAGTATTACTATTGCGAATTAGAAAAGTCATGGAAAGGTAAGTGGTTTTTTTTGTTGGTCTCTGCTGAGTCTATAGAAAACTGTGATTCTTCAAACTTTCAGAAACCTTGCTCCTAGTCAGTACATCAGCTGTTTCTGCCTATCTAGCTTCACTTGTTAATAAGTTTTTTCATATGTAATCTGTATAAAGTACACCAAGGAAGAATGACTTTTAGTCTTCTGTCTGCTCTGGAGCTATTTCATTTCCAGCACTCATTTTGGACAATTAACGTAACTTTAAAAAATGTGCTGGCTGTCAATGTAATCCCTGTCTCCTGTGTCTCAGAAAGTGACTTATAAGAAGAGACAGCAACTTGAAGGAAACTTTAGAAATAAATCCAGCACATTACTGAAAAACCTTGTTTTGGTATCACTTACTTTAGATAGTATTTCCTGTCAGTAACTGATAGTATGATGGTAATATAATAATAAGCTTAATTATTTTTTAAAATTCCCTCTCTGCTTTGTACATTATTCATTACCATGTCATTCTGCCAGAGACAACTAGAAATAAACAAACAAACCTGACTGTCAAACGGGAGTAATACTAATGATTCTAGAGTGGTTGAAAGTAAGAATTCAAAAGAACTTGGAATAGTTTCCTCTAGAAAATGCTGTATTAATAGGAAGATGAGATTTTGTATTTAAAATTTCCTCTTCATGCCATCCACTGAAACAAACTTGCTGTCCCTTTATCTCACATTCTAATGTAGAAGCTTTTTCACAAGTCTTAATTTTATTTTTTTTTATTACCATCTATTACTGCTTGCAAGAATAAACTTTCTGGCTTATCCTGATTTTCTTGAAATGGAAGTGTAGCGTTTATATCACATGCAGAAATGTAAAAGCTGTTGTGCTTTTTTTTTCCTTTTTAATATTGGACTGTTGTAAAAAGGAATGTATGAATTCTGAGCAAAAAGAAAATTGAGAGGAAACAAGGCAGAGGCCTCCTATTTACACCAAACAAGAAGTATATATTTTTAATATTATTGTGATATTTGCAGGTGAAAGCAGCTGAGCCTGACAGTTCTGATGAACAACAGCATGAGTTGAAACCAAGGAACTTTTCTCACAGTTAGAAGTGCATGTTCAAGAATAAGTGCATGTCTGCGATCTTTTTTATGGGAAAGAAGGCTTTTAGGAGTGAGAGGTTTGGGTAAGGATCTAAGCTAAAAACTCAGAGCTATAATTTGTCATACATAAGACACATTATGAGATTTAATTATTGCTGTTAGAGCTTTTTGAGGATGAAACATGCTTTGTAAGCATTAAGTATAATACTTCTGTCTCATACTGAAACACAGTATACAAAATAGGATATTTTAATGGTATCACGTTGCAGTTGTGTAGTTGCATATTTAATAATTTTCTGATTCCTTGATAGTATTGGAAATTCTGCATGAATGTCCACACATAAAATCTATCCTTCGACTTTTAAAAATTGCTTTAATGGATTTTCTAGACATTACTTACATGTCATGGGAGATATTACCTATAGATTGGTGGAGACATCCTCCATTTTTTCCTCTTTTGACTGTAGGCAGCCATGAGTTATACAGCTTTGCAAGTGACAGGCTTGTTAGGCAGTAGGAAATGAAATACATTAAATAAATAAATAGTGTGGGTTTGTGTTAGCATAGACTAATGTATGTATGCCATCTGTGGTATTTCGAATAGGAGTGTAATCTTCAGATTTTTCTAAGCAAAATGTGAAACTGCCTGTGCTACAGAAGAGACTTCATTCTTAATGGAAGATTTTTGTGATTAGTTTGTTAGGATTCCCAATAATTTAATTTCAGAAGGACCTCAACCCAATTCTTACTCATTGCTTTCTTTACCCACATTTTGGATGCTTTTAATAGATTCAGAAAGGGGAACAATGGTGGTTTTACTTACATAAGGAATTTTAGTCACAGCATAGTTCTTGGTAATTAAAGTTTATAAAAATACAGGATTTTTCCAATATGCAAGTAAGTTCTGCTAATAATATTTTAGAAAGAATAGGATAGACAAAGCATGTGGAGCCAAAGAAATCTGTTAGAGGAAGATTTTGTAGCCTGAGTACTTTCCGAGAAACTGAAAGAGAAAACCCATTATCTGCTTAAAGGAATAACATTCACATTAAATTTTAATTAATTTTCATTTCCTAAGCTAATAGCCAGAAAACTGATTTCCACTTCTGAACAGGGGTAAAAAAGTGTAAATTTACCCTTTACAAGAACATATAAAAGCCTTCTAAGAGTTAGTCAGAAAGGATTTATAGAAAACTATTAAGGTACCCATATTCTACCTTAATTACAAGAACAAATAAAATTATTCTTCCAAGTTAGGGGCTGAAATTTCATTAACATTTGGAGAGATTGTGTGACTTTTTCTGTCTCTGTAATGTAGAAAACCTACTAATTACAGTTAGATGGAAGGTTGTGATGTAGCTAGGTAACCAGTAAAAGGGAAGGATTGGGCATTCTTACATCTATGCTGTATTTCACTTACTAGTGATAGCTTTCAGGACTTTAGATCATTCTGTTGTCAGTGGGTAGTCTCCGTCTCGTCTCTACCTCTCATCCTGCCTTTTTTGTGAGGAAATGGAATTAATCTAAACAGAAATAGACCAGTCTCCTTGATCAGCTTTTAAAAAATTATCTCATCATGGACCCCAAAGGAAGGTGCACCCTGAGATAATAGTAGAAAAACTCCTTGGTATTTTTGGGTTGTTTTTCCAGCTGTCTGTATGTTGGTGAGTGCCAGTAAAGAACAAGAATAGTCGTGTGTTGTATGATGGCTGGCCTTGCTCGTGGCAAGTATGGTCAAGATGATGGTCAGGTTTGCCAAGAGCCTAGATCTGATTTCCTTGAAGTTCTGCCTGCAGTGAGCCTTATAACTATGATTTTTGAAGAAAACATTCTCTGTTCACCCACTGCTTTGTCTGCGTCTTCATCTATATGGGAAAAATTCCATGTCACTCTAAAAGTTCTTGTGTGGAGGTGTTCAGGTTGTTCCAGGTGTACTGGCAATGCACAGCCTGGCTCTGAATGAAAGCTGTTCTAAGAGACAAGGTTGTGCATATCCGTGCATATTCTCAGTTTTGTCCTGAAGTTATTAGGTGAATTTAACAGTGTTGTAAATAGAACAAGTATTCTAGTCTATTACATTTTTTCTTCCATTTTAATTAAGGAGTTCCAGTAAAATAGGATATTCTTCTTAGAGAGAAACAGCCAGGTCAGAACAGCACTGCTTAATTAGAGTTGGATGCATTTTGAAAAAGTATTCAACCATGGAAGAAGGGTACTTGGAAAAAAAAACATAGGATTGTGTTGTCACACTGGAAATATTCTCACAAGGAAATGAGTCATTAACCTATCCTAGTGTTTTGCACAATCATTGTCATTGTGGGTGAGTGTGATTGTCTGTACCTGTGAGTTGGTAGGAATATTTAAGTTTCAGGTAATGACTGGATGCTGAATCTTTGTGAGTAACTGAAACAGAGTAAACACAAGTATGATTTTGCATGCTTTAAATAGATAAGAGGGATTAAAATAGAACTTCCATGATAGGGTTAAAAAAATCCCTAAAGGTAACAAGTTAATTTGTTCAGCTGGTAAGACTGATGGCTTCCAAGTTTTATTTCATGGAAAGCAGCCTGAGATTTGGCTGTGTTGGTGCATAGTCAGAGTTAGATGGGCCCCTTCACAACTTGCACCAGCAAGTTAATGATAGCTGGTGTAACAATCAGTGGTGGGTGTTCTATTGCTGGTTATTTCTGCAGGCCTCCAAAACTGTGCCTCATTTACTGTAAAGTTTTTACTTTTTATATACAGTATTTTGGTTGATAATATGTTAAATTAAGATGTTGGTGTTCTTTTTATGCAGTTGGATAGTGTTTGCATACTTTCATTAATAAAATTTTTCAGGTGTCAAAATTAATCCCTGTCTAAATAGCCTGTATCACACAGATTGCTGAGAGTTTCTCTTAAAAATGAAGTCTCTTTACATGTTCTGAGTAGAACTGGAGTTATCCTAGGTATTGTTTCCATCAAATATGCCCTATATACTGCCATGTATGTAGCTGTAACTGAAAAATAAGAGTTAAGTAAATCTAGATACCTGGTGCAGATGACAAGAAGAAATTTGGCAGATATATATAGATAAATATCTAATAATTCTAAATATCACTATTCTCTGGTGATCAGAATTCCATACTTTTTCTGTTTTATTAAGAACTGTTTGTAAATAATTCGTTTTGCCAACAGTTCTAAAAAGTTGAGTTGCTTTTTATGTTTTTGTGCTGTGGGATTTTTTTTTTAAAGTCAGAATACTAGTACCATCCTTGGAGAGAACAGAAGCCTTTTTCTGATTTTTTTTTTCCATTTCTCAATCCATTCATTGCTAGTTGTGAGGTTGCTGAATTCGCAATGGTGTTTTGTGGGAAACACGGAATGATTTATAACATTTTTTTTCCTTTTTCTTTCTATAACTCTCTTTTCAGAATTCCCCACTTTACCAGTATCTGCAGGATTTGGGACACACAGATTTTGAAGTATGCTCCTCAGCGTCACAGAAGGCAGAGCAATGTGCAGCAGCAGAAAGCCAAAGGGAGCAGACTGTGCGTGCTGCCCAGAAGGTGAGCACTCTCCTGTTGCTGAGTATTTATCTTCTCACAAGAGAACTGCATTGCTTCACAAATAGGAGAAATCAGAACAGAGAGAAGTCACTTCCTGTATTTAAAAAAACAAAGACAAAAACTCCCAGACAATGAACCTCAGCCCATTATCATATCTTGAAGTCATGGTTAATCAGTATAGTGTAGAGTGTTTCTTTGCACTTACGTAAACTAGGGAAGCAAAAAGCTTTGTTAAATAATTTTGTGAGTGTTGAAAATTATCTTATGTTGTGGATCTTATTATGTTAGCTTAGCATGACATTCTGGAAATAGAACCTGTAATTTTCTAGAACAGAATATTTATAGTTTCCAGCCCTTCCCAGGCATTCACTTGCTAAGTATAGCTTTGTCTGTGACAAAACTTTTTAAGAAAGAGGATTTCTGAGAAGTAGAAATGCAGTAACCAATCTGAATGAGATAATTGATGTGGATAGTTTTTTCATTTCTAATAATGATTGCTTCTATCACTGGTCACAAAGCAAGGTTGAATTTAAATAATGATTTAGCTCACAATTTTCTTTATTTTGAGCTACCTTTAAAAGTATTCATGGAAATATTAGGTCTACCACTTTCACTTTTCAGCATTGTCAGCTGGAACTCACCATAATCCTCAAGAAACCTTCTGAAGATATGTTTTCTCTTTAAAGCTAACGGCTGTTTTGTAGTGTATTTACACTGAAGATACCTATTCTGACTTAGTGTAGGAAGACTTTGATTAAGTGTTTATTTATTTATTTATTTATTAAATGTTCACATTTGCTCACTGTTAAATTAAAAATATTAAATTATTAAATTATTAAAAAGCATTTCATTGGTTGATGCTCTGTTGGTTACTATGAAGTAATGCAGGGACTGTCAGCTACATTATTTTGCATAGTTAATTTGGCGGCAGGCAGAAAATCAGTGTGATAATGTGTTTGTGTATATAATTTCCACTGAATTTTATGCAAAAGTGCTGTGGGGTTAAGAATCTCAAAAGTATTGAGATATACTGCTTTAAAAAACCTCAGGTATTCTGTTTTTTTTCCCTCCCTTCCCCTCAAGCATTTTACACTTAATTTTATTGTGTTGGTAGCAATTCTTCCAGTATTGTGTCAGATGTAAAAGTAATTCTTCATGGTTTGCATTGCAACTTGAAGGGAGTGGGTGTGTGAAAACGGGCTGTCCATTTCTTCAGAACAATAGGTGATGTTCACATTGTCTCATCTCTGTCTAGACAAGGATACATAGTGGAAATGAGGAAGAAACCTGTGGGTAATTTTTAGTGATAAATTGTCACAAGTTGTTCCTGCTGCAATTCTAGTACCAGTTGGGAAGAGTTAACACTTTCCTTTTGTAATCTGATGTCAGAAAGTCTGTTTTTGTCATTTGATTTCTGTGTCCCATTTTGGTAGGGTGTCTCAATAGGAAAGAAAATGAGGGAGAGGCAGCTGGCCACAAAAGTAGACTGGATTTAGGAGGATCTCAGGCTTTGTTACCATTTCCCTCCTCTTGGCCTTCACTGGCCTAGTCTACTGAAATGATAAAATGTCTGGAAAATAAATGGTTTCTGACTTCTGAATATGTACCTTCCCACAGTACTAATATAAAATGATCTTCCTTGAGTCTTGATGTAACTATGATTGCAGGGAGCAGATGCTGTTCCATACTGAGTGATTCCCAGTAAGTGTTTATCACTTTCCTTCTGTTCTGAAAAGCAAGTTTCCAAATGCCTTAAACACTTTATTAAAATTAAAATGTAAAGCCGGAGTATTACTTTGTTTTTGAATTGAGATAATTTCCTCCTCTTGTGTTCAGTCAAGTGAGAACCTTGTGCAGCTGAAAGCAGGTGGCATGCAGCAAGAATTTGGTGCAGCAGAGGTCTACTTTGGGATCTTCAGGGACTGAAAAAACAAATTTGGGAAGAAAAAGAGGTTCCTAGTGTCTGATACAAATATTTCTGTTGTCCAGCTGTCCTACCAAGCAGAGCGCATGGTTCAGGCATAAGGAAACACAGAGGCACCAGTTGAATTTGAAGCATATTTTAAATACTCAGGACATGGGGTTTTGGTGGTGGTTACTTGGCCTTTTTGTTTTTATGGAATATAGTCTTAATGAACACTGAGTTAAAAATCTGTAAAGGTGTTTTAAGGTTGTCTTCTGGGGGCTGATGAAATGTCAAGCTCCCATCTATGGGATTATGGAAATGTGATTTAGCATAGTTATTGTAGGTGCAGTGTTCCTGGCTGTGCCAGTCTGTGGAGAAAGTTGCAGCTAAAGTCCTGATCTCACGATCACTTGATACTCAAAAGCATTGCTAGTAAGAGCTCCTAGACTTGTTTTCTGGAATTAAATCCCATTTGGGTAATTCTGCTTGATTTTTACAGAATTTATCACTTCCCATTTACATCTTTCCTTTCTCAGCCATTTTCCTAGACTGCTGTGCATATCTGAATGTTTAAACTGATTATACTGTCACACCTAGTCCCACCTTAGATATGATGATATTTTGTCATTAGAACAGAGCTGGTGCTGGAGGCAGCTTCTGAGAATTGTGTTGGGGCTAGCCTTGATTAGCTGTGCAGGTGACCTGATGTGGGATGGCAGAGGGACCAGTCCTGTGCCTTTGTCTAGGGCTTCCCACTCACTTAATGCGAGGCACTCAATGTGTAGCATTATCTTCTTCTGAAGAATTTCTCTGCAAAAGAGAAATAGTCCTTGGAATTCTTTTTTAGATTCAAATTAATTTACCTAAAATGTGCATGTACTATGCTAATATTTTTTTTAATGGTAGGAGTTATGCATCTTTGTTATTTAGTTTACAGAGTTTGACTGAGTGTTGTTCTAAAGCTGTAAGAATACTCCAGAAGCATTGGCAACAGGACCTGACTTGTGTGTTGGTGAAAGTAGTTTTACTTGTCAGTAACACTCCCAATGGGAATGCAAACTGGGAGACACTATTTCAAGGATGTGAATAATTCAGTGTGTTGCTGTACTCTATTGGGTCACAGCCCAAGACAGTGGGTTGTCTTGTTTTGTATTTTCAAGAACTGACTTGCCTGTTGAGTGTTTATGCAAGCTCACATCTTTATTTTTAAGCTAAACCATGGAGAATAAACCAAAAGATTGCTTATGTAGCACACTAGGGGTTTTTTTCAGTAACTCCACAATCTAGTTTAGTAAGCTGGTAGCAGTGTAAATCTATGTTTTGTGTAGCTTTAAATGTTCATTGTAAAAATCCAAAGATTTACAAAGGCTAAGCAGTTGAAAATGATAGGATTCAAGAGGCATATTCTTAAATTAAATGCATGACTGTTTCTGTATCCTATTTTCAATATACAGGGAAAAGTACTTTTCAGTGAAATACCTGTCTGAAATTCAAATGCAGAGCAAGACCTTTGCTCATTTAATTTCAATTTTATGCAAATTGTAATTAGAAAATTTTTTTTTTTTTTTTGCACCACTCTGCAAGAAACTTGAAGGATGATCTTGTGCTGCAGTTAGTGACATTTTTCTGACTTATGTCATTGCCCTTGAGCAACATCAAAATACAATCACTTGGATTTATTCCATAGTCTTAAGTGTGAATTGCTGGGATAGCTGCTCATATTAAACCACAATGATGTCAGTGTTTCGGGAAGAGCTATCATTATGAGATCCCTGTCACTGGTTTACCTCTTCACTGACCTAAAAACACTTCCTTGTGGCATACATCTCAAAATCTAACTGTAAACAGAAAGATGAGACATTTGTGAAGAAAAGCTCGAGTTAGATTACTTAAATGGGCACCAAAATAAGTTATTTCAAAAATTGTGGAAGCATAAAGGCGCCTTAGGGTTACAGTTCCTGACATTAAGTCTGTTCTGCCCTGGCTTGCTGCACCAGACTGGTCACGCTGCCTTTCAGAAGGCTGTCAGGCTGGTCCCAGGTTAACTACAAAACTCTGAGCTCCTGTTGCTTGGGTTTGTTCTTCTATTTCCCACTTGTAGTTGGGGGGAAACCAAGAAATATACAAACAAGAGGGGAATAAAAAATGAAAAATAAAAACAAACAAGAGGGAGAAATAGAAGCTGTCACCTTTTATACATTGAGCCATTAGAATCTGTATGGGGTTTTGTTTTATTATTTTGAAACAGAATGCCACAAAATGTAAGCACTTCACAATTAATTTTTTTACATACCATTTATTTGGTTGTATTACATGTCAGCAGTCTGAAGATTGAGACAGGGCCTCAGAATTCATGAAATATATAACTAAATATTTTGACAAATACTTCCTGTGAGTTCAGTCTGAGGAAAGTAGATAGAATGGTATGTCAAATGCTATGCATTTTTGTTTTCATTGAATAGCTGCAGACTGAAGCAAAACCATGCATCTATTCAGTTATAAGCTGTCATGCATCTTGTTTTAGGAAGACACATGAGTAGAATGTGTGATGACTGAGAAGGAGTCCCTCTATTAGTGGCATCTGAAGTTATGTTTACAGTTCAGACAAAAGTGCGGATTTAGGTTGCGTGCGAAGCAGCATAGAGACAAAGTACCTGGAGGCACACACTGGTGTGGACTGGGAGTTTTTGGGGCATTCCCTGCTCTTACCATCACTCTCCCTGTCTCTGTTTACAGCTCCTCTGGAGTCTTGTGCTCAGGCTGCAGTGGGCGGCTGAGGAGAGGTTGTTCCTGTTCTGGTCTTTCACTTCTCTTCAGCCTGTCAGTCATTTAACCTTTGGGTTTTTATCCCCCAGGAGAGAGAAAGTCTTTCATATCAATGCAGTAGCTGCCAACTTGAGATCAATCTAATCTTAGCTGTAGTTATTTTTAACAGAGCAACATAACAATCTATTATGCTTCAAATAGGTGGGGTACTGAAGGTTTTATTTTATTCTCTTGTTCACAAGCAAACTGACGGGAAGCAGATGTTCTCTTAGTGTACTCTGAAGTTAGGCCAGACACAGTAAGTGAAACTTCCTTACAGGTACTTGGTCTGAGTTACAAGAAAATCAAATGCAGAAATAAAGACTTTGTCTGCTGTTATTTATTTAATTTTGGCTTTGATTCTTGTTGGTTTTTTTTTTTAATTGGAGTAATTTCTGTTCCTTTCAGCAAGGCATCCTGTCAAAACTAGTTGAGTTTTTTAGAAGCTGGTTTCCTTTTCCACAGTGTAAGAAAAATGATGACATACTTCACCGACTGGTAAGTGATCACTTTTTTTATTTTTCCATTTCCTTTCCTAATCCACAGGTCTTCCTCTCCTCTGTATCTCATCTCTGAAAAACATCTTTGGTCTGTGTTATTTGTTTTGGCTCTAAGAGTATGTCTTACTCTTTAGATAATACTAATTCGGATTTTCATTTACTATGCCAAATTGGGCACAAAAGGACAGGAATAGTATCAGTAGCCAGGTTGAAGAGAGTAGAGACTACCCAAGAAGCTTCTAGAGCTTCAGCTGAGTAGTGCTTCACCCTCTGTTTCAGCCCGTTAGCTCAGGCACAGCACCAGCACAGTGAAGCTGTACTGGTCCTGGACCCATCCTGGCCTCTTTGTTTTTACACCGCCTCTCTACAGGGCTTCTGCTTTTGGGAAAGGCAAAGCAAACTTTGCTCCTTCTCTGCAGCACCACTTTCCAGTCTGGGCTTGTCTTAGATCTGCTTTAACTTGTACCCAGCTCCTTCATGCTCCTAGAATGGCTTGCAAATATCACTTTAGTCAGACTGTTCCAGAATCTAGAATTTTGATTTTTCTTTTTTCTACTGCAATGTAGGGAGGATGGCTTCAAATGGAGCTTCAAAAGGAAATATTGAGCAACATAAGAAGTTAGAATTTTCCATTTCTCACAAAGTTCTGCTGTATCCCAGTTCTCCTTTAACTCAGGAGGACAAAATTTCCTCTGAAAATAATTTGTGATATTTGATTGACTTTTTTCTTCCTCTTCCCCTATGAATCAAGGGTATTATCTTAAAAGCAATTTTTAGCCATACTTTCTTGAGATGGAGGCATAACTGAAAAACATGGAAAACATGTTTGTCCTGCTGCATACTCCAGCAGAGTATTGAAATGACACAGGATGCCTTGGAGGAGGGCAGAGTTTCCTCTTGCACACAGTCCTGAAACAAATGTTTTCCATTAAAAGTAGAATGAAAGTTATCTGAGGTGACATCTGTGCATGGAATAAAATTTCTAAACTAGCTATCTTATGGTTTCATAAAGAATCTCATTCTGTCAGTGACAGAATGAAACAGATTTTGTACTGTGAAATGTCACACTTGTGTTAAAAGCTTCTATGAGAGGCTTTTTGGAAATACTCTCTTTTCTCTCCTGTAATTAGCTAGATGCAGGGGTGCACATGTTCAGTGTTTGTTCAGTTTTGTTTTGACGTTCTTAACTCGAAGTAATTATGGTTTGGTGCAGTATGCAAATTAAAATTTCAGGGGGCTTCTCTGATGGTTGTAGTTGTTTTTGTGAACTGGGTATTTGTCTTGAAGAGCTGTAGCTGGGGGGAAAGTAGCAAATGCTTATGGCATCAAATTCACAACTAAGTACCTCCCTAAAGTTTGCTGGAGGTTTGGAGGTGTGAGGTCTTCAGAACCCCATGCTATTTCATGTTTGGATTGAGTTCCCTTGGGAAAGGTACAGAATCCTGCAGGAGGGTACTCCGCTGACTTGGCTTGGTGCTTCAATCCAGTGCACTGACCCTACTGTTATTAAGTGTCCACAAGTGACTTTTTGCTGACTAATTAGCAATATCTCTCTTTCTATCTCTAAGTTTTTTTTTCTTTATTAATGATGGAAATGTTGTGATGACATTTTAGAAAAAAGTATTTTCTGTTTTTTTAATGATCTTCTAAGAGGTTCAGTACCTCTCTTATTCTTATGCAAACATATTGGCATACTCAGTGGCCTTTTTCCAATTATTGTTACTATCTAGGTCAGGTCACAAATTCAGTGTGATGCATTCTGCAAGCCCAAAATGGTTAGGTAGTGTGTGAGCTTTTAAAAAGTAAAAGTAGCTACTTGTGATATATCTGAAACATTCCTGTGCTCTGGGAACAGATTATTGTCAGTAAAGTGTAGTTTGGGTGTTTTCCTTGTTCTACCAACTTAATTTTAAAAATTTACAGATTATTTACTAATACCTGTTTTTTCTCCTGCCCATTTGTATGTGGTAAGGATGTTGGATTTCGATTTGACACGCTCCGTACCATCCTGCAACAGGAAGTTCTGCTGCAGGAGGATGTGGAACTGATTGAATTCCTTGACCCCAGTATCCTGTCTGCAGGGCAGTGTAAGCAACAGGAAAACAGACAGCTTCCAACGCTACGCTCCCTAGCAACTCCTAATATTTGGTATTGTATTGAGGATATCTACTATTATAGTCACTGAGACTCAAGCAAAAAATATATTGTGCATTCTTGCTATAAAATGCAACATTAACTATAATTTTTCTCAAGTCCTTGGGTCTTTATTCTACTAGTCCCCAGATTTTTGTATAAGCATGTTTTTTTTAATTGGGCATTTTATTGAAAGAGTGAATTTTAATCTGAGGTAACTACATGAACATGAGTGAATACTCTCTAACTAAATATTCTCTAAGGAAGAACTAACATAGTTGATTAATTCATTAATTTCTGAAGCTATGTAGAGGTGATTTTGATGAGATATGACTGTGAAGACTGAATTGAAAGGTGTTTATTTTGGTGTGGTCTTTATGAAATATGTTCCGGGTAGGGGGAGGTGAGGTGGGATGTGCAATTAATTTTCAAACAGGGAATATCAGAAGAATAAACTACAGAATATTTCAGTAAGATACATTGTAGTCAGCAGAGACTTGTGGAATTTACTCAAGAATACTGAAGGAGCTGACTGCAGCAGTATCTGAACAGCTACCACCTGTATTTCAAAACTAACAATGTCAGTGGTTGTTCTGACAGTGTCTTGCTTGAAAATGCAGTAATCAGTAGAAAAATATCACATAATATGGGCCAGTGCTATTTTCTCATATACACACTAAAAAAGTAGATAAAATCATTATAGAGTCACACCTCAACTGTTTAAGTTATGTCATTATTGATGCTCTGTCAAGCAAGAGAACCCTTGAACCAGATTTTTCTGCTTCTAGCATTATTCAGTTTCTTTAACTTTCAACTGATAAAGTACACTTCCAAAATTTGTCAATGTTCACCTTCTAGATGACGCCAAGTTTGTGTTTTCATAGACCAGAGGGCAACAGTATCTTGGAGAAATACCTTGAAAACTATAGAAAATTCAATAAAGACAAAAGTTTAATGTTATACTTGGGAAGGAAAAGTCAAGTGATGGATAATTGGGTATGCAGTGCTACTCCAGGAAAGGATCTGCATATCTCTGGGATGGCATAGTGCTATGATATGTAGAAGGTGGTGATCAGTCATCATTTGTTCTGGTCAGAAAAGGGAAGGATATGAGGAAGAATAATGCAATTAATCTGCCAGTGATTCAAACTGGGACTTAGGGGAAATCTTTTGAACTCTAAGGATACTTAGGAATTGGAGTAGCCATGGCATGGGTTGTGGAGTTTAGATTTTCTTCTTTGGTCTGTCCATGATGATCTGGGTTAACCAACCAGAAGCAGAAAATTAATGGAGTGAACTGATAATTCCCTTCTAATCTTTCATTGTTGTGATTTGATTTATTTTATGGGTGGGACTTTATTTTTTAATGTACCTAGGAAGTTAGAGACTGTGTCTGTCCCTTTCAGAGGTTGTTATGTATTTGGAATATTTTAATCCTGGACTTTTATTGAAACCTACCAGTAGCCAGTAGCCCTAAAGAGTTAACACTTATAAAGCTGGTTGAAATTTGACCACAAAACTGTCCAGGAAAAAGAAACCCAGAACTTGTGCCTTATTTTAGAAATGGAAAAATATTCCATGTGATACTTCCAAACCTAAATGCAGGATACACAACTTTAAGGGATAAAGAAAAAAAAATGTTTTTCATTGAAAACATTCTGGAAAAGTGTAGCTGTAATGCACCTTGAAGATGGTATCCCATCCATCTCTGAAAATTGTGATTATTTTACAAAGCTGTGTAATAATATGTATGAAACACTCTGTTTTCTAGCAGTTACTTATTTATGTTGAATTTTATAGAGGAAAGTAACAACTTTATAAGCTTTTTAAATGTCTTTGAGAAATAACTGAGATACTAGGAACTCTATCCTTTAAGAATTTTCAAAAGGTGCCAAATTATTTTAAAATACTATTCAATCCATCTTTATAAAATTGTGTTAGAAACTAGTTGTGTATTGGTGTCCAAGTTAAATGAGTCAGACTCTAGAAAAAATACAGCTGGCATTAATTGAGGGATTTGCTACCAAAAGAAACATGCCCTTCCCTACTGTACTCTTGAACCTGGAAGTACAGATATTACAGTTCCTACACGCCCTGGCTTATAATGCTGAGTAGTCAGGTTTTTTCTTTTTTTTGAATTTTCTTTTCTATTTTTTTTATGTCATATGTGTAAGAGAAACTGACCTTTCAAAGTGGTACATTACTCTCCTACTCATGCTGTAGAAAAGCTGAAGAAAGGTTTCCTTAGAGTATTCCAGCCAAGTAATATAATGTATGTATTCATCTAAACCTGTCACAAGTAGTTTTCATTGTTCATAGTTCCCTTCAGGACCTACATAAAAGCCCCACGATGTGATGTTGTAATCTCAACTGTAACTGAAAACTTGGTCATTTTCCCACTTGTTTACCCTCAGTAATGTGTGGTTGGTGGTACTGTCTCTGTTTGCAGGGATGTCTCGTTGTTCCTTGCCTTTTTAAGTGCGCTGCTTATGTTTCCTTCGTGGTGGAAGGAATCATCATGGCTGCTGTGCGGACCCGTGCTGCTCCTCTATGCAGTCTTTAGAGTGTGGGGCACCTGGAGGACAGCCAAGCTGCAAATGTCCCTGCGAAAATACTGTATCCAGCTGGAAGAAACAGTGGCGAATAGCCGAGCCTTCACTAATCTCGTGAGGAAAGCTCTACGACTTATTCAAGAGACTGAAGTGATTTCCAGAGGATTTACCCTGTGAGTCTGTATTTCACTTTATTTAATACACAAATCCATTCAAACCAGCTGCTGTCTAATGTTGTCTTGTTACACTGTCTCCCATAATAAGTGGAATTACTGAAAAACATAATACTTAAAGGTTTAATTTACATTAAATAGTATAATTACCATTCATACTAAAAGTATGAATTCTAACAACTCAGTGTTAAAATCCTGCATCCTGAAAGTGAATTAAGTTTCAAAAAACTCACATGCCTTTGAAATTTCCTGCATTGCTAGCAATGAAATATATGAACAAATGGACTTTAAACTAAGTTAACTATTTTGGAGAGTCATTTTGAGAGTTTTTTATCTTACATTACCAAATTGATGTAAATAAACTGATCTGCAGGTAATCGCTTATATTTTAGAAAACAGGATGACATGAAAACCATTCTGTTTTTATTTAACAAATATGTCTGAAGTAGTGAGAACACAGTAATCAGCAAAAACCATCAAACATAATTTGCCATCTCAAGTAAAGTTAACATTAGTCTTTTTCTCTTTCATGCAATTGTTGAAACATTTCGATTCTTAAATTAGTTACTGTTGAATTTGTGTCTCTTCCACTTAAGGGATGCAAAAGTGTTTCTGATTAGTTTGGCTGATTTGCTATGTGAAAGGACATCAGAAAGTGTTCAGTGTATGCAGTGATTCCAAAACCAACAGGGCTGTGTTTGTGCACTCTCATTGCTGTGGATGCTTTTGCATTGAACCACCTATGATGAATCCATGTGTGCCAATTCCTCTGAAGGCTAAAGGAGGTGGGAAACAACAACACCTCAAATACAATCAATTTTCTAAAAAAACCCAGAAGTTCCCTTGTGGGCAACAAGATGTTTATCTGCACCAGACCAACTATTCTGCATTCAGACACATGTCCTTACATGCAAGTGTGCAACTTAAGACTTAAAATTCTGGATTAATTTTTTAGCTTGAGATACCTTCAGTGTATTTCACTGAAGAAATGTTTCATTCTCCCTTTGGAATGCATAAGCATGTCTTCATTCTGCCTAGCTATGTGGTTTTTGTTTTGGTCTCGATTTTTGCTGAAGAAGCATATACTTGAGCAATAGGCACTCTTATCTTTGCAAACGGGTTCTTTAAAGAAATTATTGTTCGGGCTTGTCCAAATTACAGATGAGAAAAACATTTGGATTTTTGCCTAAGTTTAAGCAAACGAACTCATGGTCAATGTCTAAATTGCTGCTGCCTTGTTCTTTTACTACATATCTTAGATAACAGATTAACAAAAAACAGACTGGTCTTTAAGCTGATGCTTGATCCAATAGCTTCTTTACTTGAAACTTTGGCAAGCCTTTCAAAAGACTTTGGTATATGGATGGAGTGGGAGAAGTCTGACTTTGCCAGCATCCTCACTGGAACAACTGTACAGTATAAAGAAGTCAGTGCTGTACAAATATTGGGGTGGTTTAGCCTAAAGGAAGGTCTAACTCCAGAGTGTCCTTTTCTGCATCCATATGTGCAAGAGATGCTGCTGCACAGGGCAGTGTGAAATTCTTTGCCTTGGGTATGATCCAAAATGCTACTTTTCCCTTTTTTTTTTTTTCCCTAGAATTTTCTACAGTAAACCTCAGCAGAACAAAGTTTACTATATTTTCCTATATTAAGGTTATCAAAATCTGAGTGCTTATTCAGAAACCATCTCATGGCAATAGAAATGGTTGCATTTGAAAAGTTACTGAGTATCTTCTTGTGTTATTTTACACCCTTGAAGGAATGAGATTTCAATCAGGTACAGCATCCTGGTCAATGTTAAATGTGCAGCTCTTTTTAGGTACTGCTAACTCAACATAATTTGGCCTGTGCCTTGACCATATTGTGAGTGGAAAGGGAATAAAACTGTCATTTAAATAGTGCCAAGTTCAGACTTTGACTGGTTGTACTTAGCTAAATTCTGATGGGGCAAGTCCAGGTCTACAGCTTCGATCTGAAATTCCTTATGTTCCACTGCTGGTCTTCCTCCCCGTGACACCATCCATTGTTGTTCTCATAGGCTAATTTACACATCCATTGAAATATCTATGGCTTTACATTATTCTACCCTATTTGCCCCTTATTAATTGATACTGGACTGTCTCTGTAAATGGTAGATTATTACTGATGAGGTTTTATTCAGTTCTCTATAGGTAAAGTGGTTTACTACTGTGTGGTAGTGACTGTTATACTCAAATAGATAGTCAAACATCCTTTTGCCTTCATTCCCCTTCCACCCAGTAAAACTGACTACAGCCACAGAGATCAGGAACTAAGAGCTTGAGCAGGGAGCTTGGATTAGATGGCCTCCAGTGGTCCCTTCCAGTCTTAACTATTCTGGGATTCTGTAATCCTGTCAGGCCTCTCTTGTATTAGCTGATTTCAAAGACAACTTGATATTGATTCCAGCATGGGATTTGGAAGTGTTTAATGCTCTGTTTTCAGGTGTGTCTGCATGGTACCAGCTCTGTGATGCAGAGATGGCCAAGACCTAGGTAGGAACACAGGAACAGATTGTTCAGACAAGTGGTGACTTACCCATCCCTGGAAGTGTTAAGGGCCATGCTGGATGGGGCTTTCAGGAGTCTGGTGGAAGGTGTCCAGGCCCATGGCAAGGGGTTTGGAATTAGAGCATCTTCATGTTCCTTTCCAACCCAAACCATTCTGTGATTCTGTAAAGATAAATGAAACACTAGAAATCTGGGGATATGACATGCCTGACAGAAAGACTTATAATAGATTCTCCTAATTTGAATTAATAGAATAAGGAAGAATTTTCTTAATAAAAAGCACTGAAACAATCCATTCCAGAAGGAAAGCAGATTGTTTTGCTGAATATTGGCAGTACATGCTGTGCATGAGTTACACTATATTTGTTCTTTATAGGAATTGGAAAAGTCTTCCTTGCTGTAGTAGAACGTAGATCTCTGTCACTTATGGTAGAGGAATTTTGCTCCTTTTCTTTGAGCTTTTTCTTTGAGCTTTGCATCTGACAACTCACATGGGCTTGGGTCTACAAAGTGATGTGAGAGTTTATACATAAACACTTCCAGTTTTTACTTTCAAAAGCTAGGGAAAGGTTAGAGATTGGCATGTACTGCATTACATGCTGTGTTCCCTAGTGAAAGATACAGCAAGGCTAGCATTTTAAATTTACATTTAGAAATGGAAATGAACACAGTTTGTTTTTATTTTTTTCAGATTTTAAAGTAGTTTATAAGATGCTATATAAACCATTTTAATAACACATAATTTAAAACGGTATGCAGTTATTTTATATTGTATTTCAATGAGCATATTCAATATATGGCATTATTTGGCATGAATCTGCCTGTGTTAATGGTGTTAGACATACTGATATATGGTTCCAGGCTTGCTCACTGGGTGGGCTGCTCTGGTTTTCATATTTGATAGTGAAGGTCACAAGCTATTTCCCCTCCCAGTCAATGTGCAGCAGTCCAGCTAAGCACACAGAGTAGGACAGACACACTGCTGACATTTCCCCAGCAGTGTCAGTCTGCCAACTTGGTCAGCTTTTTAGTCAGATGGACTACAGAAATAGTTCCCAATGCAGCAACCCATCTCAGGCTTACCAGTACCCTGTATGCTTTTCCCTTTTAAGTGACTGCACATGAAATCACCTCTTCACTGTTTCCTGGGAAAGATGACAGCAGAAGCAGGCTTCCAGTCCCCAAACAATTAATCACAACTGATTGTCCTGTTGCCCAGACTATGTTCATTCCTGAGTTGATTCTAGTAAAAATAGTCCCAGCAAGAAGAGTGCACCTAGGCTCTTTCCAGAGTCTCAGTTACAGGTTTGACATCAGATTGTATATGAAGAGATACAGCTGGAGCTAAAGTTCCACAGACCTGTTCAATGTTCACCCAGGTCACAATTAATTTTATTTCCAGATGAGGCGATTTCTTATGGTGCTAAAGCCACTCTGAGTTATGTTCTAATAGGCAAATGTCATTGTTTCTTTAAAATGGTCTATTCACCTGAATAGCTGGACCCAAATGTATTTTCCAATATGCTTTCGTGGTGTATACATTTCATGTGTTTACTTGTCAAGACTCACAAACACAGCTGCCATTCATTGCATGATGATAAAATCGATTTCACCTCTCAAATAATATTTCTCTTCACCTAGAAAACTTTCTGCATTAGGAAGTTTAAAAGAATATAGTGTTTTGCATGAAAAGCTATATATTGGCACCTTTTTTTTTTTTCAAAAATTATTGAAAAATAAATTTGGATATAAAGAGGTATATGTTAAAGACATGTTTATTAAAATTTCCAAAGCTGATAGTGGCTTGTAATAGTTTTCTATCCTGATTGAAATAATGTTATGTTATGTCTACCATTACTGTACCATTTTGGAAAATTTTAGAGAAAATAAATGTGCTCAGGAGTTTTGCCACAGTTCAGATGAGAACAGATTTAGGCTATTTACTGAGGAATCCTGGCTACTGTCTGAAATTTTGATTAAATATATCACTGATATGATCAGGTGGTTTTTTTTGCTCTCATAGTTACTGAATGATTTGAAAAAGCTTTCTAAATAATGAAATAGACAAACTGATGTACTATTCTTTAAAAATACTTTAGGACATCTGTACAGTTGTATCACATTTTACTTTTCAAGTTTGCTTGACAGGGTCAGTGCCGCTTGCCCATTTAATAAAGCTGGACAGCATCCTAGTCAGCACCTGATTGGCCTCCGGAAAGCCGTGTATCGATCCGTCAGAGCCAACTTCCGAGCTGCAAGACTGGCTACTCTGTACATGCTGAAAAAATATCCTTTCTGTCAAAACCCACCAATTCAGGTAGTCCGTGTTGCCTACCTGCAGTCTTGCCAATGTTTAGAGTCGGGATGTCTAGAAACTTATAATATCTAATTATGTATCTAAATGAGGGAAATAAAAGGTAGCTTAGTAAATTGGGGCTTGTGTTTGGTTTGAAACATGCTTAAAATTTGCCTTTTTATGTACCGTGCAGTGTGAGATAAGATTCAGTGCACTGAAAACATTGTATCATTATTGACATCCATGCTTTTGGTGTAAGCATTGACGATGTGTTCCCTGCCCTTCGATATTTTGTTTTATAATTCCTCTTAGCCCAAAATACCCTTGCACCAAAATATCCTCTTCTGTGAACAATATGGCCTTTCACTCAACATCCCTGTGTTCAAAGGTAAGTTAGTTTTCTCCTACCAAAATTAACTGCAGCAAATTAAGCTTTTATGTTAATATAGATCTCAAGTATGTTAGAAGGAGATCAGTCTGATAAACCTGTGACAGAATTTAAAATTTTAGGTTACAGCTTTATTCATGGTGATACAAATTGCATAAATTTTATATGTTATCATTCTCACTTCTATTCAGTAGAACTAGAAGTTCAGCAATATAGAAGATCAGCTTGTGGCTAGTGTACCCTCTTTTAGTTAGATAGCTGCCTTCACTGACTAGAGTTAAATACTTTTGCCTTAATTAAAATTTGTTCCCATATAGAAGAGAAAATATGCATTCATCTTTTAGCAGGCAGTTGTGTCAAACTTGGTAGACCAGTAATTTAATGAGATAGAAAGTCATATTGCTTACATTTTGTGTGGAGGGACAGTTGGGTAATAGCAGAAATAGCTCAGCATTTTCTTACACTGTTCTTGCTCTGATTTGTTCTTTCGGTAAGAGTGCATTGCTCAAAATCGCAGAACAAAATGCCATAGAAAAGAGTATTTCTCTTTTAGTTCAGAATCTCAGGTTAATAGCAGGATGCAATGGCTGAAAGCCTAAACTAGAAATCAGGCACTTTGGGTTAAGTATTTACAGGATGTCGTGCAGACCAGTTCAAAAGCTCTCTGCACTGTCCTCCATTGAATTGTGTGGTAACTCAGGCATGCTAGCTGCTTAATACTTTTGTTCTTAAGAGCCTTGTGGGTTCTGCATCGTGGGAATCTGATGTAATTATATACAAGCTGGATGGAAGAAATCTTGTAGCTTGTATTACTGGCTGATGTTAATAATGTTAATAATCTCATCCTCAGCTGATGCAAATGGTCTGATACGCCATTTCCTTTGAACTATTTTGTTATGTAAGACCTGAGCATTGGAGCATGTAAACTTAAAAAGCTTGGATTTTGTTGTGAGGTGATGTTCTTTGCTGTCAAGGTATAAATAGTGTTAGTTTTTCAAGACACTAGATAGCAGTATTTTAAACTGAGTGATATCTTACCCCATTAGAATGGAATGCATATAAAATGCATTCTATGTCTTTGAGATGCACTGAGAACAGGGAAATTTGCAAATTTCCTGTAGTAAATCTAGTAAAAACTTGTTCCTTCTCCTCTGTAAAGATTTAGTTATTGCATCATGAATTGTTAGAAAAACACATACCTTTAACTAGGGAAAGTTCATACAAGAAAATAAGTAAGCGAAACAAAAAGTAGTACCCTCTTGAGATTATAAAATTCTAAATTGCCATGCTGGAAGGTCTGAGTAGAGACACTTGGGCATTTTTCAGTGCAGTGTTACTTCCTTGACCAGCCAGCTCTTCATCACATGCTTAGCTCACCCCTGGTGAGCAGGCAAGAATTTTGTAGAAGAGCAGCTAGGTTTTCCCTGTGAGGCCCTCCTGTTAGGTCTTTAGATGGGAATGTGCTTTTGAAGAGTAAAGTATGAATGTTAAATTGCTACATACAGGAATACATTAGCATTCTTGTTTCTCTAGAGGTAAATAAGAGTGTCTAACCTGATAGAGGTTAGACATTCACTGTACAGTCATTTTATTCTGGATTTGACAGTCCATTATTAAGTAGCATTGCCTTCTCTTCTTTCAAACCAAAAAGGCATGTAAGTTAGACAGATGAATGAAATATTTTCACAGAGACAGAAAAATTTAACTAATCTAAGATAGTTGGGCTTTAGTATTTTGGCTTTAACAGAAGGCATTAAGGCTAAAAATACTACTAGATCAAAGTGCACGAAGGAAGTGTGTTCCTGTATATAACGGTGTGTATATGTTTAAACTTTCTAAATGTTTGATCCTTAGGATGCTAAATGGGGGCATGGGATCAGTTCTCTGCTTTCATCTGTCAGATAAGAAATGGGAGTGGAAGGGCTGCAATAGAGGAGGCCAGGCAGGAGGTGCAGGAGGCCACTAGGAATCCCTGGCTGAGACACAGTATGGGTAAGTGGCTCCTTGGTCAAATCTCGCATTTGAGATGTTGCCTGGAATTTATTTTTAGCATGACTTAGGAATCCATGTGTGTCCAAACTGCTTTTTGTGGCATTCATACTGTTAGAAATTCATGTTGCAGGAAAAGGCTAACAAGGAGTACAAGTAGTTTCCTAGATAAGTGATCCTGAAGGGTTTTGATCTGAATTTTCAATTTCTGATGGAGTTACCGTCCCCATCCTATGTGCTCCCTCTGCTGGGCATGCTGTCAGGTTAATTTAGAGTAGACACTACTTACATGAGGCAGCTACTGGTGACAAAAATAATATTCTGATCCTAATTAATTTACATTGCAGGGTTTTGTTTGAACACTTCTTCCTTTCCGGACATTAGGGATAAAGGAGGGAGAAATGTGGTTTTTTAGATCCTGGGCACTTTGCTTTACTGTTTCCTGGGGCACAGAATATTAATTTTTCATGCAATGTTCTTCTGCTTCACTGGTAAATGTCTCTTGAGCAAATCACTTTTGCAAGTTCAATCCTATGAGAATTTAGCACATGGAAAACTCGGGTGTGAAAGTGGATGGAACTTGTAGCCTCCCCCAGAAAACACTTTAGTTGGGCAAGAGACAAGTACTTCTAATTGGCTTTATGTGCAAGAGATGAGAGCATTAGGTTTCTAGATAAAACCATAAATGAAAAAAACCACATATTTTAAATTAAGACCATATTTTCATTAATGTTGTACAAATATATATATATTTGTGTGGAACAAATGTGATTTTGTACCTAGGGCCATAAGTTTACCTTTCTGTTTTAAAATTAATTTTACTATTTCATGACTGGGTAACTATCAGAAAACATGCAAAAATATTGAACTGTTCCTCGCCAGCCTGAGGTTAGCCTAAAATTATTACTATTTTAAAAGAAATGCTGCCTAGTCTATGAATTATTTTTATCTGTCTTCTGGTATCAGAATATATATTGGGCTTGTTTCCTACATTTTAAGCACTTTTGAGGACTGAAAATGTACATTTTCCTACTGAGATTTTAAATGTGCTGAGTGGTGTTGATAGATACCAGTTTGCCACTCATCCTGCCAAGATAATAATGTCTTTACAGTGATGTAATCAGTAAAGTTAATGGTATGATCGTCAGGAAGCTCCTATTCTTCACAGAGCTCTCTGAAATGTCAAATGGCTTTTACTGTAAAGACTTCTGAGCAGTCCATCCACAGACAGATCTCTCAGTGAATTCATATCCTGAGTTTAGTCTACAACACAGACTACCTGTAAAACTTAAAATTGCACAATTGTTCTCTTTCCCCTGTTAATATCTGGTTTAAGATTGACATGAGCTATCTCTTGGAAACTCAATATTTAAAAGTAAGCTGTTTCACTCATTCAAAAGGGACCCAGGGATTTTTCATCAATCTATTTTGGTTTTTTTTATGTGTTTGTATTTTGACTTAGGTGTTTTGTCAGTATCTTATCTCTCATTCTTCTAAGAGCCTTTAAAACCTATGCTTCAAATTAGGATTGCAAAACTCTCAGTTAAACAGGATTCAGGTGGATTTGGGATGAAAGTATATGCTTTCATAAAAATTGCCTGGAATAAGAAACCTTATTAAGTATTTCTTTACTTTTCTGTGTGTTTAATGCAAAAGTGTCTTTGTTTATCACCTTAACTCCAACTAAACTTACCCTCTGAACTCGGAGAGTGACAACGTGACCAGCTACATCTGTGTGGTCCCCTTTAAGGAGCTGGGTCTGGGACTCAGTGAAGAGCAGGTCTCTGAAGAGGAGGCACACAATCTGACCGATGGCTTCAGCTTGCCTGCACTCAAGGTAAGCTCTCCTAGAATGCAGCCATGCAGGCTTCTGGTGAAAATCTTTCTGTTGTCATGAAGTCCTGTGGCTTGTACATCCTAGCCTGTAACAACACACTGAATTGAGGGTAAGGTATAATCAATCAGGCTCTTTTCATGTGTTTGTACATTTATCAGCATTTGTGATTTCTTTGTGCATGTAGAGAAGGATAAGTTACTCAATACAAGATCAGGATATTTTTCTGCAAATCATGGAAGTTCAAGTCAGTGTTCTATAATCAGCTTGATCAGTGCCCTTAAACATGACTTTTTGCTCTCCGATTTCACCTGATCCCAGCTGAATAAAATAATTTCCAGATTTTTTTCAGATAAATTCCAGATTATTTTTTAATCTAATCTCTTGACAAGAATAAAAAGAGAGACATCGGAAATCACAAATTAGTTGTAAATGCCAAAGGGAGTAGCTGCATTTAGTCACACTGAGGAGTAGAAATCATAAGCTTGGACCCCTGCTGCTGTGAGCCAGTGTGGCTCTTTGATCTTTCAAAAACTTTTAACTGAACAGTGACAACCATATAATGGCCTTTTTATCTATTTTGTTTTGAGATGTTAGGTAGTTTTTATTTGCTTGAGTCAATTGGAAGGAAGATCTCATTTGAATGCAAGCCTTCTATGCTCTAATGGTCCTTCCCCTTTAGCATTGTCTTTTTATGGAAAATTCCATTATTATATGACTTCTGTGTTTCTCTGGGGTTGGTTTTCATTGCATTTTTTTCCTCTTAATTTATAGATGTTGACTTCTTTTGTTCTGACAGTAAATGTTACCAGTAATAGTGATTACTAAGCTTTGAGACAATGCCTAATTAGTTGCAACCTAAGAGCTACAATAAATAGCAGCTTTTGGGATTTTTTTTTCTTGCATTTCATTAGCTGAAGTTCTAATTGCAACCATGTAAGCCTGCTAATTTACCCGCTTCTTTTTAAGCACAAGAAGGCAGTAAGAGGTGCCCAAGCTTGTAAGCTAAGCCTTTGTTTACCTGCAATTTGCAGTAATTTAACTGAATTCTGTTTTAGTTAAACTGGTTAGGATGCTTTCTGGATCACAACAACTAGTAAATCTCAATTTATACTAAGTCATAACAGCCAGCAATGTAGGCTGAGTGTGGTATAGTTGAACCAAGCTAAATTAACATAAATCAGTCCTAAACAGATTCCTGTGTAGGTATAACATACTTTGATAACCTTGGGACATGTTTGTGTGGTGAACTTTGGATGTATGTCCTCTTCAGTTTTTTTTCACTTTGAGACAATTAGTCTTTATATGAAAATGCAGCTCATGCTAAGGCATATGACAAATGTAGCATGTGTCTTCTTGCTACCTTGTCCTTGAAGTAAAGCAATTTAAAGAGTAAAAAAATTTCCCTTAAGGAAAAGAATACCAGTTTAAGCTGAGGAGAGCCAATTGGGTATTTTGTGTGTCAGCAAAGATGATCAGTAGTTATTGGCAGAGCAAGCTGCTTGTAACCATAAATACATCTGGAATTTCTTTTTCTCTTGCCATTGTGCCTTTTTTCAGGTAGGTTTTTGATTATTATTATTAGTTCCTGAAGTCCACTATTTCTGTGTGCTACTTTTTACTGCCTGTGATTTATGTCTGGTGGAAGGGATTGGTCTTATTTTGTGCTTGTTGCAGCATGAGCTTTTAATTTTTTATCCAGGGCACCACACGTTCAGGGACGTTTGAGTGATGCTGCCCATTTGTTTGCTTTGTATTTTTACCAAATCAGTCTTGCATGTGTGCCCCAAATTAATTTCATGTCATTAATGTATTTTTTTTTCTCATAAGCATCTTTTGTAAATTGAGATTTCTTTTTTCTTTTACCTTATCAGTTTGCATCCAAGTATTTTTGACATGATGAGTAAATGTTTTGTCTTCCTTGGTCTGGAATGCTTGTGAACAAACTTCAGTCTGCACCTTGTAATCATCTACAGCTGATCCCTTTTAATAAGGGCTATTATTGCAGAGAAAAGTATCATAACCTTTCCTTTTCATTTTAGCCATAAAAGGTGTTGCTGTGCTGTCATGGTCTACTGAGCAAACTTCTCTAGACTAAGGAAAGTTATTTTCATTTCATTGGAAGTGGAAGTTCTCAAGAAATTGAAATTTTGGGCTGCCTTGCTCCCAGATAGACTGGCCTCTTTAGTACCATATATAACATTGTGAATCAATCCATTTCTTAAAAGCTTTCCTTCCTTAGTGGTATTGGTAAAATTTTTTACTTTGGCTGAAAAAAGAAATAAGTTAGCAGCTCAACTTTCTTCAGATGTAGAATGTTTTTTTGTTGAAGTACAGTGCAATTAGGCTCATGTTTCAAGGCTGGGTGTGGGGCAATGCAGTAGATTATTAGATTGTAAAAATGACAGCTTGGCCTCATAAAAGCAAAAATGTCTTTGCTGCCACTGGAATTTTGGCAGCCCTTTATAAGCTGTAGGGTATGTGGAGATTATAGCAAATAACGAAACTGGCCGATGGGAATATGAGGTTTTGGACTCTGACAACTTTCTAAGCATAATTGCATTTAATATCCTTCATCAAGGAATTAACAGTCACCTAAGGTTCACAAGGTCTGAACCTCATGTGCCCTGGAATATCGTTCAAAAACAGTCAGCAGATTTTTGCAGTTTTTCAAAGTTCCTGTTGCTGGCCGAGGAATGTTTCCCATGGTGTATCTGTACATTTACTTTGGAAGCTGCCTGCCTTCCCAGGTGCACAGAGCTAACTGTACCCTGTTTTGCAGGTCCTCTTTCAGCTCTGGGTAGGGCAGAGTTCAGAATTTTTTCGGAGGCTGGCACTGCTGCTGTCCCCAGCCAACGCGTCCCCCAAGCCCTCGGTGTCCCCGGAGCGGCTGCCTCACCACATCCTGTGCGATGTGACCCAGGGCCTACCTCACACCCACGCTGCCTGCCTGGAGGAGCTCAGGAGGAGCTACGAGTTCTATCGCTACTTCGAAACTCAGCATCAGTCGGGCTTGCAGTGGCCAGCCAGGACCAAGCAGGAGTCCAGGGAGCTGAACAGTCTCCAGACAGCGGTACGCAGCTTGCAGCTTCATCTCAAGGCACTGCTCAATGAGTAAGTTTACACATCAGTTAAGAGAGTGTGGAAGGCTTTGGGCTTGAAGTTCTTTGGGTTGTCAGCTTGGATCCCCAACTAAAAGCAAAAAAGGCAGATACATAGTCTTTGCAATCTTAGCCATATCTTTACACAGTATCTGCTTGAAGATCCCTGGTTTACTATGGAATCTGATATTTTTCCTGGGTATTCTTAGAGTATCTGGTGAAAACTTGAAGATAAGCAGTGCACTAAGATTTTACCTTGCTTTTGTCACTCCCTTAAAAAAATATGAAAACGTAATTATCTTCCATTGATTTTTCAACATATCAAATGCTTTATAAGAACATTCAGCTCATAGTAAGTACCTAGTAAGTATCTTTAAAGATTTTTCACTACCTTGGTGAAACAGTTGAGACTGTTCTACTCGTTTAATCTTACATATAAGAATTACTATAACAAATGCAGGTAAACAATTTATCTTGATGTATAAAAAAAATACTTTGATTTTTAAATTTCAGTGCATCTTTGAGGAATTGACTGAGTTAGGTTCTTAAAACTTGAAGAAAAATAACAGTATATTATATTAAATTCTTGAAAGAATGGTGAAGTCAAATACAGTAATTTCACGAATACAAGCCGCATGGACTATAAGCCACATCGCCGGGTGTTGGCAGACATTTCGTTCTTTGTCCATAAATTAGCCGCACCCAATTATAAGCCGCTCTGTCGTTCGCAGCGAGGACCCGCGTGCAACAAAGTTGCCAAATAGTAACAGAATCGCGGGATCGGGGGCGGGGGGTTTACTGGCTCGGCTCGCACCATGAGGGCTCGGCCCACTTGGGGTGGCCCAGCTCGGTGCTGCCGCTCGGCAGGGCGGCTGGGGGCCGGCCACCGCCCGCCTCTGGGCTCGCTCACCCTGGCCCTGCGCTGCCCCACGGTGTCAGGGGGGGCACGGAGCCCACTGGCACCCACGGCGGTGGCGGCAGGAGGGGAAGGAACACTCCCGCGGTGGCAGGCAGGAGGAAGCCCCCTGCCTCCCTCCCGAGCCGTGGGGCTGACAGCACGGTGCCCCTGCCTCCCCCAGGCTGCGGGAGAGGAGGGAAGGAGGGAGCTCCCCTGCCTCCCTCCCCTTCTTGCGCTGCCAGCAGGCATCCCGGCTCCACCCGCTGCGCAGCAGAGTAACCAATGTGTAACAATTGCGTAAACCCGGGTTTTACTGGCCAGTGCTCGGCTCAGCACCTCCGTTTGCACTTTTGGGGTTGGAAATGTCAGAAAATTATTCACATATTAGCCGCCCCTGAGTGTAAGCCGCATTTCCGGTGTGGGAGCAAAATTTTAGTCAAAATGGTGCAGCTTGTAATCATGAAATTACTGTATTTATTATTACTTACTGTTTGTCTCCTCATCACTTAGGGTAATAATTCTTGAGGATGAACTTGAAAAGCTTGTTAGCACTAAGGAGACACCAGAGTTGACAACAGAAGCCCATCAGGTTCTGGAACAAAAACTAAAGTTTATTCAGCCTCATATCCAAGCAAGCAACAGCTGCTGGGAAGAAGCCATTTCTCAGGTGGAAAAAATGAGTGGAAGAAACCCAAATAAAAAAGGTAAATGTGAGAGATTAATTTAGCAGCTAATGGGATACACTTCAGAGATGATGTGGTCAAATGAATCAGTGACAGTGTCCAGCCTGTATATCAAAATTTTAGCTGAAGAAAGCCTTAAAACCATACACTTTGAAAATCTGTGTCCTTGTATCAGACTTTTTCACTGTGATGGCCTTGAATCTTTTGTATCAGCAAAAAATGCAAACATATTAACTCAGTCTGTTCGACCTGTGGATTCAGATTATTACATTTTCAGGTGTAGACTGATCATGGCTTTTTGCCTTTGATTGAATCACCCGTGAAGGGGTAGGATTTTAATGAATTGCCCTCAAGATCTTAATTTATTTACTGCATTTAAATTATGCCAGGAATTGAAATGATAAGGGCATTGTCATGAAACATTTTGATAATCACATTTCCTGTAACATTTTAAATCATGGAGGACATGTTGAGCATATAATACCCATTTACCTTCTCTTTCAAAGAGAGAGAGCTAATCTTTGGTGTTCTTAAAAGTCTTAGTGAGCAGCATATCCCAGCATTTTATTTGTTGTCCGTCTCCTTAGGATCTGTACTGCCCATGCTGTTCTTAACCAGCTTAAATAACTGAAGTGAAATTAGGCTCTCCTGACCTGATACAGAATTGAGCATGTAATTTGTTATCTTTCTTTTTTCCAGGAGCATTTTTACTATCCTAGGAAGGCACAGCCCAGCATCTGAAAAATGCTGGTAATGGAGACTGCACTAGGAAAATTGCAGGGGGGGGAACTTGGGGTATCTGCAAGTTGCCTACAGAAATCCAAATCTGAAGTGCACTATGCACTTAATGATGTATACCCATACTGAATATCCAGTAGATGGATAAATATTGCTGTGGGCCTAGAGACAGGCAGGGCGACCTTGTTTGTGCTTATATCAGAACTGGGAGCACTGGGAAGCTTCTTCCAGGCTCTGTGCAGGTCCAGACATGATATAAACAAACTCCTGTACTTTGCCTGATAGTGCAGTCTTACAGCTTCCCCCTCAGTGCTGTGTAAAACAGCCTGTGAAGGTGTTAGCTGTAATACATTTGCATGTGCTGACCTGTTGTGTTTTGTTGATGCCCTCCACAACCTGCAGTTCCACTGATCTTTTTCCCCCTTTCCTTAAAAGTTCTTTCTAGACTGCACACCATAGTATTTTTAGTTATTTTAGTTTTATTTTTACTTCATGTATAAATTTCACAGCAGGTCTTTTTATTATAACTTGCTTCCTTTTAAAGTCAGTACAAAAATAACCTCGTGTGTGATCTGAAGGAAGGGATTGCATGGGAAATAAAAAATAAAATAATCCTTCACTTTTACCCACTGGCTTTTCTGGAAATGTGCTGGGCTTGACCCTCTATTTTGCAACAAGTTTACTGAACTGCTCTACAGGAGCTACTTTAAATTGGTTTGGTCATTGAAAACTATTTTTATCTGACAACATTTGACTTTCTTGATATATTTCTAAGCCATCCAGCTTCTGTGAGTTGACCTTGTAAAGCTGTACATGAAATCAAGCTGAATTATTTTGCTGTCTTCCTACAGATTTTAACAGCTGATCTGTCACTCATGTGATGTAAATTACTTCAATAAATAGTCTCTTTTTTTTTTTTTCAATACTTTCTGAAAACTCTTTGGGAGAAGATACCTTCCTGTTAAATTAATATAGCAGCTCAGCAGAGCCTTTATGTTTATGCATTATTATCCTAAAACTAAATTAGTCTTTTGACAAGAGCTGTTTCAAGAACCCCATGAGCTTAGAGCAAGTGGATGCTGAGCACTTTTCCTGCAATAGATGTTTAGTTCAACTAACTAGTTCAGCCAGTAGAGCATCTGTATAATGAGGTGAGTCCCCTTCAGTAAGCAGCACATGCTTCTTGCACTGAATCATTATATCAGAGCTGGGTTCTTACAGGTACATTAAACAGCCAAAGCAAAGCCTTTCAGGGTAATAGTTTGAACACTCACACCCTCATGTTAGCCTGTTGGTGGTGGTGACACACTTACATTTTAGCATATAGTTCCTTCAGGGAATGCAATTTGGCTTCTTCCTTTACAAGTTTTGGTGTATTTCTAGAATCTGTGCCTTTACTCACTGATCCTGTCAGGTACAGAGCAGAGCCTCAGAACAAGTGGGGCTTTAGTACATTGAAGGGAATTCATCTCTATTTAAATTCCTTGGGCAATGATGGATCTGTCATTCATTTACATGCACATCTTTGGTCATTTCCTAGAACTTTCAGCTTCTTCTCTTTATTCTTTCACATTTTTTCATCACTGATTAAACTTGGCACTTAAACTTCAACAATTTAAGCATGTAGTAATCTACTGCTAATATTACAGAATGGAGTACTCTTTATGGCTAGTTACAGCATTGTATTAATGTTCTTTGAAACAATGGCCCTCAAACTTTTTAAATTCCATCCTTTTTACTTTTTAACTGTCTCTGTCTTTGCAAATGTACACAACTTTTTCAGATATTTATAACAGCAAGGCTGTGGTATTCTGCTGTAATCTCACCATCCCTAAATGTTCAGTGTATAGATTAGAAATGGAAAATAGGGTTAGGTGGGGCTTGGCAAGGTCATTTTACCCATTTTCCCTCTCAAGGGTAAATTAGTATTTGTTAGTAAATGTTGTTTACCTGTTCCTAAAAATCTGTCTTTAGAGACATTCTACAGTATTTCCAGGCATCTATTCCAGCACTTAATTCCATTACCAGTAGAATGTTATTACTGAAGTACCTCTTGTTGCAATTTAAAAGCAGTACTTCTGATCCACCCACAATGGAAATCAATATCCTCTTGATGCCTCTTATGTTCTGGAAGATGATTATTATATTTCTTTCTGCTTTCTCTACACGACTCCCTGTGCTTTAGTTCTTCCCTGATGACTATACTTTATTTAGTCCTCTTGTAATTTCCAGTGTTTTCCTCTGTATTCCCTCTAGTTGACCCACTGTGTTACTGAATGAAGGGGCCCCAGACTGGGCACTATGTTCCATCCACAGCCCATCAGTGCCAGAGCAGAAATGTTATTTCATGTGTCTAATAGTCAGTGCTGTTGCTTGTATGTATTAGTTTGTAGTTTAGCTTTTTGCTTGTAGTGGTACTCTCCAGTCAGTTGTGAGGTACTTGCACACTTGGCTATTCCAAAGCACAAAAATTTGCAGCCACTGTCACCAAACTTCTGGGTCTGTAGTCCATGTCTACCTGGGTTGTATCTCTGATTTTCCAGCATTATTTTTTATTCTAGTGGTGTCCTTCAGTATTCTTTCAGATTATCCTCAAACAGCAGATTTAATGAGATGCAACACTTTTCTTTCACCCATTGAAAATACTGTAGGGTATTTGATTTGAGATAAATCGTCACTCAGTGCATTCTGGTCTGAAAATGGTAACCATGCTCTGATGCTTCAAGAGGCTGTTGAGCACCTTTAGCACAGAAAATAACAACTTTTCCTGGCCTTTGCATTTTGCTTATAAGGGTGTCATGACACCATGTCAAAAGTCCTACTGAAAACAAAATGCAAGATGTCTTTGTTTCTTTCCATACACAACAGCCATTACTGCATTGAAAAATTAGCATCTTCTATTTTCAACAAATCCACACTGTCCGTTACTCATCTCCTTGCTACCTCACAAATATCTTCCTGTAAATTTCCTTAATTATTTCTTCCAATACTTTCCAGTTATTTGAAGCTGTTTTGCCTATTTTTTTAAACTTCCAAATGAAGTATCTTCTCTGGTTTTACTGATTTTGCTTGTCATCCGCAGGTTTTCAAAGTCTATAAAATTTCTGAGATTTGTTAGTTGAAGTGTTTCAGCCCAAGTTCCATTGAACTCAGCTTCCATCAAAACAGCCAAGTTACTTAAGTGCTCTCTAACAGTGTTTCAGTGTAACCTAACCAGCCTTCTCACCATTTTTTTAATGTGTTTCAAAGCGAATCCTGCTTTTATAAAAATACCTGGACCCTGCCTGAGTGAGTCAGAAACATCATCCAATAATCAATTTTATTTTTTTTAAATCTCTTTTCTTTTTTCCCCTAAAGGCAAAATTGAAGTCTCCTGTGACAACCTACAGCATACTACAGTACCTTTAACACAGCCTGCCATATACATAGAAAACAAAGATCCAATCCCTGAAGAGCAGGTAAAAAAAAAAAAAAAAGGATCATTTAAAATAATAATTTGGGATTATTTGCTGTATCCATTCTTTTTTTTCAGTTGCTTGTGCTGTGACCTTGTTGTCTTGCCAAGACAGACAAGTAAGTGGCCGGTGCCACTTCAAAATTGGACTTGTAGAAAAAAATTGTGTATATCCCTTTTGCTGTTCTATGGGGAAGCATTCCCCATCCTGGAAAAAAGAGCACTAGTATTCATTTCTCATATATATTAGAAATGAGTGACCAAAGGAGAGCAGCAACTGAAGTCAGAGTAATGAAAAGTGAGAATTGCTAAAAGGCAGTATATGTAATAGTCCTACTTTTGCTGGATAAACTGACATAGCTGCAAAAGTGACAAGCTCGAGCACAAACCATCCTGCCTTCAGTTTGCTTAGTCTCTGCATTTTTTGGTATCTTTTTACTGTAACACTGAACAATTTTGTGTTGTTTGAGGAAATCCTGGGTGATAATTGGGCTGTCTTGAAGAGAGGTGCGCCTCCTCCATTCCAGAACTGAGTGGCAGATACATTCTGAAAGCACAGTGAACATCCATGCTCTGCTTTGTCCCTCCCTTGCTTCTGCCCCACGTGTATTCTCTCTAGATGTTTTTCTGTATCAAAAATCTGGGATTAATTACTTTATTGAAAATTTGTTGTAACGTAAATGCTGCTCTGGTTTTTTTATGCTTGTAATCCAAAATATTTAAAATTGAAAGAGAAGTTTGCTATTCTCTATATCCTCTTAATAAGGATTTATGTAAGTTAAATTAGCAAGATGCCTGACTACCAAGAATTGGTTACAGTGTAAATTAAAAAACAAAAAATCACATCAGCATTGCTTATTTCCACATGTAATTATGGAGAAATGGTCTCCCGTTTTCAAGGTATATCACTTGATCCTATTTGTGTATGAAGGTAAATCTCCTTAATGAGTAGACTTGCTCCAAAATCATACAGATATCACCAAGAGCAGTGTCAGGTACACTGGCTCTACTCAGACAGGGCTCCATTCTATTACTGTGGTTGGCTTGTGTGGACATCACTTGATCAGATTGTAGGATTAAGTCCACCCTGACAGTGAAAATCAAGAGTTTCTCCCTTTCTTTCTTTCTTTAGGAACTGGAAGCATATGTTGATTATTCAGATACAGATAATGAATACAAAAGGGAAGATTTTTACTTCTTTTCCCAAGAAGAAAGAGAAAGGCAAGAGCGAGAGAGACAGGAATCTAAGAGGGTGTTACAGGAATTGAAATCTGTATTGGGATTCAAAGCTTCAGAAATTGAAAGACAGAAGTGGAAACAGCTACTATTCAGTGAACATGGTAAGCATTTCTTTTGAAAATTCCTTCCTTAGAAAACATAGGTGTCTGTTTGCCATGAATTTCTGACTATGTTAGAATTCAGACAGTGCTTAGCTGTAGTAGTATCTTTGACAGAGCTGTGTGGTCTTAGTTGCCATTCGATCTCTTTATATTTTAGCAATCATTTTCCTATATATTGAAATTAACTCAAAGATGTGGGAATTTCGCTTTAAACAAAACACTGAGCTAAAATACTAAACACACAAAAATATTAAGACAGCATAAAGAAAGCTGTCAGGATATAAACCATGCAGATTGAACTGACTTTCTTTCATGGCTTTCCAGTAAATATGGATTTTTATCAGGCTGCATAAATAAATTACTTTTCAGAATTTAAAGAAACCCGCAGAAATTATCCCAGACATACAAAAGTATGTAGGTTCAAGTGAAGAGCTAGACTTTGAAATAATATTAGAGAATTAAAATAGTAAAATTGGCTTTTGTTTCCATGAGAGAGTGAATACAGAATATGTTCACAACCTGCCCCCCACCCAGCTAGCCATTCTGACTTGTCCTAACAAGGACATGGGATTTTTGGTTTGTTTCAGGAGGGGCTGGTGAGGGTTTCCACATAAGAGGTCAGCTCCAAACAAGTTGATATGTCTTAAGAACACAACATGAAGTCAATTGGAGATGATAGATTGGATTCCTGAAGAAAAAAATATCATCTTAGTAGACCACTAGACTAAAGCAAGTTTTCCAAGTCCTAGTACTATGGTAATACTTCTTGCAGTCTGAGTAGTAGGTAGTTTATGGGAATATAGGTAAGCTTTTGTTTCTGGTCCTTTGGGCTCCTCTTGAGACACTACATGGAAGTGCTTTTGAAAAGGTCTGCTAAGTTTTTAGTAGCTTCAATTTGTCAAACACTGTAAAACAACTTTCTTCTGCTGCAAAATCACTTCTAGCCTTTCCCTAACCTCTCCCCTGCAAAAAAGTTCATTCTGTCAGTGGTTGTGTTGTATCCAGCTGTTTCCCCTTCTCCCACCTTGTCCATACAACAGTTGTTACATAGCTGTTTATCAGATTTGGAAAGCCATGCACTCAAAACTGATTAATTTCACCCTGTTTATTAATTCATCAACTCCACAAATTGGCCAGCTACCAATCTCAAGTATCTCTTTATTTTTTGAGAAATTTTGCCTTTCCAAATTCTTTGGAGAAAGTAGGTAAGAATTTTGCTCCAAATGATAAGATTACTGTGCATCCTCCTGTATCTTCAAGCAAATGGGCAGAAATAAGTAGCAGCATATTTTTCACAAGACAGGGAAAGAACTACTCCATAAACAACTGAGATGAGTCTAGTGCAGTGCTCCTTTGGTATATAAGGTTTAAAGCAAACAGTGCAATGCACATTCAATGCCACAGTCTTTCAGTGTGCTAATGACAATAATTATCATTGTGACAACCATAATGATGTGCCTGCCTTCAGCTAGCTAAAGTGAATATTACTGAAATACAATGCAGTTGAGAAATCCTAATCCATAAATTTTGTTTCCCATGCGAAGTTTATGTATTTCCCAGAGTTATTTTCATCTCTGCTTACAGGGGTAAAGTCAGAATGGAATTAGAAAGGGAAATGCAACTCGGGGATCTGCTGTTGCCGCTCTGATTTATGTTCGTGCTGCTACTGTAAAGGAGCTGCTGCAGTTTAGGGAATCTGTTACTTGGAAATGGACATTATATCATTTTCTTAAAACGAAAGACGTCTGTTCTTCAAGGAGTGATTGTACCAAGTTACACTAACCCTTAACACTGGGAGGAGAGACTTCCTGGCAAGCATCCCGTTGCTGGCAATGGGACTCGCTGCTGCTACTAACTTCAAGAGAGGCTAAATTAAACCACACTTTATTTGTGAGGAGACCTGCCCTGACTGTGTGGCTATGTGTTGTATTTGTATGTTGTGGTGTATGAGATCAGATATTGCCTATAAGGACTTTTTCGTGTACCAGCTGTCTTTAGTGGATTAGGCAAACTGTTGTTCAGAAGAAGACAGTTTAATTTGTATGCAATACAGTAGTTTTACTTGGCTTTTGCTTTAACACTGAATACATCCTCTGTGTTTGATGCTGGCTTTAAACACCATCAATTTTGTGCTGTCTCTTCACATCACAGATTTTAAGGAATAGTTACAAGTAGTCATCACATCTCACTTCAGCTTTGTATTAGAAAATACTTTTATTTTAAGTTTTGGTGTGGGTTGTGTTTCTGTTGGTTTGGGATTTTTTTAAAGTAATTTTAACCCTTATAATCTTGCATCTTTTCAGGCAAATAAATTATTTATATATAGCAGCTTGCTTTTAGTTATTTAATTTTTTCCCCCTTTTTAAGCTGCAGTGAAACCCTTGTCTCCTGTAGAACCATTGAAGCTACTAAATAATGTGGAATCACATATGAATTCAGATACAGAAAAGCAGGACTGCAGCCAAAGTTGTGATAAATCTGAAGAAAAAGACTCTAATCCAGAAGTGAATGCTGCTGATAAAAGCAGGACAGAATATTTTTATGAAGATCCTGAGAGAGAGAAAAACAAAGACAGAACTGCAGATAAAGATGTTTCTACAGGGGCTGAAGAAAGAATGTATTATCAGTGCGAAGGGGATGCTGAAGAACTCAAGCCGAGCAATGTGGATGCAGTAGAGGCTTCACAGCCTCCCTTTAAAGATGCATTACATTCAAAAATCAAGGATAGGCTGGCCCAGCTCCACATATCAACAGATTTTAACTTCACATCTGGTCTGGCTGCACAAGTTGCTGCCAGGTCTTTCACTTTTACTACAATGCAGGAGGAGACTTTTGGAGATGATGGGGAGGAGGAGGAGGAGGAGGAGGAGGAAGAAACGACACAGGAGAATGAAGACCTTGTGGAGAACTGTGAAAATGAAGAGAGAGGCTCTGAAAGTGAAGCAAAAGTATAAGTCTGAGCTGAAAAAAACTAAAGTGGGGGGTTGAAGCTGAAAATACTGGATGGAGGAAAAAAAAAGGAGACCTAAATATAATACATCATATTCCCTAAGACTGATACACTAAATAGGACTTCTAAGTATATTGAAAATTTGCAGGTAAGAGAAGTTTAGGCTGCATCCAAGAAATAGACGGCTGTTCCCTTTATAAAATCCTAGTGATGGGGAATTTACCTTTGTGGTTTTTGTTTTATTTATTTATATTATGACATATTTTAGTTGTTTCTAAAAAGGAAAAACAATGTTTTGATTTACAACAGACTCCATTTTTTTTGCTCTCTGATTCTTTTGTCGTGGTATCAATGTTTGTTCCAACAAAAAAAGTCAGGACGTTTCTTTTGGAAGAACTTGAACTACTCCCTGTGATCTTCCTCCACCACTTTTGTTTCACTTCTTGTGTCTGCAGTGTGTTGGCTAAGCCACGATAGGCATTTGTGATTCTGCGACTAGTGTGGTACCCAACTAAAATGTAGATTTTTTAATAAAAAGTTGAAAGAGCTAGTATTTGATGTGTCCTGGGGTATGGGGCTGAAATAGTATAAAGTTATTCATGCTTCATATCAAAGTTTATTTAGAATTTTATGAAGGGTTAATAAATGATTTCTGTAAGTTGTAATTCATGTTAGAGAAATATGTTGCAAGTAAATTTTAGGGAAGGTTATAAGCACATCAGTAGAAAGTACTGTAGACAGCTAGAAGCTATATGTTGGATTGACAGAGATGAGAAGTAAACACTTATTTATTAAGCCAGCTATTAATTGTTTGTTAACCTTTTGTAAACTGAACCTTAATGTAATTGTTTGATTTGATATAATGATCGATTGTACATTTTTGCTTATGTCCTGAAGTAATTTTCTTAAAGGAAATTACCTGAGAGCTTAACAATATGCAGTATTTTGCTTGAACACCATACTTGCTTTTCACTAATGTTCTTTCACTTTTCCTTAGATCACAACTTTAACCTGTGGGATTAAGAATCCATGAGAGAACTACAGTTGTGTATTTTGTTTCTTGTCACTTAGTTAACTGATGATGAAGTCTGGATGTTTGGTATGAGGTTATGCAAGTTGTTTTTTCTCTGTGGTGTTAGAAGGAGCAGGAAACTGATGCTCACCTCACAGGGGAGCTGGTTAATGGTTTCACTGTCCTCTCTTCCTTTTGCTTTCTGACACAAAATGAAGTAAAGCTCCCCTGTCTCTAATGGCGAGAGCACCACTTCTTGGTGTGGAATACTCTACTTGGACCCAGATACACTTCCAGGACCTGCATCAGTTACTTAGACTGTTTATTGAGTTTTGCAGATTCTATTGAGTAAAGGGCTTTTTAGATGCTGGTAGTGCAGAGCAATATCTTTCCTAGGATGATGTCATGGAAAGTGGGGAAGGTAATGTGAGTCAGCAGATTAGGGTGGAACTTGATGGTATGTCAGAAAACAAGTGTTTTCTTTCAACTCCCTGGCCTGTATTAGTGATTTTGCATGAACACTGTGAAATATGTGGACTTCTTCACAGATTGTAAAGAGAGAAATATCATTTGATAGAGAAGGGAGTATGACTTAGAGTGTTCTTTCACTGTATAATGCCTGTCTTCTTCCTCACACACAGGTTTTGGGAAGAGAACATTTTGCTGTTTTTCATTGACCAGTAACACTGTGTTCTGTGTCCTTGGTTTTGTGTGACTGGAAGCTGAGTGGTTGATGTCTTGATGAGGTTGTAGAAAAAAAATCAGATGTTTTTCATAGTGTATTCAGAAGATAAGATTCCTCTTAGTGGTAGAGTATATTCTTCTGTAACTAAAGATTAGGCTAAGATGATGAAACACTTCTATTTTCTCTGTGGTAAGCAATTTTTTTTACCAAGTCTACAACAGCTGCTTTGGATAGATTGTGTTTGAAGCATTGTCCATGCTTCTGAAGAAGTCTTCCTCATTCTTGACTTGAGATCCTTGAGTTCACAAAGTGCCCAGATATTTTTTTGTTCTTAGCTAATTGTTCTGACAGTCTAAATGTATCTTCCATTAATATTTTTCATTTTCTCATGATCTCATGTTGTGTATCCCAGAAACAGTACTCCTGACCTTTTTCTATGGGATCCAAATCATACAGTGTGTATGGCTATGATACCAACCTGGAAATATGACCAGATTTAGGATATTAACTATCACTGTGCTCACAGTTTCAGTAGTAGCCTGAGTTGCATCGGTATTAGAATTGGCGACAGATCTCACATTTATAAAAGCAGCTATCTCTTTATTCCTTTGCTGCAGTCCTTAGTAAAAATCCTGGAGGATCTACTTTGGTGGCTCACTTGAGGCCTAGATTTATTATGTACTGGTCTTGGTAATGAAACTGGCCTAAAATTACCCATCCATCATGAGTTGTTTATTTTCATCCAGCAAATGTGACAACATGAGGTTTTGTTGCCATGTTATAAACCAGTTCATGAGTCCACCTGGGTGAAAAATTGACCCTTTTTAAGCCTTTTTGCTTTTCACCATTCTTATTGTAGTGATGCAGTAGCAGCAGTTACCTCCAGACAGCTGTATCAGCACATACTGTGTTGCTGGCCTGAGACTCAGGATTGCCCACATTTACATTATTGGCAAAGATAGTGTAGTATGAAATTACAGCCTTGACATTAGACGATGATCAAACGATAACTTTTTGGAGGAAATCCTGATCCTACTTTGAACAAATAAATTTTCTACAAGCAATTTAACTGATTTCCATGGTCTTACTTAATGCAGTCTTAGAAGTTGCCCATATGAACACCTGGACTCACTTGTTTTCTCTGCCTCTCATCACCTCTGTGTAAAACAGCCATCAGGTCATTTATTTTGAGCTATTTAATATTCTCCCTGAAGAAGAATATTGCTAACAGTGTACAGCACACGAAGCCTGACTTCTCTTGATGTGATAACCAGGTTCCATCTATGTATGTCATACACTATGTTATGATCCAGACTTCCTCATTATTATGTCATTTGAAATGAGTGTATATACATACTGTAGGTTCCTTCACGAACCTGACAGACTTCTTGGCATAATTTATTGCTGCCTTTAAAATAATGTTTATGAACACACCGAAGTGTGCATTAGCTTTAATGAGTTGTCTTAATATATTGAGCATGTTAAGGTCTGAGGGCTGTTCTGTGTTCTTTGGCTCATTACCCAAGATAGGGATTTTTGTGGAAACAGAACATTGCTTCCTAGAGCTTTGTAACATTTTGAAACATTTAGCAGGAAGTCCATACTAAATTGTGAGTTACAACGAAGAATATCAGCAGCCAATCCCTTGAGAAGAGCAGAGCTATAGCATTTCCAACTAGTAGTTCTGTGAAGTAAAGAAACAAGTAATTATATAGGGTTAAATAATTTCTTCTCTTTCTGTCCTTCTTGGAAAGCACTCCAAAGGCAGTATTTGTTTCTTGGATTGGATTGCAGTCTAACACTACATCTTTTTATATTGCTTCACTTTACAGCTAAAGGTCTAGGTAAAGGCTTAAATCTAGGCAAAGATCTGTGATAAGAAAGTAACTTGTCCCTTTTGTTAAGTCTATGTATTCATGACAGAAATTAAATGGTTGTGTCATGGAAGCAAATGTAGAGAGTTGCAGATAAATAGAGCATCTTTCAAATGCAATTAAATGTGCCTCTGTGAACTACAGGCAAGATTTGCAAATACAAAGGCTTCTGCCGTCAGTCATAGAAATTAAAGTTTTACTCCCGCCAGAGGATTGCTGGACATGACTGATACTTAGATTTCTAAATGCAAGATTGAATATGGTAGAGTAGCCAGTTTTACTGAGATTTCAGATTTTGTCCCAAGCACACCTGTCTCCGTGTGAATGTTTGTTACAATATTGGAAATTTTATGTTCTATCAGAAGTGCAAAATTTGCAACTTTCTAATTAATTTGTTTGGTAATAAAACCCCAGTTATATGGTGGACTGTGTGGAGTTGTTTGCCCACACTGAATTTTGTAATCTTATAGGTTATCCCTTTCTTTTTTACCTTTTCTTTTAACAAACAAGAGGGCAAGTACACTAAACTGCCCTTGTCCTTTAAACTATTTTGTGAAGGGCAGCTGTTGTTCTGCAAGTGGCTTGTTCCCAGGGCTAATTGCTTTTTTAGAATCAACAGGTTTCATGCTATCTCATCTGAAAAAGCAAGCAGAGTGTGAGAATGGCACTTGGTCAGTGTAAAGGGCCAAGCTGCTCTGGGATCTTGTCTGTGACAGGGACTAAGCAGATGCTCAGAGAAGACTATTGTGTAGTGATACTTCTCCAGGCTATTCCTCAGCAATTTGTGGCTCAGGGACTTCTTGACCCAGTGGTGATGGAAGTCAGCTTAACGGGTTCCAGTGGAATCCTTTTCCATAGATTTGCTCAGCCTCGTGTTTGGTCACTTATTCCCCGTTCCAGTGCCAGTATGTGGTCATCTTTACATCATCGTTACAATCTTGTACTCACAAGATTTGTCAATAAACTTTTTTTGATGTTCCACTTTCCTCAGTCCTTCTGCAGAGGTCATGTTTTCTGCCTTTTGTTTGCTTTCCTTAGAAATCTCTCCAGTTTTGGATGTATAATGACCAAAGTGTGGTGCAGTATTCCAGACTAACCTCAGCAGTAGAGAGTAATAATCACCTCCCATAAAACACCAAACCTTTCAAATATGTTTGAGTCCATATAGAAAGAAAAATCTTTTCAGATCTTTTAGCCCTAGGTATTAGGATGGCAAATGAAAATATTTGGTCTGATGGAGGAGAAATATTTATTCACTGTCAGCGGGATTTGGCCGGACAATGTTTTTCTTTGCTAACAAAACAAAAAGTTGTTAAAACAAAATGATCTCCCGACAGCTGCCACCTGGTCTAACACAAACTAAAAATGCCAAACAACACTTGTTGAAATTTCAGCTTGACTTTTCAGAGCCTTTTTGGTCTCTGATGAATCAACATGTATTCCAAAATATATTATCACACAAGAAGCATGGTAGTGGATATAGGGATATCAGAGATCAAACCAAAGGTCTCTGTGGCTAATTTAAAAATACTTGGTGGCGTGTTTTATTCATTTTCTCACTATATTTAATTCCCTCCTGTATATGTGTTTATTTTGCCACCTTGGATTTTAAATGCTAAAAAATACATTTGATTTATTCAACTTGGAAAATTGTGCAGAAATCAGATAAGAGGTAATGGTAGTGTAAGTGTGACAGGACACAGTCATAGCTAGGGGTGAAATCTACCTCTCATGAACTTTGCTTTGTAGATGAATAAAGCAATCTGACTTGAGCTACAACTGGATATGAAACTGTTCTTGATGTGCTGCCTGCCCTTTCACACTGCTGTGGCTCAGGTTAATGGCAGCTTATCAGAACAACTTGGCTCAACAGGGTGAGTGCACTGTTAGCCCATGTTACACTTTCTGAATTGAACACAGGATTCTGAAAAAGTGACTACAATTTAGAAGACAAAGAGAAAGTGTCTCTATTACAAAGCGGCTTATTGTAAAAGGGTTGAATGGGACCAAAAGTTGAATACTTTCATGTGATCAGAATATTTTGGCTTTTGTACCTTCTCAGCTTAAAATCTTAAAGGCCTAATGGACAGTTTGCTTTAGGGGATGCCGTTCTTCTTTGACAGCTTAAATCACTTCATGGTCATGAAATCCCAGTCCCTCCTCTAGGCTGGCTTTTGTAACTACTCAATGATTTATGATATGGATAGGAGGATAGGACTGGAAGTGCATCCATGCTTTAACTTGCAGCTGGCTTCCTCAATCCTAATGAGGATGATGCCACTCATTATTTTCCTCACTCATTTTGATTCCTTTTGTTATTTTTGTTTTTGAATCTTAGGCTGCCCAAGACCATTTGTGTCTTATTCCCCAAAGTTTCTAGGAACTGTTTATGATACTGCCAATAAAACTGAAATTATTGTGCATGTTTTTTTCTACTTACTTGTTTCACCCTTCTGGACCCTCTGATACCCATGGTCCTCTCTCTTTACCACCCCTCTTAAGAGGTTCAGATTTTAAAATAAGATACAAATTCTTTTTACATGTATTTGTAACAGGAATAACTAGATCTAGAGTTGTGTACTGACTTTCTCACCTGAGAACTGAAGTAGAAGGCAGGCATCATAATGGGGAGCACACAGTCAAAACAGAAACAGTGATGTAAAGCAGCTCAAAAAATTATACCACACTCTTGGTGTATATTGGCTCTTATAAGTAATTCTGGCTTACTGAAAAACATTTCAAAGCATTTTAAAAATAACTGCAATTTTAATACAAGGTCCCAAAATAAAGTGCCATTAGTTGGCTTGATTTGTGCTCAGATCTTAATATTTAAAGATTGCTTCCTGACCTTCTCCAGCTGCATAGATGAAAACTAAAAATAATCTCGGATTTCCAAAAGAGAGTGACCAATCCTTTCCGTTACTTTGTGCTATTAAAGAAAGGTCCATTCCTAAACAAACAAAAAGAGAAACGTCAGTGCTTAATATCTTCAGTAGCTGTTACTGACAGAGAACCATGCATTTGATCTCAGTAGAAACACCATAAGTGTAGGCTATTTATAATGTTTGATATCTGTGTTTTAATAATAATAATAATAGTAATAATAATAATAATAATAGACTTTAACTGTATTATGGGATAAAAGCCAGAAATCTACAAACTGTCCTGTAGATCTTTCATCCAAAGGCACAGCTGGTGAAATTTAAACAAGTTCATGTTGGCTGTTCCTGCACTGCTCAGTATGACATTGTAGTCCAAGTTTTTCATGTCCATGGGTGTTCATGGGTGGTCTGCAGGCACCTGTGTGCTTGAGGTCTGCAAAGCTTGCAGTGATCACAGAACAGTGCTGAGTGAAACCTAAATAGGAACAGGATGCTTCACAAGCATTTTGGGTTTATTGTCTGTCTTCCTCTATTGCAGCATCCATGCCGTATGCAATCCTACTCATTAACTTTTTCCTTCCCACCTTTCCTTTTCATAAGCCACGCAAATCAATTGGGGAGGATTTTATAGTTTGTTTCTCACCTACAGGACTATCTGTAATGCACCAGGTAAGTTATCCCCAACAGAAACTTAAACATTAGTGGCCAAAGTGCAAGGGCTGGAGAAGCTCTTCTGGTTTGATCACTTCTGCAAAGGTTTCTCCTGAGGTGGGTGACCACCGGAGTACTCAGTTAGGTGCAATGACTCTGCAGGAGTCTTTCAAAGCTCCAGTTTGTACTAGGTCTGTCCTTTTCTCTGATTGTCTCTCTCTTCCCTCTTAGCTGCCTTCAGCTGTTCCCCAGTATTCTGTTGCCAGCTGCTGAGGAATTTGGCCACTTTTTTCCTTCATTTCTGAGGCCTTTGTCTAAACTTTATGAACTGATAGGCTAGAGGGAATCCCCACCAAGGTGCTGCTGTGCATTCTTAGTCAGAAACTCACAAATAGAAGAGTTCTTAGGGCTGGTGCAATGTCTGTCCTGACATTCCTTCCAGGAAGTTTTGACCTACATTTCAACCTGCCTTCCTATTTCTTCCTGGACTTCAGAACATTCACCCTCAGGAATTTCCTTCCCTCCTTAATAATTATGAGATGGCAGTGCTTCCTCAGTAAGACTGACCCTCGAACTCATGTTCCTCTTTACATGAGCCTGATTGTTCTTTCCCACAGGAGCATGGCACAGTCATGGCTGAGTCTGCCTTCACCTAAACAAGCTTGCTGCTTTCAGCAGTAGGGACTGAACATGTACTCTCCAGCTGTTAGGCCCATGTACTTTGGCTGCACAGCTGCCTGATCTTGAGCTGGGACTAGCAGTTGTGCTTAAACCCTTCCCACTGGTAAAGAGCATGTGTTTTTAGAATACAAGTATTACTAAATCTCCCTGAATTGAACCATTTTGAATTTCTATTGAGGAGCATAAACAAATTATTTCTTAATTTGAGGGGTTTGAATAAGCTTCATAACTATATATATGTGTGTGTATATACACACGCACACCCCTTCATGATGTAAATGTGTATTGCCAGGTATCCCACTGCAAGGCTTTTCTAGCAAAGAGGTGGTATTTTTCTCATATCAAACTATCCAGTTACTTACTTGAAAGGTAAACAAAAACTTAATTCTTGCTATCCAAAGGCAAAAGAATTGTATTCTACCAAGCAGACTGTGTGGAAGCATTTCAAACCTGATTTTACATTTTTATTAGAAGAGCTGCTTCACTTTGTTTTCATGTATCAAGGCATTGTACCCAAGCGGCTGTGAGTGCTTGTATGCCCATTTGCCCTGTCTTAAACATGTAAACAAATACATGTTCTTCAACATCTCCTGTCTGCTAAGTCTTAGCATTTCCAAAAATATGGCCTAAAGGCAGCATAGACTGCCAAGGAACCACAGGGAAGGGAAAGAAAATAATCTCAATAAGCTGCTGCTTAATTGGCTAATAAATGAGAGCTAAAATGTAAGAGGAAATGTTCAGAAAAACAAACTGCAGCAAGAGACTTGTGGCAGGACTACAGAGGGAAAACACATGATACATTCTGAAGTTTGCAGACATTGGGAAGGATCCACAATTTCTTGTCCATGTGGAGACAGGAAACGCTCACCAGACTGGTAGTCTTCAGCAGCTTTTGAAAAAAGAACATCTATTTTATCCATGTTTCATTTCCACAGAAAGATTTGATGCTGCTGTCTCAAGCTGTGTATAATCAATCTCTGCATCTCTTCCTTTAAGTTCTGTGTGAAGTCAGTGTCCTTCCTTCCACTGCACTGAAAACCCATGTGCTTCAGCTCTGTGGAGCCTCCCCTGCACCTGCCCTGTCAGTTGCTGATGCTGCTTTAAACAGTTCATTCAATCAGCGTCAAGGAGGTTTAGATCAGCAGGTCCTTAAAGCAGGTATGAAGCCTGGGGGCTGGCTGTGCTAGGGCTCCAAGAACTCCAGTTCTGGGTTGGATGTAGAGAGTAGCAGGAAGACATTCCTAGATACTGACCTTTTGTTGTGATAGGGTTTCCTACCTATAGTATTTTCCCAAATTTTGTTTCTCTTTTTTGTACTTTCATTTACCTCCATTTTTTTCCCCATGGATATGAATCAGGACCTAAAGTCTTTTTTACATCTTTAATCATGTACATCACCAAAATTATTTTTAAGCCATTTTAAAATTTGTGCCTGGGTTTCCCCAGTTTCTGAAGTAATTTTCTCAACTGTAATGCTAACCACTTTTAAAGTCTTTTTGGTCGCTTCAGCATATTTCTTTAGCATCTGTAATAAAATCTGCCTCACTAATACCTGTACTGTTTTTTCTCTTTATTCTGTATCCCCAACAGTTGCCTAGGTGTAGTGGATGTGGCTTATCCATCCTCCAGTTAGTAATGATTTAATGGAATAGAGAATGCTTATACAGAGATGCAAAAATGCTGTATGAGCACTTTGCTTGGTTTTTTATACAGAATTTTATTTATAATTCCACTTTGATCCTGAAGATCAAATTAATTTTAAGCAATCCTGGCAAGAGTTTCTGCAGTATTTTTTGCTGACTTCTTTGTACAAGCACTTTAGTAATGAGCACTGGTTACTCTTTTCTGAATAGATGATGACTGAAGAAAATAATGTTTTTCTACATGTCATATGCTTCCTATTGTACCATCCCATCATCCTTCAGAGACCTCTGTGCTGTGGCAACTGTTGGCAAAACCCCTTTTAGCATAAGCTAAATGCTGGTGTAGGTGGGACTTTAGGAAAAAAATAATGTGTCAGTTGAGGACACTGGTAGCAGGTAGATCTTTATCAAGGACCAGGGCTTAGGTGCTCTGCAGGAGATGTTCTACTCGTGTGTGACTCCTAAGAGACAGACTTCCTTTCTAGGCTTCGAAAATGCCAAATGAGCGGCAACAGGACAGAGTGGCTCCTTTTATCTGGAACTTTTCGGTTCCCTGGTAATGCTTAGACTTTTGTATCAGAACTTACCAAAAGCTGTGTTCTGCTGCTGTTAGGAGCTGTGGCTGAAGCACACTTCCTCCTGTAAACATTTCCCTTACTTGGTTTTAGGGTTTTAGCTATTGACCACTCTTCCCACTTAGGTATGACCAACTCTCACCTAATTCACATCCCCAGGAAAGCAGGCTCAGAAGGTTACTGGGAAGAAGGGAAATAATTTGATCATGAAAAGAAAGAGGTGAGGCAGGAATAGTTTTTCTTATTTTTTGAATCTTGCTGCCAAATTGGTGCATAATTCATTGTGCAAAAGGTTTTGCTTACTGTTTGCTGTTTTCAGGTTTGTGTGTTTGTTTTCATATTGAATACTGAACAGAACCTATTGCTGCTGTTAGAAGGAGATTTGTGTCTACCAAAAAGGAATCCATAATGTTTTCCTTTACTCGGAGATTTCTTGAATGCTAAATTGCCTGTGTGCATACTTCATAATGTACCATATGCAAATATTCTTCAGGAATTGATACTACCACTTCAGTCAATATTTTCTATGTCAGAACTGTATGTTTCCTATACTGCCAAGAATGTATATATATCTATGAAGACTTAAGATTGTATCTTTTTGAGCAAGCCTCTTTCTTCAACCATCTGAAACTTTCTTCCTGTTTCTCAAGTTTTCTGCTACTTTATTAGACTCCTGTGTTATATTGTGTACTTTTTGTATCAGTTGTATGGCTGTATTTCTTCTTTCTCTCATTAAAACCTGTTCTTCTCATCCTTCTACTGTTCTGCTTCATATTGGAAGTACATCATATCAAGTAACCTGATCTAGTGTAGTGGGTCAGCCTGAGGTGGATCCAGACCAGTCCTAAAAAGCCAATCATTCAGACTTCTATTACATTGTTCCACTGATCCCAACATGTAATCAGCTTTATTTTATTAAGCTTAATTTTGCAGCATAGTCTGTACTTTTATAATATAGCAAATAAGTAACCTGGAATGGGGCTCCCAAAGGTATAAACAAATGCACAAGACACAAAAAATGTACTGAGTCATGAAGCCCGTAAGTCTTATGGATGGTTGTTTCTGCTTACATTTGCTAAGATATTGGTGGGCTTCCTGAGGGAAGCAAATTTTGAGGAGAGATTTGGAAGACGATTCCAAGGGCTATTTTTTCCTAGAAATATGGCCATCAACTTAAATCAGTCAGTTATCTGTGCCATCTCCATGCTTAATTCGTCTTACAGGTAAATGAAGAGTGAAAAAATGAATGCAGGTTATGGCATGTTTGCTTACTTCCATTAAAGAAACAGCTGATTTACAAACAAGAAAATGCCATCTGACAAGAAATCACTCTATGAACAGATAGAGAAATTTATAGTGCTTTTTTTATCCTCCCAGTGAAAAGAAAATTTTTCAGTGTTTCACTGATGCTAATTCCTTTTTCAGCAGTGCAGGATCTTCCCTAACCTGGAGCTCTCAATACAATTGTATTCAGGAGGAAAGAGTTCAAAGGTCCTGTCAAGTGGGACCAAGGCTTTAAAAGAAAGGAAGTGAACAGATCATGCACATGCACCTGTGTGTTGAGTATCCAGCATTTTTTGAGGCTGGGAGACCATCTGGCAAGATGGGAAAATACCAAAAGCTTCTCTCAGAAATTTAAGGATGAAGTTAATCTCATTTCAGCACCAATCTTTATAATTATTGTAGAGTATGTGGAATTAGCTATGTCACCTAGCCTTGGTTTTCACACAGACTCTTCATCACCCTCTCCTTCATTAAAACTACTCCTGTGCCACAGTTGCACCTATGCATGAAAGAACCCCATGGAATGTCCCAGTCCATTTAAGGATTTCTTGTCATGGTGTTGTGGTAGCAAGAAGCAGAAACACACATGTAGAATAACCATGCTGGTTCTGACCACACCTCACATGGGTTATATGTAGGTTTATATTAGGCAAATGCCTGTCTGTGCAACTGCACACATTTGCCATTTGCTTCTTAAGTTGCATTTAGGGATGATGCCACAGTGGAAAATACTAAGGTAAATTCTACTGCAGAGAAGAACTAGCACAGGGAATTCTACACGCCAGTGTAGTCTTTTCAATCACTCACAGAAGTGTTTGCAAAAACACCCAGCCTAAAGCTGATCTGTCCAGACTTCAATCAAGAACACTTGACTTGAAGAGAAAGTATGATAGGCCTGTAATTAATGCGTTTGAAAATGCTACTGTTAATTATCTGTTACATTTAATCCCTGACTTCTCTACCACTCCAATAATTGTTTTGTGGCACATGAAGTGACAAGCTTTCTTCAGAGATGAATGGACTACAACTATAATATATGCCACTGTTTGATATAAGTGAAATACATTGTTTTGTTAAGTTAAAAAGAAGTCAAAGAAAGAGACTTTCCATGACCTGTCTAAGCTAGCTGAGAGCAGTTAGCAAAAGACTGCTCAATTAACTTTGGCCTATAGTCCGTGTTCCTCTTTGTTGTCACTGTTATAACCTGCTTCTTAGCTATTAACAGTGGCTTAATAGATCATAATCATCATTGCCTGCATGATGCATTGGTTAAATCAAGAGTGGAAAACAGTGACCTTGCATTCATTCCAGGCACTCAGAAGTTTCAGTTTGATTACTGGCTTGCATCAGCTTTAAATTGAAAATAATTATATGGTTCCCAAAAGCCATGTAGTAAATAAATTGCAGAAGTTGCAATTACTTCCTTTTCCTGCCTGTCTTTATTTCTGCTTTGAAAACTTCTATGAGATAGCCAACTGTTGCAGCACATGCTTTAGCTCCTGGGAATGCTCCCTCCAGGAGCTGTATGCTCAGTATGAGGATGTGAGGTATTTGACCATCTCCTGCTGTTTCTCTAGGTTATGTTTCTAAAGCTTCACTGCAACTATTAAGGAAATGAAGAAGCTAACTGCTAGAAGACAGCTGTCTAAAGTAATTGCTCCTTTAATTGCAATTTAATTTTTATGACTAGTGCTAAAATATAAATATAACAGCCCCTAAAACAAGTAAGCGTTGGTCAGACATACACAAAGAAACAGGGATAAGTCCAGGGCCTTCCTTTCTTTTCTTGTTTCCTCCTTGACAGTAACCACCAGTAAAGATTGTGTAACTCAGCAGCTGGGTTTAGACAGCCCAAACTGTTGAATGGGACAGGAAGGAATATACAAGATGGAGAACTTGTAAACACACCAAAAGTGTCCAAGTACTTTGATATTGAGACTGCTGTACTTGCTGCTCTGAGTCACAGCACTTTCTATTTAAGAAACTAAACAAAGAAGCCAAAGGTCTCAAAATTAAATTATTCAAACCAATGCTGATTGAAAGTAAAATACCTGAACGTGAAATCACTTGGAAGTAACCCATGTGATAATCACTCTTTGTCTTAGCTGTTTTTAAGATCTTTAGTAGACTGGCTGTACCCATTGATAATAGAGTTGGCAAAGAGCAGCTTGCCTTGGATGAACATCTGCCAAAGAAGAGAACAAAAAAATTACTGAATTGGCAAGAGTAACCTCTTATTCTAAATGAAGATGATAGATTGAAAAACAAAGAGGGTTGTTCGGTAGCCTGACTGGCAACTTTATGAGGGCTTTAAGCTTTCACCTTTCGCAACTTTTTTGTATAAAATATTTAAGAATTAAAAAAATAAAACTCCAATTCTTCCAGTCATTCCAAGATTTCCAAAACAACATTTTGCATGCTGCTTCATGGACTATCAAAACTCACTATAACATTCCTGGTAACATTCCAGTTTAGGTGTGTCATAATATAACATATTTGAAGATGAACACAGGAAAGTACCTTAGATATAGGAAAAAACAACTGTTTGTTTGGGTTTTCTCTTCATATGTAAACAAAATATTTTTCTTTGATGCGTATTTTTACCAAGAAGAAGTAAAGTAGGATATCCTGCTTCTAAACTTTTGTAAGTAGCAATGAACTTGCGTGTTTAAATGCTCTTTTAGGAAGCTTTTTTAGAGAAGAAAGGTGACCAAGGTTATTTTGACAAGTGATTATAAACCTATAGGAATTAACTAGGCTTGATATTCAAAGCCCCAAGTTTTCAAAATGTGGACAAAATCTGAAACTTCAGCAATTCTTTCTCCCTAGAAAAGTGAACCACAAAACCAAAGCTAATTCAGAGCTGTTCAAAAAGATTCAGAAACATTTCCCAACTATTATTTCCACAGTTTTGAACTTGATTTTGGTTCTGAAGTGAATTTCATGATGTTTCAACCATTTGAATGTTTCCTGGAGCTGATATTTATAGATTACTATCACATTATGACACTCTGAACAAAGTAGATGAATTAGAAGCCAAATTAGGTTTTGTGCTAGAATTCTGAAACAAGTTGGATTCATAATGCATTTTGTAGTAAGATGTTAACAAATGAAAGGAGCCTTCTGGATTTTTAGAGTGTTTCTATTCGCTTTGAGTTTTAGTATCACACACTAGTCTATGTCCCCAGATTCAAAATTACCAGAGCAAATTCAAATAAGAGAAATAATTTTCCAACATATTGCAAAGACTGTTCCACACAGCTGTAACATATGGATGATGTCAGACTTAAGACTTGAGGAAAAGCCTGCTGAAATACTAGATACAAGAAGGAAGGTGAGAGCAATAGCCTTTTCTAGGTTAGTGACATAGTTGGGCCAGATTTTTGCTGATATGAAGGCCCATGTCGTTGTTCTGGAGGTGTAAAGGAGTCTTTGTTTCAGAGAAAATTGGCTGAACTGAATTTGAAGGCTCATTTAAGCTGATGTACTATCCAAAGCTGCTTGTGTTGTGGGATGTTCCCGGTGTGAAACAATTGGAAAACTCTGCCTTACTTCAGGGAAGCTCTCAGCTTGCTGGACTCCATGAATACTTCAGGGTAATGCTTATTCAAGCAACAATTGATGTATTATTCACTAGAAGGAAATCCAGAGGACCACTGAATTGCCTTCATCTTACACTCATACCATTATGTGTTAATCTGTAATATAACCAGTAATGAACATCACATAGAACATGCTTTTACTTATGGGTAATTGAGAGGGGAAGAAAACATATCATGCATTTTTCATTGTCATAGGCAAAAATTATTATAGCATTGTTTTATTCAACATTGAAACATTTTTCTTTCAATTGAGTAGCATTAGTCTCATTACTATGAAGAACTTTATTTACCTGTGTGAGAGGAACACTCAGAGCAGTGCAGATTTGGAAGTGATGAGCAGTTACATCAACATAATACGGGTCACATTATGGCAAAGGTCCTCATTTCTCTGTCCTCTTGTTTAAATTCACTGCTGGGAGCTGTGTCAGCATCATAATGAAGGGAATCCTATAAGCTGTCCTTGGGGTACAGTTTTGAGTGTACATCAGCAAGTAGAAATGACACTAGCACTTGGCTTCAGCTACTGATTCTCTGGCTACATGGACCCTTTTATGTCTGTATTCTTCCCCTTGAGGCAAATTCTTACTCATTTATTCTAACTTTCCTTACTCCTTCTTGATTTTCCTATTCTTATTTCATTCTCTTCCTCATATCTTGTACTATGCGTCTCTCTATGTTTTTTTTCTTTTTGATAATGCCTCATCCTGCTTCCCATAACTTCCCCTTCCCTCCCTTTCCTAATTGAGTTTTTCATTACACAGATTATCCAGTGTCTTATTTCTCTGTCTCTCTTATCATTCTCCCTCGGTTCTGCATGTCCTTTTCTTGCCTATGGTGAGAGCACAGAGAACATGAGAGGAAACCCCCAGCCACTTTCCAGCCCAGCTTATTGCCGCTGCTCCATACGCCAGGGATTTGCACTTTGTCTTGGTCCTCATGTGTAGTGTCATCCAACTGAACCTTTCACTGCCACATGGATGAGGAAGCCCCAACACTGCTCCCATGTTGGCTTTGTAACCATGGGTATTATCCCACTGCCAAAACATGGTGGAGTGCACACTGGTTGTGTTGTTTCATTTGGAGCTCTGTGTGGTTAACAATGGAAATGATAACAAGCAGATAGGGAAGCAACTCTCTGTCAGTATGGGATTGCCTGCTTTGCAAACAGCACTGCTGTTCTCTGATATGTGTGGTCCATAACTGTACAAAATGAAGAGACTGATAGAGGGGGTAGGTACCTCTGCTCCAAAAACCATCTGATGCATGAATGCACAATGCATTGAAACTTTTCTAAGTGAATATAAATGAGAAGGCTGCCTCTGGCATTCACCATTGCTGTCAGAGGAATGTATGCCCTTCCATTACAATTCACCTGGTTGATTCTATGATGTTACGACATGGAGGAATTTCATTATTCTTTCCACCACAAGCAATCAATTTGTGCCTTCAAGCATAAAATTCAAGTATGCTTGAAGCTTTGCTTTGCTCACATAGTATGTAAATGTTACTGGTCAACATTTTCCAGTGTTTTTCAGGTTTCTGTAACACATGACTATCAGAAGCTGGCATTTTATGGCTTAAGTAAAAATTTTACCTTCTACAGGACATCTTTCTGGCTTCCTTCACCTCTAAAATACCAGGAACTTATAAAGTAAGAAGATTCACTAGCAAGTAGCTCTCAAGGTCAACTTTTCTCAGTAAGTATAAACTGGCATAGCAAAGCTTTCACTCCTACTGGGATAAATTTAATCCAGAGTGTTTTAAACCCCAGGTCTTTAGTAAAAGCTGAGAGATAAATTTGGATGGTGGCATTTGGGGGCGGGAGGAAATTTTTTCTCCTCTCAGAGCTAAACATAGTTCTGGCAAATAGCCCCAGACTGAAATTCTTGAGAGAGTCATAATAAGCAAGCCAGGGCAAAGAGGAATGTTTTTTTCTCCCTGACTAATTCTTCCACATAAAAAGGTGAAAGGTCAAAGATGAACTTTAATGCAAATGAAATTCTGAACTTCTGTGCAGTAACATGTCAGAACATTAAAAAAAAAAGTCAAAATAAAAAGTGTTTTATTGTTGGCAACAGTAGGTTGGTTTTATAAGCATATATATCTTCATCCTGGTTTCTTTTAACTTTTGGGAGAATGGGAACTTTGAGATATTAAATGCAGACATTAAGCTATGCACAGTAGGGTTTTTGTGAGTTCAGCCCAGCCCATGCTTTTCCTCTTATGTGTCCTTCTGCATCATTCCAGCTCGCTAAAGAAGTCAATTAGGGCTGTCTTCAAGTTATCACAAGTTCTCTTTCCCTAGCGTTTTTTGACCGAGACGGTCATTCTTGAGGTTAATTTCCTTCTTCCTTCTGTCGAGGAATATTTCATGTGGATTACCAAACTTCACATGCTCTTATCATAAAAACAATTCTGTTGATTCAAATTGCTCCTTAGAGAGGTAACTGGACAAATTCATATGTGCATGTGCATACACATTCAGATGTTCAATTAGAAAAGATTTGCTCATGCGAAAGTTTATTTAAATTTAATCACTATAGCTGAAATATATTTAATGAAAGCTTTGTTATTTCTTTAGGTTTTGTAGCACCACCCTTCTTGGGCTGGTAACATACAAACAAGAGAGCTGAGCTGTGCTTTTCACGTAATAGGTTATCTGTGCTGGTGATGATGACATACAACTTTTAATCATCATGGGGTGTGCAAATAGCAATCTAACCTGGGAAATACAAAGTATAACTTGTAAGTTCAGCAATGCTGGAGTGGCCAGATGCATAGCAACCAGCATGAATCTGCAGGAAAGCAAGAGGAATGGCCAGTGCTCCAGAAGATATGACCTATAAAGAAGAGTTGCATAACCTGGGCTTTTTTAGCAGACACAAAGATTGAGTTCAGGAGTACAGTTATGGGAGATAGAAAATGATATAAAAATATGGCATACTACAGAGAGAACAGTCTGTTCTCCATGTCTATGTAAACAGAGCAAGACAGAACAGGTTTTAACTGTAGGAACTAAAACTAGATAGGAAAAATTGCCAAGCAATAAGAGAATAAACCATTCAGATGTATTTTTGTAAAGATATTGTGACTTCTCTATCACTGACTCTTTACAAACAGCTTAACCAGCAAGAGTGGATTTCAACTCACCCGAGGCTGAATCCTACAAAAGAGAAACAGGCATTTCCAGCATATGATTCATTTGACCCACTTCCACTGTACATTGGAAGGAGATGAATTCCATGGTGGAAGTGCCTGTTTTTCTTCAGGGGCTGTGAAAGACTAGAAAATCAATTCAAGTCTAAAGGTCTGTTCTGTAGATGTCTACAGCTCTTTCAGGACTGTACCATCTCTTGTCTCTGTAATGCCAATGACGTAGTTGATTTTGTACTGCTAGAAACAGCAAGGCTTGATGACCTCTTTAGGTTATTTCTAGACTATGGAGAAAGTCAAGAACTGTTGTTACAAGTTTGCCTAAAGGCTAACTGAAAACCAAATTGCCTGTTCAGCAGGATGACAGTAACAAAAATTTGCTATTGATTAATGGCTGTTTGACTGAATAATTTGGAATGAGATAGTGAATAACATAATGGTTAATAGGCAAACAAGTACACTATCACCACAAAATAAACAAAATGCCATTCTTAATCAAAGAAACCAAGAGTAGAAGCAGTGTAGATTTCCCTCTAAGTTCCTGACTGGCCTTTTCAAAATATCTTTCATGAACCATAAAACTGACAGAGAGTTGATGTGTATATTGCTAGGTTCTCTGTATAAATAGAGAATTCTACATCCTGGGCTTATTTCTTAAGCATTACTTTTACTGCAGAAAAATTACTAAAAACATTGTCATCTTGATTATCTGCAGCAAAAATGGCAGAAACTATTTTTAATTATATTCTCAGAAGACTCCCATTGAACTTTTGAGTCCAGAAAAGTCCAAATTCACTGGCACAAATTCCTTCCATGCTATTGATAAGCTGCCGAATCAGCACAAAGCATTCAGCCTGTCTCACAATGAGTGCACTTAAGAAGCTGGCAAGGCTGGAAGGCAAATGCAATTACAGAACTCAGCCTTCCTTTAAAGAGTTGTGTATCCTGAGAATCAGCTGAAATGAAATGAATTGGTGTTAACTTTTCCTCACCTTTCTCAGGGCAGTATTCTATTTTTCAAGGGAAAAGTGTAATGAAAATCTCAACTGTAATGTTCCTCATGCTGATAAATTAGCTTGGCTGGTACAACCAGTACTGCTCCTTATCACTATGCTGTCTCCATATTTTCAACCTAGACTCATGTAGGAACAGCAATGAAAAGTTACCAGTGGATTTAAGGAAATCTTTGTTATGTTTCCCATCTCAAACCTGCATAATAGAACACTGGCTGGGGATGGGGAAGTTTGGGATTAAGGTCCAACTGGTATCACCTGACCTTTTATGGGAGTTTGGTACATATACATATCTTGGGGAGGAAACCCATGGATTCTCCTACTCTTCATCCCTGGCTTTGCATCTATGATTGGATGGCTGATTTCCCCACAGATGTCTGTTTATTGTGTATGGATTTCACCACTAATGGCAAATGCAGCAGGGGTTACTGAGGGCAAGTTTCTCCTCTTCCTGTTTTGTTTCCTTTTTGTTTTTCCTCTTCTAGCTTCCTTACACCTTTGGTGAGTTTGTGGCTGGTTTTCACACTTGGCAGTGGTACAAACCAGGCATTCTGCTGCTTGCTGGAGAGGCCTCTGTCATTGTTTGGGATAAATGGAAAATCTGGACTAATGGACCAAATCCATCTGTGCTTACACTAAGTAACACTAAGTAAGTGTCAGTGACTTTCACAGCCCTTGTTGCTTTCTTCAAGCACAGGAACACATTTCCAGACCCAGGGATATGGGTTAGACTTCAAGTTGCTTTCCCCATTATGTCAGTTTGACATGCTCCAGAAACTGGAAAATGCAGTTGTTGAGAATTGTGCTGGTAGAGGTGAATCAGTCACATCCAGAGGTGATTATACATCTAGAAATTTAATCATTTAATGCCAGTGCCCCTCAGCCAGCTCTCATGATATTTAACCATTGTTCCATGCAGTAAGGCACCAATGGGGGAAAGAGGTACCTTGGCTTAAGTTCACTCCTAAACTGGAGCAGCACTGTGTGTATGTAAGCACACCATGTTTTATTATTGTAGGGTTCATATGTTATCCTCATAATTTCTTCACAAATACTGCATGATTATCAAACTGTCAACTATACAGAAAAGCATCTACTTTGGAAAAAAGAGGAATGAAAATCCCATGGGAAACAAAAGTGCAGGAATGTTTGGTGTTTGGTGGTTATTTTAACTCATGACAAATAATGCTTTTGAAAAGTCACTTGCAAATAAAATGTTGGTTCCCTTCTGCCTCCTGGCCCTCAAACACACAGCTCCCTTACATTTTGAAAGCACTGGAATTAAGTCCTGGCTGAAGATCTTTAGATGGGGGCAGGGGGAGAGAGTTGGATTGTCCATATGGCAGGAAGTACATGCCACAGTCAGGAGAAACAACTGCCCCTGGGAGCAACTACGTTATTGTGATGCTTCTGTAAAACCATTTGCTTGAGGCATCCAAGAAACTATATAGAAAGCTGTCTAAAGGCAAATGTTTAATATCATACAGCATTTCTGTCTTGCTTAACATGTTCATTAAAATTTGAACTTAATTTTTTTTGAGGCCATTAATTCCTTCTCTTAAACTCATTTGTATTTATTTAGCTGAACAATAATTTTAGTAGGAAATGAAGGATGGACTCTGTCCTAAGTGTACTAAGAGTAGCCTCTTAATTCATTAGACAGAGAGATAATTGTGTTTAATTTTGAAGGGGTTTTTTTCCGGATCATCTGAGGAAATTCCAAGGACCAGAGGAAATTAGTTATCTGCCTCTAGAAGAAAGCATGTAAAATTAGGTTTTTAATGTAAAAGTAGTTTTTTAATCTTTTACACAGTTTGAAAGAGACCTTCCCCTCCTGGGAACATTAGTTTTGCTTCATTGAGGCTTTACAAATTAAAATATATACAAAATAGTTTGATATATGTTGCCAAGGATGACTTCAGAGGTAAAGAACCTTCTTTTCATGAACTCTGTGCATTTTCCTCTCTAATCCTAAAATTTTACCCCAATTAAAGCAATATCCTTGCACATAATGGTTTAAAAACAGATGTGCAGGATTATACCAAAGGTTCATTTAACTTGTCCACCATCCTGTCCCTGTGAGTGGCTGGTAACTGGGGGAGCAGTGGACCAATATTTAAAAGAAAATCTTTCTTTTTGTGATCCATATCAGCCATAAGCAGTTAACAATTCAGGGCACTTCAATTATCAGGGGATTAACTGAGGGATTTCCTCAACCAAAAGCTGTGTCTGGCCATCACTTTTCACAGCTGCCAACAGAGCCAGCCCTAAGGAATGTATCTAATTCCATTTAGAACACACTTACACTTTTGGCCTCTGCAACATCCTGTGGCAAAGAGTTCCACAATTTAATGATGTGCTGTAAGAAAAAGAACATCCTTTTGTTTGAAATCTGCTGTTTATCTCTTCCTTGGTGTGTCTGATCAATCTGTGCATTCAGAAACAATCAATAATTATTTCTTATTCCTTTGCCACACCATTTTTCCTTTATAAAGCTCTCACTTATCTCATCTTAGCCTCTTTTGTAAGCTACCTTATTTAGTCCTTTGTTATATGAACAGCCATTCTATATTTATATCCCTTATTGAGATGTGGTGAAGACAGTCACATGCTGTGTACCAGAATCTCAAGAATGTTTTATTTACCCTTTGACTAACATTGTGCTTGCATTACAAAGAATGATCAAAAGTTTTCAGGGATTTGTCAATGAAAGTCTTAGATCTCTTACTTCAGAGTTAAAAGCTATTGTATCCATTTTGCATCTTTATGAATAATTCTGATTCTTTTTTCCCATGTAAATTACTCTGTACTTAGTGACTAGCTGACTACTAATTCCATACACCAATTATCAATTAGTGAGTATTGCACAATGCTGGAGCTGTCTGTAATAAGCTTTGAACATTCCAGACAATCAAGCGTGACCTGAAATTTTGTCTTCTCTGGCACATGACAACTTTTTCAGAAATACAGAAAAGGGGAGCTGTAGTCTATCCTAAATGTAGTGACTTCATTCTTTATTACTATTACTTTTAAACTGCAATTGGGCCAGTCCCAAATCTTCAGCAGAGGCTGTGCTGTTGTCCAACAGAAAAGTACCATAGCCTATTTTAGAATCCAGAACTTCTGAATATTATTTATAACTTTGCTTTTGAGCAGCTCTGGAAATTATTGTGACCCATTCCAATTTGTGACTTCTGGCAGAGTTGCATTTGAAGCTTCTTATCTTTCTTCTGGTATTTGCAATATTTTGTGTGCAATAACACAAGGACAGCTGGAGCTGCTACTTCAGGCAGGTTTCCACAGTGCCCCCCTATCCTCAGAGAATGTCAGTATCCTGCAGTACGGCTTTGGTCAAGTGGAACAAGCCAGTCCTGGGAAACTGTTCTGAACTACTATGACTCTTGGTTGAGTCTGTCTGGGAATGGCTTGAAGATGGGTTGAATACCCCCCACCTCACCCCTGCCACCGGAAACAGCAAAGAACTCCATTTCTATGGGATATTCGCTCTATGAGCTGGAAGGCCATAGGAATCATAACCTGGTGAAACAGGCTTATGGGCTGATTATTTACCATCTGAGGGAAATCAGGACTGTTGATAGGAAGGACTATTAACACATTCCTTCTAAAAACAAACTCCATTCTTCCTCAAACAACAGTTAGTTTCTTGTTGAAGCAAAAGAACCTATCACCTTGCCTTTATCATTCAGCTTTTAAAACAAGCAGTAATTTCACGATTATAAGCCGCACCATTTTGACTAAAATTTTGGTCCGAACCCGAAGTGCGGCTTATAATCAGGTGCGGTTTATGTGTGGACAAAGAATGAAAAGTTGCCGACACCTGGAGATGCGGCTTATACTCAGTGTGGCTTATAATCGTGAAATTACTGTAATTAAGACCAGTATAATTAAGTTTTAGGTTTTACTCCTCAAGCATCTTTTGTTTATATCTGTATCAGAGGAGGACTAAAATTGAGCATGTACTGGTAGCTAATCTTTGTAGCAGTGAATTACAAGTAAAGGAAAAGTAAAAATAATAAAATCAACACCAAAGCCAAACTGCTGCCCAAAAATGAGGATGTCTTTAAATTATTTTTTAAAGCAGTTTCTAAGCTGTTCTAAGGATTAATGAGTTTATCAGCCAGAAAAATCACGTGTTATCATGATCTTTCTTTCAAAACTGATAAATTATCTCCATATGGGAATGCAAAAAAGGTAACACGGGACAGAATCAAACAATTTGTTACCTGAGATACTCAGAGCTCTCCATAATGATTTTCATTAGCTGAGGATCATTCATATTAAAGCATGTCCTCTTAATGAGTTTGTAAAACAAGGCCTCAGTTCATTGTGTATTTTATGGAGTATTTTCTCACTTTGCCTCCTTCAGCCTTTTAAACTACATGTAGTAAGTTTGGAAGATGTTTGTTTGTTTTTTTCCCACATTTTGGTTTTACTATTAATTTATCTCACTTTTCCACCAGAGAGGAAAGAAAATGTTCCTAGTGTTACCAGGAAAAGAGAAGCTCTGTGCTTAAATCTTCTCCAGATACGTGTTCTGTGGCGCTATGCACAGCTAACAGATGTCAGATAGGCTGCTGGTGTCACCCAGTGGACAGAGAGGCTGATCGCAGATAGGTGTCATATAGAGAAATTTTTCTTTCTGCAGGTATAGCTTGTTTCCAAGTGACAAAATCAGCTGTAATTTTGCCATAGCGAAGATGACAGGATATTTAAAAGTACTTCTGCTGTATTGCCATGGCTAAAATGTAGAGAGCAAAGACAGGAAGCAGTGCACATTCCTCACCGTCAGTAAGAACTGAGCAAAGAATAACCAAACAACAATTAGCGGGTGCTCTCTTTTACTGGGAGAAAGTAATTAAAATAACCAAGCAAAACAGTGTTTGTCTTGCTGTTTGCGGAAAGGTGTGGGGATTATCAAAATCCAATTCAATGCAATTCTGTGCAATGCGAAACATGATTGCATTTTTGCAGCCTAATAACAGCTTGCAACAGAGGCAAACAGTTGTCAACAGGGGTGAAGAAAATCTGGAGAATCCTCTCTCAGTGTTTCAACAGTAATGTATTTCAAAACATGCAATGTACACCTTGCATGCAAAACTTCAATGGAATATATCACCTATAAATCAATCTCTTGCAAAAAAATTCTACTGTTTCCAGATCATGAAAGAAAATTATCTAAGTACTTAAAACTAGAATCAGTGCATGTTCCATCTTACACGTTTCCCTGATTTGCAGAGACTACTTCTCAATGTTGGAGAATGGAAGGTTTCTCATTTTTTTAAAGACTAAAGCATGTTGTTGAGTGATGTACATCAAGACTTTTTTTGTCAGAGACGAAGCAGAAATGGGGTTAAATGCACAGAGATGGCTAGAGCATATAATTCATACTCCTTTTCTAATGCTGTGGCAACCGGCATGTCCTTCTTACCCCTTGCAGGTGGAATGAGAATGACCTGATGGATTGAAATTCCAGAACTGCTAATAGATAAAGAAGAATCGAGGCTGCTGGGACAACAGTCAGTACTCCTGAAGAGCAAAGATTAGCATTCTGCTCTCCTGATGGCTCAAATGCTTTTAAAATGCAGTCATTCATTTATAATTAGATCACAGAAGCGGCATTGAAAGTTAAATAATGACTGTAACAGTTTTAACATCCCAAAAACCTGCCAGGAGCTATGTTAGTCTCTTTTCCAACAAGGAACCCTTACAATCTGTAACTGTGTCTGCAGAATTAATATTGATTGTATGTGTGGGGGTGAAGGGAATCCAGGCAACCCAGAAGCAATAAGGGAAGTACAGGTATGTGATTAAGTAGGTGGTAAATTTTGCTTGACCAATTAAACTAGTAACATTCCTTCTAAATAAGCCCTTATGAAGTCAAATTTCTTTTTCAAAACAGACAGCAATAATTATTTACACTGTAAGTTTGATGACAGGGGCTTCTAAATGTCTCAATTTCTCTTTGCAAATCTATTTAACTCTTCCCAGCTAAACAGCTCCTCTGATTTATAAAGCTGGAATTCATAGTTGCAAGCATAGGGGAGATAGCTAGCCCCTGTGCAACTTTTTAATAGATTTTTCATAACCCTCTGGATCACAGGCTTTCAAAATCTTATGCTCCTACCATTAGTGGACAGGGGCCAACTGGACCAACAGGATTTAGCCCTTGATTCTTGGGGTAAAAATCCTGTTAAGTGCTGAAATGCATGGGAATTCTCTCAAAGATTTCATGAAGGCCAGAAGGTCACTTCTTCTACGCTAAGTTTTAAAATGCAAATCAGAAATGATAGTTGCTATGTGACCAGTTTCTCAAGAACTGGAAAAATAAGACACTGTGAAAGAAGTAATTTGAATGCCTTAAATGGTACTGAAGCTGCATGTATGCAGACTCAAATCTTTTTAACATTTAAACTTAAGTGCAGCTCCACTCATACCTACTGACAGATGGAATATTTTGAATACAGAAGTCACTGATATTTACTGTTGTGCTCCTCTATGTCAAGATGATAAAAATACCTATTGAGTCTCTACTACCACTTCTACTGTTAACTCTATTGAGAAATTTTCAGGTAACAGACAGCATTCAGGGAACATTGACACAAAAAACCTCATTTCTTGTTTTAAAGTGTTCATCATATTACTTATCTTCTGGTTTTTTTGCCTTTACAAAGTTTAATTTACTTGTATTTCCAGTCTTTTTACACACAGACTTACACAAATAAACTTTGTGCTGTGTATTTCCTTAATACTTGGCCATGTGAAGGGAGGACAGTGTCTTTTATTAAATCACTACTCACTAAGTTTATACTGTAAGGAAAATGATCTGGTTTGAAATTTTCTAGCAGCATGCTTCTGTGTGGAATGTTTTTCCATTCGTTTTTATTAGAAAGTGCTGATTCCTGGAAACCAAAATGTTTCAATAGCAACAAAAAGATACTTTGTCACAATGCTAACCAAATGACAGATTCTGCTCAACTAAAAGCAAAAGCTTCTTGTGGTTACTTATCTTTGGGTCTCACAATGCCACAGAAGTCACACACATACCACAGTTTCCTGGTACTCTGCCACAGAGTTCTCAGATTCTAGGCCCTGCTTTACATTAAAGGATTGTTCAGGATTACTCTCTCAGCTGTTTCAGAACAAAGAATGATGTGAGGAATTAATCTAAGCTACAAATGGCAATTTACTCCATCTTCAAAGATAAGGATTCAATATTTCGTTTTCAGAAACAGGATTTTTTTTAGTAGGAAATTCTAGTGTTTCTAAACTTTTGTTCTCCTCTGGAAATACTTTTTTTAATATGCATTTCCTAATTTCCTGTAGAACACATATTTGGCATTCGTGCCAGTTAGGTATTTCTGGTGAGACAACTTTTTTAGACAGTTTAGCAACCAGATAAACATACAATTATTAAAACATAAAACCTCTTTAAAGTTTTTTAATGTGTGTCGGAAAGCTATCTACAATCTGGTAAAACCCACCTGAGCACAAGGCATACTTCTGTTCTTGTTCTTCCATCATATAGCTGCTTTGTTTTATTTTCACAAGTGTTTGTTTTTTGAAGATGAGACAGACTATTTTGATCTGCTCCTTAAGGGACATTTGATTGTCACTGAGGTGATCATACTCCAGGTGTGGCAGATAGGGAATCTGATGTTTACTTCATCTATACATCTTTCCTTCCTCTCCCATAATTCTGTGAAGCACAGTAGGTTAAGCAGCCTGGGATGTCACCCACAGCTTGTCCCTGCCATGAGAAAGATAAAGTATGAGAGAGAATGTTACCAAGTTAGATTAACAAATAAATCAAGTACAGATTGAAGAGGAGTATAAAATTGTCTCTATAAATGAGAGCCTAGGCACAGTCATCCCCTATTATCTAAGGCGTGCAGTCATCTCAGCATTTCAGGTGTTTCTTAAGGTCTGATGCAACCAGGAGTGCTGCAGATCTCCTGGCTTCTGCCAAAACAGCCTCTGAAATCCAGCCAACAGGAGAAAGAAGGATGTGCTTTAACTAGATGAGCTAACCAGGCGGGCTTTGGTAGCAGCCAAGAGTAGACTTCAAAGGTTACTCCCTAATTATTTGAAGGTCTCATAGGCACCTCTTAGGCAGCCGATTGTAGCATACTCATTCTATATTCATGTGGATGTGTTATGTGTGTTGGTATTATTTGTCTTTTACAAGTGTGGCGAAGACTAATTTGTTTAAGAAGTCCTTTGTAATCTGGGGGGGATTCTGTACGTTGTTTGGTCCTATAAAGCAGGCAGCAGGAATGCCAAGATCCAGAGCCTTATCTTTGCACCTCTGATGAAGACATCATGTCATCAATAAACACCTGCCACTCTGCTCTTGTTCACTCCTCTCTTATTCCTTTAATTTTGCTCATTTTCAGACACTGTGGAGTTCGAAAAAAAAAACAACTATTGATATTCACCCATAGGAAAGGTGTCAAAAAAAGCAGACTTGCCTCAAAGACACAAGGGAACCTTGAGCCACCAAAGATGCAGTGAGAAATCATGTCACCTTTTTCTGTTATGAGAAACTGCTGACACAACATGAGGACAGTAGAGGATTATTTAAGTTTGAAAAGCTACTACTCTTCTTCCCCACATACAATTCATCCCATGCAATGGTGTAATGGCTTGGAGGAATAGGTGAACTACTTAAGTATATGCAGAAATAAACTGCTAGTAAACTCTTGCCAGCAGTGTTTGCATTGGAGCCATCACTGTCCAACCTGAGTTTAAATCCTACACTGTGAATTAACGGAACACAACACATTCCTTCTTTTATTTACACAGAGTCCAGCCATAGGCAGCTTCTCTGATTTGATGTTCCTATTCAGTTAAACAGAAGCTCTGTATGAGAATAACAGTAAGTAAGGGAAGGTTTAATGCCAAAATAAAACAGATGAGCGACTTGCATTAGCAAGATGTGCCATTTCTGGGTGAAGTCAGGTTTCAGAGGACTGCCAAGGGTATTGCAAACCTCCTTCCTTTAATGGATTGAATGAAAAGACATTCATCTGAGACTAGCAGATTAAAATCAAATATAGACCATCTTGTACTTGAAAAGGAAAGGTCTCAGGAAAGATGCTGTAAACAATATTCCCTCTTTTTCTGGCTGCCCTTACATTTTAAGAAGGCAAACAAAGTAGTATGACTATTACTCTAAACAAACTCTGAGAAAGCAAATCTGAAGCTCAGATTTTCTGCATATTACACTTGTCAGGTGGTGGCACTTGAAAGGGTTAAGCATCAGTCAAGAACAAGACACATAGGGCTTGCATCCTCATAAATGCTGATTTAGAGAAGCATTGCTCCCAGAGTTTTTTGGAGACTACTATCAGAAATGTCTGATAATACAAATAATCTTATTTACTAAAATAGTATTTAAAAATCTAATACGGGCATTTTTCCAAACCTTCACAACTGCAGCTTCATTGTTGTTGCTGCTTTTAGAATGTCCTATGAAGGCTCTGAGGTACTGATAAAAACACCTCATTAAAAAAGAGTGTAAATTCTTAGTGTTTGGCATAAGTGAGCTGTCAGAAAAGAACCAGTTAGTGACCAGGTTATTTTGTCTCTCTTCTCCTCATTCACCTGAAAGGGTGAGAGCATGGTTCCTGCTACATGCTGTGAGGAAGAGCATCTGATCTATAAGGAGAGGAGTTTCTTACTTGGGAGTTTGGCTGTTCTCTTTCCTCTTCCCTTGTGATCTCTGCATACCTGAGGTAATTGAGAGAGCATCTGCAGACTGAATTATGCCCTTCCTTAAGGGCTGCAGAGGAAGGTCAGACATTTTCTGAAGGTGTATGCAGTCAATTCCCAAAATACACCACCACTGCTGAAATCAGACACAAAGTAGGCCTTGATTTGGGAACTGAAAGTGTTTTTGCACTTATGACTCATCTACTCTGTGATACAAAATGGAGAGCTGATAGCGAAAGCTAATCACATAATTACAGAATCACAGAAATTTTAACTATTTTTTTCTTCTTTTTAACAAAATCTTGGTTTGCATGCCAACATATTCCCTAAAAATGTTAGAGATTCTACCATGTGACAGTGCGACTAGTAATTTAAATCCTGCAAATAGTAATCTTTTCAGATTTGCATCTGTGAATTACATCTTATATAACTCAGAAGAAATTATTACAAAGATTCTGTGGCTAAACATACTTACTTGGCTACATAGCCAAGAATCAGAAGAATTTTCTCATAATGAACTCTAATCTCCTCTAAATTTCAATTTTTCCAAGTTTGTCCAAATAATAGCAGTTTTGAAGAAAAGTATTTTCTACTATCAGAAAATATGGATGCAAATAACTACTAAATGATGGGTAATGGCAATATAACTGGTTTTAATGATCTCTGACGATGCCATGCTTGCTTAGGGCAGAGAGAATTGAAAGGATTAGCTGGTACCTAAAGATGGAGCCTGGAGCAGGATATGAATTCTGTTGCCTACTGCTCAGCTCCTCATAAAGATGACCATGTCTAGTGTGAGAGAGTTCTTGGGGCACAGAAATTTTCATAGACAAATATGAAAGCAGACACTATCAGGACTCCAAAAACAAGGGTACTAATCTCAGAATCCACCTCCTGGAGAAAGACAATCACCTGCTATGCTTAAATTTGAAGAAAGTATTAATCACTCCTGTTATGATTACTCACTGATTACATTATAATGAAATATTTGCTGGTTTATGGAGTTTTGCTATGTACTATCTTGAACTATTTGGATTGCTGACAGCTGGAAAAAAAAATTAAAGCTATTTTATTGCTATTTAAAAAAAAGGATTATTTGATTTTTGGAAGAGAAGAATATTAATTGAGAGATTCTTTCTGACTATAAGTAAGAAGCACTGTTTAAAATTTAGAGGAAAGATCATGAATAAGAAACAAAGGGAAAAAAACAAAGACAAATTCTGATTTATCACAAAGTTTAGACTGTTTTTGGTGTTTCCAGCTAATCTATCATGAAATTACAATTACAAATATTTAAAATGGCACTAACTACAGATGATATTAAGATGTAAGCAAATATCACTTTCCATATCCATTTTCAAAAAACTGAAGTTTCGCTTATGAGATATACTTTGAATTTTTGTTTCCAAACAAATAAAAGATAGGCTAGATTTTGAATATGTTCATTTAGTAGTTTATCTTCTCTCACTTAGACTGTTTCCTTGCCCATGTAAGCAGAAAGCTGTGCAAATGAGAAGTTGGGAGTTTTTTTGATAAATATAGTGATGTTATTAGTAGTAGCTTCATGGATTGTGTTCTAATACCCAAGCCTATGAGCTATACATTGTGGACATCTACAAGGTGTCATTTAACAACTGAAAAATTGAATTTCCCAGAAGTTCAGGACTAAATCAAAATTCCCCTTCAAACTAACAGTGATTAAACTATACATGTAACTATACATGTAACTATACATGCTTCCTATATGCAATGCATGCTTTTACCTCTTCTAGGCTAAATGGTTTCATACATAACAGTAGGATGGAAATAAAATCTAAACAAACAGAATATTCTTGTACCAGTGTATTTTTGTTTTACTAGGTTCACAGATTTCTTCTGCTTTTCCAACTGTTTCATAAATATATTTTTCCTGACTGGCGAATCACTCAAAAAATCTATTTCACCTAAGCACGTTTCAACATAACTATTAGACAGCCTTTGTCATAAACATGTAGAGTTTTGGTTGGATAGTTAACCTAAAAGGACAGACAGCACACTGCATCAAAGTGAAGACCAGAAAGATATCAATCAGGATTTCTTGGGTCTTCATTCAATACCCACGTCCTACATCACAATAAATGACAGCCACCTCTGAACAGACAGTCAGTATACTTAGTATTTTCTCTGGTAGATCAGAGAATTCTAGATAAACTACAGATAATATTTAACCATCCTTTCAGAGGAAAAAAGAATATTCAGTTGTGTTCTGGCTACACCTAAATACACTGGATGTAGGGTGGTAGAGACTTCATCAAAAATTGTGAATAGAGAATGATTGAATAATTAAGGAAACTAGACTGAAAAAAAGGCAGGAATGGGAACCTAACTACATAGAAGTAACTGTCCCTTTGGGACCAGCCTATAGTAGGTGGACATTGGCACAAATGCACAGGAGTTTATATTTAATCTCTAGAAGTTCTTAACTTCACCAGTCACTGGCAAGGCAGTCAGAACATTTAAAAGGAAATAAACTTGGGAGGTGTATTTTATGAGAAAGCCCACCAATTCAGGAGTTTGCAGAGAAAATATTTTTAGAGAGCCTTCACAAAATGCAATCCTGTAGCAGTTAAAACACACCAACCCTTCCAACTGTGGAAGAGCCGCACCCTGCAGTGGTGCCAAAGACACAGGCACCTTCATGTTGCTACTTGCAGAAGCCAATTGCAAAGCATCCTGCAATCCTCACTGTGATGAATTCATTAACTTTAAAGGGAAAAAAAAAGATTTGCTAACTCCAACAAGCTTTCATATTTATGTTTGGATGGAAGAAGCAGACTGAATTCTCAAAGGGTGATCCAAGACAGTTGGTCATAGGTGAGGAAATCAGCAATTACTCAAGGCTTAAGTCTACAAACATGTTTTAGTGCTGCCATTCCCATTTAAATCCTGCAAAGTTAGCTTGTGGCTCAAGAACTGTGGACAGAGACAGCTCCCAGATCCTTGTCTGATGACTTCTGCCTATAGTCAATGTATTGACACAGTGCATGTTTTGGAAAGTTGTGTTGTTTAGCAGGAAGACCTGACCTCTCCTACCTCTCAAGCCAGGTATACTTCTGAGGGACAGGCTGTGGAGTCAGACATGGACAGACTTGATAAATTCTAGTCCTTGCTTTCCCTTTAACTACAGTGGGTAGGATTTGGAGAGTGTTTAGACCCCAGTAAAAAAGTAACATTTCAGTGCATACAAACTTCTTTCTTAAAATTGTGGTCCCTAAAGCTTTAGCATTGTCTGTACACATGGACCATGAAGAATGCCCTGGTGACACCAAGCAGGGGTCTTGGAACTGTTGCTATTTAATCCAAAAGTCAGTTTGCAGCAGCCTTTTCCAGCCTGTGGCACTCCTACCCATTCAACTATTATGTTCAAAAACGAACAGCTTTACTAGACTCATTAACATTCTCATAAGGCTCCTGAAAACATCAAATTAATCTATTAATTAATATATTTGTTTAATTCCATGACCTGTAAAATTCTTTAATCTGTATTTGGTAACACAAACTCTTTCAATAATTATATGCCTTCAATTTAGCAGACTTAGTAAAAACCAAAAACTGTAGATGAAGCATGATATTTTCGAATATCAAGAAGATTTGAATATGCCTGCAGATTTTACATCAAAGAAACAAAAGTCAGTTTACAGAAAAAAATAAACCAAGTCCAAGCAAGAATATTTGCTTATATGAAACAGTCATGGCAGCTGTTCAGAATTTTATTGCCATTTGTTTGAAGTTATTCCTTTCTATCAGCTGCCAGCCTGGTAGTATGAGCCAAGTAATGAATTGGGTATGGGTTTGGATGCCTGTCATTCTGACAGGGCCTTATGTAGGCCTGGTATAAAATACTAGGTATGTGCCAGTAGCTCTGTAGTGGATAGCAGGAATTTAAAAAATCACTGATACGACCCCTGTAAATACAGGGTTTGTTTACAAACTCCATGCCCGAAGGCATGCTTACTGACCAGGCTCACAAATGTTCTACCTCTGTTTCTGGAACTTCTGCAGCATGTTAGGACCAGTTCTGGTAACTAAAAAGCAGTGAGAGCCTTTTCATGGACTTCAATGAAAAGTGCATGAGGCCTGAAGTAAGGTAAAAAACTGCCTGCTAGGAATATGCCCAAATGCAAAATGAGGAATGGCTTGTTCATTTTCCCAAGCCCAGAAAAGACATTCATAAGATGCTTTCAGCTGGCAGGATGGACCTCTGTTGAAATCCTGAATTAAAACAGATCCAGGCAGTTTGCTTTTCCTCCTTCTTGTCAAGATGCTACTTGAGTAAAACAGAAGTAAAGTTACCCCCTCATGTAGGTGTTGTTGGGAGAGATGTTCTTTGTGAAGGACAGATTGACAAGCGAAGTTATGGATGTCCTGTTCCTGGAAGTGTCCAAGATCCAGGGATGGATGGGACCCTGAGCAACCTGGTCTAGTGGAAAGTGTCTCTGCCCATGACAGGAGAATTGGAACTCAATGATTTTTAAGGTTCCTTCTGACCCAAACAATTCTCTGATTCTACGATATGCTAAAGAAATACAAGCATCATGTTCCCTGCAATTAAGACACCTCAGAGAGAACAGAAGATGTGAAAATGGGAGAAAAAAAAAATGTTGAGAACGACAGCAAGAAAACTAATGCAATAAATATCACCTATGCTACACCTGGCTGGGCATGCCTGCCATCCCAAGGTAATTTCCATTCTCTGACCATTCATTTTTATTAGTCACCAGGCCTCCTTCCTGATTAAGCATCAGTGTTATGCTGTTGTTGTAAACAATCAGAAATATGAAACCTGTTTTTCCTGGTGTATCTCAATGGTGCCACGCAATCCAAGAAGCTCTTTGATGTATGAGTCTTTAATTAAAAATATCCACTTTGCATATCTGTGCCTTCATCTGACTTTTCTCATGGTACAGGCCTGTAAGGCAGGTATACATTTTTATCCTTCTAATATAGACTAGAGTAAATTCCTAGTACATTCCTAGGAGTTTTAAAACACTTCAAAATCTATTGTAAAATTTAAGGGAAGAAAAAATAAGGTCAAATAGCATGTAGATATCACGCATGTATGTGCCCTGAGTTGGCCATTATGGGAACATTTTTATGTCTCTATATTTAATATTCATTAGGAATAATAAGGAAGCTGATAAAATTATCCAGAAGAAAAATGCTGATGTTCAGTTTACAAGGTCTGGTGGACCTGAATCTTCAGAAGAATCACCTGTGTGCTTGCTTTCCCACAAGAAGGGATGTTATTACAGCTGCATTTGAAACTGATACGGAGGATATAGAAAATACCAGTGTTCATCCTGCAGTTTAATGATAGACCCCTTTAGATAGGAGATCCACCCTCAAAATAAAGACAGCTATACGGAAGGGTAAGCATCCAAACAAATCCTTGCAATTGTTTTAACAAGATGGCATATCACAAACTTGGGAATGAATGAAACCCAGTGAAAGAAACAGAACCAGGATGAAAATATAAAACCATGAGCAACACTTTTAAAATCACTTTTCTTTAAAAATGCATCTAATAAGATCTTAAAGACAATTATAGTCTTAATTTCTATCCTTATTAAAAACAGACTAGAAAAAGGAGCTGGAAGAGATTTACAGAAGTCAGATGCATTTAATTAGAGGAGCCAAACAACTGATAGTATTTGGCAGTGGTCACCCAGATATATTTCAGTTCCTTTTCAGGGTTAGGTCAGTAGCCCCACTTTCCCCATAAAGTTATGCCAATTATTTTTAATATGAAAAATCATAATTATGATTGAAAAATACATAGAGCAAACAGCATTTCATAAGCTCTTTTTATGACCTATATGATGCATTGTAGCTCACTGCATTGTGAGGCACTAAGAAGGGGTGAAGGAGACAAGAGTGTGCCTGCAATTTGTCTCTGTGAAATATCCATCTGCAGCTCATGTCATGTATTCCAGGCACCCAGAAGGCTGGTTCCCAATTGCCTGCTGGTCTCCTTTGTATATTTAAATTTTCTAGTAAGCCAAAGTGCATCCTGTCCTCACAACAAATGGGAAGTTAAATTTTCAAAGCAATTTCCATCTAGCTTAGTAATTTTGATAACATAGTGTTTGGTGGCTGCTTGAAAGAATGGTGGCATTTGACTCCAAGAAGGGACTTGTAGAGCGGACAATGTTCTTCACCTCCACCTGACTTGCACACAAGCTAGAAGTGGTGTTTTTCCTCTTACCAAGTCAATATCCTCCAATGCCAAACTCTCCATGGTCTATTCATCTGTCTGAGCAAAATTTGGTCATCAAAGACTCTGCCCAGTTTTATGTGAAGAGGGTAGATGAAAAACAATCAACCAAAATAAACCCAGCCCATTGTTAGACACCCAACTAAGATATGACTCCAGGCTGAAAAAAAAAGTTAGGTTGCACAACATAGCACCTCTGTCATGTCCATTATTGTTCACATTGTTCATATGCTTGTACAGCTTCATGCTCTCTGCACTAATTTGCAGCTTCAAGGAAGTGCTCCCAGTGCACCTCTCTGCCTGCTAGGAAGGCAGATGCTGCCATGTCCAGCTACTGCAAGTTCCAGCTATAGTGAGACCTGAGTAAAGGCTAAATATGCAGGCATAGAAACCCTCTGTGGGAGTTTACAGAGCTTTGGCAAACAGCAAGATGCTCAGAGGACAGCTAAAATGAGAGTCAAGGAGTTACTATTCTCTAGTTTTATGTTTTCTGTCACATGCCTCTGCAGAAAACACAGGGACTAACCACTCTCTATCAGCTCTGGATCCTGGGTATTGGGCCCAGGTGCACATGGATAAGAGAGGCCAGTAACCCAGTCATGTCCTTCCTTGAACAAGCAGGTTGGGAGGAATGAACAGAGCTCTCAGTACAAAATCCACCCACTTGACTAAGCGCAACCTGCTGATCTCCCAATTTCCTCCCCAAGCAGTATCAGCTTTAAGTGGCAGCTTTCTGTTTTGTTTCATCAATGACCTTTCCTTAAGACCTCTCTACAGGGAATTATATGATTTCGCAATCTTTTAAATTATGAGAATCCTGAGGATCTTTGTAAACACTGATGGTAACTATTATTAAATACATTAGTCTCAGATAGAAAGGGATCTAGTAAGATGTCCAAGATCATGCAAGTAGCCTGTGGTTAAGCTGGCATCAGAAATTACCACACTGACCTGCACACACACATAGCAGAGATCCTTTGACACTGAGGAGCAGTCAACTTTGAAAGTCTATCTGATTTTTTTACCACACCTTCACCATCATGTATTCCCTATATCTGTGGTGCTACTCTTCATTGCTATTGTTTATTTCATCCTTCTGAGAAAGAACAATAGTTCAAATACTTTTAAATTTCTTTCTCTAATAGCCAAATTTATATATATTTAAGTACCATGATTGATCTTGAGAAGGATGCAGAGAGAGTTTGAGGCTGGCTAAACTAACCCAAACCTAGGAGGCATGTATTTAGTCCCACCTTTGGCAGACATCCTTTTCAATCAGACACTCTATGTGCACTGTTCTACGTGTATATACATGAACACATGCCTCCAGTACTTTTATCTGTTAGTCCTGAAGCACTTATAAAAATGTGGACATCATCACAGTAGTATTAGGGAAACAAAATCATTAAGGGGAAAAATGAGCACAGAAGCTGGTGAATTTTGAGGTAAGCTAATTCGAGAAAACATCAATTGACAAAAATCAAAGTATCTCTTCCACCAATCTTTCTTGCTGCTCCAATTTTGCCATAAAATATTGCTCAGTATAAACTTTTTGCTGACCAGGCTAAGCATAAATATTTAAGAACACTAAGCCAACTCTCATGGCCCTGACAAAGGAATGTGGTGACAGCATCAGCATATAGCAGAAGTAACATTCTACTTCCAACCCGATGGGCCAACAGGATCTGCAAATCCTTGCAAACATGCTCAGGTCCTATGAAAGGAAACACTTTGCTTGTAGAGAGACCTCATGATCTATTTGTACCATAAAATTTATCTTCAACTAGATGATTAGATCACCTAATTGCAGAGCTTTGAGGAACATGGTAATATGGAAGACCCCGGAGCAGCTGCCCCACAGAGAGTCTCAGGTGTTCTCAGCATTTGGATGAGCTCTGTGCTCTTCTTGTAACAATTGCAGGCCAGGATCCAGAATCCACGAGGGTAAATGACAGATACATTTCAGAGAGTTCTCTAAAACAGGTAATTCTAAGACATAGGTCTCATAGGTGGGAAGACAATAGTGCTCACTTAAATAATCACAATATATTATACTTCCTGTGTAAGCCCCAAACAATAAGCTTTTTTCTTGCTCCTCTTTTTCTTGGCTTTGTAAACACATTACATAGCAATCAGAAAGTGACATACAGAGGCCAGCCAAAAAACACAAACTCCATGTTTTGCTGCAGCATCAATTCTTTTCGACTTTGGGCTACTCAGTTCCCCAAGGACCCAAGCAGTGATAATAACCCATTCCATGAGGAATAATATGCCAGTGTACTGTATTATACAACACGTTGTAGCATATACACTTCACACACGGAAAACTGCTAGATTTTAGACAGCCACTTACTACTAAACCTATTACTATGAATTATGATTTTCCATGTAAGATTAAATCAGAATATGATTATAATTTTGCCAGTGTACAGGAAGTGTCAGTTAAGAAGCAAAATATAATAGTAGAAATTCAGAAACTGTGCTGCAGATACAAAATTATACAAGTGAACTTTATTAACTTGTAAGTAATTAATACTTACAATTACACATCAGAAATTTTTTTTTTTTCATTTAAACCTAGCCTGCTTTGTAAATTTCAACGTTTCTTCCTTGGAGAATTGATCAGGCAGTGTAAATCTTAACTATCCTGATATCGCCTCTATTCCTTGATACTATTTAAGCACTCTAGCTGGTAATCAGAGAATGGCTGAGGTATTTGGAAGCTACCATGCATTTTAAACACTTGGCCAGTTCTGTATGGGGATCCTCCGGGCTGTTAAGGCTATCTTGTACAAGGACAGAAGGCTTAAATGTAAGAAGCATGAAGAAGTCTAGAGCTTGCCCTGTAAGACAAATGTGGTTGCAGCTGCACTATGGGAGATATATTTTACTTTGTAAATTATTCAGAAACAAGAACTTAGTCGGTAAGAGTTGCTGCTGGGCATTCCCTTTACCAAATTAAGAAAATAAATCTGTGATGACAGACCAAGCAAACGGGAGCTCCCAAGAGACAGGAAAGGGTATGGACAAGTTAGTGGAAGCTGGTTGTCTCAACCCTTTAGGTGCTCATCTGTGATTAAGAAGCGGATGCTGCATTTTCAGAAAACAACAGAAGAGATGGTATCATTTTGTTCAGTGCCCATAGAGCTGATCCTCCATGCTAAGATGGACTGCAGCACTTTTAACCCTCACCAGCCAAGGAATTTCAGTTCTGTAGCCCCAGTGGCCTGACCAACTTCAGGGCCAGCATTAGGAAGAAAATGAACAATTTTTATTTTTTTTTAACATGGCAATGTCCTTAAAGAAATCAAAAGATCAGTTTTGATCAGAGTAAGCAGTTCTTCCCTTCAGATCATCAAATCTGTCCATGTTTTAGGCAGAACTAATATAATGCCTTATGAAGAACTTTTCAGTTAGTCCATTAGTTCTCACACTCAGAGCAAAAGTGGAATTGTGTCAAATATATGTGACCAAATGGTTTCCAGCAGGAAAAGGTTTAATATAACACCTGAAAGCAGTTAGTCACCCTGTATTCTATTGGCAAAGAATAGTGGATCTGCAGTGGTTCTGTAGAAAACCTTGTTGGCAGATGCTCAGAGATAATCAGAGAAAGACCAGATATTTTACAAAAGATTATATCCAAAAATCAAGGAGAGTTACTGTTTGACAAGTTCCCCCTTACGTTAATCCACGCTTCAGTTTAATCAGACATTCAGAATCGCTGTTCAGGTATTGCATAATTATAACCACCTCTGCTAAGAGCCATATAACTTTTACCTCTTTCTTCACAGATGTTGGATGAGAGTGAGAAGCTGATTGTGATGGGTGCCTGACTGGCATAATTTGCACAGCAGGAGCTATGGGAGAAGATAGGATCATATACTGAAGGGTGAGTCTGCTTTCAGAAACATAAGGTTGGGGGTTTTTTTGCTGTTGTTGTTGTTTTGGAATTTTTTGGTTTTTGGGGTTCGTTCATGGTTTTTTTTTTAAGGGGAAGCCTGCAGTAGCACTTAGAGAGCTAGAATGGGCTTGACCCCAATCTGTGGTTCTGCACTGAGGATTACTTACACTTGCTGAATGAAATGCTCTGGATGCAAATATTTTTGCTGGCGCAATATGTTATGACTCTATCACTCACCTTGAAAGAGGAGACTAAAAAATGCTTTGATAAATGGTTTGAATCATTGCCCAGTTTCACTGGCTTTGTTCTTCTAAGTGTTTGCACCTCTTGCTTCAGCTGCAAAGTTATTTCATCATGTCCTAAAACACTGCTATGCAGAGAACTGCAGTATAACAAACTATAAAGTGGAGCATGTTGGCCTAATCAGACAGCTGAGAGTGTAGACTTAACAGAAAGTGCTCTCTATCCTTTGGAGGCCAAACATTACAACACAGCACATTTGCACAGCATGACCTTACCTTTACTTCAGAGAGACGTGTTTGGTGCTGTCTCAGGTTTTCTTTTTTCCTTCGTAGTGCAGGCTGCTAAAGCAAAGCTTTTCTTGCATTGTTCTCTTCTGATGGCATCGATTTCACACTCTGTACATTTGGATTCAAGAGCACCACTTTCAACCTCCTCTGAGACTTGGCTTCACCTGGTTCCCACACTTTTGTACACTAGTCATTTCTGGGGCTAATTATGGTAATCAATCCCCTCACTGAGTTCTCCCCAGTTCCAGGTTAGCATGTTACCAGTCTCATACCCAGCAAGGAGCTGCAACTCCTCTCCAAGTTCCTGCAACATGCTGGCAGCCACGGATTTATTCAATATGTTCAGTGTCGAGCTGTCATCTGCCTGTGGGATCAAAGATATTGGGCAGATCCTTGGGTTTGAGCCCTACATTGTGGTTTTACACAGGGACACATCATAAAACTGGATATTGTTTTTCTGTTATTGCATTACTCTTTAAGAAAGCATCTTCATGCCTTTCTGTATGCTCCCCTGTACAGATGACACTCCTGCCTTGAATTGGGCTGAGGAGAAAAAAAAGCTGTATTATTCAGTGAGACCAGTAGTAGTTAAAAACCCCAGAAAACAGTCAGGTTATCTTTGTTGCCACAATCATATGTGAACAGGCAGGCAGCTGCTCTTATGCAGCTGAGATTGAGTCACATTTCCTCCCAAGGAAGACAATCCGAGATGGAGCTTAGAAACACCTGTGCAGAGCAGCATGAGGAAATTCAGGCAGACAGTGCCAAACCAGGACCCTTGCACTGAGAATGTATGCTTTGGACTACATCTGCTGAAGTGCAATACGGTGTAATTTAACATGGTTATTGATTTCTCCTCTCCCATGTAAAATTATTTTCTCTTGCCCCAGAGAATGGTAATCAATAAATCCAAAACTTTCCCTTCTTAGATGTAACATGCAAATAACTTTTCAATGTAATAAAACTTTGAGTGTCTAAAAAGGTCTTCTCCAGTGGCTACCGATTCTATCCTATTTTCTGTTGGGCTTCTTTTTTTTCCCCAGTTTGGAAACTGCGATGTTCCCTAGTTTTGAGAGGGCCATATTTATTACAATTAGAGGCCTGCCAATGTGGAAGATTTCTTAACTTTTTTTTTTTTGAGTTTTAAAATCTAAAATACAAAGAACATTTACCAAGAAAAGTCTTAGCCTTCAAGCCTTTAAACACAAACAAGCTTAGCTGTAATCACACAGTCACCCTTTCCAGTTTCAATGGTAGCTTCTTTTATTCTCTGAGTGCACACAAATAAGTTCATAAACTGAAATAATCTGGAGCAAATTTCTGAAATTCCAAAGCAAGTTTTGCAAAAGAATGTTTGTCCTTGGAACAAAAAATACCAGTTTAAAGCAAATCTGATGAGATCTGAACTTAAAACCCAGTTATCCTGGGGAGTCACACTCCAGAGGAATGCTGTGAACACTTTCTCCCCATACATTAGTCAGCAGACATGAATTTCATGAAATCCACAGAGCTCTGCACCCAGCAATGTGCTATTGTTCAGTCCAAGCTACAACAGTAGAACAAAGCATTAGAACAGTACAACAAAACAAATGTGGCATTATATAGCTAGCTGTTCAACGTTTCAACGTTTCAAAGTTAAATATATTAAACTCATGAAATGCTGACAGCAAAAATGAACATTAGGTACCACAGCTCAAGGAGGTGGGTTAGATGTAGGACACTGCCACCTTCCCACTTTTCTCTCTCTGCTCACACTGCATGGCAGAGTGCCAGTTCTGGCCCTGTGCTTCCCCTGCCTCTCCTGCTCTGTCATGGCCACATCTACTTCGGGGGTAATTTTTGTGCCTTCCTTGAAAAAGTAGTTGACAGAAACTTCCTTGCTCCCATCACTAATGGTGTCACATCATTACCTGGCAGGGGGAAGATCTATAGAAAAATGCAAGAACAGGTCTGGTTTCTTGCCTTTGTCTTTCATTCTAGTTTTCATCTACAGCAAAATGAATGACTTTCTAATTTAAGACTGAAGGAGGTGCGAAGGTGAAATAGAAGACTATCCTGGATATAAAAGAAAATACCTGGTGAAAGAAATATACAGGTACTGTCTCCTGCACTGCAGCTGTAAACATTACTTCCACTACTCCCCAAAATGAAGAAGGGGTGGAGCAACCCAGAGGAAAGTTGCTACATCAGCAGGCTGTGGAAAAGAAATTGTTAGTGCTTTCCACCCTAACAGTGAAGCTGAGAAATTACTTTCTGTGTGAGGTCTTAAAAATTTTCTTCAGATAAGAACCTTCACTGTATTAATGGGAATACATTAATACTTCAGTGTATTAAATTATATAAAATTGATTACAAATCTTAAGTTCAAAATATAACTTTCTGATAATTTACTAAAAAACTAGGGTTTTCAGGAGATATGACCTACAATTATTTCTGAGGATATACACTGTCTCAGTTTTTTATCAGAAAAAGAAGACTGCTTCCATCTGCAGTTACGACTCAGTGAGTACATCAAGAAACATGTTTTTATTATTAAAAAAAAAAGTTCTTATGACTCTATTATAAATAACAAAAAAATTATTTAAAATCAGCAGTCTAGGGACCCTGGGTTCTCTGTAGCCTTTCATCCCTTACCAAGACTTGACACAGGCACAGAGATGTGGTGTCAGGGACACGCTCACTGCAGCATGTCCTAATGTATGTTTCTGCACACCAGCCTAATGCAATAGCTCCTTGTCACAGAAATATAAGGAGTCTTCCTGAGGCACTGAGTTGTTTTGTCCATGTGAATCTTGCAGTTTAAAAGCAATTTGAAAAGTAAGCTCTAAAGAAGGCCATAAGCTGACTTATATTTCACAGCATGCATCTATTAATGCAAACTGAGAAGTATTTGCCTTGTCCCAGTCTGAGTATACACACAGCAGTCTGTGCTTCTCACGGTGACTTTCACCACTTAGAGAGATGAAATTTGCTTCTTTTCAGCAGCACTCACACATCCCTTGAAACCTGTCTTCCAAGGGACACAGATGTTGGGGTACCAGCTGAGGCAATGCGGTATGTTTTGATTAGGGCTGACAAGCTGTAATCTAAAAGAAAGAAAAAGCAATCACTAAGGAATGTGGAAAGAAGTCCACAGTGGACAGAGTTAAATGTGAATTTTCTGTCTAGTTTTGCCACTTTGATGTAGATACTTCATCTAAGTGATGAGAAAATTTTAGATGGCTGAGGAAGTACAAGAATCCTTTGTCCTCAGCAATGGGTGACAGGGAATATCTTTCCTTCTAGAGTCCATAAAAAATATTTGCTGTCATACAGGAAACATTTTCCTTGTCTACTTCCAGCATTTAGGCCTAATATTAAGCCTCTAGTCATAAAAATGTTCTCATTGACTTTGGTGAATTTTTACAGCTGAGTAAGGACTGTAAGTTTTGGCCCTAAGCTAGGAAAAAGAGTATTAAAGTGTCATAAACACATAAATAATGGCACCAGTCCCAGAAATACAAACAGAAACAAATATAACATTCCGCTGTTCAACACTTCTGGGGGCTGATACAGGCCACTTACTCCCTATTTGTCCTTGCTCACCCTTTTTCCAGGATTAAACCACAGCTGTCAGAGACAGCTCCCACACTCCATTCCATGCTATTTCTTGACACTTACATACGATTTGAAAACAGAACACGAAAGAAAACATAACACACCCTAAAAAAGAGTCTTTTTCTGAAGATCATAAATTGGTTTGCTTGGAAAACAGTGCAATTGGCGCTCTCTCCTCAGAAGAAAAATAAGAGGAGGTGACTCTCCGTGTTGTCTTTTAGGAAAGTGTTTCAAATCCTGCTGAATTTTTGGACTGCATTCAGCCCTTCCCTTAATTCCCCAGCTACTGCCTGCCTTTGTCTGGGAGGCTGGTTAAGAAAAATGAATAGTGAGAAAACAAAAACCTCCAGCTAAAAATGGTATCACAGGTCTCTCCTGGCCTATGGTCTGGCCGATACTTTCACCTTATCATGCTGTCTAGTACAGCATGCAAGTGGGAAAAATAGCATCCATTATATAATGTGTATTAAATGCTAGGAACAGCTGACTGGCAATAATAGAAGAAGGACAAAAAACTGTGAGCTGGTAAGGGCATTCTACAAGATATGTCTTTGCATCCATGAGCTTGGATCCTCTTAAGAGGAGCCAGATGGGGAACATTGAACCAGTTGTTGGCCCATTCATGTTAATGTTTGCGCTGTCAGTGCAGTCAGGCCAGCTTCTTGCTCCTGCTTTGCAATTTTTTTTACAGAGCATTCCTATTTTTGCACATTGGTTATCACACTATTCCCCTCTTAGTGATCTCTTATATATTCTTTTACATATGGTACTAATTCTGGGTCTGCAAGTAGCATAACCTGGAAAATGCTTAACTTTGCTTTGTCCAATGCGCCCTCTTTGCTGAGAGCCTGAAAAACACAGCCTGGGTCCAGTAACACTATCTCAGACTGTAGACACTTGGTTAATCCTACTTCTTCTAGCTCACTCACAGTTTGCTTTCACTCTGCTGGGTTTTATTATATTCTGTGTTAAGTGTGACTCCACTCTACAATTTATTTTCAACCTACTTTTTAAAAGAAAGGTTTATGCAAAGGCTGATTTTCAGACAAAATTGGTGGAATAACACACCTAAACATAATGACACTTGGACACACTTTCTAAAAATCATCAGCTGAGTAGACAACAGCTGCTCAAAGAAACGTCCCCACCTAAACAGAGACAGGCCAAATTGCTGAACCATGTGGCATAAGCCATCTCTCCCTCTCTGTTGGGTTACCACAGTGACTACGAACGGTGCCAGAGTCATTATGGGGAGGAAAGAAACAATGCTCTGAGAAAACTGCCTTTGTTAGTTAGCTGATCACAGAAACATTTATTCTGTTTGTGAATTTTTTTCCTCTGACATATTTCCAGATCTCATGTTTGCAACTTCTGCATGAGATGTATTCTTACTTTATCTGTCTCTGGCCAATATCTCTCCTTCTGTCTTCCCTGGGCTTCTGTAGACTTTATGGACTCCTTTATCTGTCACTTCACTTCTAAAGTCAACAAAATCCATGGTCTGGCAACCTGGCTGTTTTGGCACACACCACATCGAATGGAACAGGAGCACAAGCACTCTTTTTCAAGCTGTCAAAGGCACCAGGGCGGTTAGAGCGAGTGCTACAGCAGTCTGATGTATGAGAGACTAATGGATTAAAGCAAACCACAAAACCACTGCTGTCTGATATCCTCAGACCATTACAGTGCCCAACTACAATAAATGCACAACAGGAAGATGTGAGATGACTCAAAATGGAGAATTCAGGAAATATAACCATTGATGCTCCCCCTTTCTCCTGCCACCATCCACAACAAAACCCAAAACCAAACCAGCTCTGTAGATTCTGCTTCTATCTAATTAGAAAACTAGAATAGAAAGCAATAAACCCAGAGTGTTCTAGGAAACATTAGTGCACAAGCTCTGTGTCATCCATTCTCAGTGTGAAAGCAGCGCTGCTGAGACACTTGCCTGGAGCAGCATGGACTTTGATCAGTACCAGAGCATTAGCTCAGTCTTTTTAAGAGTCCTGTCCTTGCTGGGAACTCTATCAGGTCAAGAATGAGGAAATGCCCATGGGTGTGAGCCAGGAAAGGGGCAGATGGAACCAGCTGGCCTTGATGGGGCCAAGAGAGCAGAATTTGTACCTCAGTAAGGAACAAGGCATTCCCAGTTTTCCCAGGCAAAGACCTGCCTGCAGAAGCATTTTAAAACATAGCAATGCAACACAAGGCCCGTGTTTAACCTTTATATGTCATAAATTATAATGGCACGGTATTATACTGTGTTATATTCAAGTATACCAAGGAGGAAAAGTATTTTTCAGCCAGCATGGTTATACTAGCAGAAAAACGCATGAAAAGTATAAACTCAGTAAACGAATTTTAAGGACTGGGCTGATTTAATACTTCATAAACGGATGCTGGTAATTTTGGCATTTTGCCTCGGTTTTCTACATAGTAGTGGAAATGGGGCAAGGCAGTACCCTTAATCATGTATTAGAATCTTCCCTTTTTTTTGCTCTATGTGACTTGGAACAAGTGATTATTTTTCCCCTTGTATTATTTTCCTTCTGTACACCAGTTATCTCTCATGTAAGTCACACTTCCTCAGTGCCTTCAAATGGCAAAATCCTAACAAACTTACATGCTGTGAGGGAATGTAGCAGCTGTTCCTTCTGAGGGAAAGGTCTGTTTTTATAAGATTTCTTCCTTCCATTTCTTATCGCGCGGGGCAGGCGCGAGCGGCCCCGGCACCGCCCCCACCGCCCCCTCACGGGCCCTCGCGCGCACACCGCCCGCGGTGCGCGTGCGCGGCTGGGGACCCGCCCCCTCCCGGCGGAGTCCTCCGCCGTCCCGGCGTGCCCCGCGCGCACCACAGAGCGTGGCGCCGGCCCCGCCGCTCTCCTGGGCTCGCTCCGTGCGCGCGAGGCGGCGCGGCCGCGGCGACATGGCGGGCGTGGGGCGGGCGGAGGAGCAGGAGCAGCACCTGAACGGCGAGCTGGCCCCCGAGCCCGAGGACAGGGACGGCGCGGCCGGGCTCGGCGCCGAGGATGGCGCCAAGAAGAAGCGCAAGAAGAAGAAGAAGGGCAGAGCGGGCCCCGGGGGTAGGGGCCGGGCCGCGCCGCGACCCTGCGCTGACGGGCTGGGCGGCGTGAGGGGCGGCGGGCCGGCACACCGGGAAGCGGGCGCGGCGGTGGGCGGACGTGGGTGGCTCAGGGGTCCCGGCGTGCGGGTGCGGGCCCCTGTCCCGGCCCGTGGCGGCGGTGCGGGCTAAGGGGGATGCCCACCACTCGGAGGGGACTCGCGGTGCCCGGGGAATGCTGCTGCCCTTCGTCTGGGCCTGGGGGTGTCTTCCCCTCTCCGGTGTGCGCAAGAGAAGCCACCGCTTCCCTCACCCTCTCCCATGCCCCGAGGGGAGAAGGGTGTAAGACTGCTGCTGTAAAAGTCATGCCGCCTGATGGAGGCTCTGCACCCCTCCCAAGTTGTCGGAGAGAGCTGGAGCAAGTCTGGGCAAATAGCGTAAAGGCGCGATGGTTTGGGTTTGTTTTAGCAGGCCATCAGTTAGCGATGATCGTGCTGTGCGTTTATAATTATCTACTGCACGCCCATATTATCTCACAAGAGCAGGCTGCTGCTATGGGAAGAAAAATTAGTTAACCTGGCAGAAAAAAGTAATCAGAAGTGTCAGAGTTATCTGCCTTTATATGCGAGTTTCATTAACAGCACCTGTCACTGTGCTGTCCCACAGCCTTACACTTTGGGGCTGCTTTAAGACAGAAACAAGCATTAGGTTCTCAGGTGTTTGTAGGATGAGTGCAGCATAAGGTTTTTGTAAAGTTTTGGGGGGTATTCGTTACTAATGTGGAGCTAATGTTTTACTGTAAGTTATACCTGAATTTTACAAACAGGACAAGAAACTGATAAAGAAATGGAAGGTGCTCTTGATGATATAGCAAAACAATTGGACAAGCAAGCACTGGAGGAGAAAGAAAAAGATGATGATGATGATGGCAAGTATAACTTACATTTTCTCTTAACGTTTCCAGTTTCAGCTTCATCCGAGACTCCCTTTTAACAGACTGCTTACAGGTGTCTTACTTGGTTTGATTTTGGTAGAGTTTCTTTTTGGAGAGGTGAGATGCATTTATCTATACTTTCTAGTTTTTGTCAGTGGTTTTGCTGTTGCACAGGTGTACGTATAAAAATATCAGGAATACAGGCTTTGTTAAAGGTTTGTATTTTCAAGGCTCTACCTACTGAAGGGAAATGTTTAGTTTGAGATAAGGTGAGCTATAAATCATTCTCACTTGCATTGCCATGGTCAGTAGACATTTGTGTTCCAAATTTTGTCTCTTATTCTTGGCTTAAAACAAAACATACAGAGAAAATTGTAAGGGAGCATCTTAATTAGTAGCTTTTAGAGTCTTTACCAGTGACTTGAAACCTGCTCATCTGTAATTGCAATTTCTCATTAAAATTGGATTGATGGGAGTTTATTACATAGGCTTGACACACACTTTGTGTGTTGCTTATGCTGTGTAGCTGATTTTCTAAGCAAGAGCTTTGAAAGTGTCTATATTGAAATCCAGACTGGGTCCATCTTTTCTGTAGGAATATCTGGTAAAGGTGCTGTGTGTCCTTTGGTTTGATGGATGGTTCTCAACAGAAATGGATATTTAACAAAGCACATTTCTAAAATTAATAATTTAGTTTCATTTTTCTGAATTAGTATATAAAGTTGGCTCAGCACTTTGAGCGGTCTGCTTGGAAATCTTCTTAGTCCCGTGTCTAGAATTTGTCCTTCCAGAATTTCATTTTAATGCGTTGGGTATGGAAGTATTTAAAAATTGAATCAGAGTGCTGAGACATATTAAGTAACGAATTTGTCTTTGACCATTACCAATCTGCAGCATCAAGTTTAATGCAGGTACTCTGCATAGAGATGTATTTTTATGGTTTGTTTTGTGGTAATCTTTCAGGTTATGGAGTTGAAATAATTGCAATATGTGCTTTGCCATCATTGCAGCTTGAGGAAGATGTGTTGAGGAGGGTACTGAAAACTGTATACAATGAAAAGAAATATTTGGAATCATTAGAATAGTTAGAGTTCTATCTCAGGAGAAACAGCAATGATAGTTGCTGATCAAATGCTGTGTTCACTTATCCTTTTTACAGTATTAGCAATTGTATTGCAGTATTAGAAAGCATGAAAAAGAAGTGATGATCTGACTGAACTAATAATCTTCCCTTTTTTCCATGTACGAGACTTGGAGGTGTTTCTAGTAAAACTGATACTTTTGCAGAAAAATTAAAAATAATTAATGTTTTTTTGCAGAAAGCTGTGTTCTTGCCTGTACTGGTTGTCACTATTTGCCATCTTAATTGTTCAGTTTCAGAATGGTTTCTTTAAGACATACTGCATTAGGTTCAAATCCATAAAATACATACTCCCTTTTTTCTTTTTTTCCTCTTGATAAGCCTGTAACTGAGTGGCCTCAAAAAGGAGACTCTATAACTTTTGAACTCTAGTAGAGATTAGGAAGTGCTCTTTGGATTTCCCTTGCCATGTTAAAATATGCTGATATGTAACATTTTTGCGTGATACTGTGCTAGGTTATTAAATGGCTATACCGAAATGATACAAGGTAGGACTTCTGTTTTGCAAAGATCTGAGATTGCTGTACTGGTGACCGTTTTTTTCCTTAGCAACTAAATAACCTGAAGACAGAGTATTGGTCAGATGCAGTAGTTATGTTTCTGGCAGCACAGTTAGTCTGCAGCAGTCTTCAAGGACATGAAAGCATAGACAGGGTTGGTTTGGCTTGCAGTTGGCAGTTTCATGTGCAATGATGTATGAAAAAGCTACAATATGCAGATAGCAGCAGCAACAATATTTAAGAAATGCTGGGGTTTTTTTCCCTTCAGTTTAGGCCTAGCCTTAAAAAAAAAAACCAAACCGAAAATCACTTGGTGAATGAACTCTGGAGTATATCTAATTTCTTTATGAATGGTTTAGGCACTGCTCAAGGTCAAGACAAATATGACAAAGTTACCACATTTAAAGAAGTTTATATGCACTGGTAAGGATTTTTGGTTGCCTGTGAAGTACAGATGGATGAAAAATCTGGTGGTTTGAGACTATGTTGTAGATACAAAGTATTTATATTTGCAATTTTTTTGCAGATTCTTAATTTAAGATACTTAATGCCAAAATGAACCCGTGAGAGGCATGAGTGACATTACTGAAATTTGCCCCAGGTGCAGAATTGCAGCAGTCATGGCATAAAATTACCAATGATATTGACCATATTATTATTGTCATATTATTGCCATCATAAGAAGCTTGAAATCTAGTGACTGGAGCAGCTGGTCAATGCTTGGGTTGGTTTTGTTTTTGAATACACACTTCTTTATAAATGCACTCAAAATTGAATGCTTTGGCTTGATTCTAGAAGTTCTTTTAATTTTGCTTCTTGCTGTAGTTGAAAATGTTCTACATGTAGATGACTAGTACTTATCTGCTTTAAAAAGAGTTTGTGTTTAGGACCAGAAGGTTTAGGTAGCTGATAGCACTTGAGATATTGAGTATGAAGTAAGCAGGCATTAGATGTCAAATGTGAAGTCTGCAGTGTTATTGATACCTCCCAAATGTGGCTGTAAGTGGTGAGGCTGATTGTTGGTGCTTATCTGCTGTGCTCCCTGCAAACCTCCCACTGGTATAGATTCATAGAATATTTGGGGTTGGAAGGGACCTTTAAAGGTCATCTGGTCCAAGCCCCTGCAGTGCGCTGGGACACCTTCAGCTAGATCGCGTTTCTCAAAGCCTCATTCACTCTGACTCTGACTCTGACTGTTTCCAGGGATGGGGCATCTTCCACCGCCCTGGGAAACCTGTTCAGTGTTTGAGTACCCTTGTATCTCCCACATTCAGTGGTTTTACTGAGTGTTGTTTGTGACCTTCCCTGTTATCTCAAGATTAAACTTATCCTGGCCTAGAGTGCTGTCATCTTTACTTCTTTGGGGTCTTTATCTTTCAAGATCCAGTAAGTTCTTTTAGCTGAAGCATCAGAAGATGGGGTGGAAGCAGTAGTTTCTAGCTTTTTGTTAGCTGTTGTGTCTAATACAGTTCTCTCTCATGTCCTTCAACAATTCCAGGCATCTGTTTGCCTGAAATTGAGAACAGAAGAATATGAGGTAGGACTTTCTGAAAACACTTTACCTGAACTCTCTTTATTCCTCTGTTTGGTGATATGTTTGTTGTCAACTTTCAAAACTATTTTCCTAAGTCTTTGGTGTAGGGACTGAAAATGTTGATGGTTTGGTGGCAGCTTCAGGATGTTGTCTTTTAATCCATTAAATTCTGCTGTGAGAGAAGTGTTTCCAGGTAGTCCAGATGTTTTTATGCTTTATTCAAACTTCCTTGGTTCTTTTAAGATTATTTTCAGCTGAGCACTTTCTTTCCTATAGATGGAGAGGGTGAAGGAGATGGAGCAACTGGGAAAAAGAAGAAGAAGAAGAAAAAGAAGAAAGGACGTAGGTATCAAGCACAAAAATACAGACTGTGAATATTTGGTATAAAGTGTGTGCAAATGCTGTTCTTGCAGCTGAAACAAATTTAAGGGTGCAGTTTGTGTTTGTAGGCTAAGTCTGCCCAAGTTGTCTTCTTTCTGGTATCCTTGCATGCCATTGAAGGCATTCATTGGTGCTGAGCATTGGCTAAATAAAGTCTTATGAGGATATTGTGATACAATGTTGTCTTGGTAGAGGCCCAGATTCCAGTTAAGGCGATCTTAAATAGTTTTTGCTGTTTAAGTTTTATAGTTGAAGTAAGATGGCTAGTATTTCCAGGGTCCCCTGTGTAACACTGTCTTGAATTATACTCAACAGCTAAGGTCCAGACAGATCCACCTTCTATTCCAATATGTGATCTATTTCCCAGCAATGTATTCCCAAAGGGAGAAGAATGTGAATATCCACCAACACAAGATGGGTGAGTGTTTTAAGCTTAAGAAATAAATGCTTTCATTTTGACGTGCTGGAAAAAATATTAACGTACAACTAAACTAACGAATTAGTAATACACTTTGGATTTTTGTCTTTTTTTAACTGGATTTTCCAGGAACTGAATACATATCTTCAGGCCAGAATTGTTTGTCTTTCCCTACCCTTTTAATTAAGGTGTAGCCAGTATGAGCAGAATTGCCATGGGGCAGGGGGCCTTGGAGAGCCAGGGTACCAACAGACTTTCAGTAGGCAGTTTGTAAGAAAAACACTGTCTGAATTAGGAGTGAATGAAGGTTTAAAATTCAGGGAGATGAGACACTGTTATGCAGCAGTTTTGTGACCATTGAGATGCCAACTTTTTATTACTTCTTGTTGTTTTGGTAGAGACATCTCCATTTAATTTAAAAGCCTACATGGTATATTCTGTACTTTACTTGTCTCTCTTGGAATGAATATATAGGTATTGTAACCTCACCTCATTTGTAACTCATAGTGATGTGGGAATAATGTGCAATTGCACTAAACAAGCAACAGCTTCCAGTGGTTCAAGAGATCTGCACCCTTATGTTTTTACAGGAGACTTCTGTTTCTTTATGCACTGTTAGAAACTAGGGCATACCAACTTGAATGAGTTTTCCTGATTTATTTTTTTCCCTATGCGAAGTGTTGTGGAAGGTAATATTTATCCTGGGAGAGACACAAGATCACAAGATATGTGGTATAGAACTAGCTTGAATTGAGTGCAAACTTGAATGAAAGGACCAGCTACTACTGAAAACTGTGAAACTTCCCAGGAAATATTGAATTAAAGTTCTGAAAAAATAGTTTAAAACCAAAGAGAGAGAGTAGGTAGATACTGGTATGTCTCAAAGCATTGTCTAGTTTTCAGTGACTTTTCCTTCTGAATTAAATTGCTTTGAAATGTTTTTTTTATTAGTTATTTAAAGTCAATGCCTGTTTCTCATAGCATATAAATAAAATGAGTAGGGGTCTGGTACCCCCTATAAATTGTGCTTCATTTGTATGAGATGAAAATTTGTTTTTAAGAAAGTTTTTTCTTCTTTTTCAATTTTTTGATTTGAACGCAAGGTGTACTCCTATTTATTTATAAATGACTGCCTTGTTTGCATGCACAAGATCAGCATGCTAGTGAAGAGCTTGCACAGGATAGTTCTGACTAGTTCTAGGCTGAGCTGATCCTGGAGTGATTCTTTAATGTTTAAAAGTGAAGCATTTAACATGTGCCATATTCATGAGAATATGATTTAAGCAGACAAGGAAATTTTATAATGAACAGCTTAAACATGTACATAGTTTATTAACAAATAACACTCTTTTTACACCTCTCATACATACCAAGCTCTTGAAGATTAAAATATTTGCTCTGGTTTAACTACTGTTTATTGAAAAGAAAAAGGACAAAAACCATAAAAACAAACCTCCTTTCATAAAAGGATTTAAGTGAGGCGTCTTTTCTGTACTGCGATGTTCTGCTATGGAGGAAGAATACATGCTTCTGTGGAATTTGAAACAGTTTCCTCATGTAATGTGCTTAAGCAAATATGTGCTTAGAGTTCTTCCTAATTTAAATATTTAAATCTTATATGCTACTTAAGTATTTCCTAATATAAACAACTACTTAAATTAGTAGCTGACTTTAATGCCAGGATGTTTCATATTCTGAGTAATAGCTTCATTTTATATATTGGTGGAGCATTTTTGTGCCATGTCTTATTCATGCTGAGGTTAGTAGGGTTTTGTCTTTGATTTTTTTTTTTAAGAGTTGCACTTCTATTCTTAACTCTTGATGTCATGTGCTTTCTAAAGTTACCTCTCATCAACCTACAATTGTGTATTTTGTGTGAGAAGTTCAACTAGGGGTCGGTGTCATTCAAATTTCAGCAAAAAAAAATTTAAAAATCAGATAATTAATACTTCCATAGACAACAGACTAACAGGTTTAACATTTTTATATCTCCAGGGTTTTTTTTGTTGTTGTTTGTTTTTTTAAGCTCATGTTTTTTTCTTCAAGACATGAGAATTTGAAATTATACAACTGGGAGGACAGAAAATAAATAAGCAATATTTCATCATACACCAATTTTGTTAAAGTAGAATTAAGGAATTCTTGGCCTTGCCTGCTTGTTTCTGCCTCTGTGCTGTTACAGAGTCACAGACTGGCTTTTTTTGGAAGGTACCTTGAAGACCAGCTAGTTCCAACCCCCCTGCCTGGGCAGGGGCACCTTCCACAGCTTGTCTGGGCAATCTGTTCCAGTGCCACAACATCCTCACAGTAAAGGATTTCTCTCTAGCTTCTAATCTAAACTGACCTTTCAGTTTATAGCCATGGTCACTACATGACCTTGGAAAAAAGCTCTCCCTTTTAGTTCTGGAAGGTGCTGTAAGGTCTCCCCAGAGCCTTCTCTTCTCCAGGCTGAGCAGCCCCTACTCTTCTCAGCCTGTCTTCATAGGAGTGTTACAACCATCGTAATCTTTATGGCCCTCCTCTGCACTCACTGAAACAGCTCCATGTCTTTCTTATGTTGAGGGTCCCAGAGCTGAATGTAGTTCTCCAGGTGGGGTCTCAGAAGAATGGAGTAGAGGGACAGAATCACCATCCTTGACCTGCTGGCCATGCTGCTTTTGATGCATCCTACTGTATGATTTGGCTTTCTGAGCTGTGAGTGCACATTGCTGGGTCATGTGGAGCTTCTTTCCACCAACACCCCCAAATCTTCCTCCTCAGAGCTTCTCTCAATCCGTTCTTCACCCAACCTGTCTTAGTGATGAGATTGTCCTGACCCAGGGTGCAGAACCTTGCACTTGGCCTTGTTGAACTTCATGAGGTTCACACAGACCCACCTCTCAAGCCTGTACTGGTCCCTCTGGATGCCATCCCTTCCCTCCAGCATGACTGGATAATCTGGGTGAAGATAATCTGGGGAAATTATTTGCTGGAATTTTTTGATCACTAGAATCTAGTTTACAGTGTGATCCTGTAAAGGTTTGTACTAGTGGAAACTGCTGGCTGTGAACTGGAGTGGAAAGCTGGACCAAATGGCTTGGAGCAAGTGTTGAATTTCTTCACCTGACACGTGGCAGGCAGCACATTAGGAAACTGCCAAAAGCTTGTTAGCTCACGTATCTGTTGGAGGATTTGATGTTTGGTCTGAGGCCTTTATCTGAGCAACTGGTTTTTCATGTGTCCTGAGGTGCTTAGGCCCTAGCAGCAATTCTTGTTGCCTCCCTTACTGAGCTCCCAGGTGGCAGCAGTGCAGCTTTGTCAGCAAAATGCTTTGGGTCTGATAGAGTGTTTTTACATGTAGAGGCTGTTCTGTCCCCCAGTTGACTTGCATGAGGTGACTATATGCTGAAATACAGTAAGACAGAGTGAGGATGGCTTCCTGCCAGTTTGCTGGAGTTTGCACTCAAGTCTGTGACAGATGGCAGAGCAGCTGCCCAGACTCTGTCAGCAGTTCTTGCTACCAAGGGATATTCGCTGCTGGAATCCAGAACAGTCTGAAAGGATCCTTGAGTCTCTGTCCCCAGTGTTTTTCTGCAGTGCACCTTTTCCATCTTCAATGACTACTGTGCTGGCAGAAGTCCAGTTTTCTAGTGGCACTGTGGGGGCCCAGGTGTTCCATCCCGTTGCTTTCTTTTTTGTTAGAATTTGCCAGATTGAGGCAAACTATAAGAGTAGTATGTGTGATGCTTGTTATTGGAGCAACAAAACTGCTCAGGTAAATGTGGGATTTCTCCTTTGCACTTTCATCTGAAAAGGAGCAGGAAGTTCAATGGAAACAAGAAAAAAGGTCTCAAAATATTTTGCATCCTGTGATCATCCTGAGAAAGATATATGGAATAGCCTGTTATCTCCCTTTATCTTTTCAACTTTTGAATTACTCAGTATAAATATACATGCTTACAAATTTACATATTCAAAATGCAGCAAAACTGCAGGGCATAGTCTCTTGGCTCACTTGTGCCTCTTTTTTGGCTGTAAAGAAAACGCTCAAAGTGGAGCAAAGTTACATGTCTATGAAACAGGTAAAAATCTGCACCTTTGGATTTCAAAAACTAATCCTTTATGCTCTGTGTACTCGGTTGTTTGCTTAGAGTAAACTCATTTGCAGTAATTTCTCAATTTGAAAATGGATGTATTTCAGCATCTTTGGTCCCTCTTGTCCACCGTGCATTTTCTTTTAACACCCATCTGCCAGCATGTGTAGCTGTGTGTAGTTCTTAGTTTTTGTCTTGCATAACATGTACAGAGTTCTTTGAGTCATCACTGGGGTTTTTTGTATTATTATGTGGCTGCAGCTTCACCATTTGTAGTCAGAGTAGTAGTCTTCTAGCTAAGTTCTGATGGTTGTTGACATACTTAAATTACGTTTTTGTTTGTTTTTGTGAAACCTTAGTTGCATTGGATTTTTGCATAATACAAAACATATTCAAAGCTAATCTTGTACTTAATCCTATATTAAAAAATATTTGTGTATTTGTTCTGTGAACCTACCAAAGAGCCACAATGAGTGGTGCTGTCCTGTAACAAATGTTCACCATCCAGCCCATTTAGAAAGTAACATTCTGGTCATAGTTACCATGCACTGTGTTAGGTGTTATTACCTAAATATTCCGGGCATGACTGAAAATAATACTGGACCTGCAAGCTCTTAAATTTTGAAGATGCTTATTGTCTCTGTCAGCAACAGTTTCTGGGCCAAGCAGCCACACTACTGTGCTGAAGTTCGTCTCTATACAGGAACAATGCTGTCTGAGTGAATAAGATTGTGAAAAAATAAACTTCTTGCATGAGTAGAGCCTGTTGCAGTTTTTTGCCCTGCTAAACTTAAGATGGAATTGGAGGCATTAATACAAATTTTATATGCCTGTTCTGTGTCTTTGAAAACTTGTGCATCTGTCAAGCACCCTGCTTGTCTGGGCCTTTGGTAGGATGTTACTAACTTTCACAGCTGCTAGTCTGTGGTACTGATAGATTTTTTATTTTTTTTTAATAGGCTTCCTTTATTCAGAAAATTGTATAAATCAGGATCTTTTCTGTTACACAAGGGAATGTAGACTTAATAAACACTTTGCAGACTTTAGACAGAAGTTGTAATGATTGCTATGATTATAATAACTTGTGTGAAATATTTCCTTTATTTTTAAGGCGAACTGCTGCTTGGAGAACAACTAGTGAAGAAAAGAAAGCACTAGACCAAGCTAGTGAGGAAATCTGGAATGATTTTCGGGAGGCTGCAGAGGCACACAGACAAGTGAGGAAATACGTTATGAGCTGGATAAAACCTGGAATGACAATGATAGAAATCTGGTGAGGACATAGATCTTCTGAAGAACCTCTGCTGTAGATTTTTCTTCATTTTTAGAGGGGGAGACATCTAGTCTCACTTTTGTGTGCTTAATTCACTGTATAATGAGCGTTGGGGAGATTTGTGTTTGAAGTACAGAAGTAATGTTGCCAATTATTTCCTTTAAGTTTCCTCTTGTATTTTTAGCTTATGCAGCTTTACAGAGCCTGGGATTATACTGAATTTTTAACTAAGCTTTCCAAGATGTTCACTTACTTTGACTGTATGCTTCATTTAGATTTCAGTGCCTTTGCTACTCTGCAGCAGTGCTGGGAGAAGCAGCAGTAGCAATCGCACTGCTTCTGCTTGCTAGAATGGTCATGAAATGCCATGTGGGCAGTGCAGGTGCAGTCTGTGCCTGGGACTGGGCAAAGAGGCATAAAACCAGCATGGCTGTGTATTCAGTCCAGGACAGGAAGGTTTGGACTGTTTAGTCTTCATTGATTGACTGATGTTCCTGGTGGAAACACAGTGGTGTTTTTTACTATTCTCAGTAAGAAATAACTGAGCAAATGGATTCAGATGAACATGAATTTGATAAAGGTTAAAGAAATAATTAGCCTGGACTGATTTTTGTGACTCTTCCAACTATTACTTTTTCTGTCCTCCAGTTTATCTAGATTGAATGTCTACTGTCCAAGTACTGCACTGATCCAGAACAGTTTAGCTTCCAAAATCAGGTGCTTTCAGCCTGGTGTGACTGAGGACTGTGCTGACAAGAGTAGGATAGTAAGAAAGCTAATGAGAGCTGATTCCCAAGGTAACTGTGCAAGGATAACAGAAAGACATAATATACCATGAGGGAAAATAGAAGAAAAGGCAGCTCACTAGTCTGGGTGAAATAAATCTGTCATAGTGAATTGTACAGTTTGACTTTTTTAAGCAGTCATTTTCTCAAAGCATGACTATTCTTCCTAAAGTACCTCAGGCTATGGGGCCTTGCTGATTAAAATATGCTCTCTTTTTTCATATTTCTCTGGCTTTCTTAAAATCAGAGTTTGGTGCACTGCAGTGAGCTGCAGTTTACCTCATTTGCTGACATTGAAGGAGAATGCACCGGTGGACATGTATTTGTGGATTTGCAATAGCTAGCATCTTGAGATTAGACAAAACCAAAACACAAATGGTACACAAGGTTTTATTTTGTCATTGTTATCACTCAATATTTTTTTAAAAGGTCCTTTTATAATCAAAGTCCTTTAATAAATAAGAGGCTTTACCTCCTTTTTCCTACCTTCTTTTAAATCACAGTAATTGTGAAGAATGCATTTAATTTACCTAAACTTTGGTCATCTAACCTCTGGTTCTCAGGAAGAATAGGTTAAATGTAGCTTGTAAGGATAATTATTTTAAACTTAGATTATAAACAATAGAGAAGCACTCATTTTTGCCCAAGAAGGGGTAGAGGAAACAACACAAAGAACTGAGAATTGTGTTGTGCCTGTGTCTTTCAGCCTAGGGTTGTCTGTCTACTTAGTATACAAATAGTTTGATTCACATAAAAACATTTGCTTTAATATTTTTCTGAGGTTTTGTTCTTACATTGATTTATTTGAAGTCATCATAAGAAATACTAATGATAACTGTCCTATGTTTTTTCTTCTCCCTCCCCTCTGCTTCTTAGTGAAAAACTAGAAGACTGCTCACGTAAGCTGATAAAGGAAAATGGTTTAAATGCAGGCCTTGCATTTCCTACGGGGTGTTCTCTGAATAATTGTGCTGCCCACTACACTCCCAACGCTGGAGATCCAACAGTCCTGCAATACAATGATATTTGCAAAATAGATTTTGGAACACATATTAGTGGTTAGTTTTTATTTGTTAATTAAAATTTGGAGAATGTTCTTCAATGCAAATACTATGAAGCTAACTAACTTCTGATTTCAGGTCGTATTATTGACTGTGCTTTTACAGTCACATTCAATCCAAAATATGACAGACTATTACAAGCTGTAAAGGATGCCACAAATACTGGAATAAAGGTATGATCATTATGCAGGTAATTTGCAAAGTCTTTTTCAGTAAATGTTATGATTATTTTCCATTTATATTTGCACTTTATTTTCAGTGTGCTGGAATAGATGTACGTCTCTGTGATGTGGGAGAGGCCATACAAGAAGTAATGGAGTCTTATGAAGTTGAAATTGATGGTAAAACATACCAAGGCAAGTTCTTTTCTTTATATAGGGATAGTTGTTTTAGAAGTGTGTATTGTTATGTAGATTTGTACAAATATTAATCTTGATGTAGGATATTGAAGAGACTTTTCTGCTAGAAATTTGGTTTGAGTCTTGCATAAATGCATGTTTATGGCTGGCTTGCCTTTCCTTTACTTATCTTTCCAAGTACTGTATCTTTAACAGACGAGATGAATGCTAAACAACAGTTTTGAACTGTAGAGATAATTTGATACTTGCTGTTTGGCCTTACTAATGAGGTTTTATTACTGTTGGAGTTGTTGTTCTTGAATAATGAAGCCTTTCTGAAGCACACAAAACTAACTTGTTTCTTGGCTGGTGTTTGTACAAGATGTGTGGATGGTTCTGTGTTTGGTTCCTCTGCAATGTGACACCTCACTGTTGCACATGGGGTAACAAACAAATTGCCTTAAAGGATTTACCGTTTGTTAGGAAATTGCTTGTAATATTAATGTTTTCTTCCAAAGTGAAGCCAATTCGCAATTTGAACGGACACTCCATTGGGCCGTATAGGATACATGCAGGAAAAACAGTACCCATTGTGAAAGGAGGAGAAGCCACAAGAATGGAGGTAAGTTGAGTTCTTTATTTTTAGTTAAATTTCCCCAGTATCATTGCAAGAATAGCATTTTGTGCGCACTTTCAGATTGTAGTTTTTGTGATCCTGGTGAGTAATTGCAGTGGAATAACTGCTGTACTGTGTAATGCTCTTGTACAGGAGTAGTTGTCTCAGTGGCTGCTTCATTTTAGCTCTGGAATGTTCAGGTGTCTAACACTATCTGAAGTTGAAGCATTGGGACCCTGCTATTTAAAAAAACAAACAAAAAACCAAAAGAAACCCACCACTGTTGAAGTCTGAATGCCGTAGTACTGCTTACTAAAACTCCTGCATGTATACGTTATTAAATGGAGCATTGGAATATTGGATTTAGGAGCATGGAAAAGGACAGAAATTCATATTTAGGGGTGAACTGGGGTTCAGGAAATCAGACTTTTCCTGAATGACTTACAGGTTATTTGTGTTCCTTCTTTGTTTCTTCTGTAATGAAATCTTCTCTCTCTCAGGTAATTCTTGATAAATACATCCATAGTGTAATTTTGGGTAACTTATTGTGAGTACTGTTAGATACAATTTTTGTTGGTTTTTTTAAAAGCTTCCAGTGCAGTTTTTCTCTGCAGATACGAAATAATTAAGTGAATTTGTAGGTAATGTGAGAGGTTAGTTGAAAGATGTTCTTTGGATAGTGTTCTGGAGCAGAGGAAGGGCAGTGGCTGTGCGTGATGTGACAAAGTAGCAGTTGGGAAGGCAGTATTCAAACATGGAACCTGAGATTTAGCCATAATTTTCACTGAAGCTCTTTGTTCTAATGAGATAAAATTTAAAAGCTGGGTGATGAGACAGGAATTTCATTAATTTCATTCTAAGCCTCATCATTAGTGATCACCAGTAAGTCTGTCAGGATAGATAAGACTTGTAAGAGCTGAGCAGGCACAGGTGTTGCCTGGACAGGATTGTTTTTTGAAGTAGCCTCACTCTCATCACCCAAAACTTGTATCATAGTTGTTGACCTGTGAGGTGCACAAAAGGACAAAGTTTGAACTATCATCTTGTCTGTAAGACTGTGCAAAGGGACTAAGAGTATTGAAAAAGGAAGATAGGAGAACTTGTGTGTTCTTCTTAGTTTGACTTAGCTAGCGGTTTGGTTTTGGGGAGAAAACTTTTTTGATTTCTTCAGCTTCTGTAGGTTACTTAGGACACAATTCTATATCATTTAACACAGTGAGCTTGGCAATGAAGAATGTGGAGAGTAGCCAAGGTCTTACTGTACTGTGCTAATTATAGTATCAAACTGCAATCCAATGAGATTTTTGTGACTAACAGAGCCTCTGATGATCCTTATTCAGAAAAAGTGGGTGTTAAGGGAATCTTGTGTTAGCATTGTGTGGGGGTTTTTGAGGGTTTGTGTTTTTTTTAACAAGTCAGTTGAATATTCAGGGACATCTTCAAGACTCTGTCTTGAATTTGAAGCCTGTGTTACTGCTTTACGTATGGCTTCTTATTTTGGGCTTGTAGCTTAATAAAGTAGCTTAATAAAATAAACAGTGCAATTCATAGTGTCCCTCAGTGTTTGATGCCACAGCTTGTTAAGTTCCTGTCACAGTCCTGCTGTTAAGGGTGTGTGAATGCACTTGGCAGAAATGAGTTTGTATAACGGCATTTCAGTATGTTCTTGGCTAGAATTTTGATAATGCCCTTGCAGATATATATCACCTTCATTTCTTGAAGAAATTCATCTTGTGGAATGGAAAAGAGCAGGTTAAGGGTATATGCTAGCACCTGTTACCAGAAAATTCTTGCAGAAATTGGGCAGAAAGTTCATCAGTGCAGTAAGTGTCTGTAATCAACATCTATTTGCTATGTCTAAACTATAAATTTCCTAGGACTTCTATCTGAATAGCACAGAAGTACTCCAGTTAGCAAATGCAGTTTCTTAGCTATGTTAGTTGTATGTCTTGACAATGTTTTAACTGCAAGGATTTTGAGAAATTGTGAGTAGAAACATGCTGATGCTTCTGACCTGAAATAAAATGGTACTAATGTAAATAGTTGATGATTTGGAGATATCTGGAACTCAAATGTGTGAAATCTCCATGCTAAATTATTTTCTACATTGGTTTGGCAATTGAATCTATTCATATTTAATTAGTTGTTTTCTGAAGTTGTAATACTGAGATATTGTATCAGAATGACACAAAATGACATCTTCATATTGCAACATGTTCCTTTTTTTCTCCTTAGGAAGGTGAAGTGTATGCTATAGAAACCTTTGGTAGCACAGGAAAAGGCGTTGTTCATGATGATATGGAGTGTTCTCATTATATGAAGAACTTTGATGTCGGGCATGTGCCAATAAGGTTGGATTTTGCTTGTGTATTTTGGGATTAAAATTTAATATACTGCATGTTCTTCACTTATTAAGGGTGTCAGAGGATGCAAAGGGCAGTACTAGCAATATTGTTTAAAAATACAGTCCGATTGTTAATGTGGAACAATACAGAATTATGTCAGAGAAACTAAAAATGGAGAAAATATCTCTTCAGAATTCTATATTTTTTTTAGCAATCTTATTACTGTTATATATATTACTAATCATGAAAAAAAATATTTTGTATGTGTGTATTCACCTGTGAATTAAATGTATAGTGGGTTTTTTAGTCAATATCTGTACTGTGGTTCTGTGCCACAATCTTTGTCTTACTGCTGTTCCAGAATCTGTTAAGCTATTTGCACAGTCTGTTCTATGGATATGTTGAGAGTTTTGAGCTCTTGTTTTAGTGTGTTGCTATAAAATGAAGAAATTACTCAGTTTTGGCTTCACTGAGTTTTTATTTTGGCATTTCCAGGAGTGCAACATATTATCTGAAGCAAAGACTGCTCTGGCCAGTAGACCAGAGCAGGCAGACATGCTTTTCCATAGCCCATACTAGGAATGTGAGAGGAATGGGAAGAATTAGACTAGAGATGGCAAAGGAACTGCTTGACTGCAAATAAGCTTAGTTCTTAGTAGATCTATAAATATATATTTTTTTATGCCTGTATATTGTAAGAAGTATGCATAAAAAGCTTACTGAGTATTTGACTTCAGAAGTGAAAACTCAGCATTTTAACTACCAAGCTTCTGCCAAAATTAGCTCAGATTACTGACCACTCTGGATCAGGAATAATTATGTTTTTCTTTATAAAATGAAATGTCTTTTTAATTTTTAAGAGTAAGATTCCTGTCCCTTTGTTTAGTTTAGCTTGCAAATAGGTTCACAATCTGTTTTGAAGGATTATCTATTTGCAGGAGGGAGAGTGCACATTATTTTCTAAAGAGAACATGTGATTGATGTAGAAAGACATCCCAAGTCTAGGCACTGTGAAAATACCTTGCAGTCTAACCTTATTCTCAATTGGTGTGTTTTTATTTCTGTAGCGAAAGCATGCTGGTGATACCTCCTTCTTCTCCAACACATTCTTCTTTGTTTTGTTTTTTTCAAGGCTTCCAAGAGCAAAACACTTGCTAAATGTTATCAATGAAAACTTTGGTACTCTTGCCTTCTGCCGCCGGTGGCTGGATCGCCTGGGGGAGAGCAAATACCTGATGGCGCTGAAGAACCTGTGTGACCTGGGCATCGTGGATCCGTACCCGCCCCTGTGCGACATCAAGGGCTCCTACACGGCGCAGTTCGAGCACACCATCCTGCTGCGCCCCACCTGCAAGGAGGTCGTCAGCAGGGGAGACGACTACTAACTCAGAGCCACCTCAGCACCTTTATACTCTAGGCTTTCTTGGAACATACTATACCAGAATTAATTTGCAACACATTGTCTGTTTTAACAGTGGACTGATGTTAATACTTTCCATATTTGGAAAGGAAGGAATTTAATCTAAGGCAAGTCTTCTAATTGTAACTAACCATGGAAAAAGCTTTCAGGCCTTTAGAAATATTTCAAAAGTTACTTATTTTTTCTGTTCAGGGAAATATGTGCTATAAAGCTCAATTTTTAGTTTGGAATGAGTTATACATTTTGTTCTGAACATTTATGATAAAAGATGCTTTTCAAATATTTATATGACCATATTCCTACTTGAATGCTTTGAATGACTACACCTGATTTCTGCGCCCCAGTCCTCTATGATATTGCCTTTTAAAACTTCCTGAAATCCATTTTGTAAAAAATAAAGATAAATTTTCAAATCTGAAAATACATATACTTTTTAGAAGTCTGGTTATGATTCTGGTCAGGAGTCCACTGGGAAACTGCTCTATTAAATATTTTACAAACTTGATTTGCCATTTCTTGTCTTGAAACTGGATCTTGTCTTACACTTCGTATGAAACTTGGCCTTTCATGCTTCTTTAAATAGTCTTGTCAGTGGTGGGATACAGGGCAAGAAGTCATCAACACTTTACAGGACAAAATGTGACAACTACAGTAAAGGTGTGTGGTAAAGGTTTTCAGTGTGCCAGTCTTAGCTGTATTAGAACATGTCAAATGCAGCTGGTGGTCTCTGCTGCTGGTGCCATCAACCATGCAGCTTTGGGCTGAAGTCAGCTCAAATTTAGTGTATGTACCTACATCATCTTTGCCATTGCCATGCCCTTTTCCACAGAGTAAAATTTCCTGTGATTTCCTGTCTTTTAAAGTTCACATTTGATTGCACAAGTGGTGGGGACAAGGAAAACTTTATTTTTGAGTGTTAAAAATTACTTCATGCAGGCAAAATAATCTGGAGTATTTGTTTTCTTGACATGAAAAGTCATTATCTGGCTTCCTGCTGCTGCAGTGAAATCTGACTGTTAAATCTCATTTGTAAAGGTAAACTGAATCCCGTGGCTGTGCAGGCCTATATGCAATGTGTCTTCCAATGCTGTATCTTTACCTCATTATTTGCATATTAAAATTTTCAGTAGTTACTGGTGATAAAAATGACAGCTCTGTTAATAGCTCACTAACAGTGCCTTAAATATAAATGCTTAGAAAACAGACACTTCACTTGCTCCTTTATAGTCACAGCCTGTCTTCTACTGAGAGTTCATATTAACTTAGAAATACCAGTTTTCTCTGTCTTTGGGTAAAGGCTGATTCTTGTCCTTTCAAATGTGATTATGTGAGCTGCAATTTACAGGGGAGCAGCGTCATGTACTGCCTACAGTTTAAAGGTAATAGACACTGGTGGGGGGTTTTCCCAATTAGAAGTATTTTTTTAAACTCAGTACTGTTTAAACTTGCAGAAATGCATGAAATGGGATACTGAAATGTGTGTTTATGCTGTTGCTGTTTGGGAATCTTGGCATCCCAGCAATGAATTCTAATTTATGCAGCTGTGTGGTTATGTGTGTTTCAGCTTCCCAAGAAATAGTAGCTAGTGTAGGTGCTTGTACTTTGCAAAGTGAAAGCTGGCACTTGAAAGAATCTGGGGTGAGTGGAGTTGCTGGGTACATTGCTGCTGCTATTTTTACTTATGCTAGCAGGACCACACTCTTCTGCACTTCTTGATGTGATACAAGCTGATTCTTGTGACTTCCAGCTCCCCTATTTTTGTACAAAGTCTGCTAGAAACAAGATAAATCTGTTTCAGTTCATGCCTGCTTATTGGCAATTTCGACTTTTCTCTCTAGAGGGTGCCTACTTTGTAGTAGGTCAGTGGGACTTGGTATTGTTTCTACAGCTTAAGGCTTTCTTCAGTGATGGTTACTTTAAAACCATGTGGTTTTACAGATCAATTATGTGACTTTTTTCCCCTTTTTTGTTTGTTTTTTGTTCTGTTTTGTTGGATTTTTTTTTACCTAAATATAATAGACCCAGACTAGCAGAGCTAGTTTGGACTATGGCCACAACTTTTAAACTTGCTGGTTCTTTGTTAGTTCACATGTGGAGGCTGGTAATTACGTGTAACAAGTTTCAGTGGAAATGACTCAGAAAAATACTTGCAGAGCATGATGATTACTGCCTACAAATGTAACTGGGTGTATCTGAATACAAGCGTCCTGTGCTGCTGGCCCTCCTGCATCCTCCTCCCCAGCAATATAAAAAGCAAGCCCTATTTCTATCTGCTTAAAATAAATGAATTTCCTACTGCTTTCAGGCTGTTCAGGCTACCTTTTCCTGTTGCTGTGCTGAAAGTCCTGGCTGTGCTCTCCAGTAAGTGAACCATGCTCTCCTGCCACTTGACAAAAGTTTACCGAAAGACTTTTGAGCCAGATGTTGAAGTCTGTTTTCCAATACCCAGAGAATACCCAAATAAGATTGAATCTTGTTCCCTTTCCATGCAGTACCAGAAATGGTGATAGAGCCAGAGTTCAGAAGCTACTTGGCAGATTTTCTTTCACACGGACCTTGTATGACACATCATTGGAGCATGTACAGCTTGACCCTGAGTGATGTGTCCTTTTAGTGAAGGCATGGCCTAAGATTTTCCTAATTTTAGACTCAACTACCATGCTTCTCCTAGGTGTGGGTAAGACAGGTCTGATGGGTACAACAAACACAGCCAGGTGAGTATAACCACGTTTCAAAGAGGAGGCTGAAATAGGATGTGGGGAGGCAAGTGGAGTTGCTGTTCTAGCAAGAAAACTGCTGCTTCATGTTTGTATGTGGTTGTGTCATGTTCACTTTAGTGTATCAAAACACTACTTGTATTACAGAACAAAACCACAGATGGTATGGAAACTTAATGATGGGATGTGTAAACATAACTGGAACTTGTTCATTTGATTTTTTATGTGGAGATAGAGGAAATTCTACTTTCTTAAAAAAAACCAAAGAGGAGAGTAAGGCTTTTCATTTTTCTTAATTTCCCAGGATTATGCACTGTTTGTGGTTGGCCTGCTGTGGAACATGAGTCAGCTGTCCAGACTGGGAGGTGGGCAGTATATTTTCCTCAGTTCAAACACTTTCATGAAGCTATGTTTAGAGATAAAGGCCATGTAGCTTGAGAAAAGCATGACCTGCTTTGAAACAGGTTGTAATTTTTTAAGACTTAGGCATAGTTATTTTTTTACTATGAGTATTCAAGAGACTTCTGTTTTTATAATTTTGAATGTTTCAGTATTTTAAAAGTAAAAGAAAAAACAGACAACTCTGCTGTGACTCTTTCATAATTTTTGACTTGTGTTTTTGCCATGACAGACGCCCTACTCTTATAACTTAAGCTCATACTCATTTTAGCCTTGCTTTGCATATCTAATGCTGCTTACATCTCCCTTCTTTTACAAAGGAACAGGGCTCTAGGAAAAAACCCAAGAGCTGTGTAGGCTTGTCAGCAGTTCAGATGAACAGTAAATTTTTTACCTAGTTGTTTTGGAAGTGCCTGTGTCCCCAGTTTTTGAAACTACTTTTTTTTTTTTCAGTAAGGCTAAATCTCTGAATCCCTTAAATGGGAGAGGGCTCTATAGAAGCCTTCTTTACTACCAGAGGAAAAGTGAAGGCATGTTCTGTCTGGATGCATAGATCAATTACCACTGGGACTGGAAACTGTTACTACTTTTCAGATTAAAGTGAAGCTACTTCGGCCTGTGCGCTGCATGGCTGTGATCTCTCAGCAAGTTTGCAGATGACACAAAACAGGAGGGGTGGCTGGTAAGCCAGCGGGGGGCACTGCCACACAAGGGGAGCAGGACAGGCCCAGGAAATGAGACAAGAGGAAGCTCATGCAGCTCTACAAAGGGAATCACCACTCCTGCTCCTGGGCAGAAATCACAGATGGGAAGCAGCTGCCCCAAGAAGGACCTGGAGTAGAAGCTGTCCATGAGTCAGTAAGGTGCTCTTATGGCAAAGAAGCCTTAATCTGTTAAATGGTGCCCAGCTAGTACCTGAACCAGTTAAGTATTGAGAACTGAAGCAGAAGCTGTGGAGAAGAGCACCTGAATTAGCTTATCCTTGTGGTGGACTGCACTAATAATCTCTACCCTCCCCACTGCCTTAATTAGGAGGACTAGAACTCTTTCTGCTCTCCTTCTCCTGTTCTACCCAAGAGCAGCAATGGAAGAAAGCTGGATTTGCTTTTGCAGAATTAATGATGCCTTTCAGAGAAAGCCTTGAGACTTAGCAATCTTTGCTGCACTGCAGGGGAATAGCTGGCAGCACAGCCTAGGCTATCTTTCTAGTAAGGATGGCAGGGTAAGATTCCTTCTAAGGGACTTGAGTGTGTGCTCAATAGTGAAGATTGAGGGTAATGAACTCTCACACCCAAGTTGCTCTCTACACGTCCAAAGAGATGGATCTTAAGAGATGTACTTGGAGGAAGAAAAAGTATCAGAAGCCTGAAAGGCAAATTTTCTGAACTACCTGTAAGTAGAAAAAAAAGTGTTTAAATTACATTCATTTCCTCACCAGCAGGGACAGAAGAAAAAAAAAATAAAAAAACCCAACCAACCAAAAAATTCCCCAAATCAACACATGAACTGTTTTTCACACTTAATTAGGATGAGCACAAGACCAAGAAGTTTAAGGCTCCTATGTGTTTGCTGTAATATGGCATCTTTCAGAAACAGAAATGATAGCAAAAGTCATTAATAAAATCAGTTGTTAAATCACTCACAGACGGCCAAAGCAGTTGTATAATTGAAGCCTTAACCCCTGTTACACAAAAAATTAAAAATAATTTTTAAAAATTTAATAATGTAGGAATTGATTCCAGTACACACATGCTTTTCTGTCCATATCAAGGCATTTTATTGAGGTATAAACTTTGCAGAAGATGAGGTAACAATTTGCATAGGACTTACGCAAAACAACTTCACAATTCAAATTTAATTGGCATTAACTACTGTATGTGGAGGATTGATAATTCCCACTTGTTAGATTCTCCTCACTGCACAGTTCTGTTAATGCTAGTGGTAGGACCATGTAGTACAAGGTACAGCAGTTGTGGGTAATGAAACCAGACTGAGAATGCTTTCATGCAAACACTGCAGCTGCTTTTCATCAGCTGTTTGTTCAGAGATGACCAAGACAGACAATGCTTGCTAGAGCTTAAATTAAGCTGGTCCAATTCAAGAAAAGGATGCTAATGTTCTTGTAGCAATGACAGTGGGGTGAGTGAGTGTGGTTTTGTTGTTCGGGAGTTTTTACTTGTTTAAGCTTTTACTTGTTTAAGAAAACTTTTAAAATTTCTGGAATAAAAAAGCCCCTAGTTGGTAAATTACTTTGAATTTGGCACTTGAGTTTTTGTCAGGTTTGTTAAGGCTAAAACATGCAAGTCTTGGTAAAGATACATTCTTGTGTTATTAAACACCCCTCTTACATACTCACATGAAAATAACTTTGTGCTCTATTTCCTCAAGTTCAGATTTTAAGAAATTCTATCAGTGTATCTTTAGTATAGCCATTCAAGCTTGCAAAATAATTTCACAGAAAGTTGCTTACTAAAAATTTAGTTACTATCTGACATGTTTTAACATTCCTTGCTGGTGAATGTCAATATTCTAAGACCTAGTAGCAATTCCTGCAAGACAGTAAGAATCACGGTATCATTAGAACTATACTATAAAATGTACACAAGCATATACAGAAAATTAACCAGAAAAATATCAGTTGACCATTGAAGTAAATTTTCTAAACCAATTCAAAAATATTATCAAAATACAAAACCAGCTTAAAAAAATAGCCTGAGGTAAATTTAAATGCACATAGCAATCTCTTCATTAAAAAAATAGCTGTATTGAAATTCTAGGTACTTGGAAAGTTACTTATTGTCAATAAAAACTTTTGCTAACCATTGTAAAGAGTACTTCAACTAATACAAAACTATATAAACATTGAAAAAGTACAATACTGTACTTCCTTTTAAAAATACATAGTTATGACAATTTAAACCTTTACCATACACACAGTTAACTGGCTTTGGATTAGCTGCTACCGTTGTCCATGGAACAGCCAGCTAATTCTGTGTGCTGCTGACTTTCAGCTGTGCTAGGACAGAGGACTCTACCATGTCCATTTGCCTGAGTAAGTCGTTGGCTGTAAAACAAAATGTAGGCTTGAGCTTTGCATACTTCTTCCATAGTGCACATGTTGAGTTTTGAATCATTGCAGTGTACCCAAAATCCTATAATAAGGGAATATACCAGAAAAAAATGTCATCAGGACACTGATTTTAAGTAATTGCACCATATTTACTAATTAATTAGTGTTTGGTCCCATTTAATGAGTTGTGTACAAATAGTAAACTGTTTCAGTTGATCTGGTTTGTTTGCCTCAATGTTTTAAAAGCCCAGCTTAGCTTCCTCAGCTTTACAAGAGAGTTTATAGCTAGCACACATTTAACAAGGCAATACAAAAAGAGAACTGTTGGTCTACAGAGCTGCACTTCTCTTTCCAGGCAGATCAGCTACAATTGATTCCCTTTGCTTTAGAGAAAAGACAATCATTGTACCGGTTTAGAATTAGGAACACCCCTTTCTCGCCACTGCTCATTTCCCAGCTGGTTCCTACCTCCTTCAGAATTGTAGCAGTAGGCAGTGTAGTGCCCTGAGCCAAATCCTTTCCCATGATGCATTACCACAGCGGACAAGTCATAGATGAAGCAGTCAGGCAGGAGAGACTTGAGGGATTCCCTGCAGCAATAAGGCTCCATGTTTAGCATTTGATCAAAACTAACATGTACACCAATCTTCTCACGGTGATTGCGTCCTGACCACCTGGAAAGTTAAATCAAATGAAAACTTATGGGGTTTTTTTTTAAAGAAAGAGCACAGCATTTTGAATTATGTTTGAACAGAACATAGTACTTTCACTAGGCTTTTTTTTCTAGGCTTGATCTTTCACTTCTTTATTTCAAGGCCTTTTAAATGTGTCTATGGTACCTACTGTTCTCATCTTCTGAAACATCTTAAGATCTGCACAGTGGTGAGTAGGAAGTATTTCCCACCTGTTATACCTCTTTGGTATTTCTCATTTATTCTATCTCATTTTCAGTTTCCTTTGTGTAATGGTACTGATGTTGGGCTACAAGTTCACAGAGATGCAGTGTCCACTTCCCTACTCTGAGGCTAAATGTATTTATCTATTTGGATATAGGAAGGTTATCTGAGACTTCCACTGAATACAGTCCAGATTTGTGCATTAGTGATTATAAGCATCCTACGCTACCTTAAAATATCACAGGATTAATTTTTACCAATAGAGTTCAGAGCAAGGTTAGTAGGTTTTGACCAAAAACAAGGATAAAATAATTTTGGTACTAAAGTAGCAAGTATCCGAAATCCAAAAAGTTAATTCCTTACTTATAACATATCTTACTGATGTTTCCAGTGAACAAGAAAAAGAAGTTTCTAGTAACTGTTTCTCACCATACTAGCAAAGGGAAATGAAACTGATGCTGAAAAACATTGATACTAAGCAATGTAGAGCAAGACTGAATCTGTCAGTTTGCAACACTTTTTGTTGTGGTACTACTTACCTAAACCGTTTAAGGTGTAATCTGAGAACCTGAGGTAGTCGACACACCATAAGCTGCTTCTGAGCTTCTGTGAGTATAACTGGTTTAGAAGAAAACTTCCTTCGTTTTGCTGAGGTCAAACACACAGTTACACAATACAAATCTCGGTAACAGCCTTGTATTTCAGTCTAAGATTTATCCACAGAATTTGTGTGGACCTAAATATCTATGGTACGTGCCTCTTTAAAAAGGATATGCTCTGAGAGCCATTTTGCAAGGATTATTTTATTATGCAATTAAAAAATACTTGTGGTCACTTACATTAGTCACCTCAATTTAAAAAGGTGATGGCTTCTTCAGCTGGGAGTACTAGAAACCCATTAGTGTGTGATGAGGCTGTATCTAAATGAAGCATCACACTTCAAAACACCTTTTTAACAACTGAATCTTCTAGGGCACAAGTAACAACTGTCAAGTGACCACACAGAACATAAGAAAGTAGTCTTTGTTTGCAGTGTATTTTAAGACTTCTATGCTTGCACTGTCAGCTTATATTTTACACAGAGAACATATGCATGAGTACATACTGCCTTTACTCACTGTTGCACTGGTCACATGCATATATCTTTCCTTCCAAAGCTTCGGTTTCTGTAAACTTGGCCAGCATTTCTGTCAGCAGACATGGATACTGAGACGACATCTCCTTGCCATTGCAGTGATACCTCTCGGGAAATTCCAGGGACAAGTCCCAGAAAGGTTCTACGGTATTTGATTTATTGTCACAGGCAAGACATGTAACCTGTAAAAAAGATATTTCACCAGCTGCTTACACTCAAAACTGTACTTTGCTAAACATGTACCATAACATAGCTCCAAAAAGAGACTCTTTTTCCTAGAGATAACCAAGGGTAACCAAAGACAAGACAAAGTCATTTAACAACAGCAATGATAAACCTAATTTCCTTTCTCTGAAGCAGCATGTCCAAAACTGTTATGACAAACAAGTAAGTGTTCTTACGTTTTACTGAGAAACAAAAACAGTGTCAAAATGTTCTGTCTGGTACCATCCAAAAGAAAGCAGCTGGTGAAGTCTCAGGAATCTTTTCTCCAAAAGGAAAAGTTACATAAGAAATTACAATATAGGTTAATTTAAAAATAAATCAAAATAAATCAAAAACACACACACAAAAAAAAGAAAAACAAAAAAAGAACAGCTGGGTATTTTAAAGTCACATCCTTCTTACTTTGTAAGTCTTCCAGGAAAGCCTGGATTAGGAAGCACACTTCTTCAAAGAAAAATTAACAGGTAAAAATAATTTATTTCTTCTTTCAGTACGTGGATCCACCGTCACACTAGGGAAAGGACAAGGAGTAAGACAACACAAATAAAATGTAAAGACGTGAAGTGAGTCAACCTGGAAAACGCAGATACTACATCAGGAGACAATTCATTATAACATTCAATACTTAAGAAAATAAGTTAAAAGCAGTAGCTCTTCTGAGCTGGAAAGACAACACATTAGGTGTTGCATGCTTCCTATTTAGGAAAATACCACAAGTTGTTTGGAACAGCTAATACAAAGACATAATAATAAAGGAATGAAAATTCATGTGACTTCCAAAGATTGTTATTTCACAGGGACCCCTTTATGCTGTTGCTGTTCTACACAAATTCACTGTAGTTCCCTTCAGTTTAGTTAGTAAGCCTACACAAGTGTAAAAGTACACTCAGTTTTGTTCAGATCCTCCTTTGTTTTCCTCAGCAGTTTGCTGTTAGGTAATTATTCACCCTGCTTTGGTATTTCATGATCATTTCTATAAGGACCAATCTGTCACCTCATGGTATCTTCCTCCTAAGTGCTCTTGTAACTGCACGCAGCAGCTGCAACAGCCTGTACTTCATTTCTGCACTAGCCACCTAGTGCACATGTGGATTTGTATCCCAGCATGAACGTTTAGCAGTGCAGCTAGGAAAGCTGTTAACTGCTTTAAGTTCTAAGATGAAAGTGCCACTGCCTTGTTCTTAGAAAACAAAACTTTAAACTGATATGACAGAAAATAGGAGATTCTTCTGTTTTAATTTACACTGTTGGGAGCGTCTTTTGTAAGTGCTAACATCTGGCAACGTTTCAAAGCCACAAATTGTTAGTAATTCAGAGCTGAAATCTAGACATGGGAGACAAAATGGTATGTTTGGCCATAGTTGAACCACACTCCAGCTTAAACCCAGAATGACTAATAAATTTCTGCTGTACAAATGGGTACTTTTGTTGGGCCAAAAGTTTATTTAATTGATGAGTTACTTAAGAATTTGTTGTGCATGAATGCACACTTAAGATTAAGGAGCTCACGATGTAGAACACACATGACCTCAACACAGATAATTTTAACACATTCTGAGGTTTTAAATTTGGTGTATTATATTAATAATCTAGGTTGAGATCTTCTTTCCCAACTAGCTAATGAGTACTATACCAGAGAAAAAGAAGACAATAGCAGACCCAGCTTCCAATTTTTGCCAGTCAAAAAACCTGAAGAACACAAACAGATGCCATAAGTCTGCTTTTCATCTTGTCATGTGACTGTGAGCAAAGCTGATTTGTGGGGACAAAACCCTGTACTGATATACAGCTGCACTTACTTCCTCAAATCCAAGCCAGTCCTCACTGCAGCAGAGTTAGACTCTGGGATTTATGCAGTTGCCAACAGCATGGTAACCTGACACACCCGGGCAAACCGCCCAACCCCACCAGCCCCTGTGCGCTCCCTGCTCTGGAAAGGAGCGAAAGGTGGTGGGAAAGGACAGCCAAGCAAGGCTGGAAGTAATTTTCTTAGCCAGGCCTGAGCTTACCAATTGAATTACTCAAAAAGCAGGAGGATTCCCAGCCTTCCATGGAATCCTTCTGCACTGACCAGTCCATTGGCTTCACGATATTCCCATCACTCCTCTTTCTGTCCTAAATGGGACACCTTTATCTCACACTCCATTATCATTCACACAGTGCAGCCCAGATTTTTTTTTCTCCATGAGAGGGGCAGAAATTGTAAAAATTGTTCAAAAGTTGGTTGAGTGAGATGAGATTTTATAACACACAAAACAAAAAGGACCCCAAACACGAACTCAAAAGGCAAAAACTTTAAGCATTTGTCCAGTGTAACTCTGTACAGTACAAGTATGCACAACAGTAATAGGGAAGTGAGTCTACTTTAGCAATCTGGTTAGTGATGTCTGTCTTTTTGATTATACTTTATAAATTCAGAGTTTGATTCGAATTTCCCATTATAATTCAAAATTGCTATTATAGGAAGCTTTAATGCTGTCATTTATAACAAAGTAAATGAGAAGTTCACATTAGAGCAAAATAAATTACAGATTTTAACTAGTCTGAAATCTCTACCTTATGTTCTGCCCTGACCACCCTCTCATGCCTTGAAACACGGGTACTAAATACAATTGTTTGGTTAAAGCTTAGTATTCAATCATGGGCCAAAGGCCAGACTGAAAAGAGCTGGATCAAATTGCTTGATTCAAGCTAAGCACGGAGACCACTCAGACAAGCATCATTGTGGCCACAATAACGTGACGGACAGCCCTGCCCTGGATGGCATTCAGGGTAAATGCAGCCAAAGAAAATAGTTAACATATTACTGCAGAAAAAGCCAACTCCATCTTCAACTGTTTTGCCTATGTTCCCTGCACTTGCATGGAAGAAAGAAAACTCTTAACCACCTCTGCCCCAACTCCTTTTTTTTCCTTTGTTGTTTTTAAGAAGAGTAAAATAGCCTGTCCCATTTTTGTGCTTTCACTAGATGAGATATACATAAAAATTAGTAAGTCAATTTTTGTACAGGAAAGTAATTGAAGTTGAAGGGAATACAGCTGGAATACAGCCACAATGCCAAATTCATATGACAGTCAGCATTAAAAAAAAAAAACCTGAACTTGTAGGGGTAAGCACACAGCATCATATCTATTTAGCAGAATAATATAAGGCATAATCACAGCTAAGTGTGGTCTGTGATTCAACGGCCTCTTACGGATTGATTTAAAATGTTACTTTCATCTAGTTGGAAAACAACTTGACAATCATTTTGTAGGTCAGGCTAAACATAAAAACACAAAGATGAACACCAAAATATAGAAATCAGTATACATAACATCAGCTGATTTAAGTGAAAATCATCCCATTACCTGTATGAAGTTCTTGTCTTTTTAACAGTCTATTCATTGGGGAGTTAATACCCAGCAGTGCACAAATCACCCTCAGCATTATCCCCCAAACTCTCCCCTTTTCTAAGACAATCTGTCCTGAAATATGCTTTAAAATAGTTTACATACTACAATGGTAAGAACCTACTTCACTCTTTGAGACTTGGAATATTCTCTGATCAGTGCATGCTATTATTCTGCCACGCTGAGCAGAAGCAGTGGAAAGCATTTTGCCCAGATTCCATCTTAAAAATGATCAGGAGGTAACCAAACTGCTTAGGAAGTTTTAAGCATGCCTAGAGGTATCAAAAGCTAGTTCCTACCAGGTATTGCTATAAAAAATATTAGAGCAAATTTTTCTGAACTCTGAGAAGTCTGCAGATGACACAAAGCAAGAGAAGTGGCTGGTAGGCTGGCTGGGGGCACTGTCACCCAGTGGGAATGGGACAGGGCCAGGAAATGGGACAAGAGGAACCTTATGCAGTTCCACAAAAGGAAATACCATGTCCTGCTCCTGGGCAGGAATCACCCAGGCACCAGTACAGGCCGGGGGGGAAGAAGACAATGACCTGGGGGATGAGCTGTCCATGAGACAGGAACGCGCCCTTATGGCAAAGGAGGCCAATGGCCTCCGGAGCTGCATTCGGCAGAGCATCACCAGCAGGTCCAGGCAGGTGATCCCCACCTTCTCCTCAACTCCCACATAGCTGAAGTGCTCAAAGGAGACATGGATATGCTGGACTGAGTCCACCAAAGGGCCAGGAAGATGATAAAAGGCCTTGGACATATCTGACCTATGAGGAATGGCTGAGAGAGCTGAGACTGTTCAGCCTGGAGAAGGAAGCTCAAGGTGGATTTTACCATTGTATGAGAATTTCTGCTCATGCAGCACACAATAAAATCTGCTATTTCAATTTCTGGATTTTTAGAAAGATGCCTGTCCCCTTCCTTGTTTAATATGGACAAAGTTGAAATAAAGATACATTAAAAATTGTTGCATACTGCACTAATTTAGTTGGTACCATTTAAAAAAACCACAAGCCAAAAAACTCTTAAGACTACAGCTAACATACTTGAGCTCTTGAAGTGTACTTTAGAGATCTGTGAGCTAGCTACTGCCACATGAGTTCATAGCACAGTCCTTTCCCATTGAAGGACTGAGGACAGGAGGCAGTAAGTACCTTCCATAAGAATACAAGCACTGAGGGACTGAAAACAGCTAGGATTTCAATAGACATACCGGGATCTCCTCAGAGTCACAATGGGTTTGAGAGGTATGAGCCACTTTCTCCAGACAATCACTGCAGGAAGACTAGCATGTGAAAAGACAGAATAGAGGGGAAGGGTTTTGCACCTACAATGCAGATCTCTACTTCTCTTAGATGTACCAGGTATTGTAATTTCACAGTATGGCAAAGTAAAAAGCTAAAATCCTAAAATGGGTATAAGAATATAAATATAAAACAAAAAAACAGAGGCAATTTGCTCATGCTGTTCCCGGAGTTACCTGCTATCTAGTCTAGCACTCCATGAAATAGTAAAATATTTCAAGCAGCAGATGAAAACTTACTTTAAATCAACTGAGAACATAGCAAAACAAAAGCAACTACCTCGTATAAAACATTCTATTGTTTTGACATCACCCAAAACTTCTTCTAGTTACCAAAAAGTAATCTGCATAAGATTCTCAAACACTCAGTTCTCGGCTTTCTTAATCTTATATCCTAAATTCAGTTAGTGCTGAACCAGGCAGCACTTCAACAGTAACAGACTGATGTCAAACTCAGGATTATGACTTCCCTTCAAGTTAAATTAGAACTAGAAGAAGAGGTAAAAAGTTTAGCTGCACATGTGAAAGTAATGTGATACCTAAGTAAACACATAGCTTATCAGCACTGTAAGGGATCCTCTGTGTACTTTATCAAGAGTAGTTCATAGTATTCATGAGGTTTGAAGGTCAGGGAGATTGACTTCATGGCACTTGAGTATCTCACAGAATCAAGTCTCTTGAACTTATATTTTCTGTACAAAGGACCACTAAGCATAGTAATATTTTCGGGGCTTTAAAACGGAAACAGCACACAGAAACACAATTCCCAATTCCCCTTTTTCAATGAAGTAAGATGTAACTTAAATGCTAGACTAAAATCCTGTCTTGTTTTTAATAAGGGCAGCTGGAAACAGCTCCAACTATCTTCTAGAGAAAAGCTGTAGTACTGTCATATTACTTTATTTTTATTACTATATTTATCACAGCATTACTTTATCTTGCTGGTAGATAAAGCTAAACATTCACTCCTTGCTTTTGAGAACTAACACTGTCCAAGATGTGATGACATAGCAAGAACTGTGGGGTTTTTTTTCAGCCCTGCATGGATGTTTTCTCACCTTTTTTGTTAATTTCATTAAAGCAGTTCTGACAAATGCCTAGTGAAATCATGATGTAGGAATCTTACTGAGGAAAGGAAAACAATTGCCTAACAGAATTTATAAAGTCCATTTTCCATGTGCAAATACCAGGGTCTAAATCATTAAGATGCCTGAATATATTTTACAAGGAAGAAATCTTCAGGGCTTACCTTTTCCTTACAATATTTATCATGTTCAAAACCACAAGTGAAGACTAAACTAAAAAAAGGAGAGGCAAAAGATAAAGGGAACACTGGGAGGGGTAAAGTGTTGAACAGTCCGTGGGAACTGCCTAATGAGCCAGGGAGAAATTACTAGTTAACAGCCTCAATACCTTTCCCCTCTCACTTCAGGCATTCTTGAGCTCATCAAGGCTGTATTCTGCACACAGACATGGGGCAGCTGCAGTAAGAGTTGTACACAGTCACAGAAGTCAGAGGATACCTCAAAACTGCTTAATTCCCTTTCTGTTTTACTCAATAGTGTGGAAATTAGGAGGTTTTTTCTGTTTTGCATCGGTTTTGGTTTTGTTTGTTTGTTTGTTTTAGTCTACTCATTAGTGAATTCTCACTACTCCCCTCCTGGTCTCAGGAAGGTGGAAGGGTTTCTAGTCACAAACCTCTTCATATAAAGCTAAAAATACGTGAAAGTAGTTATTACTGAAGTGCTGCTGTGTCTTTAGATCCTTGAAAATTCTTATCAAAGCAACAAATCCTGTAAGGAGGTTTGCAACACAAGCAAACTTTGTCAGTATTCCTAAAAAATAATTTTGCTGACAAAATTGCTATTTTGGAGAGGAGCGGAATTTTCAAACAAGAAACTCTTTAATGACCTAATATACTAAACACTTACAGTTGTGCAACACTGATACACTGACATTAGATATGTACTACCCAAGGAAAGAAAGTATGCCAACAGTAGTGCTTGTACACTAGGCCAGACAGAAGGCAGCTGGTGATCCAGTTTTATTGATAAATCTAACATTTTCCAGTAGTTTCACAAAACCTAAAACGACTGAGGGCTGACATATGCTGCAAACAACCCTGTTAACCTTCCTATAAGTTTACATATATTGCAGCAATGCTACCTTATTCAAAAACCACTTGGATTTCCAGTTTTACATATTAAAACATTAAACCAACAATCAAATAGTCAGAACACCAGGAACAGACACTTTTGTGTTAAGCCTCTTCTTTACGCACAATATTCAAAATTCAAATTTCAAATGCTTCCACACTCCCTCAGTAACATATTCATGTATACTACAGAACCATTTCAGCATCCAGGAATTTCCCACCTTCTGTTCCTGCTGCAATGTGGTTAGTTGGCAGATTAATTCAACAGAAATCAGCACTTGTTTGTTCAGTCAGTATTCAGACATTTGTACACATACACTGCTGGGATATGCATAATAGCAGTGAATACACTGAAATACTTAATAGAGAGCTGAAAAGCAGAAAGTAAAAAAAAAAAAAAGGCAGTCATGCAGAAAGAAGGAAAACCACCATTGCCTCCACCCCACAAATTTGGTTCCTGTGTTGACAGAGCCTTCTGTATCTTGGTGTTGTAATAGAAAAGAAGTATTAGTATTTCTGTACATAAAATCATAACATACAATTACTCACTGGTAATCAATCTCAAATTCAAGCTATTTCCTGTTTGACATCCATTACCTAATCAGTTTCCACTTACATGAGATTAACACCTTCCTTAACACCTTTTATCTAGTAGCACTACAGTGATAAGCCAGATACTTAAAATTGCAAATTCTTTATTCCTTCAACTGAGTTGGTGCTTAACAGCAAATCAAGTATTTCTCAGTAGGTGGAAAGGTCTGTTTTAAAATAACAAATTTAAGACTTCTATGATTAACAAGTGTATTGGGTTTGAATGGCCTGGTTTTGGTAGCAGGAGGGCTATGGGGTGGCTTCTATTGAAACTGTGTACTATTTCTTCTGAAACTGTGTAATATAGCCTCACCATCCCCTCCTAAACAGTTACAAATGTGCAAACCTTTGAAGTATGTCCATCCCTGACTGGAGTAAATCCAGAGCTAGAAATCATTAAACACCTTAAAAGAAGTAATCATAAAACATACCTGACTTAATAGCTGTCCATGAAAAATGTTGTTAACCACATTCAAAACCTGCTTTATAAGTTTTCTTTGAGAAGCAGGGATGAGAGCTGGATATCTGGTCCCTGTAGTCTCCAGTTCCTGCTGTACTTTATCCAAAAGTTCACAGAGAAATTCCTGAGCATCTTGTTGGGCATACCCTCTGAAGGCTGGAATTAGCCTCCACACAGAATGAAGCATGGCAAAAGGAGACACCAGTGCCCATTTGCCAGACCACATAACCTGGAATAGAGTATGCAACTCATGACAGAGAGAAATGTGCTTTGAACTGGGCTCTCTGGGCTGAATAAGTTCCATACTTTTTGATGCTCCTCCACTTAATCCAGAGGATAAACTAGACCGCCTCACAGAGTATGATCCCTTTACTTTCTCTTGGTTCTCATTCACGCGTAATGTTGAGGCAGCTATTGTCAGGTGTTTAGACGAAGATCTTGTTTTACCATTGGTTGCTGTTGCCAGCAGTTCCTGAGTTTGGTTGAGATCAAGCTTTAGAAAGCATTCTCGAAAAATAAGTAAGTGACTTAACACCTGCAGGACAGAATTCATATAGCATGTGTTTCCCAGGTTCCTCAGTCCTGTTACTCCAGGAGTCACTGTAGGCCTTCGTTTAATTGGAGAGTCACTTATTTTTTTCAATCTCAGTTCTTCTGAGGTATATGTTTCTTTCAACTCTGCCAAAAATTCTATGTTCTGTGATGTTTTTTGAGGGCAGGGTTCTGGTTGTGAGTACATTCTAATCTGATTTTGTAAACGTCTGCTCTTTCTAGGAGGCAACTTTTCCATCTCTGCTTTCAACTCACGCTTCCGTTCTTGTCTTCTCTTCCTAGCTTTGTCCTTTTTTAGCTCTGCTTCTTCTTGACGTCTTTCTTCTTCCAAAATCCTTTTTCCAGTAGGTGTCAACTCAAGCCACGATCTGAACACTTTGCCAAGGACCGCACGCCGTCGGTGCCAGAGGGCTGTGAACATCCTGTCTTCATTCCGAAGCGTGGCTTGGGCACCACCGTGTGCAAGGTAGGAATCATCGCTTGTACCCATGGAACGCAAAGTCCTCCCGCTTCGAGTAGTGCACTCATAGTTTTGACTCTTGATTGCACTCAACGTACTCCGCAAGAGTTTTAAATCACCGGTCGCGTTGTCGTTGAGAACGTAATCGTCGCAGAGATAACAGAAAACATACAGCTCGTTTACTTCCAATGCCACTGGGTGGCTGCTCTCCTGAAAGTGCTTTAGTGCATGTTCTTCAATGTATCTTCCACACGCCACATGCGAGCAGCTGAGGCACGCCCACACAGATTCCGTGGTATTGCAGACCATGCAATGCCATTTCTGAGGATTGAGAATGGAGTGATCTTGGGCCAGTCGCAGACGTCCTACGTGCTTACACTTATCCATTGTTAAAACTGAAATCGCAGAGATATGCTGGCAAAACACATCATCCAAACTATTTTCTGTCCATGATATTTCAATCTGCAACTAAAAAAAAGAAAGTTATAGTTAATAAATACTCTTTTACAGGAGTCAGTGATCTTCATCTCAATATGAATTTGGTACAGTATCATCATCCAGCTGAGTCCCACCAAAGACATGAAAGAAATCAGTCATGTGGAGCCACACACCCCCAACACCTTCAACAGCAGTTCCACATTCACACTAAATTGCCTGCACACCACTGTTTATATTCCCAGCGCTTTGTGGCTCAGGACTGAAGCATACTAGCTACACTTTAGGCCTGGTTTGGTTTTTTCATTAAGGGGAACTGATTTTGTTAAAAGATGCTGTTACAAAATTTGGATACAAACAACCTAAAGTGACAAAGTCTGCTCAGAGAAGCTGTGGATGCCCCATCCCTAGAATTGTTAGGAGCCAGGTGGGATTGGACTTTAAACAATTGGGTCTAATTGGAGGTGTCCCTGCACACGGTAGGGGATGGGACTATAGGATCTTTATGGTCCCTTGCAACTCAAATTTTCTGTGATTCCAAAATTCTCCTATTAATTCTACCCCTAAGCATACAGGTGCAGAAGTGCAAAGTTCACTTAAATTTATTATGTTTACACAGTGCCAACAGTTCAGACAAATGAGGCTTTATACAACTCAAACCCTTAATTAATCCATACCTTTAATTAAATCACTGCTCCTCTGTACTCAGTAAACCCCATTATACCATTTCTACAATAATGTTTCTTAAATATCTACATTTTAACACGTCATCCTAACACCTCTGAAAGAGTAACTTGGCAAAGCAGAACTTGATTTCTTAAGACAGAAAAACCAGGAGATACCTACATCAGTTACCACAATCTTTATAGAAACTTTCTAATGCAGGTCTTCAAAAGATCATTTAAATATCTGGCTAGCACTGGCTTATATCCTTTAAGTTTGCATGGTTGCGTTTATTTGTTAAAAGTTGCTGGTTTTATCCAAAACAGACAATCTCTGCTTAGCAAAAAAATAAAGAGACAGTGATTCATTCTTGTTTTTACCATTTTCTTTGACTATCTCGTTTAGATATAACATCTAGAGATAAATGATAATGGTCCTATGATGCATCAGGAATTAATTACATTTGATCTGCGGCATTTGTGCCCACCACATCACTGACCAGAAGGGCCAAAGATCTCAGTACACAGCACCAGTACCATTATGCACAGAGCTTGCCAGATGAAAAAATTAATCCACCTGAGAAATTCAAGGCTTTGTCAAATATTCAATCTATGCCAGGAGAGATGAGTTTGCCCCTACAAGTACATGCTCTGGACCTGGCCGAGGCTGTACAGTATCAAGGTCCTTGATTCTATGCTTTACGGGTAAATAAACCCATACTACAAAACCGAGTGATTTACACAACTCTGGCTAGAATAAAAAAAACCAGACACCTGTATTCTAGCTATTAGCCTTAAATATGCTAATATCTAGCAATTTCTACAGATCTGAAACACACAGGAATAGGTTACTCAATATAGAACAGATGTTTAGTGTAAAACAAGCATTAGAGGGAATCCTAATGTACAATGACATGACGCAACTAAGGAAGGACAACAGGTAAAAGGTTGCAGACAGCTAGAAAAGAAGCTCTAATTTTCATTGGTATTTTGATAAAAACTGTCATTAAAAGATTAAACCAAAAATGGCTTTGTTTGGTTAATTGGCCCATGGATAGTGCCTTTTAAAATGTTACACTACAGATACTAACATAAGAGCTGTAATAACTCTCTAAGCACATAATCAGCACCCAGCATCGCATGTGTTGTATAGAATTTATTCTGTAATGAAGAAAAGCTTGAACCAGCTGTAGAGAAACTAAAAAACTGTACACAGTTTTACATGCCCCTATTAATCTCTCATTCATTCTGTCTAAGAGTTGTTTCCAGTCCATAGGGAATGCTCCAAAGAATTTCAGGCACCACAACCTCCAGGGAGCCATTCAGCAGCTCCCAGAACAACTGCCAGCCATGGTGTATTACAGGAGCTCTGAGATCTCTTGTGTGCTATGGTCAACAGATCACAAAAGTAATGGCTTGCTTAACTTTTTCATCTCGCTTGCACCCATAACATTCATTCTTTCTAAAAGGCAATCTTATCTGCAGGCTGCTAATTAGATTCTTAAACAAATAGCTGTACACAGTTTATACTGTCTTTATCATCATTTATCAGTGTCTTCAAGTCTGACAACCTCTTTTCCACAACAAAGTGGAAATTTGTAATACTGATAAAATTCAGGATTGTAATATGTATGTAAAGTGTGCTGCAATAATTAAATGTACTATAGAGAATCTTAAGGGACAAGACTCATCTTGGTGTTTTTGGGCTAACATACACAGATTCTACTGCATAACATATTAGTAATAGCCGTTTCCAGCAAACCAGAAAAGAACACTAAACCCTGCCTCCCCACAGGGCTGTCACAGACAGTAATGCTGTCAGTCAGAGGAATCTGACAGGTCAACTCTTTCTGGATTTGCTAAAGTCACTGCATAAACCCTGTGCTTTATTTTTCCTTCCTTTTATACTATATGATCAGATTACTTTTTTCGCACTTTTAAAAACATTCTCAAGACTAAAACTGCTCATATGCCTCAGCATAAGCAGATATTGGACTGAGAACAAAAGCAGTCCACTGATTTCTGGACAGCCACTGTGTAAATCAGGACTGCACATTCAAGCTCTTCATGCAAAAGAAGCACAATTCTACGAAAGCACAACATCAGCGCCTCGAAGGGAAAAACCTAAAGCCCCAGCTCCCCCACCAGCAACCAAGCCAGCATGACATTTTCCCACCTACGTCGATATGTGGAGAAAAGAGACAGGCTGGAAGAGGGAGGAAACATCTTAGCATGGGAGAAGTCTTTCTTTGAAAAAAAGTGAAGAAATGAAAATGTGGTTTGGTCAAAAAGACAACAATATCTGAAAACACTGCAAAAAAAAGCTTAGAGTACAGAAGTGAGACCAAGCAGCACACTGTCATCATAAATGTTGAAAGTACTGAGACTGCATCAACCCACAACATTTAAAAAGTTGGCAAAACATCTCAGGTAAAAACAGGAGTGACGTGACAGATAATGCTGGAAGAAACAGGAAGAATACTACATACTCATTCCCACACCTGAAAACTGCAGCTGGAGTGAAATAGTACAATCTAGTGCTCCGATGTTTAAATTCCCTAAAGGAAGTTATTCAGCCCTGGTTTCTGCATTCTTCTCTCCCGAGGTTCAGTTCTGTGCACACACACAAAGAAACTCTGAATTAGTTGACCAGCACTTCAGAGATCAAGCCCCCCTCTGTGTTCTTACCACAGACCTGAGCTGAAATAGTAAGCAAAATAACAACTACTAGCATATAGAATAGCACTATTGAAAGCATTAAGTTGTCTGGAAACAGAGATACACAGAAGATTTTTCTTGCACCAAAGTTTCACAAGCTAGAAACAGATATATAGAAAAGGATTTTTTTTTAATATACCATATTTCAACCTTACTGACAGGCTCAATCCTTTTGTTCCACTCAAGAATGGCTGGCAAAATGTACATTTTTGGGTAATTCATGAGCTGAAGAAGTACTTGATACCAAAACCAACTTAGAAGTCATGAAAATTGATGTTTTTCTTCCATTTCTGTTCCATAAAAGGGAAAAAAATCAAGATTTAAACAACTTAAGGGTCATTTTCACAGCTGATAAATTAATAAAACATAACTATAAATATTAAAAAATAGTGTATTTTACCCTTAGTCACTACTCATGTAATTAACTGCCTGATAACATAAATGAGAAGTCTCAAACATTAGACTAGAAACGCAGTACAGAATTTTACAATTATATATACACGTGTGTGTGCTCTTGTGCCCCATTTATAATCTGGCTTTTAAATCAGATGACCGTTTATGAACTGATTCTCATCAGGCTCAGAGTACCTGTTGAATATCTGAAAACACAGGAATCATGGGTACCTAACTCAAAGTTTTAGATAACAAATACACTAAGTAGAAGGCAGATGTACTGCTTTGTTGCTTTTTAAAACGAGTTTTCTTTAAGAAAACAACGAAACACTTATGTGCACAACTTCCAGCTGCAGTACAGTCCTGCAGGCGTAACAATTTAGACTTCAAATCAAAGCAGCACTTCAAAAAGGAATTTTGTGAATTATTTCCGATTTCTAACAGAACAGCCTTTGACAAGAAACCCCCCAATCTCCCTTCTCTGGAGCCGTGCAGATCGCCATTTAACTTTTTTCGCCTTTATTTTTTTATTTTTTTTTTTTAACTAGCTAAAGAATGTACATCCAGTGTGCTGCCTAGAAGTGGTCATTTACCCCAGGACACCACAGACTGCGGTACAGCTTTACTTTCGGTGTCTACAACTGCAAATAACCGCACGTTTCCTGCAGTGGAGACTTCACGATAAAGAAACAATACAGACTGAAGCACTCCCACACAAGTACGAAAAACACGGCACTTCTCACTGATCTCAAGTTACACTTCGCAGCTCATCCCGTTTAGAAAAACGAGCATCTCTGACCGCTCTGACAGCTGCTGTTCTGACAGCCCCTGTGAGTGCAGGCACCCCGGCTAGGCTGGCCGGGCTCGGTGCCGCGGTGCCCACCCCGCAGGTCCGGCGATGCCGGCGCACCGCGACATGGCGCGACTTAGCCTCCGGCCACAACAGGCAGGAGCCGAGAGCAGCGGGCCCTGCTCACCGCCCCCACCGCTCCTCCCCGCGCTCCCCCTCACCTCGACGTCCTCCCGGCCCCTCAAGAGAGCGGGCCCCACGCAGGGGTTCCCCGCCACACACCGAGTGCGGCGGGAAGGCGGCAGACCCCCTGCTGCCCGGCGGGGGTGCCCGGTCCCAGGGTCCCGCTCCCTCGACCCCACGCCGTGCCGTGCCCGGCTCGACCCGCCTCCTCCTCAGGTGCCCCTCCGCAGGCACCGCGTCGCTGCTACCGTGCCTCCCCGGGCAAAAGACGCCGGTGTCTCCCGCCCGGAGCTCCCCTCCGCCGGGCACCTGCTCCCCGCAGGCCGGCCCTAGGCGGGCTGGCAGCGCCGCTGCGCCACTACCGCTGCCGCTCCCGCCCGCCGGTCCCGCACGCACCCTTCGTCCGCCGCCATCTTGGGCGCCCCGAGCCGCCGCCGCCGCCTCGGAGCGGCCCCTCCGCGACGTCAGTGCCGCGCGGGGCCGCCCCCGCCCGCCCCACACCCCCGGGCGGGGAGCGCAGCGGGCGGCGGGGAAACGCGCGGCCGTGGTGGGGGAGCGCCGCGAACATCCCCGCACTCGCCCGGTATCCGCACCCCCGCGGCCGCCACGGGCTCTGCCGCCGCCCCGCACCCACCTGTCCATTGCCATGTGCCGGCTGCGGGTCTGTCACCAGATTTGTAGTGGCAACCGAAGTCCTTCCCACGTCTCCTCCCACCTCCCTCGGCCTCCCCCGCCCGCCGGGCCGAGCGGGCTGGCCCCGCGGGAAGCCTAGTGGGTAGCGCCGGGGGCCGTCGGGGAGCACCCGCTGCTTCGGCCCTTGCCCGCGGGGCACCTGTTTGCCCTGAGGTGGGTCTGTACCCAGCCGGGAAGAAGCGGGGTCTTGACCCCCCCAGGAGTGGATTTCCAGATTTCCTTCCTACATTTGTGATTTGTCATCGGTGGCGTCGACCTTACAGCGGGAGCTCTGTGCCTGTGCCCCAGGCCTCGCCCGGTGGCCGACTCGAAGGTGCCACCAGGAGCCGTCTCTGGCCTGGGTGCTGCCTGGTCACAACAGTCACACACCGTACCGGAGACCTCAGCCCTTGAAACTCCTTCATAGCTTTGTTCGTGTTGTTTGTGGAAACTTCTGCAAGGCAGCTCACGTAATAAAAAACCCCAATCTCTTATCAGGTCCCTGTTACCCATCTATTGAGTATGTTTTCAGTCTCAGGTTTCATTACAGATGCTTAAATAGGCAAAAGACTTGCAAACTCACGTCCTGCAGATGTCCTGGTTTTTAAATTTGACGGCTCTTTACACCGATACTTTCAGAACTAAGGTTTCTGAAGTGCAGCCAACTGTTTTTAGTCGCTTTCCAGTTCTGCCAGCGCTGGATTGACACGTGTGCATGCCTTCTGCTCTGCCCTGTGTATGGGCAGGCTGTGTTTGGGACAAGAGGAATCTGGTGATAACCCCCTCCTGACCAGGCAGCATCATTTCTTCATCCACGCTGAAGCAGGCTGGCTTGTGGTTTATGTGAACCTGCTCAGAATGTCCGTCTGCGGTGCTGCTGGCCATTGCAAAACGTAGTTGTGATGTGTGAGCTGCTGCTTAGTCCCAATAAAAAAGCAGTGGTGTGATGCAGTGTGAGCATTTCAGATCCCCCCCCTCCTCCCTTTTTTTGGATCCGTTATGCATTAGGATGTTTTCATGACAGCATCAAAATCTCGCACATCTGTTTCTGTGTTCCTAGTTGTGTCATGAGAGAAAATGTGTTTCGGTTTAAACATTTGAATCTTCAGGCCCTGGTTGCCTCAATTCTGCTCCAGTAGTGCATTCCCATTCTTTCTGTTTCTGACGAGGCTGCTGAGATGCTATTAGCAGGCCAAGAGGCACAATTCCATTTGCCTGCAGGGTCACTTTATCATGGTGCTTTCAGAAGCTCATTAAAAAATGTATACAATTGAAGTCACTAGGCTTCAAATCTGTTTCAAAGTTCTAACTTTAAAGTGAGAAATACTATTGCCTAAGCAAAATATTTATGGGAATTGTTCATGCTTAGTGATTCCACGTCCCTATTAAGTGTTTTAAGATAACTTTAACAATTTTCAAGTAACTATTTTGTCAACTTCCTATCTCCGTCTTTAAGAGTAGCAGTTTCTTCTTGTGTCATGGTTGGCAAACTAACCTTTCCGTGCTTTTTCTTGCTGGAATCCTATTACACTATTCTCACAGTCAGGATCTCAATCCAGCTGTGTGTGTGTGTGTCTGTGCATTGGATAAATGGATGCTGGATCTGCTCTCAAGACCAGACTGACTCGCCACTGGAACCTCTTCAGCTGCCTTTGCAGGCTGCTTTCCCCCGGGCTCCTCAACTCCGGGAGCCTCTAGAGGAGGAGTCCAAGTTCCTGATGCCTCTGCAGCACACTGGAGGTCTTGTCCTCGTTTTCCGGGTGAATGAAGTATAGGTGAGGCTCAGGGTATCACCATCCAGGGCACTGAGAAAGAATCCCAGATCCTGTTTTTTCCTAAACATCCCGAGGAGACTTTGATCTGGGCTGCTCACAGGAAGGCCGAGGCCAGCAGTGCAAATGGGAAATGGTGGCTCTCAGCCATGCACATACTTACCTCGCTCCCAGCTGGTGGCTCACTCAGACACAGCCTGAGGCCTTGTCAACAGCTCTCTTTATATCCTAAATGGCCACTTTAAGCAGCTATTCCCAAAGTGATTATGAGCCTCAAAAATTCATTTTTATTTATGCCAAATTTAAATTTTGTAGTCTTATAATCTCTCTAACACCCTTTCTCCTTTGTCAAGTAATGCTTATATGTCCAAACCCTGTTCCAGCATAACAGAGATTTGTCATGTCTCTGTCATATTTAACACAGGATGAAGTTAGGTTTCTGGTTTTTTTCATGTTTGTGTGTGGTTTCCCTGTGTTAATTTACAAATTTCAGCTGATATTCACTAAGCACATTCCATATCTTTAATGCATTAAGGCAGACTTCAATCTCTGCATTGGCTAATCCATTGCAAAACATTGATTTGGGATTTGGCTTTGGCATAACAAGTAAATCACTGAATTGCTATGTGCTGCTCTTAGCATATCTGCCCTGCGTCATGTGTGCCTTTAGTGACATCCCACTTAAAAATTTTCACCTTCCTTTAACCTTTCTCTGAGTCATATATTTATTCTTCTAAGTAACATCCACCTTAAAAACATTCAAGGCTGATAAGAGAATTCCTGAGCCTTAGGGACACATAATAAGACTCAAGTAATTTCCACCATCCAGTCATTACAGCTAGAATGTTGTGATTTATTGAGACAGACAGAAATTGATTTCCCAAGTGTAGTTTAATTTAAAATTCATTGGGCACTTATAAAAATGGATGACAGATACAGAATATATTGTCAAGAAGCAAGCAAATGTAATAAATTCCTATAAGCAATAAGTAACCTCCTAAGATGTGTGAAAACATTCTCTGGAGGGGAAAACCGCCTCTAACTGAAACATCATCTCTGACTTAATGTTAAAATGTTGTAATATGGCAAATAGTTCTAATGTGTTTTTAAATGGTTGCTAGAATTATATACAACTACTGCATTAGTACAACTGGAAAAAAATTATTTAGTGCATTTGACAGAAAGAAATTTCTTAAGCTATTATTCCAAGTGAGGCATCTAAACTTTTGCTAATGTATAAAATTTCAAATTTCTGTCAAATATAAACATGATTATAAAATAGTAATAGCTTTTGATACTTAAGAACAACAAAGTGGTAGGCCAAGTCTTTTGGGTCTATCTGAGAAGAGAGTTGGTATGATACCAGCTGTCCTTTACTCTACTAGGTTTGAGTCTGAATTTAGGGTTTGAATGCTCAAAACTAGTGAAAAGGGAGAGAGAAATTCTTATGTAAGCTAAAGAAAGGAAACTAAGCTTTAAACAAAAACAGAGTCATCTTTTGCTCTCGCTGGTGTGAACACTTGTTTTCATCTCTCCAGACAGGAGTGATGCTCAGGTATTGTACGTCCCTGAGGTTACAGGGTATGATGTCATCCTGGGCAGCCACAGTGCTGGATGTGAGGTCATTGCTCTGGTTTCACTCTACCTGAACCTGCACTGCTTGCACCAGAAACTGTCTTGACGTCAAGCTGCTCCTGTATGAAATTTCTCCTCATGTAGAGCCAACCGGCTTCCCTGAAGTGCAAGGCAATATTGGTGATCAGGAAATTTGTGCTGTTGCTTTTCCAACACTACAGTCGTGTTCTGTGCAGATGCTGGCAGATGGCCCTGACTACATGGAGTTAATAGCACATCTGAGGCACAGAAAATAGATGACATGAGGGGAACAATAAGAAATCACAAATTTACATGTGTTAATATGAGCAGCTTGATGCTTTCTAGTTCAGCCCTAGATGATAAATAGAAAACTTTTTTTTCTAAAACAGTGGGAGCATTTTAAAACAGCACAAAAGTTGAATCTTGGAAGGCATATCTAAGAGCTCAATACACATATGCACCAGTATTTGCCTGTTTGGGGAATATTTGCATGTTTACCTTAATACAACATCTGCAATGGGAGTTTGTTGTGTTTCCATGTTTATTGATACCAACAAAAAACCCCTTCAGTTTATCTATAAACAGATTCAGGGCTCAGAGGGAAATTCTCAAAGAGAAAATAACAGGATTTTCTCCAGTGCCTGTTAAGCTTTTGGGCTGCAGTTCAGTTCAAGATGAAGACTCATACATGTTGGTGTCTACATATGAACTAAGTGATTTAATTCCCACTAGGGATGGGGATGGGGGAACTTGTGTAAGATATACTGAGATACTTCTGTGGTGTGAGAGGTTCAAACAGGGGTGGCCCACGTGGCATGTAACCTGCAGGACTGTAATGCCCTTCTGGAGCAGCAGCTGGAGACAAGCTGGAGACTAACCTGTGACTTCTCAAAAGGTGCTGGGTGCTGAACTGAGCATTGCAGCTCTGCTTAGGCTGACTCGAAGCATAGAGCTGATGGCTGGTCCAATGAACCTCTAGAATGCAGTCTCCTTTGAATCACTCACAAAAAGCTCATTTAGTTCTGTGAACATCAAGTGCCACTTGAGAGGCTGTGGGATGTCCTTCCTGGTCTGTGGGTATCCTTCTGGAAATGCATCAGTTCCCATATGTGGTGTGCCATATCTGCTGACTCTGGGCAGGTGTCTCAGAACCTTAGGGGTTCTCACACTGTTTTAGATGCTATCATGTAGGCAACTGAATAAAACCTTGGATCTCCATTGCCTGTAGCAGGAATGCAGACATGCTTAGTTGCTTAAGTATAGGCTCTATAGATGCCTTTGAGACCAAAGGCATCCTTGGAGGCTGACTGGCATGAGGGAGAGTCTAAGAAGAATCGAATCTTCCTGTGGGCCTGGGCTCCCTCCCCAAACCAGATGCCTCAGGGGTGACAGATGCCTTACTTGGCCTTAGGCAATTGAATCCATCACTTAGTCTGTGTAGGGGTACTTGTGTTTGGGTGTCTGCTGGTGCACTGGATCCCACCCCTACTCATTTCATTAAACTTCAACTGGATCCAAACACAGATGTGTTTTGCAAATATGCATTTTTCAAAAATGGGGTGAAAGTTTGTGATGATTCCTGAGCTTTCAAATGATCTTCGGATTTAAAAGCAAAACAAAAATTATAAAGTGTACGTATGACATTACAAATCACCAGAAATTTTTCCGAGACTTTACATACTTTCCTTCATAAGAATAAAAAAAATAGAAAATATCAACTTTAATACTGATTTGACTGAAAATTGTCATTGTCAAGGTTAATGCCATGCTTATTCCATCAGTCTTCCTCCCATTTGATTTCCCTTTACTTCTTCATATTGACTTTGCCAGAAAAATGCAGCCAAACCTATCTCCATGGGTAAAATGATTAAACAGTATAGAAATATTTGTACTTGGGCTTTGAGGGCCTTTTAACAATGCTAAACACAAGAAAATACTTAATGACTTTTTCAGGTAGGTTGGTTTTGGTTTTGTTTTGGTTTTTTTCCTTATTATTTCTTATTGTAAAAGAGCTTGAAATAGAAAAGAACATTTAACCGTCAGTTGTTTAGGCGTGTGCTGTTGATTTTAATTGAAAGGTCAGAGACTCTAAGGTTCCTTTTCATTTTTAACTATTTGGCTTGTTCTCCTTGTTGGTGAGCTTCTGAGTTCCAACTCTAAGACAAATATTGTTGCTAAAAGTAATCAGACAGGTCCTGTTTCTGCCAATCTTTCATTGAAAACAGCTAAAAATGCATTGGAAGTGTCAAGAGGTAGAATTTAATGCAACAGAATTATATAAATAAAATCTTCCCACAGCTTCTTGTAAAAACAAGTGTACAGGGTAAAACGTTTCTAATTTTCAGACTCAGGAGTTATCCCTTATGACTACAAATCCAAAGTGCACTGGTGAAAGCACCTTTGTCAATATTTTCTTTGCCTGCTCCACTGAGTCCTGCTCTAGGAGTGTACCACTCCTAAATCAGATGGATATCTGATTTGGTTATACTTAGATTTGAACTGTCTTTGAGTCTAAACAGCAGAAGGAGATTTCTTAGTGATGTTGGGGTTAACAAACAAAGGAATGTTGCTTCAATTAGTTCAAGGACAAAGTTACACTCCTATCAACCAGAAGGAAAGATGAGTGCTCTCCTCTGCAGAAACCTTCATATGGTGGATTTGGCTGCCAGATGAGAGAGTGCTCAGAATCTCTTGCATTTTCGCTTTCCCTAAATCCTATATTCCTCTGCCTCTGCTCCCCATGAGCCTAGAGAGTCATCGTCCCACGTCCTTCCCAGAATACAAAGCACCCTCAGTGCATGACCCCTCTTCTTGGCCAAATGCTGAGTCCTTTTCTTCTACTCTAAGAGCTTGTTCTGCATGACAGTGCTTCTGTCTTTAACACGTCTTTTGTGTAGCAGGTTCTGCCCTAAGATTTGCTATGGATCTCCCATCGAGGTCAATGGATGTGGGAAGTATGTCTGCATAGCTCAAGCCTGCTTTACTGTAATTGCAATGAAAGGCAAAGTGCTCAGATGTGATAAATGTGACATTCTTCACTCTGGATGCTGGCTATCACAGCTACTGTAGCTCACTGGCTCCTCAGAGAGACTGAGGGACAGCTTGCTTTCCCCCCCAACCCTTCTCCTACTCTCATCCTCCCATTGGAGCATCCGTACAGTCACACAGAGAGTGACTCTATCGCAGATGTCTTTATTCCACCCTCCTCATCACAAAGGAACCGGTCAAAACAGATGCACTGTTGGGTTTGGACTTAAATGGTTTTAGGCCAGAGAGTTTGCTTCAACCAACCTGGAGATTCAGCTTCAGCGTATGTCCCAGGACTTCGGTGGGAGCTGTGTCCGCAAATGGATTTGAACCTGCAAATATTCAAACTGGCAAAAGAAAGGGGACTTGATTTGGCCCCTAACACAGCCTGTAATTCCAGTAAAGAAGCAGAAGAAGGACATGCTTGTCTATTTGTTTTGCTGCTACATACTTTTTTTGGTTAGTTTTCCAGCTGCAGAGTTGATGGTGTGATATTCGCCTTGATTTTATCTGGTGTCCATCTCCATTGCACTGACTGTACTCTTTAATACTTTTTTAAAACTTTTTTTAAACTTTAATGAGCTTATTAAATAAGCTCCTTGTTACTAAGTATCTCAGACTTTGCTCAGTATCTCAACTGAGAATCAGCTCTTTGCAATACCTCTGCAACTGGTAAAAAATACCTGTAAAAATTGGATTTGGGGGAATTCTTGCTGCCACTGCACCGCATGGTACAATGCCACTATTTCTGCCTTCAGATGTAAATGCCTGTGCAAATGCTGCTCTTCAATTAAACTGTAGTACAATTCGTTGAAGTTTAGCCAAAGAAAGCCTGTGAATTGAAACACTTAAACGATACATTAGGATTTAGTTACAGACTTTGCATTTGCTTTCTCAACCAAATGTAAAACAATTGTTTAGTGGCCCATAGGAGAGAAGATTTTACTTGGGTTTTGTTTGAGCGTCAGTGTTAACGATCAGTGCTCAAGCGTTTTAGATTTCAATCTTAAATTAGCAATTTAAAGACAACAAAGAATGATTTTCATGCTTGTCAGTTCTGATTAATGTAACATTAACCCCTAGAGAACAGTATATTGCTCCAGTACTTTATTTCAACTTGCAAGAGACAAGTCCTGCGAAACAATGAAAGATTGTTTTGGGCTTTTAATTTTTTTTTGAACTTGAAAGATACAGATAACACTATTGCTGTTATCACTTTTTTTTTTTTTTTTATTGCAGGTCTTATGGTTGTTATCTTCTAAGGTATGTGACAACGAGAGATTTCCTAAATCACACCTCTATCAAGTTAATACTATTTCATTGCTTCCTATAGATCCCGGCGCTGATTTTGCTGCTCTCGTGTGGATCCCGGGTAGCCCCAGCTTGCGACCTGCTGATCTGAACTTTGGAGGGCAAAAACTTCTGGCAGCATGCACAGGAAATATATATGTCTCTCCCCTGCTGACTAAATTACAGAGAGGAAACAAAGCCAGAACGTGAAAGTGGCACATAAAATAAGGGCAGTTTTGCTGGAAAAACTGTTGCTTTTTGATAACTACCTGTAAACCCAAAATGTGTTGTCATTTTCCTACCTGTAGAACAGCAGCTTAAATAGTTGTTTCTAGTTATCCACAATTCAGAGATGGTGAGACAAGCATATGAAGAGGATGATGGAGATAAAGAAAGACCAGGAAATAACGAATTTGCCATCGGGGTGGATTAGGGTGTAAATGGGGGCCCTCTGGTTCCCCTGGTCCCTTCCCACAGTAGCATCAGACAAAAGCCCTGCCCACATGAGACAGCAAGAGATCTGCCATTGACACACCTACAGTCACCCCAAACAAACTAATGGAAACCTGGTGACATATTTGCAGTGTGATCAGTCAATTCTCTGCAAGACCTTGTTCCTCATCCATCCTCGTTTAAACGAGGGCTTTGGGGCAGGAAAAAGCGGTTGCTGTAGAAGAAAGGCAAAAAAAAAAAAAAAAAAAAAAAACCCCAAAAACCTCTGTTTGAGAAATAAAGATGGTAAAACCTTACAGAGGCATAGGAAAAAAAAAAAAAAAAGGTTTTTTTCACCCCAGCTCTTTACATCAACTTGAGCATTTCCAGGGGCTTAGACCGGATTTTGTTTTGTTTCCCTTCTGTTGCTGCCTAAACACCGGGGGCGTAGAGCCAACAGCTGCCTCACATGAGCCCATCACACAGCAAAGAATGCAGCATGCACTCTTTGTGCTTACAGTATTTCCCTTGACTCCAGTGGGAGCTTGAGGATCTGCAAGAACTACAAACCTGCTCTTGGAGGATGATTTATGTTTCATATATTTATTTTCCCTTGGTATTTGTGCATTTGGAAACATTCACAGGTTTGGGTGGGAGATCAGTGCATGCCCACGTACAAGTGCATGTTTGTCTCCCACAAGATGACAGACTGACAGCAGCATCCTGCTCCTTTAGGCATGGCAAAATTGCACAGCAAGAGAAAGTTCCTGCAGAAGAAACTGCATTTAAATGGATGATATAGACACAGAGCAGAGGAGAGGAAGTGTATGATATTAATTTATTGTATTTGTCACGCTTCTTGGGTTGCTTTGCCTGCTTGGGGCTAAGTACTAACAAGTTCTTCTGGGTGACAGCTGGCTTTCCAAACCTTGAAGTGTGTTTCAGAAAGCCCTTATATAAAGAAGAAAGAAAAATAATGAACATGTGGAAACATGGTGGAAAATTATATGCATTTTTCAAAAATGGGGTGAAAGCTTGTGATGATTCCTGAGTTTTCAAATAATCTTCAGATAATCAAATAATCTTTCAAATAATCTTTCAAATAATCTTCTGATGTTTTCTCAAAGGGTGGAAGTTCCCTCCCCAGTTTACAGGGAGAGGCCAGGAAAGCAGAGTGAAGGCTGGACTTCCCCATAGAAGGAGCTCAGAAATCAACCTCTTTGCTCACCCAAGCCTTGGCTGTGAATGAGAGAAGGGGAACGGAGGCCAGGTCCAGGAGCAGGGTAGGCCTGGCTGTAATATCTGCTCCCACTGTTCTGTACACACTTCTTCCTTCCTGTAACAACTTTTTTTTTTTTCCCAAATACATGCCTGATGCTATTTTAATAATAATGACAATAGAATAATTTATATTTATGTTTCACTTTTCGTAAACTGTTTGGAGGCTTCTCTTTCATCCACTTTTTGTTGCTTACAGGAAAAAATGTAAAAAGAAAGCATTGGCTTTTGAGCCTAACCTAGGATTATGACAACTTCTATTTATCCAGTGCTGACATTTAGCACAGTTTACTCCACAGTCACCCAGTGCTGTTGTGGCAAAGTTTCATAAAAGCTGCAATTACAAAACAGATGTGACACTAGTTTACGTAGAGGAGGAGGTGATGTAATTTTTGTGGTCCCACTGCCAAGATAATCACGAACCAGGACTCACTGAAGACTTATTTGTGCTTTTTGTGGGTGGTGAGAAGTTCAAGCTGTCTCTTTAAGAAATAACAGTAGAAAACCCAGTTCTGAAAAAAAATCACCTAATATGGGCAAAACTACCTCCTCAGTGTACTAGAGCCTGAAGCAATTCAAGGAAATGTCTTTCCTGTTTGTTTACTTCAAACCCTCAACAACCTTGTGGACTTACTGCCTGTCTCATTTCTCTGGCTTTTGGGGGATTTTTTGTGCCCCACCATGCAAGTGAGCCTTTTATGAAATAAAGGTGAAAAAATAATGCAATAAAATGGGAGAACAAGATTGTGAAATCCGTGCTTGTTGCAAAGGGCATTTGGCAGGCATGGCTTTAGAAACCACTTTGAGTTTTTAAAATTGTCTAGATTTTAAAGCCATCTTTCTGACTTCCCAGGCTTTTCACCGCAAATTAATCTTTTTGGTAGGTCTGTCCTTGGAGCACACACTGACCTGGGAATACAGCACTGAACCAAGTCCTCCTATACACCTCATGAACCTCTTTCAAACATCCTTTTGTGCTGGGGAGTGCTTGTTCTCCAGACTCAGGGACAGAATGCTCATCACTGACACAGAGCTGTTATCTCACCACTGCATCCAGCAGGGACTGGGGTCTCACAATCATGGATGCTGCTACAGCAAGATGAAAAGATGGTCCCTCCACTGAGGCACTTAGACCAAATCAGAAGCAAGGGAAATAAACATCATTACAGTGATGTAGTAGTAGGAAGAAAGATGGAGAAAATAGCACTGCTCTTACATCTCCACTAGGCTCATAAGTCCTTGGGTATGTCGGCAGCAACTTGCATGAGCAAGTGGCAGCAGAAAGGAAGTTGGTGATAGTGTTCACCACAACGCCACAGGCATGTCCTGCTCTAATTATAGATGCTGTGGTGACTTGGGCATGACACAAGGGACATCACATGGACTTGCCAGACTGCATCTGTGTAGCAAATTGCAATGTCCAGGCCTTCAATGGTGTGGTCACTGGTGGTAAGAACTGGGGCTTTCCAGTGGTGACCACTGTAGGTAGTTTGTGGTCAGAAGGATGGGAACCATGTGAAGAGCTTTCAAATTGTCATTTAAAACAAAAGGTAAAACCAGCAGGAGTCTGTGAGCATTTGCAAAGACATTCCAGACTGTGTAAGGGAAAACAAGGCAGTCACTGAGGCTGCAGAAAGTGCCCATTTTTACCAATGTCCTTGGTTAACAGAGCTATTTTTAAAACTTAAAAACCCTTGTGAGTCTTTTTTCACCATAATTTTGTTAAACACTGACCAACATTTTTCAGGAAATCCAGACTTTGCTTTCATTTGGTTATAAACTAGCATCTAAGGGTCTGTAGATACCTCTGCTACTCCCTGGTAAATAAACCCCAGGGCCAGATCTGTACAGGCTGCTCTGGGACAGCTTAAGAAGAGGTTTTGCTCTCACCTCATACATAGAGGATGCTGTCTTTCTGGTGTGTTTTCGTTTGGAGCTCTCACAACATCTCATGATTCAGGTGTCTTGGATGACAGCATGTGTGACAAAGTTGAATAAACCCAAGCATTGCTGGGTGAGGCTGGGCAAAGACAGGTTTGAACCTGTCTGGTCCAGATGAGAGGTTAATCTGGAGCAAGGGCAGCTCCTCATCCTCACTACGAGTGGCAATTGCACTGCACTGAATTGGCCTGTCCTCAATTTAAGAATTTTGCATGGGGTTTTCCTGCTTGTGCCATACCTGCTTTATTACTGGGAGAGAAGGTAGATAAAGGAATCATGTCACATATTTAATAGTTTTGATGATTTAATAGCTTTTTGATTATTTTCTTTACCTAGGACACCTCGTGCACAGCTGCCTGTCCGTCTCTGAAGAAGCAGGAGGTATGGAATGCTGCATGCCCTCCACAGAGCCCTGTCAGAGGCTCCAAGCTGCTCCGCCAAGGATGAGGGAAGATAGACATCATGCTGCCTATCTGCAACCATATGTGAGGGAAAACAGCAGGGGAAAAACTAAAACATGGAATCTGTGCCTCAGCCTGCAAGAACCCACAGGCAGTAGGGAGCTTTTTTAAAGGTTTGATGAGGCAGTCAAAGCCTGGGAAGAATGCCTGGCTCAGGGACCAGGGCAAAAATATGTTTGGGTCCTGTATGCAAACATCAGGGTTTGCTGGATCTGAGGGTACCTGAGGACAAGAAGCAGGAAACAAACTCCACTCACAGTGGCTCTGGAGGAAACAGCTGGAAAGGGAACCACACAGGACTATGCAGAGTGTCTTTTGGCACTGACACAGCCTTCCTTTACTGTTTCATGTTCAAGCTACTCTTGTTTGGGGAACTGGAGGCTGGGCTTCATGGGCTAAAGCTGACAGCCTGGAAAGCAGAACCTTGAATGTTACATTCCCTGTACAAGTGGAATGGAGCCTGTAAAAGTCCTCAGGCTCATGCAATCCATCATCCAAGATGGATAAGGCAGTAAACGTAATGATGATCATCTCCACTTAATACACAGGAAAGCAGATGGCTGAGGGAGAGAAATGCCTTATTCTAAGTCACTACAGGGGGTGCAGCCCCATTTCCCAAGCTGAATTAGCAGGTAAGTGAGTGTCTCCTGGGGGAAAAGAATTTTCACAGCAGGGGCACCTGATCATTAGAAAGGAACCAGACCTTTATTTATTTTGCTTCCTCACTGGTTTCATGCCTTGAATGTTGATCTTCTGGCAACTCAGTGATTTCTTGTTTATACTCTTCTAATTTGGAGGGAAGGTATTTTGCGGACATTCATACAATGTAACTGTTTCTCATGCCAAATCCATAGAAAAGTTTTGAAGTTGCTGTTTTGTGGTTATAAATGGGCTCCCTTCTCAGTCCGTGCAGGACTGTAATGCATTAACCAGGTGTGACTCCTGGTTTTGCAATCAAAAGCACGGGGTATTGATTTTCCAGATTGAATATCTAAAGAAAAGAGGTCACATCGAGGCTTCACAACTTCAGGCAAGGTAACGTACACTAAGGGCTGGGAGCGAAATGGGACTGAAAAGATGTTGATGAGTCAAGTATCTGTTCTTGTACTCCACTTACCTCGCCATCTATAAATCAGCTGTAAGAGGAAATAACTTCTTCCAGAGGGCTTTATGGTCATACAGGTGATGTATGTCCCTTCCCCAGCTTGTAAGCTATTGTCATCAGGAGAGTACCGTACCTCAGACACACTGGTGTTGGAAGGAGAATGTAAATACATCTGTGGATTAATTAATCTTTGGCTCTGCATGACTGGAAATGAAATACAGTTTTTCTCCAGGTCACTGTTGGAACAAGCAATCTGCCACTATAGTTTCCCTTCTCTGCTTGGGAATTTGAGCAATTGGCAAGGGTGTCTACACTACAGGTGACATCCTTGGTATTTTTCCTTGCCACCCAGCTACAAAAAACCCAGGGCACTGTCCTAAAAGAGAGCAGTAGTGGCTTAAACTGACAACACTTAGGAGCAGAGCGGGTTTTTTTGGCTTCCTTCCTTTGCCAGACCTTGCTACCAAAATGTCACCTGAGCTATCAGCTCCCTGCTGTCCTGTGTACAGACTGCTTTCTGCTAACTCCGATGTGTTTATACCCAGGTCGGCGCACCCGCCGTGCCTGCAGGCTGTGACAAGGAGCTGGCCATGGGACACCCTCCTGCTGTCCTCTAGTGGGTGGATGTGGGAGAGCTCGGGCACGCTGCAAATTAGGTCGATTCCTCCCCACCCTTGCTCTAAAATGGCGAGAAACTCCTTTGCATGTGCCTTTCTTCTCGCAGAAGAGGTCACCCTTTGTGGGGCAGGATGAGCTCCTTGCAGAGGAGCAGCCAGGACCAAAGTGGTCAGAGCAGCATTGAAGAGCTGGGGTGGAGTGTTGGAGCCCGTAAATCAAAAGTCTTTCTGAATTCTTCAGACAGAAATTGAATTAAAATCTTTGGATGGATTGAAGTATATTAAGCCACTCACACATAAAGTAGAAGTGTAAGTTTAAGTTTTAGAATAAGTAAGTAAGTAAGTAAGTAAGTTTAAGGAAGTAAGAATAAGTTTTAAGTGCTTTAGAAAGTAGAGGTCTTAGATACCAGTGTCCTAGATACTAGTGTTGAAAACAGGTTTTCATAAAGGCTCCAGGAACATAGTTTTAGATATAATAAAACTATAGTAAGAATATTGCTGACATTTTTTAGATAGAACAAGATAGACCATATGCGTTGTTTATACGTAACCTGGTGTGCTAAGAAACTAAAATTCTAATAGGTTAAGAAGAGATGGTTCATGTTTGTGTTTTTAAATTATTGGGTAATTTGTGTATAAGAATGTATGCATAGGGGAGAGATTGGCTCTTGCTCTCTCGCTTTTCTTCTCTCCTCACTGCCATCATCATTGCCCAAAGAAGATGGGAGCTGCTGCAGCCTCATCAGCCTTGCTGGAGCCTTGACAGGAGCACCTTCTACTTCTACTTGGGACTTGTACTTCTATTTAGAACTCTATGCTGAAAACTTTTAGCATGGACTTTAACACTTGTGACTCTTTGCCTTTCAAGACTGACGTGCCTTTGCAATAAACAACCAATAACTGCTCGGCTCTTTTAAAGAAAACAACTACAACCCAACAGTGGAGGCTGCATATTCCCCTGTCTGTTGCAGATTTCCCTGCCTGCCCGCTCATTTCCACCAATGCAGAGTTCTGCAACATTCACACATTGGTCTACAGACAGCTGAGGTGGTTTCAGGATCAATTTGGTAGCCAGTAAATCTGCTGTCCTGGTTTGGATCACTTTGGTGGCCATTAATTCTGCTGTCCTGGTTTTCTGGAGCTGTTTGCATGGTAGAGCTCGCCCATGGCTTCAGCAAAACCCTGTCACAAATGGCCCTGAGTTCGAGAAAATGCTGCAGTTTGTAGGGATTTGGAGACCACTGAGAGCCTTCATCCTGCATGAAAGGCACACTTGAAAGAAGTCAGGCATCCTCTAGTGTATATGAAGAGCAGTGTGTATGTGTGTGTAAAGCACAAGTGTGTTAGAAAACTTCCAGAGCACATGCATCAGCTGGGCACACTTCTGCCAGAGGAGGAAGGATGGGCAAACACAAGGATACCAGGTGCTGGCCAAGCTGCTGATCAGGGGATTGGCAGTGCTTGGGACTGGCAGGATGACTCGGTGACAGGACCTGTGTGGGACAGAAATCAATCAGGCAACTGTGGCTTCTTCCCTCTCATTGTTCAGTTATTTTTAAGACTAGACATTTCAGTAACTGAACTTGCAAAACCTTTGAAAAGCCTAAGAAAACTTACAGTTTAAAATTTTGCCATAAGAGGGCAGTCTGAGATAACCACATAAGCAAGTTACCTTGCAAGGACCTGAGTTTTTATTCTTAAAAAAAAAAAAAAGGAAGACTGATAGAAATTAATTAATTACTTGTCTCAAACTGAAGTCTTACATTAAACTTTAGAAGAGATTTTTGCAAATGGTGACATAGAATGAGTGTAAAAGGAAGCATTTGCAGTAAACACAATTCTTTTTTTCCTGGAAGAGACATAAAATGTTGTCTGAGTCCTGAACTCAGGAGTCAAGGGGATGAGATTTCCTCTTTGCACAGCTGTATTCTCCTACTAGGAACACAGGTTTTGAATTTTCTTTTCAGTGGAAAATCTGTGTGGTCTAATGTGGGAAGTAAATCATGGCAGCACATGCTCATAGTGAAAGAGAAGAGTAACTGCAAGACAGGGATAGGGCACTGTGGCATCTTTAGAGAAGTGTTTAAAAGGGACTCTGAGATCTTGCTGTTGAGAAGACTAGGTCCTGCCAAAAGGGGACTGACAGCCATCACCTTCCTAGTTCCTGCTGAGTTTCTCCCATAATCTCTAATGTTGAAAATGCCAGCATGTTACAGGACTTTGAAAGGTTGCCTGCTGCTAGCCTGATTGCTGGAGTCTGGAAAACAAAATCTCATCCTCTTTAAGCCCCAACTTATCTTTCTGTGATTTTGGGCAAGGCACTTGTGACCCCTAAGCATAAGCCCCTGATGAATGGAGGCAGGATACTTCCCACAGTGTCGTTCAAAGACTGCCTCTTGCAGAGTGCCTTAAAATGCTGCCAGCACTCCTCTTCCATGTCAGATGTATAATGCATTGGAATTCCAGACCTTGGTTGCTGTTGTTGGCCACTCCCTGGCACAAAAAGTGGAGGAAAAGAGGATTATAACTGCATTGGCTGCTGCCTCTCAAGGTACTTCTGAGGTACTAGTGGGGCAATGGCAGATAGGACAACCCCAAGACTGGCTGCAAGCCCCTCAGGTCCAGAGCTGGGAGAGCTAGTGGGATGCCACCTCTTCTTTTCTCTGCCAGGGCATCATGGTGGCTCAAAGCAAGTGCAAAACATCTTTTGTTAAAACATCCTTTTGCTGTGCTCTTTGTCCAATACATTTTACACTTTATTAGCTCAGACAAATTAATTTTCTTCGTGGTGCAGCTCAAGGGCAGCTGTTCAGTCAATAAAAAAAACTATAAGAGAGCAAATGTTGTTTATGCCCTAGTATCACCCTGCAAAGCAAAACCAATCAAATTTGGCCCTTCCTGCAAGAAGGGAGGCAAACACCAGAGAGGGCTGGTGACAGTGTGACACAGGGTGTGAATTGCACTCCAATGTCCTTGGCAGACCCCTGCTGTCCCTCTCCTGCAGTGATGAGGTGACATAACTTGTCCTTTGGTAATACACCATTCTTGTTTTGAGTCAATCTCTCTAGTAGAGATCAACCTAGAACTAATTTTGTCTGAAATGAAGTACTGACTTGTATGGGAATGGGCAAGGTTATAGCAAACTGCAACTGGACTCAGCCATAGCTTTGGGATGCAAAATTAACTCTGATTTGATTTCAGTAGTTCCAGTTAAATTTGTTTGCTGGGCATTTTTCATTGTTATTTTTCAATAGTGAAAACGAAAAGTATATAAAATATTTGCTAGTCCCTCCTCTGTTCTGCTGTTACTATAGCATATAATGCACAGCATAAGCTGTTAAAAATAAAACACCAGATAGTCAGAAATTACAGCCTGTGGTAGGAAGGAATTGGAAAGTCTCCAAGATGTACCAATCCCAATAATCTGGGAAAAAGTCCCGCATTGATTTCATGGATGTGCAAAGAAAGAAAGAAAGAAAGAAAGACAGAAAATTTTCTTTTTTAACTCAAGTTTGCAACATGGAATAGTTAATAAAATTGCTCCTGGGAAAATCTACAGTAAATCCATACACACCCCATCTCACTGTAATTACTGTGTTAAATACCATTAAGTGCTTAACTAGTAGTTAGAAATAGAGATGATCCTGCTTTTTATGAGTAGGAGACAGATCTTTAATGAAAGTGATCCTTTGCCATTTTTGTTCACGTTAAAACTGAGGGAACAGGCATACAGCTTCACAGTCCAAAGAGAGTTTGCAGTTTGCTGGAAGTGCACACATAGCGTTCATAGGAGTGAAGTCCCCAGCTGTATATGGGCAGATTTCTTAAATCAGTGCAGTCATCCTCAGAGAAGTAAAAAATGGACCTGTCATCTCTGAGAAGGAGTTAGTCCACTGCTGTGCTCCCATGGGAAAGGGAAAGGCAATTTTCCCAACAGAAGGAATTGCTCCGTAATGTGAGAGGTCATTGAAATGCAAGTAAGAAACCAAAACAGATGAAATATGTGCTAAGTAAATAGATCAAAGACATTGAGATAATTAATTATTGGCGGTCTAGTTCTCAGAGAAAGAAGATTCATTCACAAAGACGCCACTGTACCCGACACTTCCCAATATTGGTGTCTGCAGCATGCATTTACTGATGTTTGTTAATGAGTAAAGACAGAATTATTATGCCAGATAACTGTCTGCCCTAAAAGTTTATGTTCTGTTACCATAATGCCTTGGTCTGCAAATAAACTCCACTACATTAATAACATTTTAGTTTAAGAAAAAGTGTCAAGTCCATTTTTGTGTTTACTAATGTGGAAGTTTGGCTCTCTATATGCTAATCATTTGTGAGTTTACATGGCCACTTCAAAAGAAAACTCAATGGTGTTTTGAACTCAAATTCTCTAAATTCTTAGTGCTTGGGTACCCATCTTTTCAATCCCATAGCACAGCAGGAATATTTCTGCTGCAAGGGCAGCAAGTGTGGAAAGGATGAAGTCCTTTCAGCCAGTTCTAGCGCTGGCTCTTTGGCTGCTCACACACTGAGATGGCTCTCTTTCCCTGAGGAATTAATGGAATGTTAAAAAATTGACTGAATTTTCTTTTGTGTTGCACACCCTGGTCTGATGGGGACCTGAGCACAGCAAAGCTAGTGGCCATAGGGCTATTTCTGCGAGGAGGAGTGTGATATGAGCCAGATGTGAGCAGTAAATGGTAGTTGCTCTGAGTCTGCAAACCCAAAGGTTTGCCAGGTGGGAGGATTTGCTGGGAGTAGGCAGTAAGCTGGAAGGCATCAGGAGTAAGGAGAGAAGGATGCAGATTGCCACCCAGGGGTGGCACCTACCTTCTGCAGAACACACTAAGAGCTTGTTTTAGTTGTTAGGTTTCTCTCTTTAAAGAGTAACATTTGAAGCATCCCATGGAAGCTGCATGAGGTCTTCTGAAGGATGCTGAAGATGTTCATCCCACCCATTCCCATCATCTTTTTTGTTGTGACCTTCAGCCTCTAATTTTTACTCCTTTAACAGGTGACTGAAGGAACAGGGTTGGAAGTACAGACCCTGCAATTTCTCCCACTCCTTAAAATAAAGCAACACACTTTCCTGAGGAGAAAGTCATAGCACAAAGGAGTAAAGCTTTGGTGGAGAGGTCAGGGGAGGTGATAGGAGAGGTCTCTCATGTCTACAAGTGTTAGCAATTTGGGACTTTCAGCATCCCAGCTCTAGTTCTGCATCCCCTAGAAACTTTGACCACTTAGGTGGGACCATGGTCTTGTGGAGTATCTTCCATGGCACCATACCCACTCACACAGGATCTGTGGGCCCACCAAGGGACGGACCAGCTGTGGCAGGAACAGTGTTATGGGACAACAAAGGAGTGGGGAGACAACAAGGGAGTGGGGGGACAACAACCATGTTCCCCAAACACCTGGGGAGCAGGACTGGGAGAGAGGCCATGGGACTAAAGAGGCTTGGAGAAGGGTGAGTGACAGCCAGGACCTGAAGGAGGAGAAGTGGGCATGTCTAGAAAGAAGGAAAGTTCTGATGTGGCTGCAAGAGCTTGGGAGGGCTCTGGGAAAAGTAGGGGTGCACAGTACAGTGTTCCAGTTGGCTGTGGACAAGACTGGGATGATACCTTGAGAGGAATGGAGGCACATGTGAGGAGCAAAATTGTGCTTTGCAGCAGGTGGGATGCAGTGCTGTGCTGGAGCAGTCTTTCCTCACCCTCTACTTTTTTTTTTTATTTCCAAAAAGCATGTCAGCTGTCACCTGGATGGATGCATGCTTGTATGAATGGATGGATACATAATTAACAGGGATGGCTTGTTCATCCCCTTCCAGATTACCCCCACACAATTATATCCCAACTGACCGTGTTCAGACCAGATGGGCTTTCAAGTCTGAACATTTGTCACGGATTCTCTCTCCCTTTTAACAGCATCTCAGTAACTATAAAAGGAATGTGGATAAAGCACTCTCTATCTATATGGACATGGGGGATGCACCACATCGGTTGTGCCTTTGGGCTTCACATCTGGCAAAGACCCCACCATTGTCAGTACACCGCACCTCCAGCTTTAACACTCTCCCAGAATGGTGTTCTGCCACCAAGTTAACAGAACTAAGCAAAGGGATTTAAGGAGCAGCAAGCAAGTGATAGGGAACAAGTGCAAAGGCTTAGTTTACCTTGCTTAGCAGAGACCTTTAGATTTAGCCACCACAAATATAACAAGGCCTTTTCTTTATTTATCTATGCAGCCGTGGGGCAGAAAGGGCAGAGGAGCTTAAAAGACTTATTCATGCAAAGAGGGTTGCTGAGCTAAATCCTCTATTTACATACTGCAAATGTGTTTCATTCACATTAATGCAATGCAAAGGAAAATGGATGCAAATTCTGTATCTCCATCTCTATGGAAGTACAGAGGCTGGCAGTGCAAACAGAGGCCAGTAATATTGCTATTTTCCCTTCCACTAAATGGAAAACTCATCTTCACAAAAGGACTGAAAGTGTTTTCTAAGCCATCCCAAAGAGAACAAAATTTGCTCATGTTCTGTGACTTGGGGATGACTATAAAAATTCTCCATCATCTTCCTGCCTGTTCTATTTCAAGTAGAATGATTTCCCAGCTAAGGGAAAAATAGTTTGAGACATTATTAGCATTTTTCAAGAATTTCTACTCCCAGTCTCTTGCTCATGCCGGGCAAATTTGTTTTGCTGAACTTTGGCACAGTTTATGCAGTATATTTCCAGGCAGACTTTTGGGCTGTAGGTTGGTGAAACCTTGGCACAAGCACTGAAAAATGGCAAAAACATAAATTATCTTTGTAAGGTGCATCTCTGAAGTTGTTTTCCTGTATCCATGCACCTTTCTCCTATTGATTCCCATAAGCCAGAGACAAACTGGGTTTTAAAGAAAAGAAGAATTAAAAGTCAAGGCCAAAATAGGTTCTTTGCCTCCAGAAGCCTGTGGCAGAACTGAGGAGTGCTGCATGTCAGGGTGCCACCTATTTTTGGGAGTGCTCCAGCACCTGGAAGTGCTGTGGGAACCCTGCCCTGGGGTCATGGCCAGCTCTCACCAGCCCCTCCCAGCACCCAGGATCCCTCAGCAAATTCTGATGGAGCTGTGACAACCTCTTAGCTGCTCTTGCAGGTGCATTTGGTGCCATGCAGAAGCCCGGAGCAATGTGTCCCAGTCATGCTCAGCCACTGTTGCTATGGATGCTTGAGCCAGGACTCCATGCAGTGCCTTGGGTGCCACTGTGGGAGGAAAATCAGTAAAGCCTTTGCTGTTTCTCCATCCTGTCCAACACCAGCACCTCTTCTTCTCCAGCACCAGAACAGAAAAAACACTCAATTAACAGCCTGTCAATCCTACTGGGTGATGGTTCCTGAAATAACATCTTTTCCCACCCCTCCTTGCCTGGAGTGGGTTTTTTTTTTGTGACATCTCATCAACACATGGGCTAACCTGCACCATGGGAACACATATTTTTTTAGCTGTTTCTTTTCATAGCCAAAATTCCCAGAGAAAGGCCAAGAGCAATTCTCAGGCATCTCTGAGCTGCTGTAGGATAATCATGGGCAGGGGAGTCAGCGCGGCTGAGGATCAGTTTTATCTGGCTCACAGATTTACAGTCACTCTTTCCAGGAACACATTCCTAACTAGTCTGGTTCAAAAAGTGCATTTCTCTGTGCAGCCATCATTGCTCTCCAGCTCATTTTCTGATGTCTGTCTTGGCTTGAATATTTAAAAGAAGGATGCATGCTGGGAAGTTACTGCTGGAAAGCTGCAGCCTTCCTTCTTGTCTCTCAAGGCCTACCAAGGCTCCAGAGACCAGAATATGTTTTTCCTACTGCACTAAACATTTTGAATGTATGCTAGAAATGTTAATGCATTGTTGAAGGGCTTGGAATTTTTCCTTCAGGTGTGATGCCTTTAGGCCATTTGTGCTTCACACACGATTGCAGGTAAGGGCTTGTTACACCGCCAGAAACATGCACTTAATGAGAAGTTATTCACTGTCCTATTATAGTCAATAGGAGAGCTCAGCAGTCACTCAGCTTTAACATACACTACTTTTTACTCAAAGCTTTGCTCTGGAGCTGCTGTGAGGCGGAGGCAAGAGGTCCATCTTTCCTTTGAGGAAAGCCCTAAATGGATGCAAACACTCCAGACTGCTGTGGGCTCCTGCTAAAGCAGCCAGTGGATGTGCAGCGAGCAGGAGGTGATGGCAGCAACAGGAATGACCCCAAGGAGGAGAAGAGGGCACTGTAGAGCGCTAGGAACAAAACCTCTGGAAAAAAGGGATGGAGGAGGCAAGGCACCAGATTTTTTTTGCCCTCTCTCTGACTGTGTAGCAATATGATTTTGCTGTTAGATCCTTGCTAGAGCTGCACAGTCACAGTGGCACAGTTCAAAGCAGAAGGGAGGCTGCTCAGGAGGCTGAGCATATTCCTGGCCAAAGGAAGAGCAGGTGTCCTGTGGGTGCCAAGTGTGGCACCTCTCACTCAGGGGTCTGGCAGGGAGCCATACATCCCAGACACAGCCTGCAAGGATCCAGTCAGTCCCTGTGGCCCAGTGGGACAGTGGGCTACTTCACACCAGGAAAGGTTTGTGGCACGAGCCCTTGTGCTTGGAGAAACTTCTTACTACTCTCAACAACTTTGCAGAAGTTGGCTATAAGTTGGCTGCTCAGCTAATACCCCAGTGGAATGTCCACCTCAGGGCTCCCTGGGTGTCTTTGTGATTCCTTTCTGGCTAGCTTTGCCATCAGTTGTGGTGTGACTATTTCATTCGGATTGCATATTATTAGTTAAAATAATCCCATACTGGCTCACCTTTTCCTGAAGCCTCAAAGAGCCAGCAGGCTCAGCTCTCAGGAAGGTGCTGATCAATACCATGGATAAGGGCTGGAGCTCTGCAGTGTACTTGAATCAACATCAGATTTCATTTGGGTTTCTCAGTTTAGATTTAACTTCAGGCAGTTTGAAGATGTTAAGGTACCAAAGGGAACATTCCCAGGTAGCTGCACTCAAACAAAGGCACAGTTTTTCCTGCTGGATGTTGGCAGGGTCTTGCTGGATGTTGGCAGCATCTAGAGGTACAATGCACAATCAGGCCCTCAGAGTTCATGAAAAAAATTCCATTTGCAAGGAGATGGCTCCATATGGCTTTGCAGAAGGGAAGGATTCTGGGGGAGATCACTGGGTTGAGCTGTATGCCCGAACCATGCTGTGTACCTCAGACCTCACTGAGCTGGCTGGGGATGTGTGTTCTCCTCTCCCACCGCTGTCCTCCCCACCTTGCAGGACCGTGCCCATATTTTGACTCCTGAGCGCGTGGCCTCGGCGTGGCTCGGCGCTGATCCCAGCCTCTCCAGCAAGCAGAGCGTGTTGTTCCGCCTGTCTGCTCGCAGCTTTCGCCTTTCTTCTGTCCTCCTGCTATTCTATCGCTACCATAAAATGCAGTTCTGACCTTTTTGTCCTCAGCAAGCTATTCATTTAAAATACAAATGCTGTCCTCAAACAGCAGTCATTAATATGAGGCAGCAAATTCTTTTCTTTGTTCTTTATTGTTGATTTCCCCCCATTGGGAAACTGGGTGGCAGGAGAACTGCATAGCTGCAGGAGCAGTTTGCTAATTGCATACTTTCAAATACTAATTTGTATGGGTTGGTTTGGTTAAAAAGGGGAAAAGAAACAAGGCAGGGGGTGATAAAAAAATGTCAAGGTTATAAACTCCACAGAAGCTCTCTAGCCTGGAATTTTTATTAATTCTTTAAATGTAAATTGCAGGCCCATGGCTGCACATCCATGCCTCCCGCAGAGTGCCAGGCAGTGTGGTGCAATTTGCCCTGCAGACCTTCAGTGCAGCAATCAAGCCGAGGAGCTGAGCTCTGCCCTCGGCTGCCCGGAGCAAGGCCGGCGAGGTGCCAGCCAGGAGCCATTCCCAACACGGACATTGCTCCCAGATGGCGCCTGGATGGCTGTGGGCAGGAGCCAGCCCCTGGCCCAAGTGGGCTTAGGCATTGGTGGGGGCAAAAAAACATCTCTGCCTTTAGGGAGATGAGGTTTGCAGTGGGATCAAGTCTGCCTTGTGTCCATGATGGTCTGAGGGAAGAGGTGAAGGAAGGTACTCATCAAGGAGTGACACATTTTGCTAAACCAAGAGGCAAGTTTCTGAGCACCCGTGCTGGCACTGCTGCTCAGAGATTCCCCAACATGCATCCCCATACCTGCCAATGAAAGTGCTTACTAAACATGAATTGCAAGCTTTCAGTGTTTTGTAATGTGCCTGGATGATTTGTAGCGGAAAAGAAAACAAGACTTATAGACATTCAGCTCTTTCAAGCCCTTGACTACCAACTTCTGCTAGGTTATTTGCGGTGGTTATCATTATTTTGTGTGCTTGTCTTTTTTGCCTGCTTCCAAGTTTTTTACCATATTTGATGTCTTCGTACAGATTCGTCCTTGCCACCAACTAATGTTTGCCATTTCTCTTTGTAAAAGGATATTTTAGATGCTCTTTTCTGAGAAGCTCACAGTGCCCATGCACAGGGGGGACATTTCTGCCTGCAGCAACTATCTCAGTTCCATTTGGACAATATGGTCAATTCATCTCTTTTCCTGTCTCTGTTTTGTGCAGCCACTCATTTGGAGAAGCTCCCTGTGCTCACCCTCAACACCAGTACTGCCCTTGCACCCAAGAACCATGGCAGCCAGCAGCCCCTGCTGCCTGCAGGGATGTTCCCCCAGCACCCATGCAAAGGTGCCCCAAAATGTGTCCTGAACTGCCATGAATGCGGGAGAAAAGCAGCCCTAAGGGCCCGCTGTGCTGCTCCTGCGTGAAGGATGTGACAGAAGCCAGTGCCAGGAAGGACCTTCCCAGGGCAGCAAGGCTTGGAGGGACAGGCACGGACAGGGATCTGGCATTCACTGTCACACCGAGCACAGCAGGCAGCATATCAGCAATTAAAGATACTGGAGGGCTCCAAGGCTGTGAATGTGAGGGAGGCAAAGTCAAGGAAAAGTTTTATTAACTGTGTTATTTTGTGTCTGTTTGCTCAGAACAGTAGTTATCTCTGTTTGTTCATTCTCCCGTCACACATTGTAATGCAGAGTCAAAATGGATTTTATTGTGTACCATTTCCATAAAAAAAAAATCCTTCCCAGTGTATGCTACAATAGGTAACTGTTATTATTTCCCTCTCTACTTAATAAAATTATCATGAATGCATGGCTGCATCAAGGGGGAAAAAAACGCATGTGGAGGCACCAGCTCTCTCAAAAATAACTTGTATTTAATTGACAAGAAAAGGTCAGATTCATTGGCCAAGTCCCACAGCTCAAGTGGGTTTGCAGTGGAAAGCACCATAACTGCAGCCTTGAGCAGCTACAAAACCAATATCTAATTGTTGTGTTGAAAATGTTGTGCTGGCTGGGAACCGATATCTGAGGGTTGTTTCTCAGTTTATAAAGGGCAAAACAGTGGATTCCTTCCCAGGAATCTCATTTTTTTTGAGTTTTGTGATGCTTAATATAATTGACCAATTGACCATTTCCTTAACAGTAAGAGAAAGGATGAGTCAGTAATCTTTACAGCTTGTTATCAAATTAGTGTTTAATCAGTGAGTGGCTGGGAGAAAATTGCAGTGGAAGTGGTACTTAGCAGCTCGTGAGTCATGAGGATAAACCCATTTGGTTGTACTGAGTGAGGTCTGTAGCCCCTCGGTTTGTGAAATGTGACCCTCACTGGCTCTCAGATGTCTGCACGCTCTGAGGGATTCCCCCCCGCCCCAAGCCTACAAGAATTGGCCTTTGGTGGCTCCAAAGCCACACTTTATGTTTTGTGACAGCTTTCACATGTGCTGGAAAACAGTCATACCATGGTTTGGGGTAAGGGGACCTTAAAGATCATTTGGTCGTCATGAGCAGGGCACTTCCCTCTACACCAGGTTGCTCACAGTGCCATCCAACCCGGCCTTGAATGCTTCCAGGGATGGGAAGGTGGGTGAATTCAAACCAGAGAGCTGGAAGTGCCATATGTTACTGGTTCTCAGCAGGCTTTTTCCACGGCAGCTAAGCTGTCACCAGCAGGCTGTGAGCTGGTTCCCTGGGACTGGGGTTCCTGCAGCCGGACAGACAGTGGGTTCTGCCTCCACCCTGGGGCATCTGCTGCTTGACAGTGGGCTGCTGGTAGAGGGGATGGGCTGCAAAGCCTCTGTCAGGACTGTGCCAAGTGCAGGGTATGGTGGTCTTACCGTGTGAGCACTGCTAGCCATGAAGGCCCAGCTCCACGCTGCTCCCAAGTAATGCCAGGGAAGGAAGACAAAATCCTCCAAAGGAGACAATGGGCCAACAGTTCTCCCCCAAATTTTGATTTCCCTGGAGCCCTCAGACACTGTAGTCATTTGGGAGAAAACTTCTTTGGACAGCACTTAGTAATAACCCAGCACCAGCATCCACCAACAGAGTGCAATTCTGCACCAGCTTGAGAGGGAAAATTGGGAAGACATGTGTCTCCATGGACTACAGATAATTAAAATTAAAATGTTTCTTCAGTTTAATGAAGAAACATTCATAACATTACAGAAATTGTAGTAAAATTATGGTAGCAGTCATATTCCTTCACCAGCAAAGCTACAATTCACTCAGAAAAAAGCCTTCCTTGAAATATGGAAGCAAAATCCTTGCTTCCCTAGGTGAAGGAAACTTGGAGATTACCCATGTAGGTCTATTTTTCAGGATGCCTTCAGATAAGCTGTTCCTCAGAATAAGCTGAGCTGCTAACACACTGTAGGAAAAATAACAGTGCATGGATTGTAACATGAAGCAAGAAGTTATCACAGTTGTGGGTTCGAGTTTGGAGCTGGCATCCAGCTGGCAGAGACTGCATGACTATTAAATATGTCAACAGCCCCAGATGAATGCCAGGATAGCCTTGTGAACAGGAACTCCTGATGGTGGTACTGTTGCTATTTTAGTTCTTTTTGATTTCTCTCTATTTTGGATGTTACATAGAGGATAAAAAAAGACTGTGCTAGAGTGCTGGAAGGAAAAGAATGAGGATGCCAGCTGGTTACTGCTCCATTGCCCCCGGCTAGTATAACTGCAGTGTATTTGATTTTTTTCAAGTCGCAGAGGGTTTAAATGACAGGTATGGTATGGCCTCAGTGTATGTCATCATCTGCTGGGTATTCAAGGATTTCTAAGGATTTAAGCTTGCCTGTTGTTTGAATACAGGATAAGCAGTGATTTCTGTTCTCTGGCATGTGTTGTCTTTCCCTGAGGGTGGAAAGGGAGACTGGAATTTAAAGTGATTCTCATTTATTTAGTATTTCCCTGTACAAAAGCAGGGAGTTTTCCAAAGCTGACTGGAGTGCAGTCATTTGTGGAGAACAACCCGTGGCTGCTACCTGGGTTACGTCGGCATGTAACAATACCTGTCTGCCCCGTGAATGTCAGACAAAGCTGTCATAAATCTTGAAGGTCAGGCAGTAAAATTAATGGGAATTGCAGAGAGTAGGACCTTGTCAGCTTCATAATAGTGCTGTGGGTGGAAAAAAAATTCTCATGGTTTCCTTCAGGCTTTAGGCAACCCACCTACTGATGCTCAGCGGCCATTATCCAGTTATAAGTGCTTTTTCCTCGGAAGAATTCAGTGGTTAGTGCTTTTAATGTGTGACATAGTCCCCAGCACGGAGCCCAGGCGGGGAGCAGAGCCCGCTGCGGTTTGCGGCACAAGCCCCCCACCCCGGCTCATCTCCGGCGGTGCGGGAGCGCTTTGCAGCGCCGCTTGCATTTTGTCATTCGCAATAATGCTTTGTCATTGCAGCGGTGACCGGGGCGCAGCGGGCCCGGCCTCTTCCCTGTCCTGCCGTGTCCAGCTGATCGGTATCAGCCAGAGGTGGAGTGTCCTGTTTACGTCCCCGAGCAGGACTGGGAGTGCTGGCCCGTCCCAGGGCACCGTCCCGGTGCTGGAGCGCTGCCGCCGCGGCTGCTCCCGGAGCCCGAGCCCGGGCTCGGCACGTTGTATTTACAGTGCCTTTCGGGGTTGCTGCCGGTCACCCGCCGCGACCAGGGAAATATTTTTATTCCCCCTCTGCTGCATAACTTGGCTTCTGTTTTCTTGTTGTTGTTTTTTCCCTCCTGCCTTTGTAGATGTTGGCTGCGGCCAGGGCCAAGTCACGGGGCAGGATGTGTTGCTTCTGCGGAGGTACAGGCATGTGAATAAATGACACAGTTTTCTGGAACTTCCCTGGGCACTGCAAGGTGAGAATCTGCGCCGCAGAGTTGTCAGCTTGGCTCCTGGCACAGCCCTGCCCTGCTTCATCCCCTCCTGACCCCTGGCCTGGGGGCTGCCCAGGGGCAGAATCCCTCCCAAAATGTCTGTGTCAGAGGTGTTTGATGGCATAGATGGGGGTTGCTTGCATTGCAGCAGGCTCTGGGCACCTTTATTTTGCACACACAGCTCCACACGAGCATTTTCAACCCCTTAAGGCAACAGGAGGCTGCGTGAGTTGCCATGACCAGGTTCAGACTCCCTTGCATTGTCTCCCTGTTCCAGTCACACCAGCAGTTCTGGGGGCCTTTTCAAGGTCCTGCTTTGCAGGTCAAGCAATGGCCTCTTCTTGTTGATCTCAAAGGAAAGAGGCTGATCAGTTCCAGGCAGCCATGCCCAGCAAGGGGCAAATGCTGAGGCTTCCTTGTCTCCTGTGGTTGGGTCCCTTGTCATTGTATGTGCCCACAGCTGCACAGGTGACAGTGTCCCTGCTTGGACCTCTGCTCTTCAGCATTAGTTTAACCCCCTGCTTCTATGCCAAGAGCATCTTGTTGATGCTCCTCAAGCTACACAAGTACCTGTGCATCCTCCTGCCCCCTCACCTGCCCTTGTGGCACAGTAGGGCAGCTATAATGATCCCTCAGGGTGCTCCTGGGTCTCTTCTGCAACCTTGAGGGGACTGGGGGATCCTGTCCTGACCACCATCTGCCACCAGCACTCACGTTATCTCTCCTTGTTTGTGTATCTGAAATAATGCTTCCTGATCTCCTACAGGTGTTACTCAGATAAAGCCCAAGCAGAGATTATGCAGCAGATTTGACCACATAAATGCTTGAGGTACAGATGTGAGTTGCATCTGATGCAAATCAAAGAAAGCTCAGATGAACAACACAGACAGAAAGCAAACTCTTTTTTTAAACATATACATCTTGAAGTAATAGTGTGAGAAATATCTCTTACTGATCCAGGTAGAGATCATATGTGAATCTGCCACAGGAGAGACAGTGAGGAATGCCCTTTCCTCCAGGTTAGTGCAGCCTAATGGATGGTTGTTTGGTTTTGATCTTTTTTCACCTGTTTGTGTACCTTGGCATGTGTCCCAAGCCTGGAGCTGGGCTGCATTTTGCACCTGCTGGAGAGGGTGCATATCCATGTCCACAGCAAGTCAATTTGGGGAAATTTTCACTAATGTTTGCTTTAGGAAGCGACTTTATTCTTTCTTCTCAGCAATTTTCATACAGATCTGAGGACCTTTTGCCAGCCCTCATTTCCAGATGGCTTAAAAGCCATGTCCTATGCTAAATAACTGTATTTAATTTCTATGTATAAGTCTGAGACAAGAGGTCAAAGAAAGAAATGCAGTCAGTATAAGCACCCTGCCTGTTCAGTGGGAGCTCAGAGACATGAGCAGAGAAAGCACCCTCTGGGAAATGAAGAAGTGAGCATGGGGATGCACATACACACACACCTTCATCCATGCCTGCAATCCCCCTAGACCTTTCAGTGGTCTGGCAAACTTGTTTTACATATCTTCTGCAGCTGAGAAAGCGTCCAGGTAGTACTCGCAGATACCTAGAACTGCATACGGCATTGCAACAAAGCTTGGGCATTATGACATTTTTCTGGGCTACAGGACTTGGTTGGGCTTAAGTGTACCCATGAGTGCATCACACCAGTGATATATCACATGTTCAAGCAGCCCAGCATTATTTTTGCTCCAAGGGACCCCTAAGAGTGATGGAGGAGTGAGGAGATGAGCTGCACACAGAGAGTGGCTCTCCTAATTCTTGCTGCAGCACATTGGCTTCTTGGCCATGCCAACATTTTCAATATGCCTACATATTTCCATACATAGTAGTGTATTTCCCAGCCTTTGAGCCTTGATGAGGCATCATTGCCTTCCTTGAAGCAACACAAGGCATTCATGAAGTTTCTGTGCTGAACTGTGGGAAAAGAGCGGCAAGAAGCTGTGACCCCTGGGTAAGAGCATGCTTTGGAAACACTGTCATCAAAAAATCAACACATCAGCCCAGAAGGCCCACAGACAGCTGATCCCATCCAGCCTTATCAGAGAGCGAGCTCCTTTGGATGCTGAGGCAGCAGCCACCGGACATTTTTGAGATGTTTATTCTATCCTGTGTTGATATTGAAGTCAATACGATAACTAAAAATAAAGATTACAAAAAAACTCCACTGCAGCTATTTGTTCCTGAATTGTTATGTTTACCCATACCAGCCCAGATTTCCATTTAGGCAGGCCTGTAGTCCCAGATGTTCAGTCATTTTCAGCAACATGGTCATATCCCAGAAGATTTAGCCTGCCGGAGCAACTATATTAAACACGCCTGTAATTTTCCACTGTAACTGGAAGATTGCATTCCTCAGGGGCGAGCAATCACTGACTGGACAGGCCCTGTGCACATGCAGGCAGCACAGCCCTGAGTCCTCTCCAGACTCTCACCAAAGCAGGAGGGCACAGCACTGCTGAAGCCCAACAGGGCTTGGTCTGGGATGAGGAAGCTCCCATCAGTAGCACTTCCTAGGAGAGGGGCCATGCTGCTGGGATCCATGGCCATCTGCTGCTGCAGGGACAGATGTGGCTGGGTATGCAGGTGGCTTCTCTGCTGGCCCTCCTTGCACTCAGAGCCTGTAGGCATGGTTAGTGTCTGTTGAGGTTCTCCAAAGAGAGAAATGGTCTGTAACTGAATAAAAGCAGATGCTTCACCTTATCACCTCCTGCCTCCTGAGGAATGGGCTGGGCAGAGATGCCCATCACAAAGGCTCTGCACGGCTGGGGAGACTCACCCTGCTTCCAGATAATGGTGTAAGGCCACCTCTCTGAGAAAGAATGTGGGATGTTTCTGAGCACAGCCTCCTCCAAGAGCCCAGCTTCAGGTTAATGAAAACTAATGGACAAATCTGTGTGGCATATTCTGCTTTCTTCCACAGGTAGCAGTGGTGGCAGAGGCCAGTGGCAAAAGCCACAGTGGCTTAGTGACTGTTCCTGACAATATTATGGCACAGGATCTGCCTTGGAGAATGCAAGGAGGCATTGAAAACTCAGAGCCAAGTGTTCCCTTCTCTGTGCCAAAGCATCTGCCAAGTGCTCATTTACAGCAGAAAGAGTGAAAGAGGCGTCCTGTGAGTGCCTGGGAGGAATACAGGTTTGGATCATATGTGGCTGTGCTGTACTGCTGTGTATAGCCAGGGTCAGTGTTTTGGTGGCAGCTGGCCCCAGCACTGCCTTACCTCCTCCAGCCAAGCACAGGTTACCACTCCCGCAGTGCTGACAGACAACCAGGAGCAAGGAGCCCTGGCAGGCAGCCCCAATCCCTATCACTGAGCCCTGGCCGCTGCTTACATCTGACCTCCAGCCTTGGAAACAGGAAGACTTCACTATGCTTCCTTCAGCAGCAGGGAGATACTTGCTCTTTAGGTGCACGTGAGGCATAAGGACAGCATCCTCTAGGGAGAACTGTGGCAGTTCCCATCTTTGACTCCTGAAAATCCAGAACTCACCTCTTGACAGGAGCAGCACAGTCCAGAAAGGGCAGCCTGGCCTCAGCTGCCAGCTTTGCCTGCATCAGTGGGGCAATTCTGGAAGAAAAGACCCTTCTGTGGGTGCCGTTGCCAACTTTGATTATGACTGGGTTGGTTTTCCTGCCACTGATTTTTGTCACACAGAAGGACTGGTCAAGGCATTGCTGCTCCTGGAATCATCAAGCAATACATCTACTCTTCAGGTGGGCAGAGACAGACATCCTCTTCTCATACACGTAACAGAGGAGTAAACAAATAAACCAGGCAGGCTGCTTCCAGTAACTCCTGAGCTGCAAAGGCTTACTGTCCAAAGAAGCTTTTCTTGCTAAGGAGGGCCTGGCTAACCATCTTGTGGTCTCATATGAATAGAGGGATAGAAAAGGTCTAGGGTAAGTCCTGTGAGGAGTGGCTGAGGGAGCTTGGGTTGTTCAGCCTGGAGAGAAGGAAGGTCAGGGAAGATCTTACCTTTCTCTACCACCACTTGAAAGGAGACAAGACAGGAGGGCATAGGCTGTGCCAGGGGAAGTTCAGGTTGGACATCAGGAAGTGTTCCTTCACAGGAAGGATGTTAAACACTGTAATGGGCTTCTAGGCAGCTGGTGGAGTCACAATCCCTGGAGGTGTTCAATAAACATCTGGATATGGTGCTTAGTGCCATGGTCTAGCTGATCAGGTGGTGATTGGTCAAAGCTTGAATTCAATTACACCAGACGTCTTTTCCAACCCAATTCTGTGATTCTTTGATGTCCAGCTAACCTGCTAAAGAAGCTAATGGGACGCTTCTTCCAGCCAAAATCCCCTCACAGAAACTTCTCATGGGCAGATTTGCACCACAGAAGTTAACCCCTTTCTTCCATAAAATCATCAGTGCCCAACTCCAAGGCTAGGACAGGAGTCAGACAACATGCCATAAGCATGCTGACAAAGCCATCCTGGTTTCCTGCAGTGCTTGAGCTTGCTGGGATGGTGGGATCACACCCTCCAGCTTTCACAAGGGCACATGAATCAAGTAGCCATTGCCAATGCTTTTTTAGCGGTATTAAAATAAAACAAAGCTAAAAATATGTCAAGCAGGTAAACACACAGTTTTAAATCAAAACAGAGCTGTTGGAGGCTCTTCGTCTCTGAGTGCCTCCATAGGGGAGCCTGTCCCTGCACTCTCCTCCACCAGGGAGATGGGTGCTGCTGTAGTCACTGATTAATCCCCACCCAGGGAGCTGCTGCCCACACTGCTGATTATGTCTTGACCCCCTGGCCACTAATTTCTGATGCTTGACTTCACTCTGCAGTGTTTTTGCAGATCTTTTTTCCCACAGGCTTTTGTTTCCCCTTAGTAGTTTCAAATGTAGGGAACAAATCTTATTTCTGCCATCCCTGACCTGCTCTGCAGCTCAGCCTTCAAGTCTGTGTGGAGGCAAGGTTCTGGACAGCTTTGAAAATATTTAGGTACAATTCCCCTGCTTATGAGAAGAGGTTATAAACCTCCCAAAACAAGAGGTGAAATGGGATTTTTGTGAGCCATCCATACTGCTTTGCTTTCTACCACATGTTGCATTTTATCTCCCAATTAGAGAGGGAAATATTCCCCACGGCAGCTTTTCCTCATCCAGCGCAATATTCGCTTGTGCTCTTTAGTGCAGGCATGAAGACCCTGCTGCCTTTGGCATAAACAGTAACAGGAGAAGATGTTGAAATCATATGTATTTATTACATACATGAGATACAAAAACAAATTACCAAAATAGTATCTTTTTTTTTTTGTGAGTCCACAGGACCTTGAAAGAAAAATACATACACAAAGTGGATTGGTAGACTAGTGACTTTTCTGGTGTTGTATGTCTTCTTTCCTCTCACACTCATGAACAAAATACACTCTATGAAATGTGGTTTAAAGATGCTTTACAGAAAAGATATATTTTAGTGCTGAAAACTGCAGTAAACTGTGCTCTATTTCATACTGGTGTTAATGAGGAAGTATAATGGCTGTATATATTGCAAACAATAACACAGAAGAAAACAAAATGTTCAGTTTTAAATACTAACATAAAAATAAAATAAACTGCAGGCCCACTATGAATCACTGGATTGTGATATGTGAATGCAAGTCCTTTCCATTCTCTGCATCCACTCCTTTTCCTGCAGTCGGAGTTTTTCTCCTCCGGCAATTGCATTTTTATCTCAAAGTCTCTTCTCCTCACTCTGTTTGCAAAGTTTTGCTGGAGTCCTGCCCACGGGGTCCAAGTGCTGGTCTGAAGCTGGGACTTCAGTGCAAATACTTTATCTTTCAGATTGCATCCTCAGATATTCTGAGTGGCCAGTGCCAGGCTGGCCATTCCCTTTATACTGTTAACGCTGTCCAACTGCGGTGGGTCTTCAGGAGTGCTTCTGTTTCAGGGAGTTTTTTCACGTGCCACCTTCAAATTCTTCTTTCCCCAACACAATTAGACTTCCCGCACCGTGGAGTGGCAGGTAGTAAAGTGCTTTATACAATGAAATATTTACACTAGGGCTAGGTTCATTTTTTAACACTTCAAGCTCAGAGACGCTGTACCCTCTGCAGCTGCTCTTCTTTGCAGCCATGCAGTGGGTGGAGAGCTGGCCTCTGCCCTGCATCACACTTGTGCCAAGGCAGAGGGATTCAATTCACTCCAGCAGCTCTCTCCTCAACAGCATCAGCAGAGAATCTAGCCCCTGAAACCTTCAGCAGGGCAAACAGGTTAAAAGCAGTGGCACCCAAGTGTCACTGACGGGTGCTATGTCCTAACCTGTAAGGGGGTGTTTCTAAAGAGTGGTTCTCATTGCCACACTGGTGCCAGCACCTACCCACCACTGTGGCCATTGCCTTCCCCACAGCATCCTCTGGGAGCCCCTGGATGCACTCAGGATCCACACTAGTGGCACTGGCAGTGTTTTGCTTCTCAGCAGTAGCTCTTCTAGGGTGGCAATTTAGTCTTGAGTCATCAATGGTTTCATGGGAGTTGCTCCAACATTGCACTGGAGCGAGACAAGCATCCACCACCCTTCCTTCTGTTTCCCTCAACATAATGATGAACAGGGCTCAGGGTGAGGCCCTGACAAGGAAGCCATAGGCAAGTGAAAGAACATTGGCCAGAAAGGGTTAAATTAGACAGTGGCTACAACTCTGAATGCCTCACTACATGTTTTGGCACTATTTTCTTACATTCCAGTTTTCATGCTAGAGGTCTTCTCTCTGTGGAGGCTGCTGCATTTTGTGCCTAAAGAAATGCCCTAGGCAGTTGCACGCCTCTAGTTGCAGTCTCTTTTCAAAATCTCCAAGACCTTTCTTCCGAGAGCTGACTTCCACTGGTGGACAAAACTTTTCATGTTGACAATGAGTCTGCCTGTTCGGACGTCCTCGTGTCCTGCCACAAGGTACTCCAAGCCTGCAAACCAACAAAGCGGTCAGGGACTGCACAGTACCATGTTTAAGAGGCCTACTGAGCTGCAAAGTCAGACTGGATATCTAGTCCCATATAAAAAAGCACTTACACAAAGAAATATTTATGTATCTTGACTCTCATGTGGATCTGTATATCTGTAGCTCTATCTGTATCTATGGCAAAACGACCCCTGTGGCTGCCCTTCAGTGAGATGCAGTGATTTTGTTAGGCTCTAAATACAAATGAAAGCTGAATTCTGGGGGTGGCACTGCAAGTTTTTATACCTCTTCTGGGAACTGCTATTACCTTCATTTGGCAGCCGTCTGCCTCACTTCTCGCTGAAAAAATCTGGGCCTGGAAATCAGTTCAGCAAATTCAAGGAATGGAACAGTGCAGGATGGTTCAGTGCTTGGTATCTTGCTCAGATTGGCCAGTGGCCCCTTGGTGGCAAAGGCGTGCCAGATCCCAATGACAGGCAATGCTAAATGTGCTGGTACCAGTACCCTAGAAGAGCCTGAAGGAGTGGTTGTCACACTGAAAAGAACTGCTAATTCCTGCCTCTTCCAGATGTTTTAGAGACATGACAACAGGGTCTGACAAAACCTCAACTGGTTATCCAGAAACAGATAGAAAAGGCTGGAGTGTGTCCCTGTAGTGTCCTGATGCAGTTCTTTCCTCAGGCATCCAGGTCTGCACTTGACTTTCAGTACACAACTCAAAAGAGTGCTTGGAACCAGGTAACAACTGCTGAACAGGGGGATAGAGCAATGCCTTTGGCTTGAATTAGCTAAAGAAACACTGCCACAGGTCCAAACAGTCTAAGTGGGACACAAATGTGCCATGAATGGAGATAATAAGGAGAATAATCCCTTTCATGGCAGGAGGAGCTCCCTGCCAGGGTCAACATCCCACTGCAGCATTTTTAGGGTACAGTCAGCATTAGACCTAGTCCTTTTTGCACCACTCTGAGGAACACAACACACTGGTACAAACCAGGCCTTCCCTGGTGCTCTCAGTAATCCTGGTCCATCCTGGCTGCAGTTTGTATTGTCTTGGGTTTTCATTTCAGAATAAAGAGAGGGTGCCTCCCAAGTTAAAGGTCAACCAATACAAATTGCTTTCTACTTTATCTGAGTTTTTGGTACACACATCCTCTCTTCTGCTAAGTAAACACAGGATGTGTGTGTGGCAGCATTGCCCTTCACAAGACATTCATTTTGGCCAAGTCAATCTTGCTGTTATAAACATCACTTTTCAAGGGTTCTTAGATTTCTTTCCCTTGAGAGAGAAATGTGGTACACGCACTCAGAGAGCAAGGAAAAATTGTTGTGGCTGCTGACTGTGTAGGGCTTTCTAGATTTTCAACCTGATGCTACAGACCTGTAAAATTAAAATGAGTCAAATGACTGAGATGCCACAAGCCAGGACTTGAGGGTGTGCAGTTTGTCATGGCAGGCTGCTCCCTGCCTCTCTCTGACTGTGCTTGGCAGATCCATGGAAGGGATGGGCTCCTGTTACCTTGCAAACAGCTGAGACTTAAATCTTTCAGCTCAGTGTCCCCCTAGAAGCAGAATCTGCCTCTGTATGTGTGTGTGGAGCAGAATGTGTGCAAGGGTGGTGAAAGGGTTCCCTTTGTAGGAACTTAAGCACATTTTTCATCTGAAAATAGCCCAGAGATTTGATAAATGTTTGGAGGATTTTTTTTTGTCAGAGCCTTTAAGAGCCTACTCTCCTTTTGGTATCCCTTTACTTCTATAAAATAGCATAAAAACACATCTGTCTTACTTTCATGTTTATCTTTGATCTCCTCTGTGTTTTTGAAGATGTGATTTCCATTATAGCTGTATGTCAGAAAATTGTTTTATGTCATCTTGACTTTTCATCCAGCTGGTTTTGGTTTATTCACCTGTAGGCCATAAGCTCTTACTTTGATAGAGGGTTGAATCTGCTAATATTGTATTGCAAGCCACTCAGAAATGAATGTAGTATCTAAAGAAAATACTGAATGAGAAAAAAAAAAAATCTGGGATCCTCTCTAACCTCTTTGACATTATTGAATCTTAAAGATTCACTCAGAGGATGTTTTCAAGTTTCCCATTAGCAACAAACTTCACGACTTTTTCCAACATGAAGGCTGAGACTAATTTATACTCATGGGACCAGCAGCTGCATTTCAAAACAATACCAGGCTTTGCATAGTAAATCATGAGAGCTGGCAAGGAAGTAACAAGGGAGTAACACCTGATGTGTCAGACACCTGGACTGTCACTACAGACAGTTGCATCTCCACCTTCCTGCTGTTGTCTAAGAGACCTCCACCGATTCTGTGATTAATGCTGTCTTTTCATCTCTTGGGGAAAATCTGTGAAGCTCCTCTGAAGTTAGTTAGTGGCAAAGCTGGGTGTCAGGTGTGGGGCTGCCCTGCAGGCTCAGTTTTGGACAGCTTCCATTGCATTCCTTCAGGTTCATATTAAGGAAGCTGCATCTGGGCTTTCTTGCTTGAGTTTTCATTGCACATGGAAAAATACAGCAGCTATAGCTGTTTGATTAGTGATTTATAGTGTTCCAGCAATATCCAAGTCTTACTTAAACAGTAGAGCACTACCTAATGCTGCTGATTCATCTGACCTTTGCACCTGACAAGACTTCCTAGCTACAGCTGTGCTATCACAGCAGCTTGTCTTCAAACCCAGCCAGCCACTCCTGTAGACATGAAAGAAGACTGCAAACACCTCATCAGTGAATAACCTTTCTGCACAGCCTCACAGACAGCCCTGTACCCCCTAGTTCCTAGTGCTGCACATGAAAGGGACGTCTCAGCACCTCCATCAATGCTTCCATTGCCAATTTCCCAGTGGTGTATACACCTTATGGAAAGAAAGCCCTTCATCTGAATTAGTAACTGCTCATTTATCTTGGAGTTGTAAAGAGAGGTGTGTCAGCTGGAGCTTAGTTTTGCTCTGTGGAAGAAACCCCTGAATCTGCATGTCCTTATCCATACTGGAGACTGCATGCACTGTTTAGCCACCACTAGTTATACTCCATTTCAGTGAAAGAAGACGGGAAAAAACTGTGGAGTTCTTCCCTCATGGCATAAGAAAATTTCTTCCAAATCTTATAGGTGCAAATTTGTGTTACTTTCAAAGAGAAATCTTTCCTTGAGTTTAGATTAGAACTTCAGTGCAGTGTCATGACTCAAATTAGATTTAAATGTGTTTTTGTGGATTCAAATTAGCTTTAGCTTTGAAAGATATGTCATGCAATTGTGGCATGATGTGCACCTCCCTCCCTCTGGGAGCAGAGACTGGTAAAACCAAAAGCTACACAAAGAGAACTGTATGTTTCAAATCCTATGGGATGAACCAAGTTTTTCTCTATGAAATTTCAATTTGATGGAGATTGCTGTTGGAATCCAAGTGATGTAACAGCCAATAATTTTTAATCAGCACTGCGATCTCAGCTCGTTGGTATGAGGGGATAGAGGGGCGGGAATGAAATCTGTGTATATGTGGTGGGGATGTACAGTTCAGGGAGTCGAACTTACCAGGATTGAGGATGGGACAAGTGCAGCCTCTGTTAGTCCAGGATTCAGGGTAGAGTGTCCTCTTCCCCCTGAGGATCTTCAGTTTTGTAGATTTCAAGATTTTCTTGATCTTCACACTGACTTCTGCATGGGAGCCTTTGTCATGAGCTGACAAGATCTTAGTCTTGATCACTAGGAACACAGGAATTCAAAACCAGGAATATACAAACTATCTATAGGCCTCTCTCTTTTTTTTTTTTTTTCTTTTTTTTTTTCCTCCTGGTCTAGTGCTGGTGTCTGGATGAAGCAGTGAGGACAATTGCTTTGTTAGAGTGAACAAGCCCAGTGCTCCTTGCTGGGGAGCCCAGGATCAGAGCAGCTGCTGGGGAGAACATACATCCTCACACCCATGGGCAGAAATGGAACACCCATGGCCCCTGGAACTGCCATGAGGGTATGAGATCCCATTTTCCCCCAGAGCTCAGCAAACCCTTTGTGTTCTTTAGCACTTCTGGAAATCAATTGGATTTAGGGATGGACCTGGAGGCTTTGCTGGCCTCAGCCTCATCCCACCCTGGTGCCAGTCCTGCTGCTTTGCAGAACTGACAAATCTAAATTCAGGGGAGGAGAGTGAGACATTGGTGGGGACTGGGGCAAACCAGGGAGTATTTTGAGCTCACTTATACCCACGGGCGCATTTCCACCACCGGGCATTCCACTGCTGAGTCCCTGTGTGGTGGAGGCTCAGGGCTCAGCTCCTCCACCCAACCTATACTGGTAGGTGTCCCCATATGGTGGTGCTTTATTCAGCACTCATGTTGGGAAGTTCAGGGCAGCCTCTCACAGTGTGGCCTCCTGGAGCTCATGATGAGCCCCGTAATTCATCTGTCTCTCTAGTTTAGCTGACACGTTCCCATGTTGACTGATGAAAGGGGGGGAAGCCTGAGTGCACTTTAGATAAGATTTATGAACTTGGAGGTTTTATGACTTTTTTTTCCTCTAGTTTCTTATCTTTTGCAAGATTAAACACAGTTACTATCGTGGCTGGGAAGCAAAACAGAGCAGAATCAAATTTTTTCCTAATATCACTAAGCCGGGGCTACATTTCAACAACTGGCAGGCTCTTGAACTGCACTTAGGGGGCTTCTCTGAAGCTTGCAGAAGTATGGGCTATCTCTCTGTGCATTTCCAACTCCAGTGTGAGATGAAACAGGTGCAAGAGACCCCTGCAAGAGATTCCTGGTGAAGGAAGGGAGTGCTGCACAGGGCATTCCTTGCTCTGCCACAGTATGAAGGAGGCAGTTCACTGGCACACACCAGGGAGGTCTTGGGAAACAAAGTGCCTCTTCTCATTCATTTAAGTCCGAGAGACACATAGACAATATACATCATCCCATTGCAACAGCTGAGCTTTGTTGACAGGGGAAGTTCCCAGTAGCTGCTGGAATTGTTTTATCCATGGAGTGGTGATCACAGTCCCTCCTTACAGTCATTATCATTCAGATACAGTAATTTTTAGACTCTGATTAAGGTACCTTGTCTACAGACAGTGTTTCAGTGACCCATTTTTGGTAACAGTGGTTTACAGTCTGTCTTGGACCTAGACAACCTCCCAGGGACACCTCCAGCTCTTGTCCTCCCATGATTTTTGTACAAGGGTGTTTTGATAGCAAGAGAGATGGGGTAACAGAACAAGATGCTTCACCCACCTTGACTTGGAAGCATGATACCTATACATTTTGGTTGAGGATCTGCCTTTAGACTAAATATCCCATGGGTTTGCCAGGATGGAGCACACACCGTACCTCTCATGCTTTATATACACTTTTGCACTGCCTTGCAGCACCTCCCTTTACACCCCCCTCACCCACAACTCACCATAGGTGTACTTCATCCCACAGAAGACCTTGGGATTCCCTAAAACTTGCTCTTTACATTCGCATTTACCTGGGGAAAAAGAAGGAAGCAAATGGCTGTGAATTGTGCTTAAAAGATGGGCATTTGCAGGCAGAGCCCAGGACTGCCAGAGGTTTTTCAAGTGGACCACAAGCCTCATGCAAAAAAAAGAAATTTGCAACTGTTTTCAGATGGAGAGTGAATACAGACTCTTAGTCCAAGGGCAATTACTCCTTGTTTACAATTAGAAGAGGAGGAAAACAAAGACCTTATTATTTTGCCTTGGGATGCAAATAACATGCGTATCTTTCCCTGTGGTATTTTCCACACCGTAATGTACCAGACAAAATTTTAAAAGGAAATGTTGCAGAGGTTAAGGCAGATTAATGACTTCCGTGATCTTAGAACAAAGAATAACATGATATACTTATTTACGTTTAAAATGAAGTCGCCTAGACAAATGATGGAGCTTTCCCCTCAATTAACTCAATTATTGTATCTTCGAGATGTTATCAAGCTGCCCTCTGAAAGTGGAGGAAATGACGCTTGCCTGCTTGCATGCAGCAGCTGCAAGGCAGGACAGCTCGATGCTGCCAGCCTGCCTTGCACCAGCCTTCATGTAGCACCCACCTTCCCCAAGCTGGGAACACAGCAGGGAAATAACTTCTCCAGCTGCATGCTAAACCATCCCAAATTGCATCAGAAGATGCAAGTGATGCCAAAATTGTTGTGGGTATTGAGGAATTAGAGGTAAACCCTACCCTTTAAATGAAGTTGCTGGTTTGTTGAGTTTTAGGGAATATACCAATATCTTTAAAACATGATGGTCACGTAAAACATGAGGGCATTCAGCCTTGAAATTCAGAGCTGGGACTGCAAATTCTTGCCTTACAGCAGCTAAATGCTGGGTACAGGCATTCAGCATGGGGCATCTGCCTAATGGGTTTGCACATTTTGCATTGATGGGATGAGTGATAAGGCTCCTATGGCTCTTGGGGGGAAAGGAGGTGGTCACAAGGACATTCCTCCACATGTTAGTGGGGCAATGTCCATTCTCCTCTGCAACACCCAGGGTGCTAACTACAAGTCAGTGCAGAAGGCTAGGTCTGCAGTGGCTGCTGGTGGGAGGGATTGGGCAGGTGGAACACGTGCAAAGCTGCAGTCCTACCAGAGTGCCGTAGCGCTGAGAAGCCCTGCTCATCCTCCCAGCCCCAGGTGGGCTCGCTCTCGTTGAGCACTGCCTGGAAAGGAGGTGCTTCATTGTGCCAGGTCACATCTGAGCTGTTGAGGGGAAAAGGAGATGATCAACCTTCTTCTGGGAGCCAGTGGAAAGCAGGGCCACCTACCAGCCCATCCTCCAGACACAACATGACTGTGTGTCTTGATGATGGTAAATGCAAGAGGCAGTTTTGGGAGGTGAGCAGGTTGAGTGTTGTCAGAGAGGATGATGGATCTATTTTGGGTTTAAAATATATTATAGGATTTATATACCACAGATATCTTCAGCATGGTAAAAAAAGCAACATGTCAGATTTGGAGAGTGGGGTATTATCAAAATGTGCAGTTTTCTAAAAGTCAGAGCTTGACTCCAAGCCACAGCCAACATAAGCTGAATTCAATAGCAAAACTAAGCCTTCAATCTCCTCTCACTCAGATGTCCCTGAGGCCCACATTTTACTTGTGGAGAGGAAACAACAGTGAAGGTTATGGAAAACACCCAATGCATTAACACCAGCACTGAGAGCAAAAATTCCAGCACTGCTGGTGCTCTGCCACGGTGTGCCAAGTGCCCAAGGGAACCACAGCCTCAGCTCCCACTCTATCCCCACTTCTTTTCCATACCAAACTTCAAGTATTTTACATAATGGATACTTTTCAGTCTGCTGGCCATGTGTAAATGGAGCCTTCCATGGAAGTGAGATCACAGAAGTATGATGAGGTATGGTGAGGTGTGGTGGGGTATGGTGAGGTGTGGTGGGGTGTGGTGAGGTGTGGTGGGGTATGGTGAGGTGCGGTGAGGTGTGGTGAGGTGTGGTGGGGTGTGGTGGGGTATGGTGGGGTATGGTGAGGTGTGGTGATTCGTGGTGGGCTGTGGTGAGACACCGAACTGACCTGCTGCTGTGGCAGTCGCCGGTGTGGGGGTCGCAGCTGCGGGCGCAGTCGCAGGGCCGGCAGCCGTAGGCACCGAAGCCCCAGTAGCCGGGCAGGCAGTGGTCACAGCGGGGCCCTGCCACACCGGGCTTGCAGGGACAGTCGCCGGTGCTGGGGTCACAGAAGGTGCGGGGACCCAGAGGGAGCACGGCCGATCCCACGGGGTGGCAGGAGCAAGCTGCAAGGGAGGGACACGAGAGGGACAGAGCATCTGTGAGTGCACAACCACAAAGGTGCAGGAGATGCCTGCAAAATCACCTCTCTGCCTAGGGACACTTCTGGAGTTTCTGGGCTTTTTTATCCCTCACCCATACAAATCTGAGCAGAGTCTCCCTTTGGAATCTGTAGAATTTTAACTTTTGTGAGTTAGTTTTTAATTAGTCAACCTACCCTAGTGTCGTGTTATGTTTTGCCAAACAGGCCTTTATTACTTTCCTTGCAGCATCTGGATTCCAATCTGGCCGAGTACCTAGGGATGTGCCTCACTGTGGTGTTTAAGCAGCTGCGGATGCTTCATTGCAAAAATGAACCAGAGCATAATTGCTTTTTAAAGTAATAACAACTGTCTTGCATCCAGGAGGTTAAAAAACCCCTCAGAACAGTCATTTTAATTCAAGTGAAGGCTGAGCAAAAAGTACCCCTCCGTCTCTGTCTGATTTTTAAAACCATCAATCAAAAACTTTAGGGAAAAAGAATGAGGAAACTGACAGCTCAGATACAGCTCTTGCATATTCTCCAGGACATGGGTTTGCAGAGAGCATGACAGAAATGCCAGCTGCTGTCTTTTCTCCCTCACAGCCCTTTGCATCAGAACAATACACTAGAAGTGTGCTGGGACATACAGGGTTCTCAGAAAGGATGCCCTAAAATAGGTGGTATGAAGTTTTCCTTACCTACTCCTTAGAGGGTTTTTTTACATAAATACAATTTACATCTGTTACAAGGCTACTTTTCCCTAAAGATGTTAACGCTTTCAAAGAAGAGAAATACAGTTATCAAAAGCATGAGCCAATCCCTGGCTATGTGGCCAGGTCAGCAGGTGATGCTGTGGCCCACAGGACCAGTGACTGGCTGATTTGTGCTCTTCTCGCCTCAGGGTTTGGTTCTCTGACCAGGAGAAGAAGCTGTACAGTCAGCCTTACACATTATGGCAAAAAATTCCCTGCTAAAAGACTTTTGCCCAAAGCTTCATTTACATCAAATTGAGTTTCCTGAGAAAATTGTACCTGTAGGGAATATTTTCACTAAATTCTAATACCAATCTTTCTATTTTGCAACTGTGAAAGCAACAGAGCAGGAAAGCCACTACAGGCAACATATTTCTTTCTCTTAAAATACTTATTGCTGCACACATACATTTAATTTTGCTCTGACAACATTTTTGTGGTTTCAGGAATCTGACATACCTGGAGTATAGTTTCAAAATATTAAAGGATAGATTAATATTGGCGGTTAACTTAGAGGCGACTATGATTCTAACATCTTTGCCAAAGTAATCCCCAAATTTTCCCCACCCTTGCCACTTGCAAACAAATATAATTATATAAAATTAAAAGATTAGAAAGCCTCTCCACAAACTGTGTAAGTAGCTGCAGGCAGTGAACTCTGGTACCTTTAATAGCATAGTTTTCAACAGCACACACTGAGACTTGCATACCTTTCTCCTGAAGTCTGTGAAGTGTTTTACACCTGATACATATAGCCAAATGCTCTCTTTTTCTGCTAGATGAAGAGGGTATTTCTGGCATTCCTCAGACCCTTCAGGGAAAATATCAGGCACTTAAGGCTCTTCTATTCTCCTCCATTAATGAGATAAACCCACTGCTCAGCCAGAGATTTGGTCCTGTTTTGGTCAGGTTTCAGCTGAATTTGACGTAGCTTTTATGTTTTAGACAATTCTTTTACACACTTTTTTTCCTAATATAAAATTTAACATCAGTGGCAACACCACAGTGAAGCAAGAATATTAAATTTACAAAAGCTGTTATGAGAAAGAGCAGCAAACTCATAGGCAATTAAAAAGACAACTATAAATGAGAATGTAGTTGGCTATACTTTTTAATAAAAGCCACAAAGAGATGTGTTGTAAAGGCTGATAATTTCTAAGATTCACTTCCATGGATCCCATCCTTCCTGGCTGCTCCTCAATGAGCCACCAAGGTGTCAATCTGCCTTCTAATGCTGGCTGGTAAATTGAAGGTTTTTGCTCTTGGATCTTGGGTGAAGGCCCAAGATGACACTAAAAGGAGTTAATCTGAATGGTTTGGGTGACAGATTTTCAACACAGTAAACACAGTTTGTGATGGGCTGCAGTGGGAACTTCCTGAGCAATGCAGACGTAAAGTGAAGCCCATTGCTATGCACCAAGCACAGAAAGGAGGCTCTAGAGCTCAAATGTGTTACATCATATTTGAAAGAAATGCATGGTAAAAGGATGGAGTGCTTCCATACTATGGGAAGGGCAGGAAGGAAAAGACTGCAGGACTGATTATACAATGTTTGAAAGCTGGAGCTATAGGGCCCTCATAGGCAGCTGTACTGTGTTGGTCTTAGACCCCATTTTCCTCCTCCCACACAATCTGCACCTCACTGTAGCACAGGCAGTAGGACACCCACATCCATGAAGGTGAGAGGAGCAGCTGTACAGCAGAAAAAGTAGATATAGACAGTGTTGGATGGCATTTCATTGTGGATACAGAGGTGCAGAGTGTAAGACTCTCACTGTGAGGCTTCTGCACAGTGCCTGTCTCATGCGACGTGGCCATTTCCCCAGAGAGGCTGGGAGTCTCCACAGCCAAGGGAGTTCTTGTGAGAGAAGAAATGGCTGGGCCATTTTGCTTGCTTTTAGATTTGTAAGCTGCATTGCTAAAAATGCCAATTTAGCAGCCAGTACTACATAGCAGTATTTTGGTTGTGACTTCCATGCACATGTGAATTAACAGCTGCTGGTCCTGGCATTGCATGTGCTGACTAGGGTGGAAAATCAGTGAGTGAGATGCCAGCAGAATTGGATTTCCCTGCCCTGGACTGGTGATACTAATGTGGTTTCTTCAGCTGCCAGCTAACCTTTGGAAATTACAAATATTTTTCCTCAAAACCCTACAGCTGAAAACCAAATAAACTTGGCAATTATAAAACTCAGTTTTATTGTTCACAATCGTACTGTAGCTGAGGCTTAAAAGCTCGTGAGGATGGAAAGAAAAGGACTCATAGGTATGATGGGGGAAAGAGTCATCAGATTGGTGCTTTAAACATCAGAATGTTTCATTTTATCAGGTACATACCTACTCCTGAGCAAACATTATATACACTCTTTGCCTACAAGTATCTTTAAAGTATCCTTAAAGATTATGGTTTAATAACTCCTTTATTTACTTTGACCTAGGTATTTTAAAATTTTCAGTGGATGAACAATAATGGTATCTTGAGCCAGAAACAAGCAGGCAATGCCATGGCCTTCCCAAGAAAGAATAATAGGGCTCCACGCACGTCCCTTGTTATTGCAGACCATGGCATGGTCCTTGGAAATGTTCCAGGCATAGGCTGTAATTGATCTTATATAATTTAATTTAACAGTCATTAGTCATTTTCTACGGCCCTGCAGCTGCCACCTCCCCCATGAGATGCTGGGTCCCTGGGTGCAGGAGCATTCCTGGCAGCAGGAGACCAGAAGTGAAGAGGTGAAGGGGTCTTAGGGAGGAGTGCATTTGTGAGGGTTTGAAAAGCCCAGAGAGAAATCATCTGGGAGTTTGTAGTAACAGGGTCTCTGAAAATAAAGCATTCAGATAATCCCTATATTTGTGGAATTCAGTTTCTGCTAGGAAAAGCTGTCTTCCTCAGATTCTTGAGGGAGTATCATGCTTGCTCTGCAATTAATAAATGCAGAAAAAAAAAAGAGTGATGAAGTAGATGCACTTAATGCAGAAGGTAAATAAGTGTAAACTTTTTCTCACTACACTCAAGAGTATCTTACAGTTCTTGTTAAATATATGTTATCTTTGGCTTTTAAATACCAGAGTTCATGGATATCTAGTGGTCCATAAAGCTGGATTGTTGCATTAAAGATTAATGGAGTCACGCTTTTATTTTTTTTTTAATGTGAAAAGTGGAATGCCATGGGCCAGTGATTCAGAGATGAATGCAGAAAGCCAAGAGAACCAAGCACTGGCATATGTCAACAAAAATACCCATTAATCATCTAATATGCACAGCTTCCTTGGGCTCACAAAGGCAGGGAGAAACTTTTTAATCAAGTACCCCAGAATTTGGCTAACACATAGTTAATGATGTGATGTACTGCCTGACTTCATTAGCAATGGTCTAACTTGCACACAGGCACATACACAGGGTTGGCAGCCTTCCCCTGGAGCTGGGGCTGCTTTGCAGCAGTATGTCCTGAGACCTCTTGTTTCCATCTGGCTTTGCAAGGAAGGAGGCTCTGTGCTGGCCAGCCCCGGAGGTGCCATTTGACTTCCTCTTGGATGCTGCAAACAGCCACAGGTTATGGACTGGGCATTCTGGCACAAGGATAAGCCCACAATGAGTCCCTCATGAAACTCCACCTCCTCAATGGACTGAATGAGGTGACAAAGGAGATAGAGGCCACTTTTACTGCTTCCAAGGTGAAGGGTGGTGGTTTTAGGTTTCCAGAAAATCACATTCAACTCAGTGCCAAAGCTTCACTTGTCTTCAATGGCCTCAGAAAAGTGCATACTCTTCCCTGATGGGAGCTGGCATGCAAAGAATAATTACAAACGTAGCAAAGGTACCAGAACTACAGTACAATGATGTTTCAGAGCTTGAGAGTCCCATGCAGCACTCATTTCAGTCTTCTATCTTGCATTACCTATCAGCAGTCAATTACTATTTGTTCTTTTTTAAATCAACAAGGATGAAACCATGGCTTAGAAAAAAAACCATATAGCCTCTGCTCTGGGTCTAAATGCAAGACTTAAACATGGCTTGGTTTTTTTTTCCTAATGAAACTCCAAAACAGAAGTTAATTGCCTAAGTTCTGGCAATAATTAAGGAGGGAAAATATCTGATATTACAGATGAGACTTAGAACTTTGATGTATACAGGTAGGTAATGAAACTTTTTAAAGCCATTAAATTCACTGTTTAAAAAAATAAATTATTGTGTACATACTACAGCAGTGAAGTAATTATTTACACAAGCAATGGACTGTGGTCAATTCCATTTCCATAAAGAGAACTAGGGTTGTAAACCAGGCAGTTCAGCTGTTGCTGCCCCTCCTTGCAATGAGTGAAAGGTGGAGAGGAGGAGGACCTCTGCAACAGACTGGTGGGGCTGCTGGAATCTCATGAGGATAACATGCAGCAAGGGGGCAGGACAAAAGCAGCTGTTGCCCAACAGATGTCATCGAACAAACTGAACCCTCACACACCCTCCTGGGGTGCAGCTCCCCACTGCAGGAGGGTTTCCTCTTCCTTTACATGCAGGTGCTTCTCCTTGAGAGGAGAGAGATGTGCTCAGTGTCTTCTCAAATGACACAGGCAGGGTGTCAGCTGGATTTCTTTCTGTCACTTGTGAAGGTCCCCCTCATAGTAAGTGAGTCAGCGAGGAGAAATGTGGTGAAGCCAGTGGGTGGCTGTAGGCTCAGAGAGGAGGGCATGCCTGCACCCCATATTTAGCTGACCACTGTAATGTTCTCAGCATAATTTGGGGATCTGGAATCCCCCATGGTGAGTCACCATCCTCACAGTGGTCCCTGGGGAGTGTGGCTTTTGGACTGCTTCTTTGCTTGGGAAAGATTTAATTTCACATGTGCCTGAATCATCGCTTTTGTTGTTGCCTCCTCAGTGTCCCACCTTCCGGGATATCACTTGTGTTCCTGTCTGTCCTTCCATACCCACCTGCTGCTACTGCTGCTGCAAACACGAACTGGTGGGCGATGCTATTTATCAGCTGCACCCCTGCTGGCTGAGGAACCTGATTCTGAGGTTGCAACAATCACCAAACAAGGAGAACATGAAAAACAAGATGCAGCTTTTCCTCTCCAAAAATAGCAATAGGAGAAAATAAATTAATCATCTCTCTTCCCCTACCCTCAGGCTACAGGGATCCTTGGGACAGATTTGTCAACAGCATCTGCAGACTTTTGCCCTGCAAATATCACCACTGCATTTTGCAAATAGTATCACAGAGAGGATTCAAAGAGCTCCCTGTCCTTCACTGAAGCAAGAAGATTGCTCCAAGGAGGGGCAAGAAGACCTCACCTTTCGTTTGACCCTTTCCCACTTGAGAAGCCCTTCCCTAGTGCGAGGTCACTGACTCACGTTTGCAGGCGTCTGGGGCAGAGAAGGGCTTCCTGAGGTCGCGGTAGAAGCCCAGCTTGCAGCGCTGGCAGTGCTGCCCCTCCGTGTTGTGCTGGCAGTTGTCACAGACGCCGCCACTGCGATTGCCCGACGCCAGCCACGCATCCATGTCGAAGTGACAAGTGTCGGCATGCCCATTGCACTTGCACGCTGAGGCAAAGCCAAAGGGAACAGAAAGACTCATTAGGGCAGTGAGAAATACTGATTTATAGAAAAGAGACACAAAAACAAAACCACGTTTTGGAATGGGGACTTGACCTATGAACCTGTTATTCATTTGAGTGCACGAAGTATCACTACATTTTCGTCTACGTTCCCAATCTCTGGAGATAACAATTAAGAAAATGGGTGGTGGGGTTAGTCCCCAGCACCCTTCTGGCTAGACTGCTTCTCTTACTGAAGCAGATGGCCCCATGACCTCTGCATTCCCTCCTTCCAGCACTCACCCTGAGCATCCTCCCTGGCACTGCAGAACTGATCTTCAAACCTCCAGAGCCCACGGCTCCTCCGTGGCCAGGGGTGAGCAGAAAGGCCAAACCAACAGGCATCATGGTCTGGTGAGGATTGCCAGTGAGGGGCTGTGCAAACAGGGTTGTCCTTGCCACACAAATGTGTGGTGGGAGCTGGGCAGGGGCGTGGAGTGGCTCTTCACTCACTGCTGCTTGGAAAGCATCTCCCTGCCACCTCAGGATGTGCTGCCTCTTGGACACACGGGAGAAAGGCACACATGGAGGAAGCATTTTACTCTGGCAGAGGATCTGGAGACACCATTCTTGACTGGCTACTTACACTGGCACTCTTTGGGGGCTCCGGTTTTGCCATCGGCAGCCTGCCAAGGCTGGTCGTTGTAGAGCGGGGCACAGTGCTGGCAGTGGGACCCTGCAGTGTTGTGCTTGCACATGCATTTCCCATGGACCTAGGAGGGGAAAGAGAGCAAGGATCACCCACAGCAAAGGCCAGAGTCTCAAGGGCACAAGCAATGCCCACACACAGGAAAAAAATGCCAGGATTCAAAGCATCCTTGGGAAACACTGTAAAACTTTTCTCTTTTCCTCTCTCATAAACATGAACACACCTTTGCAGGAATAGCACCTCCAATCTCAGCAACCAGCCCTATGTGCCCAGCTATCTCCAGCACAAATAAGTATGAGATAAAAGAAAATCAACCTGCTGAAACATAAATATCTACTCATCCTGGGCAGAATTTTTGCCCCACAAAGGAAGAACGAAGGATAACACAAGGCCTGTGACTGACTATACTCGGACATGTTCATGACAGATAATTTAGCAGCTAGACAGCTCAGTGTAAGGGGGTAATTAGAGATGAAAAGCCAGCACAGCACACTTGGTGCCAGCTGCCCTGTCAGTCGCTGGCATTACTCACCCTGTTGGCAAATGCAAAGAAAACAGGATGTAGCCAGAGGGCACGAGCAGCCCAGCAGTGCCTGGGTGCAACAAGATCAAGCTCTGCAGCAGCATGGCTCTGCTGGCAAGGCTGAAGACCCTGCCTTTTCCCATGGAGCATGGCAGGTAGCTACCTACTGTAGCGATTTTGATATGTGCCCGTGTTTGCAGCTTTACTCTGCTCCACATTTTGCTTTTAAATGCATGGTTTGGCTTCTCCTGCTGCTCATGGTCGAGCTGGGAGCCTTGGTCTGCCCTGCCAGCGTGGCCCTGTGCTCATGCCATAAGCTGGCCATAAAACCAAGGGAGCTGCACCAGCTGCCGGCTGCTTTTGGCATCGAGGGGAACACAGGGTGGTTGGGGGTGCCTGGTGATCCAGCCTGGAGCTGGGACATGGCTTTAACTGCTACTAGAAAATGCTGCCTTCCACACAGTTTAACCTGTGGTTTTACAAGTGTGCTGTTCCTAACTGCATGACTTGCTGCTGAGACTGCCGCAAAAAGGTTCCTGTGAAAAGCCTGAACAGCAAACAAAACAGAAGAGGACCTTGAACGTGTTGTAAACAGCTCCTGCTTGTTACACAGGTGCACACACACACACCACACACTCCTGGCTAATGATGACTTTCTGATTTATTCATTTGCAATGGATAGATTTCAGCTGCTATTTCACAGGAGTCAAATTTAACCAGTACAGATAAAATTTCAAAACTGACCTGGAAAGTCCTTCAAAGACTTTTAAGCAGAAATGAAAATAGCAAGATTTTTCAAAAACTTCTTGAATTCATTCCTGCTCTATTAAAATGTCAGATCATCAAAAAATACAGAACAGCAACTGGAATTTGTCAGCAATGGATAGGTACAGATGGAGTCAGAATGCACAAGCATCTAAGCTAAAGTGAAAGTACTAAGCTAATGTTATTTTCTGTGCTATCTGGCCTCATCACAGGTATTAGTCTCACTGCAGCTGCTTCTTGGTCTGTCTGGTTTACTGTATCGATACAAGCTTAAATGTGTGCTAATGCTTGCAAAGAATGAGAAGCAAATATAGAAAAGAAACAACAACTTTGTGGAGGGTATATTTAGTTCTCAAAGTGTATCTTGTGTTTTCATATTTTCATTTTTGCTGCCACCAACAAAATGTTCTTCAAATTCTTGGATACCTCCCTTTCCTAAATTACCACTAATCAATAAATTTCTCTCTCTCATATTTTTTAGGCAAGGTCCAGTGTTACAGAATCTCTTCACACACATTTAAAAGCATACACACCTGCAAGGAAACAGAAGATTACTAAACCTGTACTGGTCATCTTCTGGTGGTTTTGTTGGCGTCCCAACTCTTTGATGCCACTTCTGGTAGGAATTTCTTGCGAGCCCTTTGGCCATTGAGTGGTTAGGGCTAGACATGTTGTACTAGCCTGAACCACATCTGTGGCCAGAGACATCCTCCAGAAATGCTTCCTCACAGGACTGTCCCAGCTGTAAGGGTAGAGGCACCCACCAGGCCCAGGACATACATGATTCAGGAAGGGAAGGTGACCAGAAGGAGTCAGAGGGTGCCATGGGCAAAACCAGGGGGTCCTTTGGTGCTTTTGCAATCATGATGCCAAAGTGAGAAGGACATGGGAGAAGAATTTCAAACAGAAATTGTCTCAGACATGGGGACACTTGGGAGTACTGTGGGGATGTGTTCTCCCCATTTCTGTGCCCATAGCCTGTATCCTCACCCTCCAAATTCAGTTTTCTCCTTGCCAAAGCCACACAAAGAATCAGTGGGGACCCAATCAATCATCCAGGGGCTGCTCAGCATTAATAATCCAAAAACTCATCTGAAACCCAGCAGCACCTCAGAAACCCTCAAAGGATTAAGCATCCCAAGACATCAGCAGAGAGCAAGGCAAAATGCCCCACCAAGGAGCATTCACGGTTCCAAAGAGCAACAGCTTGGATTTCCTGAAAGCCCAAGTACTGTATAATAGATCATGATGCATTGCTGGAATAAAGGAAGGTGGGTGAAAATAAAACAGAATAGGAGGGGTATCCCAAGAATCTGCTGTGCCACCATTAATTTGGCATGCAGAGCTAGTAAGTAAACCACTGAATAGCTCTGTACCAATATATTAATAATAATCTGTATGTGAACTCTAAGGAAAGAGGCTGTATATAATTTAAAAACTGTTGCAGCAGTGGAAGGCTTGTGGTCTCTCATGCTGTGGCAAGGAGAGCTGCAAAAGAGCCAACTTGGAGATGATGCAAATTAAGCCAGCTGGTGTTTATCAAGATAGAGCAGAGCATGGCATGACACTCCTGGTATTGATGGCTTGTAAAGGTGCCATGAACCTGGGCAAAAGGAAACAAATGGTCTCGCTGAAAAGCTAAAAAAATAACAGAATAGCACAATACTGATGTCTGCATAAAGGCAAGCACAGGACCAGCACAGAGGTCTGTAAGCTTGGGCTCCCACCTGACACAGTAGGTGCTGTCCAGCTGGGCCAGGAGGAACATGCTCCCCATTCTTATCATAAGAATCCTCATTCTTATCACTTATCAAACTGCTTTGCAGTTTCCTTTCCTCAGGGTTTATCACAACCAGCCTCCATCAGCTCCTCCCTCCCAAGTGCAGATCCCACGGTGGATCCCACACGCCCTCTGCTCACCTGGGCAGGGCCCAGCGTGGCTGCTCCACAGCCCAGCCTGCAATGCACACTTTGCAAACCTGTGTGCCCCTGCTCACTGCAGGGCTGAGGACTCATAACCTCAGTGGGATCATGTTTGGGTGAACACCTGCATGGGCATGGCATGAAATGGCCTGTCTGACCCCGCTTCTGTATCAGAAGCAGCTACCCAGTTCTCCAGTCTTTGGGAGTAAGCTGTGGAAAACGCAGCAGGTGTCCCAAATCCAGTGCTGCCGCGCCTTTACAGCACTGCTACTTAAATGGGCTGAGAAAACTTTGCCTCTCCAAGGTCCCCTCAAGTTTCACGATGGTCTCAACCCCTCCCAGCCAGGCAGAGTGTGGGGTGCAAGCCCACTAAGGAAGGAGACAAAGAGCTAAATGGGAAGCCAAATCGAGGGAGCAGAGGGAAACAGAGTCTAACAGCTTGCTTCTCAGTGCAACCATTTAGTTAGTACCTTCTTTTCCATATTCCTTTTTCTCAGAAGTTTAATGAAAAGTCAGACGTAAGTGATTCAAAAATCTTGCCTCAGGCTGATGTGTTTTTCTCTTAGAATAGCGTTACAATGACTACCATCCAAAACGGCTCTGCTTTAAAATGTCTCTCCAACCTAGCTTTCTCCTACTGAAGAAAGTATCTTCTTTCTTTTACGTAATTCCAGCATGACAGCAAACATTTTTATGTATTGGAAAAAACAAAAAAGGTGGATACCAGCAAGCCCTTTCTTGCAGCCCATAGGTAGATATGCACTTTTCTTTTAGTTATAAAGAAATACTGTGAAGCTAGAAATACGAGAAAGATAGGACAAGAAGGGGTAATACAAGGAGAAGTGGCAGCAGGTGAAAAACAGCCAACAGACTGTCTACACTGGGCAAAATTAATGTCTGTAAGAGCTGTAGGAGGGCTACTCGCAAGACTCGTCTGCCATGCAAATACCCTGTCATGCCACAAAGCAGCTGGGAGACGGGGCTGAGAAAGCAGCCCAGCAGCTCTGCTGGGACACAAGGTGGTCTGGGGAAATGATGTACCTGGCCTTCAGGGTTTCTCCAGCATCTCAGCACCTTTCTGAAGGCAGAATGTGATCCCTGTGCATTGGCAGGGGAAAGAGCACATATTTTCTTTCCTTTTCATTCACCTCAACTTACAGTTAGCTCTAAGGCGTGCCCACTAGGGTCATTATGGAGCATCACTAAGTACACAAACACATTTCCCAGTATGTCTCCCTCCTTTAAGCATTCACACGGCTCCTGACTCATTTAAGCAGCAAGGCCTGCTTATAACATTTTTCATTTTGTCATGGGGTCTTTATATCCCAGTTCACTTTCACACTGCTCCCCTCCTTAGCTTGACAGCCCCGTCGCAATGCCAGTCATTAGAGGGCACAATGCAAACACTGTTACAAAAGTTTCCTTCTGTAAGATAAACGAGCGACTGATTTCTCTATACAAAGACAGTTGCTAGGGCATGCTTCCTTCCAGAGCCTTTTGTTGCCAAATTATAACCTTCCAGCGCTTCCTTTCAGATTGCAAATACATGGGGCTTTTTCTTTAGTTGAATCCTATAAAATCCTTTCCCCCATATTTATCATGTTGACAAAGACTGCTGCACTGGGGGAAAAATGCTCTCAGTCACCTGTTATGAATTGATTTTCATTGTAAGAACTCACCCACTATATGGAGTCCAACACAAATGCACAATAAAAGAAAATCAATGTCCCAAAGACCTGATAGCATAAACCGTCTAAATAGCTGGGAGGGGCAACTGCTTTTAATAGAATTTCCTTTTTGGAACTGCTAAAACGGTACTTTTTCTCTCTCTTGCTCTTTTTTTTTTCTTTTTTTTTTTTTTTTTTTTTAACTTTCAGGGAAAATGAGCATAATACTAGCCTAGGGGAAAATGGCAGCATTCACACTGAGTCTCTAACCATAGCCATAGCTTTTAAACTGTGTTGTGCTTGAACTGCTGTGCCAGTTTTAGAACCAATGCCTACTGGGGGCTGTCAGCACACGGGGAGGTATTCTTTTCCCAAAGCACCAGACAACCAAATTTATGCATGAGAAAATTCTCATATCCTATCTTGTTCTTGTGAAAGAATACAAAGCTTGTTGTCCAGGGTGTGGGGGCTGTGCGGTGAGGCTTTTTTTAATTCCTTGTACAATAGGCTTCTGTCAGCGTTGCTTTGGAAGACCTTGAACATCTTTTGATGTCAGTAGCATGATAACAATTTAAAACAGCCACTGGGTTGGCCACATGGGAAGCAGGGGGGAATATTCACCCTGCCTAACTACACAGAAGTGCTTTAGCTGAGTATCTTAGTCCAACCAGGATCCTGACCTTCATAATTATAGAAGAAGCTTGGAGAGATCAGCTCCTAACCTGCAGGAATCCGCATTCAGGGAGGTCCAAGGAGTCTCTGAGATGGATGAACTCCAGCTCTCACCTTAACACAGACCTGCACAGCCCAGGTGAGGTATCTGAGGGTTTGCTTTCCCCACTTTGGAGTCCTAAATTGCAAGATCCTACTAATCTCCAGGCTTGCACACCACTTGCCTCTCCTCTTGCATGCAGCTTGCCATAGCTGCAAGCAGGCCAAGGGGATGCTTTAGCTGGTAAGAGGCCAAGAATGCAGTGCAATGGCTCCACGTGCAGAGGTACTGGCAAAGGGGGAGAAGCTCCTGTGCCACAGATCAGAGGAAAAACAGTTTTCTCATAGCCACTGAAAATCAGGAGGGATCTCCTATATATGCGAATTCATTTGTTTGCTCATCTTTGTGGTTTGCCATGTAATGCAGCTCACAAGGTGATCAACTGCTTAGCATGGTATGGCAGGAGGTCTGTTTGTCCATGCATATCTTTTCCTGTGCATACATTGGGCTGTTGCTGATGAGATTTGAGTAGTGACCCTTTGAATAAATTTGGGAGAAGTAGGAAAGAGAGAAAATGTATCTCTATCAACTTGACCCTTGTCTGTTGCACACAAACGTGCAACAAGGGACAGTCAGGATCATACTGATCCCATGAGGAGCAGCCCTTGCCATCCTAGGAAGGCAGCCAGGTCTTCTCTGTTGTCTTCCTGGGGACCTCGTGGAAATATACCTTCTACTAGAACAGAAATTCCACCAGTATATTCAGAATTAACCTAAAGGTAGACACGACATTTCTGACACTCAAATAAAACCAAAGTTTTCCTACACAAACTCCATCCTCTTTTAGGAGAAAGGGTTGGTGGGGGAATTTCCAGGAGGAGAGGAGCATCATGGACGGTTTTGCAGCTAGACAGTGATGGGGGCACAGAAACAAATCTCTCATCAGACTCTGCAAAGTTGAATTTTGCTTTGACTTGACCCAGACAGATTGCAGACTGAGGTTTCCCCACTCCAGAAAATGAAGCTAGAGCAGCTTCTGCCAGGGCAGAAGGAGCCCCTCTTTGTTCATGAAGCCATTCTATTTTCATCCCAACTCTACACCTTGAGGGTGTACCAGGTAAGTATTATCTCATGGCCAAGTGGACTCATAACTTTGCTCCAGCCACTCACAATATTTACCTTCAAAACTGTCACATTCTCAACACCAAACTGCCAAGATTTCTAGGAAAAAAATACATCCAGTGGGAGGAATCCTGTGGCAGCAAGCAGAGCCCATATCCCAGGCTGACCATCCTGGCCCCTTGGGTCAGGATCCTGCATCAAACCTGCCAGAACTGCAGCTCCCAGCATTCTCACATGCCCACACTCTTTTGTCAGATTGTGTCTGGGTGAGGTGGGTGAAATGCTTCTGGTCACTTTGTGAGATCTGGTTGAGACCTGGCAGCTGTTCCCAGTGCTGCTGGGATAGCCAGGCTTACTGCCCAGGGCAACCCAAGGGAAAAATAAATATATCACATCTGGGTCTTCTGCTAGCCAAGGAGGGACTAAAACTAAGGCTGCAGTTAAGATTTTGCCTGTAGGCTAAGAACAAGTGGGGGGTGAAGAAAACTTGCACATAGATTTTTTTGAAAAGTGGTTTGGTTTTTTTTATTAGATGATCTTAAACATGTTTAAATTTTGCTGTTAACACTCCAACTTAGAGCATATTCTTCAGGAGTGCTCTTGTCTAAACAAGCATAAAACCAGAGCCAGATTGTATAATATATTGTGAAATGATACTGTGCTTCCCTGCTTTTGTTGTCCTCAGTTTTACAATGATGGTTCTGATAAAACCTTTGGTAGATAGAGTTACATAAAGACTATACTGAAGTCTCCATATCCCTCTTGAATGACTGGTCCTAATTCTTCAGAATTATATTTTCTGTGAGTTTTTCAGATGAAATGTATAAAGATGTTCCCTCTCTGAAATCTGACTCTCAGAAGTTTTCCGACTTCTACCACCTAAACAGCCACAGACATCACAACTTTTCGTCCTTTTTCTGTTCATTCACGTGTGTGATGAATTCTTCCTGTCACCTTGGAAATAATTCTCTCTTCCAATCTTGATGCAATGCACCAGCAAACCCCAGACTGGGTTGCATGAGGTGGGTGCCACTGCAGTCCCCAAATAGCAGTAGCCTCATGCCACAGGAGCCTGGCACGGACTAGGCTCAGCCAAAACTGCCCCAACTCTGTGATAGAAAAAGTGGTATTGGGAGAGGAAAGCTTTTACCACGCCTTGATCCTCCCTGCAAACCAAGGGGCTGTGTCATCCTTAGATTGGCACATCCCTCACAGGACATGCAGGATGAGGTGTAAGTAAAACAAACACAGTACGACACAGCAAAATGAGTCAGCCTCACTGTAGAAACGTCACCTTTGGGACTCCTGCCACGTAAACATTCATAACTGGAGTTGAATTTCCCCCTCAGGGCCAGCGCAAGGGTTTGTTGCTAATTCTTGCTCTGTTTTCACTGTGATTTTGGCACTTGCTTCCTTCCCACAGCACTGCCTGTTACCTGCACACTTAGGTTGCCATAGGCTGTAGCTGTACTGGAAGCCTATTTGGCTGCAGGCTCTGTTACAACTCTCAGTGGTGCTCCAGGGCACGCTCCCATGCAATTGTATCCCACCAAAATAATCCTGAGCAAACAGCTCCTTTCAAAGACTTTCACTCAGGGGACATCTGCGGAAAGCAGAGCAGTGCTACTTGAAACACTCCTATCAATCACAGTGCTGCATGCTTTCAAACTGGTATATTTTCAAGATGTTGCAAGGCTAGCTCTATTAGAAGGGAAACATCCTGTCTGCTTCATGTCTGAGACTGTAATTTAAGCAAAATGAGAGCTCCCCAAAGAGCTGGACTCCTTACCTTGATTAACTGCCGCCTTGTTTTTTTTAATGATCTTTCTCTTTCTAACATCATTCAGCGCAGTATGTTTGGCTGCTCTGTCTTTTCCTACTGCTCCTCTGCCAGCAAAGCCAGAGCTTTTGGAACCAGGCTAGATGAGCAGAAAGGATAAGATGTGCTGGGGGCAGCAAGTATCCCTGGCCTGGCTGGGTGCAGGCATGCCATGCCACAGGGATCCAATGTGTTGGCCACTGCTGTGCCCATCACCTGCACTATGGGTTAGTGGCTCTTGCTTCCCTGGAATTTTAGTCTTGGTGGGTCCTTAGGAATTTGTGCTCAGAGCTCTTGTGACAGGAGTCTCCTTGAAACCAGAGCACAGGGATTTTATCCAGGGAAAGGTATTGCAAAGTGCAATAGAAAGCCCATGAGTGAGAGTCAAAACCCATCTCTCTATTCCCTTGGTTCAAGACCCAGCCCAATATCCTTGGATTCTTCAGAAGCAATGGTAGTCACATGACCCCCTGCATCATCAGAGAAACTCTCCTCCTTCATTGTTAACAAAATGCCCTGAATTTTTTATCCTTTAGGTATTGTGTTATTGCAAGTTAGCATTTGAGGAAAGACGGGTGTCAGCAATTTAATTATTTTTAAATATTTACCTGAAGTAAACAAATTACTGTGGGGCACCTTTTTAGGATGAGAGTCCCACACCAACACACAAAGGAAGTTCAACACTGCAGCCCCACATGGAGACCACCTCCTTTGTAAAGACCATTTCTGCTCACTGTGCTTGAAATCCAGGGCATCACACGTCAAATATCACATACTTGGACCGACCATACTCTATATTGTCCCTTACTATCTTTAAAATTCTGCTTTGCAGCAGTGCAGACATTGTTGGGTGCATGTACATACCACATGGAAAACACCAGCCGCCTTGACAGGCTTGAACCCAGCGACAGGCATGCAGTGGTCAGCGTGGCCATTGCAGAAGCAGCTGCCCTTCACGATGAAGTCGTAGATGGCGTAGTGCAGGGACGGTGGGGGCTGCGGGGCCGGGCTGTCCGCGAGGCAGGGGCAGCCCTGCCGCTCCAGCAGCCGCACCCGCAGGTTGGTGATCTTCAGCTGCGCCTGGGCCTCCGCGCTGTACGGGTCCTCCGCCGAGTACGGCGGCGACAGGGCTCGGAAGATCACCTGGGCAGAGAAACACAGCAGGTGAAGCAGAGAGGAGGATTCCAGCCAGCCCCAGGGTGGGCCACGGGGTTGAATGGCAATGAGAGCATCCTCTGGGAGCATGCACCAGGCTCTCATGATGCTCTTCCCCCATCTACAAGGGGTGGGAGCAGCAAATCCACCTCCAAATCAGTGTGCACAGGGTGACCCCCCCATGATCCCTTATGTTCCTCTCCACAAGAACTTGACAAGACACTATAAGGACCTTATGGGTGTCAAATGACATTTAGCCACTAATTCAAATCACAAGTGGGTGCCCCATGCTCTGTGGTGTGGCCCAGCACAGGGACCAGCACCCTGCCGGGTGATGCACATGTGGGGGACTCTTCATTAGCATTCCCTCTCCCAGAATGGGTGAATTTTTAAACAAATATAGCTTATATTTCCAAATATTTGGTTCCTATCAGTCCCAGGCTGGTTCCTAGTGGAAAAGTGATTAGGTGTGGCAATTAGTGACAGCAAGCTGATAATCAAGAAAACTGAGATAAGAAGTAAAGGAAAGAGGGGGGCTTCCAAAGTTTAAACAAATACTTATCATTCATTCTTTATTTTAACTTCAGTCTGATCGAATAGGCAAATATTGGCTCAAGCTGAATATTGAGAGCACTAGATAAAAATAACCAATTTTCTTGAAAAGGCTTACTTTAAAGTTTTTGGTCTAGCTGCCTACAATGAGAAATCAGAAACACTTTATACTTTGTATGTCTACCATTGACATAAAACAACACATCTATGACACGTATTAGTTATCGGTACATTCAAATTACAGTGACACTTTCTGAATAGCTCAGTAGCTTTTCACTGGACAGTCACCAACAGCTCCATGAACTACAATAATTATAAACAACATTTGATCAAATCACTTGGGTGCTTGAGGGTGTATGCAGCCTAATGACTCAGTGCACTACTCCCAGCAGTGACTTAAAACCTCCTCAAACCACAGTGCTGCCCCACTGAAACTACCCATGCCACCCAAAATGCTGGCCAGGCTCTTGCAGGCAGCAAGGAGGTGACCATTGTTTCCTGCCCAGTGAGAGGCAGGGCACCCAACTTGCTGCTGTCGCTATCAGGGATCACAGTCTCCTAGCCATAAATCCACTCCTTCCAAAGAAAGCGGCTGATATGCTTCAGCTGATGAAGGCTTCCCTTTTATTTGACCAGGATCCACAGATCCTGGAAATAATGACCACAGTGCTGCCAGCTGGCCTGCCCACAGGCTTTGCCTAGCAGCTGCTGCCTCCATCAGCCCCACCACTGCTGGCACTGCTCCTGGCTGGGACCTGGCTTTCCTCCAGAGCTGCCAGAATCCAGCCAGAGGAAGCTTTGTGTCAGTCTGGAAGGAGATTTAGCCCTTGTTTTGGAGCTGAATGGCGGCAGCATGCTTTTGCGTGGCCTGCCAGCTTGCCAAGCACAGTTGTCACCAGCGTGCTGGTGACAGTGGGGCTCGGCCCTGCTGGAGCTGGGCATTCCATGCTGGCAAACACATCACGGCTGCGCTGCCCTCCTGCAAACACTCCCCCCAAAGGTATCTGGGCATCTTCTGCCAGAAAGACACCGATAAGGGAGAAGGGTGACTGAGGACAAGGCTGGTGAGAATGCTCCCTGTGCAGAAGTGTTGAGTCCAATGAGGGGTATTAATAAACAGTAACACACTTCAAAAGAGGTCTTTTCCCCCCTGCCCCTCTTTCAGGGGTATACAGAGTTTTTTCTTCTTTCCTAAAATAAAAATATTGACCAGATATCAATAGAAACCCAAGTCAACCCTAACTATCAACTCCTGCAACTCTACCCAAGGCTTGTTATTTACCAAATGTAGATCAATGACATTCTGATCACATTTTACTTACTAGTGGTTTTGTGAACACAAGATGCTTTCAGATATGGAAAGAAAATTCCTCGGAAATAATTCAAACTGGAGATGCTGATTTCCTTTTAGTGGAGCTGACAGAAAATGCTGGCTCAAGAATTTTCAGTAAAAAACTAGCATTTTGGGTTTCTTGATATTACATAAATTCTGAGAATTTATGTATCTCAGAGGATTCTTTGTCTTAATTCAGATGAGAGCAGGGAAGGAGCTAAATAAATGGGAATAATTTATGCTAGATGGAGCTGCAGGCTTTCCTCTCATGTTTTCAGCTTTCCTTGTTTATCTATCCCTGTTTAAGGCATGTGACTGATGTTTGTGGTTCTAGTAAAGACAATCGCAGCATGGAAATCAATAACCCTGAGTGCCTCTGCACTGACAGAGTTAAATCTTGTCTATGTGGAATTCAGGGGGAGTTATGCTGCTGATTTCAATGGAGCCAGTATTCCTGCTCAGATCCTAAAATGCTACAAACATTTCTTTTTATGGCTACATGAAAACAGTGATGCTAAACATGAGCTCTGTCTGTAATTCCCAGGGGCTGTGGGTCTCAGCTGCTCCCCCCTGGCTGTTCTGTGTTGCTCTGGCTCTGCCCAGCAGCCCTGGCCTGGGGAGCTACACTGTGCCCTGCAGCTGTGTAACAGAGTGAGCCTGGTCTCAGTGCTGCCAGGATAGTAAACATCCTCATCCCACCATCCCAGACCACGGCAGCCCTGCTTTAACAAAATACTAACTGGTCATTATACTACATAGGGCATCATACAAATAGCAGTCTTCTGCTCTGACACAGCAGATTCAGCTGGGATTCTACAAGCCCTCAGACACTGCATAATAAGGATAAGGATGTGTTTCCCAGTAAGATTTCTCTGTTTAGTCGTTGACATCACTAATTTATCCCAGCTGGTCTCAGGAGTCTGCAGTCACTGGGGCCACACTGGTCTTACACAGCTGTCATAGGTTTGCACCCCCGTGCTTTCCAGCAGCCCAGCCACACATATACACAATAGGCAGTGCCAGATTTCCTGCTTTTACCTCTTCTTGGGCTTTTCCATGCAATTGTCCCACCAATAGGATGGGCACACGCTTCAGCATCCTCTCTACTAATGAGCCATGGTTTGCAGAGCAGACCTGACCGGGTTTTCACACCTCTGCTTCTGCTGGCAACTCCCAGCTACTGCAGTCAGAGGTCTCCTCAACCAAAATATTGTTTAGTTTTAGTAGTGTAGGGGAAGGGTGTAGGAAAAACTGGAAAAAAACACTTTGTCAACATGTGTGTGCATTTAATGATGAGGTTTGACAAGCCCATTGTCTCCCCGGTGCCACCGTCCAGCCAGCACTCTGCTGGGCAGTGGGTCCCCAGCCACTCTGCAGGCACCAAGCCTCACCAGTAAGCACCCCAGGGTGACCAGACTTGTGTCTTTCCCACACAAGTGCATCTCTGTGTATGAGGCTTTCTAACAAAACATCAAAACCCAGCATCACAACATTAAGCAGGCGATGTGACTTATGCAGTAGTCAGCCCCATGTATGATAGCGAAGTGTGGGAAACCCTAATCTTTACATTAGCAGCTCTGAAATGTATGAACTAATTAAAATATTATATTTTGTAAAACAAGTCAGAAATAATACATCAAAGCATCCCAGCGTTTCTGTGCTTTACATCCATATTATATCCTATCAAAAAGATTATTTAATTCCCAGTGTTGCTAGCTCACAAAAAATCTTATCATAGTTGGGATTCTTCTTAAATACAGTCCCAGGAACTGAATCTTTATCTCAGCTTCCATTTAAAATTAGGTATCTAGCAACAACTCATGTCACAAACCAGGAGACAAATAGAACTGGTATAAACAAAATATCTAGTCCTTGGCCTCATGTTCCTTCTGTGACATGTGCAATGGTGCTGTTGGATCCCCATGCTAGAAAAGCAAGCTTTGCATGAAGCAACATCGATTGAGGAGTGATTTAAAAGTTGCACAGAGATTCTTTTTGGCATGGTGGTGGTCCCCCTACACAGCCAAATAGGAGCTGTAGTCTGTGGTCTCTGAGTGAGGAATGTCACTGCTATGCCTGAAGAGGGGTGGGTTCACCTCATCCTCTTAGTGTGATGTATGTTGGTGGCAAGAGGGAGCCCATTCCACTCCCAGGGGAAGCCCATTCCACTCCAAGGGAGCAGGAGTGGAAAAGCTGTCCCACAGTACCTTGCATGGGACATGGAGTAAAAATACTCTGTTCTTCAGCCAGACCACTGGAGCTGTCTGCAGTTTGGTCACATGGGTACACAGACAGCCTCTAATAAATTTCTGCAGGGTTTCGATTTCCTTATGGGTTGTCATGAGAAACTCTTGCTCTGTGGATTATTTCACTAGTTCTAGTGGTAAAAGAAGCCTGAGCTCCTCACCATTCTGCAGATGCAGTAATGTAGCCCTGTATATAAATAAAGCACCAGCCATGGACGTGGTGCACTCAAGTAACCACTTGCACCACAATGACCTTGATATATAAATACATAAAGTCCCTTTGCAAGAAGTGCCCTAATATGTTTACATGTGAGAGGCAATGAAAGGACATCTTTATCTCCACAGTGGGAGGGAAAACGCCAAGGAATGATTCTGACAGCAACAAAATAGGCTATGAAGTCGAAGTTGCCTGAGGAAGTCAACAAAACGAATGAAAGACTTGCCAGGAGAAAGGCTTCTCAATGAGTCACAGACCCACCTCCGCTGAATGCAGCTACAAGGGCCTGGACCTTTGCCAAGATGCAAGTGTCCAGAGAAATGGAGTGGGACCCTTTGGGATACAAATGCCTGTGACACTGAAGAGACATAGGTGATCCACAACAAGTTTCCTCACAGACCTCCAGAAGCAGGCACAATTAGAGAGGCTTTGCACAGGGTCCGGCAGCTGCTGTGCATGTGCCTGTTCCCTGGGTCTCTGCGCCTGGCCAGTGGTGCCACACTCCAACTCGGAGCCTGGCCTCAGCCAGCAGGGCAGCAGGAGATGGTTCATGAAATGGCAACATCAATAAATGACAAACTGAGAGAACAAATGGATAGAAGGCTCAAGAAGCATATACACATGGGAACAACAAACAGGAATATGGCAGAAAAAAAGCAATAAACAAATATTAAAAGCATAACCACATTTTTTACTTGGTTGTAAATGAAAACCAGGATGGTAACACTGTATGATGTGTGGTTTCTTTCCAAAAGAGACTGATGAACTCTACCCTGTATGTCTGACCTGGATGCATGAAAATGTATCTATAAGTACTCTACAATAATGACATTCCATACTGGGTTATTTTATTTTTGTTGGTAGATTTATGCCTTTCAATGCATTTTATGGGAACAAATGAAAACATAGTATGAATAAAAAGAATGCTAAGTTTGTTGTCTTATCCAGCTAGACAGCAAAAGCAGTGAGGGAAGTGTACCACTTTACAAAAGGGGTATGATGTCTAAGTTTGTGTTTAACTGAAAAGTTAAGGTTTGCATTAGGAGTCTGCTGTCACTCTTGGTATGTAGGCACTAAAGAAATGTGCTTAATTGGCCCGTATTCTGGGGCCCTGTGGAATCTCCACGTCACTGGAAGTGATCTGATTTATTTAGTGCCTGGACAAGGCTCTGAAAATGCAGGCAGTAAATGGAGGGTGGAACTCTGCCAGCACGTCCAGGACCTCCGCCCTTTGCCTCCTGAAAAATTTCCCTCAAGCACAACAAGCAGCTGAGGTTAGGCACTACTTGCCTGGTGCTGGGGCTGAGGTGAAAGCAAGCCCTTGTGTCTGACACCCTGGCCCTGGGATTCCCAGGTTTGCCTCACATCTGCTCGTGCTCACAGGCCTTGGCTGTCACTCCAAACCACGGCACAAGCTGAGATGATCCATGCTATACCTGCTGCATGGTACACCTCTGCCATCCCCCAGCCATTCCCTGCCTGCACCCCAGCTCCCTGTGCCTCCCTCCACAGCCAGCCCAGCCCATCCAACAGCCCAGGAACTTTCCTGTAGGCACTAGCCAAAGGTGGCACCTGCTTTCAGCCTTGGCTGGTCTTGTTCAGAGAAGCTTAGTAGTGAAATTTTATTGTGGCAATCAAGCTTTCTTGCTCAATAGATGTAGAAGTTGTAATCAATCAATTCTCTTGCTAAACATTATGGAAAGCTCCTAGGAAGCAATAAGAGTGGTTTGTAGAAATGTGTAACTGAAAATATTAATAATGATGCAATATCTGTGGCAACTGCCAACCTGCCACAGTGTCTGCTTTCAACTTCCACCCAAGAAATGTACTGGGAGCAATACGCTCATCATCACCACAAAAGCCTGATTGATGGAGCTGGATGTAAATTTTAAATTGCAGAAATTTAAATTTAAATTGCAGAAATGCAATTCCAGTCAGGTGCTCCCCCTTCAAAGAGAGCATTCTCACACCTCTTTCCCACACTCCTGCTTAGTCACCTTCAGTGTAGAAGAGGAACTTTGGAGCTAAGACTGTTCTTTGCTTGTCCCCCTGTGCCTTCCCAAGAAAGAGTAATTAAGCTTCTCACACCACAACTAGTGCAGGAAAGACAGAGGTGAGACTGTCTTACTGTTCATATGGTTCATATGCTTGACTTTCAAAATTTGCTGTGCCATGCAGCAAGACTCAAGCGGTAGCAATGAATCTAATTTGGTACCTTTGGGGAATAGGGACAGTCCTATTTGCCCTCACACCTTTAAGGATCTTTTTTTTTTCACAATGGGAAGCCTCAGACACAGGAGCTGCCTGGTTTAACAGGGTTCCCTCAGCAGGAGCAGCTCAGGCACACCAGACCTAGTGTTGGCAATAGCCAGCAGATTCCCTGCCCTCATACACCTTCTGAGAGAGACACATACTCTGCAGGTAGCTTCTTTTGTCTCCCACTTCCAGTATTGAGGATGCAACTCTAAGCTAGCATTTAACCTCCTGGTCAGTATTTTAGATTCTGGAATTTTCTGCATCAGTGTGGTCAAAATCTGCCAGGTTCTCCTGGGCTGTTCCTGAAGGGGACATCTGTGTCTGCAGAGGAATATTTTGCTTGCAAAGTTAGTTCCCTACAGAAATGGGCCCTGTGCCATTGCACTACACGTGTATCCATGTCTCTGCCCGTCACTCCACTGTAAAAGCCTCTGAAACCACTGTCTAACTTCAACCACCTTTCGGAGATACACCTTAAAGGTGTTAAGCTCCTGAAAGTTTTAAGAAAACAATCTCATTGCTTCACAAAATCAAGCCTATTGGTCTACTATCCCCTGTGAAAAAGGCTGACAGAGCCACAATGCTGGTACCTTCTACTGACAAAACAGACTTATTTAACATATTACCACATGAAGCAATAGGACTTTAGGAGAGAAACTAATGTGCATCTCTGTACTAAGTTCATTTCAATGACCCTAGGCTAAAAACGACAGATCTGTTTTTGGCAGATGCTGCAAATAAATCACATGTTGTGGAAAGTTCATCAGCCTAAGCCGGGCAGGTATTAACCACCAGCTCCTCTAAAATACTTCTTCGTTTTTCTGCCTGTCAGACCAAGTGGATTGCAGGGAAGGAGAGCTTCTTTTTCTTGTGGAGAGGTTTGACCACCCCCATGGTGCACACTTGAGCATCACCTGGATGAGGTGAAACAGCAACAGAAATTGGAAAACCTGCCTTGCCACTGCAGAGAGGAGACCATTGGAGACACTAAGGGTCTTGCAGGTCACAGTGTTAGACACTTGATCAACATCCCCAAGCAACCATGACAGAAACCCACTGTGTACCACCACCACCAGGCCCTGAGCTCATTGGGATGCTGGAGAAACGGCGCTCCTGCAGCAGCCTTAATAAGGCTCCTTCATATAATTTCACATAAGACAGCATTTGGCCCATGCCTCCAGCCCTTCTGCAGGCTTTTACAGCGCATAAATCTAGGCAAATAATCCCTTGCCTCATCATCCAAAAGTTATGCAATCTTAAAAAGACTTCAGGAGGAAAATCCAACTATTTCAAACAATCAGCCCTCGCAAATTAATTTATACAAAGCGAAGTTTTATCTTTCAAGAAACTCAAAGCATTCTTCTGCCATTCTCAAAAGCAAGAAGCTGTACAGGAGGAGCTCCAACTCGCATGCAGAAGCTGACTAGTGAGGGGCTGAAAACGGCACAAGGAGAGCTAGGGAAGACCCTTGGGATTTCTCCAGGATCCTTGAAATCTCTGGCAATAATCAACCAGATGAGAGCCATCTTCTCAGCTTTTCTTCAACATTCAACTACACAATTTCATTAGATGAAAATGAAACACTGCTGGGTCATTCCTGTCTTCATGCAGTCAATGATCACAGAAGTAATGTTCTTATCAGAAAAATCTCACTACAGCTCAAACCTCTTGGATTTCTTCATCTCCATTTAATAGTGCCTCTCCTGTAATTGATAATTTATTCCACAATGGCTCCATTTTGCTTAACCAATACTTTCACTCATCAAACAGATAGAAACACTCAGTTTCTTGGCTCACATAACCCTCCAGATGCATGATATCATTGGCTGTGAACTATCAAGGAAAACTATTGTTGCATTTTCTCATCTTTAGAATCACCATTTCCAAGGCTGTGCTAGCCCAGTCAGGAAAATGAACCAGCACATCTCAGCTGATGATGTGAAGTCCTTTGACCCATCAGCAAGCAAGATGGTATTTAAATACTCTTCCCTCCAGCAATTCCCCTCCTTTTCCTATCCCCATAAAAGATTTATGTTCTTAGCCTTAGCTTGCCAGCAGTACCTGTTGTGCATATGGAAGACCAAAAAAAACCTGGAGCTACATCCAAAGAGCCAGAAAAAGGACTGGACTTGCTTCTTCATTGGCAGGGCTGTAAGAAAAGCTGGCTCACTCCCCAGAGCTGCAGAATAACCTCTTTAACAGCTTCTGAGCACAACACACCACTGCAAAAGCCTGAAAGGCAGCAGGTTAGTGTTTCAGTAACTGCAATGGTACTAAGGATCAAGGGGATTTCTTTCAGCCTAAGAGTAACACAATTCCATGAATAGTTTTCAACTGCTCTTGTTTTTAATGAAAAGGCTTTGTGTCTATAGGACTGCCTGCGTAAACTACCCAGCTACTATAAGCTACACTTAATTCCAGGAAAAAGAACACCTGTTGGAATTATATGTAGGTGCACATTGTCAAAAAGGTCAGAAGAAACAGCACCCCTCTTTGAACCCATAGCTATAGATTTTGATTACTGGAATGAGGTATGCCGCAGAGAGACAGGCAGTAAAAGGCTCATAGCATATGCATCTAGGAAACTGGGTTCTGGGCATTAACTTATTTTCTTCCTGTAAAATGTTACCCATGGAGAATTTGAGAGCTTCACCATTTGTGTAGGATTTTGAATGTTGTTAGGCTGGGTATCTCACACCGACACCCACTGTTGCATGGCAATTAATCTCCAATAAGCTTTTGATCCAAAATCTCTGAGACATTGCTTTAGGTTACACACTTCCCATGTAACCAGTTGTATCCAGGAATCCCAAAGTGAAAACATGGCAGTCCTACTTTCCAGCCAGAGAACTGGGAGCTGAATAAGTGAGCTAGCCTTCTCTTCATGCCAAAAATCAACTGTGAAATGAAGCAGTGGGGTGCAGTGCCTGAAGAGAGGCTCCGGAGACACCATTAAAAATCCTGTGGCACTTTTCTCAAGAGAAGCAATAGCCCCTCTAACAAGGCCAGATGCCAATTCAGAGAATTAAATTCTGCCTACCCAAACTCCTCTTGTTTCATGTGAGTACAGTGCTCTTCACATCCTACATAACAACTTGGAAAGGGTCTCCTGGAGCTCTGGGACCCATTCCCTCCTGCTGTTGGCAGCCTACAATATCCCCCCTTTCACAGACTGGTCAAGCTCCCTCCAAAGAATAATTTGTTTTAGCCATAATTGAAGATCGATCCAGAACCAGTTGTTAGAAACTTGCTGTTCCAAACAGGGGACTGCTGATATGCACTGTTAAACACTGGCTATGCTCCATCCCAGAGGTGGCTGCATTTCAAGAGCTGGCCAAGCAGAGGGCCAACCCCCAAGTGCCAAAAGCACTGGGGAATCCAGGAAGAAAAGGAGACCATCCTATGGGCTAGTTGTAATGGGAGAAATGATGCAGAGGATCATGGGGTAGGCTGGGCAAGCATCTTGCTCTTCACATGCCCTTGTCCTACAGAGATGCTGAGCATCCAGGAGGCCTCATAAGGGACATATCACTGCTCTAGGATGGCCCTTGGGAGAGGGGGAGGGATTTGTCACAACCTGGCCCACAGATATGGCAGTATCAATGCTTGGTACATAGAGAAAACTTAAAAGGCAGGTGCTGGTGCCCTGAAAACAGCAGTTGTGCTGCTCAGCTCTGTTGTGACTGAAGTCTAAAGTATATCCCTCATGATAAATTTTCTAAGAGACCAAAGGTTCATCTCCACATGTACCCAGAATGGCCCTTGTCTCTTCCTCCCAGCACAGGTGAAAACTAAGCTAAGATTTCTGCTTTTCCCCGATCCACTTTCTGCTGCCCCATTATTTAAAGGGAAAATCTCCTCCACTGTTGGAAACTTGCACTGGCTTGGAAACCTCCTGCAGTGCTTGGCAAGATGGGTTTCCCTGCAGGAAGGAAAGCTTGAGGACCAAACCAAGGGATGCACTTCACCACAGCCATCAGCAAGGTGGCTGGTGTGAGATGGTGTCCTGCTGGTGTGCTGCTGCTGCCACAGCTTGGGATTTCCAGGTTCCTGTGTAATTTTATTGACTCCAGCCTAGCCTCATTTACTTCATCTCATTAACTATTCCCCTAGAAATCATTATTCTTGTGCTTATGAAACAAAGGTCCACATGTCATGCTAGATTTAGTGATATAATGCAAAGAGCTGGACAGGATTTGGCCATCACCCCAAGCATCCCAGCTGAACAGACTTTCCTTTGCACATGGCATTTCTGAACAGAGCCCAACAATTTGTGTTTTTCCAAAGATAGGATGATCAGGAAGACACTGTTAAAGAGGTCTTTCCCCTGCAAAGTGTAGAGATGGGACTTGAAAACATACTTCTCTTGGTATGTCCTCACACATCCTGAGACTGCTAAATGCTGCCAGGATCCCTCTTTCCTTCTCACCAGTTTGGGCCTTTGTTTTCTCTCTGTGCAGACGTCAGTGGCACAGGACAATTAAAAAAATATGGTTGCAGTCCTCTAATGGGTTGACATCCTAGGCTGTTTTGAGGTTTGTCCAGGTTCTTTGTGGAGTCCTGCAAGTGGCTGAACTGAAATCTCCTCTTGCCTACAAGATCCTTGAAGGACCTCAGCACAATTAAAATGTAACTTTAGTTAAGGATAACAATGATAAGCTTGAAAACCAAGCTCAGTCAGGCCTAAAAGGTAAAAAATCCTACCTGGCAGAAGTTTCTACAACCCAAAACCAGAACTCAAAAATAAAAGTTACTGACAATCTTTAACTCCTATTTGTTTCAGTAGCAAGTGTTGCAACCACTCACTGTCTGTCATGGTCAGACTTCTGAGTAGAAATACACACTTTACTTCTGCTCTACGCAGCTAATTTCAGGTAAAACCTGTAGGACTGGAGTCCAAATCCTCAAGGAAGAGAGGCAGGCTGCATGCAGTAACAGAGATAGGCAAAACATATGAAGGTTTTTCCGCTACGGAAGGCATGAGATCAATAAAATGCTCAGTAAGACACGCATCCCACAGCAAAACAGTGGTAATGTGATGTTTCAAAAGTTAAAAGCGTGTTAGAATTTGTTGCTGGAATATAGTCAAACTGCAAATATGCCTCTCCTATAAATAGCAAACAGCAACAATAGCTGAGGTCTCCAAGTGATTTATTAGCAGTATTCTGAATAGATGAACACTAAAATAAGTTACTAATTTACTAAAATCTTGTCAAGGAGACTCTGCTTCAGTAAGCCCTTTTATCCTGGAACTTGTCTAAATGGGGACACTCAGGCGAGCTAATCTGAATTGACCACAGATGGGAATGTAAAGTGAATGAGATAATTGCATTGCAGAGTGGACAGTCACTCTCACTCACAGTTAAAGAATTAACATCTGCTAAGGGCCCCTTGTGGATGAGCCCTCAACAGTGATCCCTAGCCAAGGATAATTTTAAGATTAGTGGGTTGAAAAGGAAATATTAATAAGATCTGAACCATGGAAGGGAAGATAGCCTTTTATGCATACTAGTAAAATTAGTATTCTTTTCTGAGCATGAAGCTGAAGGAGTTTATTTCTGCATCTTGTTAACTTAGATCAGATTATGTTTGGTTGGTGAATCCAGTTCTGATTTCCCTTGCAATAATGTGGCTGAGGGGTTACACCCTGAAAAACAACAAAAATAGGTTTTGTAGCATTTTTGTATGATTCAGGCTGAAACTTGGCCATAATCTTTCTCTTAAAACACTGGTGCTAGAAGGCTAACATTTAAAGGTTTCTGCCTATGCTAAACACACTGCTGTTGTGAAACAAGCCATACACTATATTAACCATAGGGGAACTCTATAATGACCTCTGCATGAAGTTGATCCGAAATTATTCCCTGACATGGGACTATGTCCCCCTCACAATGTTTCAAATCCAACTCCGCAAATAGGCAGATGCTTGAAGCTTGCTGGAAACCCAGGTTGGCTGTACCAAGGCTGAGATGCCAGGGCAGGAGGTGGGCACCCACCATCTGCCTCCTTTCCTGTTCCCTACTGAGGAGAGGCTCAGTTGGTTAGTTTGGCTTCTGTATACCTGCAGAGAAACCATGGATTACTTTGCTGGCTGTTGAAAGAGTGGCTCTTCTCAGCATGAGGTCAGACTGCAGCCAGGCTGCCCTGAGGTCTCTGCTGACCTGTGAACTCGGGCTTACTTCCACCAAGAAAACTCTTTAGACCAAACCCAGAGCATTATAGCCCAGTGCTCCTGACATCAGTATAGCCTTCAACCTTTTGGCTTGGCAGTTCTGCCCAGATTTGTCCTTTCCTTCCTAATCCCACCACTGGGCTGTTGATCCTTCATCTCTTGCCTGCCTCAGGCTGGAGCACATCCACATTATAACCATGTTCGGTGGACTTGCAGCATTAGGGACAGGTAGCAAAGAACAGCAGGGACCTGCCAAGTCCCTGATGAGGTGATTCTACCCATCAATAGATCATCCAAGTGCCACACACAGCATGTGAAATAATTACCTTGTCTGGTTCCCACTGCTGAGGTTTCACCCAGCTGAGGTGACTTGCAGCACAGTGCTGCCTTCCAGAAGTATCGCTCTCCCAGTGCTCTCCAGCACCCCAGTCCCATCACTGCAAAGGCAAGCCCAGAGCCATGCTGCTACAGAAGCATGAAAGGCATCTCCCAGAGATGCCATCATCCCAGAGATGCCTTTGCACATTTCAGCATTTCTGAGGTCTTGGTCTTTGAAATGAACCAAGAGGCTTAGCAGCTTGTTTTCTACACTATCATAAATCTCCTCAAGATGAACATCATGGCAAATTCTAATGAGGGAGGATTCTTGTCATAAGAGTTGCAGCAGGCATCTAAGGAATGACTCATGATGAGGGCAGAATACAAAAAGTCTGGTCATTCTTTTTAATAAAATGTGAAGCGGATACACCTTTGACCCAAATTTAGACAGGTGATATATTGCAAAAAGGCCCAAAGCCCCTGAGTGTTGTGGGGTTCTGCACACTGCTGCCTTGAACTGGGGCTTGCAGGCACTGTAACAACCTGCAGAAATGCAGCTTTACAGAGGGTAAAACCAGAAACCACCAGCCCAACAAGCCACAAGTCTGTGCCAAACTCCAGTGATATTTGGAGGCCTCATCTGAGACAAACTGGTCATCCAAGGGGATAGACAGCAGTGAGTGAGCTGCCAGCAGAATGCAGAGAGACCCCAGCATCCTGCAAAATCCTGCAAGCCCTTAGTGCCTTAGTGCTGTGCCCAGAAATACACATGTGGCATTGAAATATCTGAAGTGTGAGAAAGCAGCATACAGACAGTGCAACACATGGTAAACACACGGTAACATCATGGGTGTTACATCACAGTTAAAAAAATCTAAAATCTAAATCTAAATTTAAAATCTAAAAAAAAAAAAAAAACAAAAATCTAAGTTAAAAAAGAAATCCAGTGGCACTCACAGAATTTGTAGTTGTGCTTTAAAGAAAAGGAGCAATACCCTTCAGGGTAATGGGTAATACCCTTCAGAGGCGCACATTTTGGATGACTGCATATTTGAAACCACTGTTTCAAGTGAAATTACTGTTTCCATATGTCTGAAATTAGGCGCTACCAAGGTGGGAGTAAAGCACAACATAACTCCAAGCAGGACACAAAACTCTGGTGTTTCTTTAGGTCAGACACATGTTGCTATTGGCAGCTACTAGTAATTGCTGGAATGCAGCACACTAATAAATTAAATGTGATATTTGCTAAGCATGCAGGCTTGCCATCTGGAGAGCTGCTACTATTACTTTGCAGGTAAAAAATGGTGTTTAAGTGGAGGAAACTGAAGTGTACCACTTGAGTAGAATCATCTAAGCTCCAGCCTCTTGGATGCAATATTTGTTTAAAACCTGGACCAATTAAATGCTCTTGACTTTTACAGCTTCTCTGCAATAACACAGGCTAAAGTGATGCCAAAAAAAGAGGTCCCATGGAAGCAAGCCTGTCTTTGCAGCATGCTACTGCAGATGCATCAAACACCACCAAATTACATTTTTCTTGAGATAGGCATTGTTTTCTACACACAAGACCTGGATTCTACTGTCCCCACATTGCACCAGCTCAGAGTGGAGCTTGCCCAAGGTCAGGATTTGTGCAGGTTCTCTCCAGGCACAGACCCATCCTGTGTGCAGTGACCACAATAAAAAATGCACCAGAATGCCAGCAACATGGGACCCAATACCAGTGAAGCAAATACTGCCTTGTAGGATGCCCTGCATTTCTCATCCCTGAGTAAAAATCCCTGGAAAGCTAAAAAAAGAGCATACAAGTCATACACCCAAGAGAAGTCCTAAAAGCTGTGGATTTTTCCCTGCCCTCCATCACAGGTTGGCATAACTTTATGATTCAGGTGGTGGGACACAGAGGCTGGCACAAGTACTGAGGGCATGAGAAATTCCCAGTGGTGCACATACATCCTACCTTTTGTAGGTCTTACTTTGTAGTCAGCCCTGATCCAGAACCACAGAATTATTTGGCTGGGAAAAGACCTTCGAAGATAATCGATTCCAACATTCCTGCCATGGCTAGGGACATATTTCAGTAGATCAAGTTGCTCAGAGCCCCGTCCAACCTGGCCTTGAACACTTACAGGGATGAGCCATCCACAGCTTCTCTGGGCAACCTGTTTCAGTGCCTCATGACCTCATAATCAAAAAAATGTCGTATGTCTAATCTAAATCAATTTCAGTACAAAACTGTTGTCCCTTGTCCTGTCAGAAAACGCCATGTTTAAAAATCTTTCCCCACCCTTCTCATAAGCTCCTTTAGATGCTGCACTTTGAAAGGAAGTTTAGGCAACTTTTTGGGTGCACAAGCAAAAGGTGGCAGGAAAAGAAAGATAGCACTATTTCTCATGGAATAGTCACCCTGGATCTGTATGACAGTCTGGAAATCATTGTTTCTCAGCTGATGAGAGCATGACAGCTCTCAGATTCTCCTAGAGCAAGACATTGGCTGCCTCCTGAGACACAGCTAACAGATGCACTTTTGTGAAAAAACAACTCTCAGTGTTTCTGCAGAGAGTGGCTTCCTAGCCAGAGCATGGCTAGAGGTGGCCACAAATGATTGCAAAGGGATCTGAATACGTGATTTTTCTCAACATGAATGCTGGTCTCCAAGGATCGGGCTTTCACCTCAAAACTGGTTCTCAGCAGAAACGACAACGATGTAAGTGATCTCCTGATTCACTAACCAGATTTTATCCTTTTTCTGTGTTAGGCCAGAGGGAAATTTTTAGTTTAAGTTTTCAGGCAAGTTCACTACATTAGGCCACTAGAGGGAGCAGCCTTTAAAGTGCGGAGTTGGTCACCGGGGATGCGTCCCCACGAGTGGGGGGACACAGGAGGGCGGCTCCACGGCCGCGGCTCCCAGGGGAAGCTCCTCAGCACCGGGGCACAGAATCGCACATTGGGAAGAGTATTATTGGTAGCGCCTCCAAATGCATCACTTGCTATCTGCTGTTTCTGATACTGAAAATCGTCTGACTTTTGCGTATATTTTTTCTTCTTGGCAAATACGATGCTTTTCTTCCTTTTTTTCCCCCTCAGTTCTTTTCACAGAAGTGTGCACAGGAAAAAACAAGACAAGGTGTAAGTTTTAAAATTACCTAGCTAACCTGGTTTATGGGAACCATACTTCAGTGTGTGTTGAGTAGCTACTTTGACTGGTTACACACCTACTTCTCAGTGAAGGCAGTCACTATTAAAAGTCAGTCTGGTGAGTGTTAATTTTAACAACGTTGCATTTTGGTCAGACTGATTTGCATCACCTTAAAACCATGCGACTGCGAGTTCTGGAGAAAGTCGTCTAGAGTGACTTTCCCTTGGCATTCCTGAGGAATTAGCAGCACGTGCCCAGGTTGCAGTTGTGTAGCGAGTCTCATCAGTTCAAAGGAAAGGAATTTTTTGGAAGAGGACTATGAACCCAGCAAAGCAAGAGTCAGGGTGGTGCCTACATCACCTAAGAATGAATTACGTTAATTCGCCTTGTGACATGCATGCAATGACAAGAGATGCTGGCGCGGTGGAATACGAAGCGTAAACACGGGTGCAGAGATCGCAGAGAGAAAAGGGGCTGGAGCAGGGGCTTTCTCATCCCAACCCAGGCAGACTTACCTCTCCTCCAGTGCAGGGGAAGGGGCTCGAATACCTGGAAGTGCAAATGGCTCCTCTCTGCCTCACATCATCCTCCAGCCCGAAGGTGGCCGAACAGTTAGCAGCAAAGTATTTGTACGGCTTCCACGTCTCGCCGAAGTCCTGGGAGCGCTCCAGCACCATGGCAGCCGGCCTGGGCGACTTGAAGACCATGATCAAGTGGGTGAAGTAGAAGGCGGCCTCCAGGTCCAGGCGGATGGTCTCGCGGGGGGCATCGTGGGCCGCCTGCCACCAGGTGCGGGGCAGGCGGAACGGGGAGTCGGCCATGGCGGCGGGGGGGTGCGCCAGCCCCGCGTGGGCCCCGCTGCAGCGCCCGCACTGGGGGCGCCGGCAGCGCCGCTGCGCGTCCTCGCTGTAGCTGCAGAAGGGCTCGGCGGCGCGCCGGCCGCACGACGTGTCGGTGCGCAGCGCCCGCCCGTGCGCCAGGTTGCCCATCCGAGGGTTGCAGGCCTTGTCGCAGGGACTGCTCGCTGCCGCCACGCCGCGCACACCTGCGGGGCACAGAGCGGCGCTGAAGGCGGCTCCTGGGCTGGCAGCACCTCAGCCCGTCATCCCGCGGCAGGCGGGATGCTGCCCCCGCCCAAACCGCGTGCTGCTGGTACCCACCGAGCTCTGGAGGGGCTGTGGGACAGTGCGGCACTGCTGCTCAGCTCTCCCCTCTGTGGAGCTCAGTGTGTCTATAAAGGCAAAGAAAACCCACCCCCAAACCTTTCGAGGTTTCCCTGCACTTGGGAAAATCCCTGCCTACCAAGAGACAGAGAGCGGGCAGCAGACAGGGGGAGAGATGAGTACACCCTGCCCTCCCGCCCGAGGGACCAGAGCAGGACTTCAGGTCCATGCCACCCATGCCGCGAGGCCGCCAAGGGGATCCAGGTGGCCCTGGGGAAATGGAGAAAAGCAGAAGAAAGGCAAGCTGCCGCCAAGACAGCATGCTGCCAGGAGGTCAGGACACTGCCACGGGGGCCAGCACTGCTGCAACCCAGCCCACCGTGCAGCACATCAGGTGTCGGGGGTGTGAGAGCCCACAGGAACGTCACCTGCCAGCAATGACCTCCAGTTTTCACCTCCTTTCCCACCGCCCCATCCCTACTCCAAATCCTCCTGCTATCAAAACTGCTGCTGACATCAAATGTTTAATTGTAGCATTGCTTCAGTTTGGAAAGGCCGGTGCTGGTGTGTGCAAAGCAAAAAAGAAAAAAAAAAAGTTTTGGTTGAAATTATACTGGCAAGCTGCCGCACAGCTGAGGCTCTGTGGTTTTTGTTCAAGCTTTTCTGGAAGTCCTGTCAATTTTAAAATCCGCAGTTATAGAGTCAAAGAAAAATAAAATCACCATGGGCTTTACTGTGAAACCATGTAACTCTCACATGTAATCAATGTAACTCTTGGTGCAGGAATGCTTGATTAGGGGCTCTCCAACTTTTTATTAATTAATGTAAGAGTAGGTCAAAGCAGTATTTGGTGAATAGTTTAACATAAAAAAATCTCTGTTGACTTGGATGTGTGCAGGTCAAAGCATCTGAGGTGCATAATGTCTTCTTTATCACCATGCCAGTCATACACAGTCAGCTTTGTGCACCAATTAATGTATTCTTCTTAGCATTTTGTTATGTCTGAAGGTCATTTCAGTTTAGCATCCAATAAATCCTTTATCTGGGGCTTATTCAGCTTTTGCCTACAGTGTCATAGTTGCAATTAAACTATATTATGCACTAGCAGTGCTAAGCCTTCCAAGCCTGACAGTATCCCCCACTTCTCCTGCTCCTCAAAAAGCACTCTGGACAAAAAACCCCCATTTTTACCACCAAAGCTCTACATGGGTTTTTTATAGTGTTTCCTCAGAACTGCTGCTTGCTATGCACCCAGTACAAGGCACTTCTGAATCCAGACTGGATTTCACTGGGTAAGCAGTCTTGGGAAATTTTTAATGAACAAGAAATGCTCAGACAAGTTAGCTTCCTACAGTGTGCTGGTAAAGCTGTGTTGGACATGACCTACAGTAACTGTGCAGAATACGTTTGCTCTAGAAAAGTAAACAAATAGAACTGTAAGGTCAATGTAATATCACTTACAACTCCTGAACATCCTTTTCAAAGCATTTTATAAACATTAACTAACCTGCGTAGCTCTCCTGAGGGGTAGGTAAGTTAAGTGCTATTATCATATTATCAGTTAGGCTAGCCAGTAGTTGGCCTAATTTACGTCTTTGGCTGCTTTCCTGGATTCTTTGGCTACGTGTTAACACAGTGCAGTTGGCCGCTACACAAACAGATGAACATTTACTGCGGTTCCCTCAGTTGTGGGATTGCAAAGCAGATTTGGGAAGTGGTAGGAAGAGCAGGGTTCAGTCAGCACCATCAGACAGGTTGAGATTACTGTTTGTATTCATCAAGTCCTTCTGTTTTTTGCACACCAGACTGCTGCCTCCAGGAATGCAGTGGAGGAGGACCTGGTCAATGGGAGGCTTCCCCGTGACTGCAGTTGGTGGTAGGGCTGTCATAGATGGCCCCAGGGCAGGGACACGGCTCTGCCTGAGCCCAGCTGGGAAGGGTTGGCTACAAAACCCCATGTCAGACACCGGGAGCTGAGAGTATTTAACTGCTCCCAGCTCGGGTATGCTCCAGCTCTGGTCATGCACGGTCACTGACTGCAGTTGTCTTCGGGCCAGGCATTGAGGGTCTCTTCCTCACCCGGGATCAGATCTGGGGCAAGGGACGTTGGCTTCAGCAGGATTTGAGAAATGCTGCTGGCACATAGACGTGGGTCCCAGGGGCAGAAAGGGGGGAGAGGAAACCCCCTTTGAAAGGGTGTTTGTTTTCACTTGAATTGGAAAAGAGTTGCATGACCGATGCAGAGGACTTCATGTTATGAAAAGTGACAGCTTTCTAGTGTAACACTGGCTGGCACAGGAATTCAGTAAAAGGACAAACTGAGAGCATAGAGATTTCTATGGTGGCAGTCACAAGCTCGCAACTGCTGTGCAACAGCACTGGAAAAAGCGCTTTTTCTTATTGTACTTCATGCGTCTGCCCAACTAAATCTTCCCCTTCTATCTACTGTACATGCCACCGGACTGGGATCTTCAGTAATGAGTAAGAGCATGCAGCAAATACCATGACTCACCTGGGAAAACATCCATGGAAAATCATATGCTTCCTGCTTAAGCATTTTAGCAACACATGCCTTGTGATGTTTCGTTTATATCTTGTGCCTGATTAAATGTTTGTTTCCCATCAGAGTTTTTTTCTTCTTTTTAAAAAAGAAATTTGGCACTCGGCTAGCACCCGGCCGAGGAAGCATTACGCAAACTGTTTATGCCCGAGTGTATCAGCTGCGAGACCCCGCTGCGGGCAGCTCTGAGCGCGAAGTGTTTACCCTGCGGGAAGGGGCTTTTAAAACCCTGCCCGCCCTCCTCCGCACCCCGACGACTCGGGGCACCGCCGCCCAAAGCGCCTGCGGGGTCCGCAGCACCCCGCCGCTGCCATCCGCAGCGCTCCGCAGCCGGGCCCCGCTCCCGCGGCATCCCCCGAAGCCCCGGCCCGTGCCCACCCGGCCTCGCCGCGCCGCCGGAGGCTCCGCGGGCAGGGGCGGCCCCGCGCAGCGCAGCGCAGCGCGGTGCGGCCGGACCGCTCTTTGTCTGAGGCGCGGAGCGCGGGGGGGACGCGCATCCCGGCCCCTGCCCTTCCACAAGCATCCGCGCACCCCGCGAACCGACACGCACCGCATGTGCGGACACAGCGCGCCCAGCCTGTGCGCACACATACGCGTATGCTCACGCGTGTGTGCGGACACGTGCGGACAGAGACCGACGCGTGTGTGCACAGAGCGTACACAGAGCCCGTGCGGTTCCCCGTGCGTGCGCCCGCACGGCGCGGACACTCCGGCTCAAGCGCATACCCGCACCCGCGGCGCGTATCCCCCTCGCACGCCCGCGGAGGACGAAGAGCGCCGAGCGCGGCCGGTCACGACCCACCTGCAGCGGCGGCGGCGGCGCCCAGCAGCAGCAGCGCCAGCCGCATCCCGCGCCCCATGGCCGAGCGCCCCGTGGCCGCCCGCCCTGCGCGCCCCGCCGCCCCGCGGCGCGACCGGCCCGGCGCGGCATCAGCGCCCCGCGCGGCACCGCCGCCCGCCGCGCACCGCGCCGCCCCGCGCCGCCCGCCGCCCGCCGCGCAGCGCCCGCGCACCGCCCCGCGCCCCGCCCCGCCCGCCCGCGGGGCCGCCGCGCCGCGGGGGGCTGTTGCCGGTGCGCGGCCAGGCGCGGTACTGCAACGGAGGGCACCCCTCCGCACGCCCCGCACACACACACACACCGCACCCCGTCCTGCTCTGCCGTGGCAGCCCGAGGTGGCCGGAGACAGAGATCCGCCATCCCCCGGTACAGGGGGATACCCCTCGCCAACTCCCCAAAGCTCGGCTCGGCTTCCGAGCCCGGGCGCGCTGTCGGGGCACGGAGGGTGGAAGTGAAGCTGCGAAAGGTAGCGTTCCTCCGGCCCGGCTCGGTGTCAAACGAGGGACTTAATTTACCACCAGTAACCCCGGGTCGCTCAACTTCGAAGACGTTACTTGTTTTATCGGCTCTTCTGAGCGATGGAGCCATGTAAACATAAGAGGTTTTCCCTTCTTTCCAGGGAATTGGCAATCTATGGCTTAGCTCCCACATGGTCTGATGGGTTCGATAGCACCAGTCACCATACGGCAACAGTAGTTTTGGACTCTGCAAACAGAAAAAGTCGCGCTTACATCCACTGTTTGCCACCAGACCATTACCTTTTTAGGTCTCAGCAAAGGACCATTAGGACAGCAAGGGTGGAGCACTCCTGAGCAGTCTTTTTTTTTTTACTTACCTGAATCTAATCTGGGAGGCGAGAACATTGCAAGAGCTGCAAAATGTTGCACTTTGAGCCACATTCTCTGCACTTTGAACTTGGACAACTTAAGAACAATTCTGTTTTTAAAAGCAGCATGACAGTGTCTTCAGACTACTACCTGCCTCCTGTAATGCATTTCAAAAGTGCTGCACATTTTGAGCTGCTAGGATTATATCATCAGCAAAAATGCTCACTGAAAGGTATTTAGTGCACAATCATCTGACTGGACAGTGTTATCTCTATGTCTTTACCTTAAAAGGTACAGGAAAGTTGATCTTTGCCATCTTTCTAATTTTTCTGTGCTGAGTTACATGCCACAGGGAAGCATTTCGCTTGCCTTGCCACTCTTTTCTTCTCTGCCCTCCAGATGAGAGTAGGGACAGGGACTTCCAATCCCCAGGCACCTGTTGAGTCCCCATGGCTGCTTGTGAGCTACTCAGGGGCTTTCCCTTCAGCGTGACTGTCATGGTGTGGGCTGCTCCCACACGTCTGAGCCTCCTTGTATCAATGACCAAGGAGGAAAAGGATGTTCCAGAGGCTTTCTGCCTTGCATCTTTCAAAACAGTGATGCCCGGTCAAGGAATGACACAGGGGATTGTGTTGTTACAGACAGGTTGCAACAGTCACATTCTGCAGGGCCGGGAAACAAAAAGTGCAAGCTACAGGTGGGGAATTTATCTCCATTGTAACTCATAACTCATAGTTCCTTCTACGTCAATGGTGCCAGGTGATAAGTCTGCTGTAGGGTGATAAGTTTGGGTGGACCTGAACAAGAGCTCACGCTACTGTGTCAACCCATTTGGCATCAGGAGCATAGAGCAGGTTGAGGTCATAAGCAGCAGGAGCAACTTTCTTGATAGAGCAGAAGACGTGACTGGCAGGAGCAGAGAGTGGCTCTGGAGAAATCCCTGAGGCAGGAGGGAAGGAGATGATCTGGACTGAAAAACTGCAGAACAAAAATTTTGAAGGAGATGAACGGTGCTATCACTAGCTGGAGAGAAAGAGTGCAACTAGGCTCAGGCTTCAGTTGGAAGAGGGAAGAGCAGAGCCCAGTGAATGGAAAAGAGGAGAAAGGTTACACAGTGGGCATGTAATTGTGGGATAGGAGAGGGAGACAAACAGCATTGTCAGAGGCAGGAGGTCAGCTATTGCTGAAACAGATTAATGGAATAGAAAACTGGAGAGAATAAAGGACAATTTCCAGATAACCTCAGAGATGACATCCAAAATGCATCTTAGGTATCCACACATCTGAGAGCTTGAAGATTATAAGAGCACAGTTTCAGCACAGTTTTATTTTCTTTGTCTGTCAGCGCCGCTTCTTGAGTTGCCAGAAGAAGAAAAATCACATATTTGTGAGGAGGTGAATGTTCACCTCTCACCAAATTTCTTCAGGATCCTAAGCTTTTGGGTTCGTATGTACTACTGGTTAAAGAAGAGCAAGAGTTCTTTACAGCTGTCATTTGGATGGTTCATCATCACCTTTCACTGCGACGGTGGTAAGGCACTGGACCAGAATGGCTCAGAGAAGTTGTGGACGCCCTATCACTGGAAGTATTCAAGGCCAGGTTAGATGGGGCTTTGAAACACCTGGCCTTGTGGAAGTTGTCCCTCCCCACGGCAGAGGGTAGATGCTAGATGATATTTGGCCCCTTCCAACCCATTCTGTGATTCCATGATTCCTGCAGTGTGGCTGTAGGTAGACAGGTAGATGGAAAGGCTCAGAATGTGAAGATCACCTGTCTGGTATATGCATTTCTCAATTATACTTAAGAAGTCCTTAGAAAGTAATGATGTTCCCTCAACAGACGTGCCGCAGTAAGTGTGAAGGAAACAATCAGGGATGACAGGCCTGGGAGCATGGCCTCTGCCTTCTCAGAGATGCTGAGGAAGTAACCTGAAGGAAGGAGCTGCTTTGGTAGGGATGCTATCCCTGGGGAGTAGAAGCAGAAGCCTTTTGGCCTTTTCTGTCAGTGTGAAATCCTGGCCCCTGAATCGTGTGAGGACAGATGATCCTCACCGAATCTCCTCCCCAAGCACCCTGCCAAGGATAAGGATGAGCTGGGACTAACACTTTCAAGTCAATATATGAAGCTAAATTTAGAAGTAGACCATGGGGGAGGAGGGGAGGGGGAGAAATACCTCACCCAGTTAGAACCACCTGATTTAGACTTTTGTCATTAAAAAAATCTCAAAAATTCAAAAGATCAAACTTATTTTTAACTAGAGGCTTGTTCAAAGACCAGCATTTTCTCTGTTGGCATCTGTGTAAGTATGCAGAACTCCTGTTACAGTTTAACAGGAGGCCCTTGGGGTCGATGCAGTCCTTCAGACATGCCTGACTATTTTAAGTGGCGTGACGTGTGCTATCTTGAGCCTGCCAGTTCATTCACTGCTCCTCCACTAACTGGAACTGGGCATGGCCTGCTCAGCTCTGTGCAAGGAGTGGAGGTGCTACCCAGACAGAGCATCACAGTTTGGCAGGAAGATGAGAGGCTGGATCACAGCAGTATCTGCCAAGCAGTATAACTGCAGGGCAGCAATTCCAGCTGAACAGTTAACTCTGTGCTTTAGCTCTAGAGAAGCTTATTTTTAGTTTGTTAATTATTTTTCATTGAGGGACCTTTTCAGTATCCTCTGGATAAACATCCTCTGGATGTTTATCACTCTGTGAGGTACTCTCACTCTGGTTCTTTACTGTGTGGGAAATGGTGATGTTACTCTTTCTATGAAGGATCTACTGGATTAGCAGTCCTTTTGATTCCAGAGAAAATTTGGCTGATCCAGATCTTGTGGCTGTTGCAATTTTCAGATGATCTGCTCCTCTAGCCATGAATGCAGGTTGATGTGCAATTTAAACATGTTAGAAGAGCTTTGTAGAAGGGAATAGAAATTTGTTTCAGTGAAAAATATGGTTTTGATTCAAAGCTCACTGAAGTCAAAGGAAATTGACAGCTGATAAGTGGATTTTGGATGGGGTCTGAAGTCACATCCCTCCTCTCTGTTTTGGTACCACATCTTTAATCCTTTCTATTAAACACCTTATTAATTCTTGTACTTCTCCATATTTTTTTTGCAAATCACTGAAAATCTTCCAACCATCATCCAATGAGCAACAAAAACCTTTCACTGAGTCATGAGATTTTGAAACAACTTGATTCCTAAGTTTTCTGTATGAAAATATACCAAAGGAAAATGCAGAACAATTTTTACTGATCAATGCTCTATATTCACAGTGTCACAGAATCACAGACTGGACTGGGTAAGATTGGAAGGGACCACAGTGGATCTTCTGGTCCACCTCCCTCAAGCAGGGTCATCCTAGAGCAGATTGAACAGGATTCAGTCCAGATAGTTCTTGAGTATCGCCAATAAAGGCATCTCCAAAGCCTCTGGGCAAGCTGTTCAAGTGCTCTGTGATACAAACTCCAGTTAAAGCTGAATTATGATACATGACAACAACCTACAAATACCTGGAGAAAATGAGGGTGCCAAAGTGCCCTTACTTTGCCCTTTACCCAGTGACTGACTTACTTAACTTTTTGGAGCTAAGTATTTTGCATTCTGGACCAGTAGGCATATAACAACGGGAGCGCCTTCATGGGATTTATGGAATTCAATGTAATTGGAAGTCGAGTCACAGAAGGATTATACAGTGACAGTGCTACTCTTCAGAAGTCTGTAATGCGGATGGAAAACACCCTATTTCTGCCCACCACAAGGAAAAAGTGCAAAGGGTTAGTCAGGAACCCGAAAAAGAGAGGAAGAAGAAATCCTGGAGTTACTCACTTCACATTTTATGTCAGGGCAAAACTGAGACCACGGCAGTCTCTTGGGTAGACTTCTGCACCTGGCACATAATGCTAAACCCCTTCATTAATCACAAAAAATCTGTTTACTATGTAGTCTGGTAAAAATTTGAATCCTTGTCACTTTGTGAATGGCATTGGTCCTTTTAGTGTGGGAATGGGTCTCCCCACACCAGTAACTGGTCTCACCACACCAGAGCTCCAGTAAGTGTTCATCACCTGGTCATAAAAGCAGGTATTGCTTCCACTTACAGTCCTCTCTTGGGATTCATGGGAGGGATGAGAGGGTTAAGGCTGTTTCAGGTATTCAGGAAGTCCAATAGCTGCCACACTTCTCTGACTAGCAGCGCCAAAATGCCTTCTGACAGGGATTTGTTTTAGGAAGAAAGGTCAGTCCCAAGTCCACTGCTGCAGGGGGTTGCCTGGCAGTGCACAAGGCTGGATCCAAGTGCATTAAATTCTCTACATCCATTGCTATAAAAACCCAACCTCAAACTCTATTTTCAATAAAACTTTTTAAAGTTTTGCCATCTTTCTGGAAGGGTGAGTTGGTGTTTCATTCTCCAAGCCATAATAGCTCAAACGCCACATCAATTGTTTTTCATGTGCAGCTGTTTTTTATCCACAAGCCATGGCTCCAGGCATTTTGAGTTTGGGGGTTTTTTTCCCCCCTTTCTCTCTCCCTCTCTTTTTACTGTCCATTTTGGACAAGCAGGAATGAAGGGGAACCAGCTAATCTGCCCATGCTCCATTTACAGGGGATTCAGGAGGAAAAAAAGCAAAGTAAAAGACAGAAAGAGATGGGGAGGACTTGCTAAAGAAAGAAAAGTGTTGGTAGGCACTCAGCATAATTTTTTGCAAGAAGACCTGTGCTTGCTGGACTATTGCTGTCAGTGTTTTCTTAGCTCCCACCTAACCTCTGCCCTTCCTCCTCCCCTTCTTTCCTGGGTAATTGATATGCAAATATCAAGACCAGGATGAAATTTAAATGCCATAGAAACCCACAGCATCAACACTTTCTATGTCAGTTCTCTTCTCTGTTCTTCAAGCAACAAATTATTAGGAGGATTAACCTGGTGGCTGCTTCCTGAATGCCACTTCTGCCAACTTCAGCATCCAGTTAGCAGAAACACTCCTGGCAGCCAGGGAGAGCAGCTGAGGAGGCGAGAGGTGGCTGGGATGGTGAGACAGCTGCCCATGGCCAGCAGTGATGGGGCTGGCACTGGGACGAGACTGGGCACAGCCCCCCCAGCCCTCACACTGGCTTTGTTTCAGCCCTGGCACCCAATCCCAAAGCCAGGAGCAGAGTGCCAGAGGAAAGCCCAGCAGCCAGCAGTAGCCACAGTAGTGGGATGTGGGGCTGGAGAAATGGGTTGGGGATACAGAGCGAAAAGGGTTAGCTGAGGAAATCTGCTGTCACCTCTCCACTACTCTCCAAGCCACAAGTTGGTCTGGACATTTGCCTTGTGCTGGAAAACTACCAAAGGTAAGAGTTGGCACATCTTTCACCTCCAGGAAACACCTGGCTGGCCATGGAATACCATAACCTGTGTCTCAACTCCTGATGTAGGAATGACTCTTGACCTGATGTAGGAAAGACCCTTGGCATTGCTGTGCCTCACCACTGATGTAAGGTGAGCCAAACCCCCAGAGCTGGGGTTCAGGGTAACTGAGGGAGGGGTTCTCTGCCAGCAGGTGTTACTATGTGTGTGGACACAGAACCCACCATGCTGTGCTTCCCTCTGTGCCTTTTCTGTTTGCTCCCACCTCCCAGCTAGGACATCTGTCAGCTTGACCCTTTTGCAGTACCTTGGGTGTATGGGATGTAGATGTTGGTGAGGCCATGCCACCCTCTTTGCCATCTGCTCTTTACTTCTTGTTCAAACTATGAGCATTATCCTTCTGTGATCCTCCTCAAATCTGTGGTGCTGAGCAGACCAGGCATCCTGAGGACTCTCAAAACACCCAACTCTTTCCTGGTGGCCTGATCAATGGGAATTTGGTACTGAAGTGCAGGAACAAGCCTATTGCACTGCACCTTACAGAAAGGGAATTTAGCAGAGACAGCTGCTGGGACTTTCAGATACAAACACAGAATGAATTTAGAAAACCAGCTTAAAAATCTAACTAAGCAAGCAGGCACTGGATCATCAGGGTTTCCTCCAGGACAGTGACTTGTTGCTGAACCTGCTTCTCCAGTGGGACTGTTCAAGAACTGCACTACATTTGAATTAAATGAGGTTTAATAGCCTTCAGTTACAATCACTATTCATGCGGAGGAAAGGTGGTATTAGTAGAAAGCAAGACAGGAAAAACATGCTTCTGTCTGCCTGACCAACAGGATGAGCAATGAAAATCTGACAAACTCAGTTTAGTAATGCTCAAACAAGCATTTGGCAGTGGTTTCATGGCAAACTTAGGGAGGTTTAGGCATTGTAAATCACCTCCTTCAGGCATTCCAGATCAATTTAAATAATGACCATTTATCAAACATAGCAATAAAAGTAGCATTTAGAGAAAGCACATTACTGTTTCATGATCCCATTGGACTCTGGTGAAAAATAAATGACTGTCAGACAACATGTGAGAAAAACATTGACTAAATTATTTCACTTGATTGAAAGAGCTGTTGGAATAGAAAGTTCCTCCCAGGGTCTAAGAGGTACTGTGAGCATTGGTCCTCTCTTGAGCCTGAGCCCCTCTGGGCAGGAGTGCAAGGGCTCCCACTCTGCTTGCTGCAGGACATGCAGAGCAGCCCCCATAGGCAGACAGAGCCCCATGCAGAAATGGTGGGGAGTTTGTACCGATGAACCAGCGGCAGAGATGGAAGCAGCCACAGTCCTGAGTTGTGACAGGGCAGGGCAGGGACATGACTGGCTGTTCTCCTCCCTTCCCTCTGGGTAGCAGAAATGATGTCTGTCCTGTACTGATGGGAAAGGTCTCTTGATAAAGTGGTGTGTTGTAGAAGGTCTATTCTCCCTCCTTTCTTTGGAAAACAAAGTGTCTGCATCTAGGACATCAGGAATAATCCAAAGGAGTCATGGTCCAGCTCAGAGGAAAACACTGGCTGTGCACCATGGGGTGCAGAGAAAAGATCTACGGCTAGAAAGAGCTCATGCTAGCTGAGATACTTTCATTGCAGCCACACTTCTTGATGCGGGTTACTGGGTGAGCATCAGTGAGTGCTGGCTGGTGGAAAATACACCTTCACAAGAGAATTACTTCTGTATGCCTAACAGGCATCCAGCAGATTATCTGGAGTATATCAGGTAGTCAAATAAATTGGCTTCAGTGGAAGTGGAAATGGAAGAGCACTTCTCTCTAAACAGAAAGAGGTCCATAAATGTGGAATGTGCTGTGCCTGTACTGTTGTAGCACCATAATATAGCAGTGCTATAGATTCATGTAACTCTCCAGTCACCCTTTGGCTGCTCTCAAGCTTGGATCACTAGGGAGCTTTTAAACATCATTTTTAATAGGTAGTTAAATACAACAGCCCTGGTTGTTCAGTGTGTCTGGATGTAGAACACGTACAGAGTGGGAAGATGGCCAGGGAACCAGCCTAAGTTACACTATTCCCAGCTGCCTTATTCCTGCACATGTTAAAGATGCCAGGGGCCTCATGACTTTTGCTCCGGTTGAAAATAGAGCAATTAAGCTAAATTAGCCGGTATTAAGCTCTTGCTTACAGCTAGCTTTGGTACCTCTAAGCCATGCTGCAGGCAGCAGTGAAGACATGAAATGTCAGCATGGCCAGAACAAAGCCTGATCATCTCGGAGAGAGTCCTCTGGGGGTTCTCCGTCCTCCTCAAAGCAGCTCAGATTTCCAGGCCCTGGTGTGTATGCCTCTGATCCCACAACATACAGCAGGAACATGGGTACCTGGAGACATTTTACAGTACATAGTAGTAAAGTGACAGATTGTTACTCCAGGGCATGCTAGCTGTGTACCTCTACCCACGAGGTTTAGGAGGAGCTCTCAGAAAAGAAAAAGAATTTGAGGCAGCTTCAGTCTGCACAGCCTCCTCTCACCAGCTGATCTGGTAGATTCACAGGAAGAACAGTAAATACAGCTGCTATAGAGCTGTGAGGCCTCAAATGCCCAAATCACTTCTGCAAGTGGGCTTCAGGCACTGAAACTACAGGGGAGCAGAAGGGGCTGCTGTACCTGCATGCAGCCAGATGCATTAGTCCATCTATGTTTTTAGCAAAGGCCTATGGACTCCTATGAAGACATTCCAGCAGCCAAGACTTCTTCAGGTGATTGCTTTAAACTCCTGAAGGGTAACTTTGATATATGGTGCCTTAAAATCACTTTTGCTGGCAACAGGCAACTCCTTCAAGTGATATGAGTCAGTGCTGTGACTGTGCTTGGAAGGGGAGGAAAAAGCACACAAAAAGGGACAGATACCAGCCAGATGCCTAGTTTTTATGAATAAGACCATTCTATCAACAGCCCTGACCATCTTGCTCATAAGGGTATGATAATTCAGTGTGGAATTGGAACTGTTTTACAGTATTTTTGGAGGAGTTTGTATGCTTAGACTAGGATGTGCAAAGAATGAGGGGATTTGCTCTCTTTTTGCTGTTGCTCTTGACCTGGTTCCCTGCCCAGGTTTGCTGTTAAGCCTTAGATGGGATCTCTGCTTTGGGGCCAGCTGGCACAGCTGCTCCTTAAGGTTTGATTGCTTTTGATGCTTACATTGGGAAGATCAGGCTTGTTCATTAGAGACTGACACTGCTGAAGTTCACTAGCACACATCACATGTCAACCCTCCCGGATTTCCAAGCTGTCTCAGTGGTGGGCCCTGAACCCACTGAGAGCTGGGGTGCTTCTGTAGCACTTCCAGGCCATGGAAGCATAGTTTTAAAGAAAAACAAAACCACTACCAAGAACTGAATTAGAAGCTATTTTTTCAGTTCATCATCTGATCAGAAATGCAATTGTTCTCTGTTTGGATGGCCTCACAGTAAGCCAGCACTAATAGTACCATTCTTATTCCTGAAATTAAACTGAACATCATTGATTTTTTGAGCAACTTTTCTTTATATCCTTAGATGCTATTGACTTTAGTGCCTGAAAATTTTCCTATTTTTCATGTTCAGCATGCTGCAATGCCAAGCTCCCAAAGAAGCTAGAGGAGTGAAAGAAGGCCTCACCAATGGACAGCAAAGTATGGGTTTGAGTCCTGGGCAGAATTAAACCTCCTTCTTGAGAAAACATCCTAACCAAAGAGATGTTGTAGGCTGAATTATTCTCAGTGTTTTTTCTTGCTCGTTTAGGTTTCCTTAGCAAGTTTCACAGCCTGCTGCTGCACAGAGATTGTGCATGAGAGGATGGCTTTGTCACCTGCTGCTTTGGGCACCACATCAGGAGGAATGGCCCACCTTCACAGTGATACATATCCAAGTGCAAAGTGAATGCATGTGCAAAGAGGTACAGTGTCAGCAGAAGCCATGAAAAGCAGCACATCCCACAACACCCACCACAGCTCTCCAGTGTGGCAGGAGTCAGGGGTCTAAACATCTGTAGGTAGTGAAAAGGCTTCAACTGATGGATCCTGCATGCACTGGTATTTCATCTGGGATGACAACAGCAGCAGTCAGTGTTGATACCATTGCTGCTTGAATTCAAACTTTTGCTGCTAAGACAAAGGAGTCCTAAAAATTGCTGTGAACATTATGAAAAGGTTTATCCTAGCATTTTCAGATCATTGCTTCTTGTTAAAGCTGAACTTATGTCCTTAGCCCAAAAATATTTTCTGCTATTCCAAGCAGCCAGCACCTCTCAGTCAATGAAAGCTTTGACAGGGATTTTTTTTTCTTCCTTGTCATGAATTTATCAGCTGAAACATACTTTATACTTTAAGGAGAAAAAACATGGTCTATTTGGGCTGGAAAATAAAATTAAATGAGATTTCATTTCTATTGTTTATTTCTTGATCTTCTCTTGTTTTTTTCCTTACTCTAAGTTCTTCTTGAGTCTCAAACTTGCTCTGCTTTTCCCTTTTACAGCCTAGATCCATTCTTTACTTCCTGCCATCATGACCTTTAATTCCCTCCTGCTAAAAAACCCAATCCTATGCCTGTAGCCTTCACCTGATGTCTTCCCTTCCCTGATCTGTTATTCATACCCACCCACTTCTCTCACTCCCCTTCTGCTGATATCTCTTTTTTTTACAAAACTAGTATAAGATTGTGCATAAGAAATTATCCCTAAAGAATGCTAGACAATGAAAGAAATGCTCAAACATTACAGATTCCACTCTTCTGGGTCATTATAGTATCCTTTTGTGCTATAAAGCATGAGTCCAAAAGCCAACCATCTGCCGAATGAAAAAATATGAGACAATCACTCTTTGTGTTTCCTGTCTTTATAAAATGAGTCTAGACTTCTTAGAAAGTGTCCATTGAGAGCCTTGAAACCCCTCCTTCACAGGGCAAGCACAGTGACTGCAGTGACAAAGTGAGAGTTGTGCTTAGCATCTGAAAACAACAAAGTCCAGCAGTGCAGTGGCTGTTTCCACTTCATGGCCATAAAATCTCTGACAGATGAATCTGGGAGTAGTTTTGGCCTTGTAGGGGTCTCCACATAGTGCTTACTGGTTGGATTTGCAGAGTGGTTCTCATTCATGAGAATGAGATTTCTTTCAATGACTTCTGAACAGGAGCTCTGCTCCAGGTGAGCATCAGCAGCACTCCAGCACCCAGGGTCGCTCACAGTGACTCCAGGGTCGCTCACAGTGACTCCAGGGTCACACGAGTGGCCTGTCCTTCAGGGTCAGGGTCCTATAGGCCATAGGCATTGTAGGGACATTATAGTCCAAAGATATGGTAGATGGTGATTTGACATAGAGATTCATCTAGCATGATGAATTGCCTATTCACATCCTGGATCTCCAATGTCCTCACCTCTGTAGTCCCATTCCTGGGCACTCAGCTTTCTCCGTCTCCTTACAGCGCACACAGGCAGTTCACTCAGAAAAATATGGACAAGAAGGTGGCAGGATGCCTAAAAGGAAGATGACAGGACACTTTGATTTGCAAAACTTCTCTCTGCTTGTGGCTCTAGTCCCAGTGAAAATCACATTCCTACTTATTCAGGCTAAACCGTGATCAACTCTAGTCCTTTAAATTGAGTTTTATGATACAAGGGGGATTAGGCTCACTGCCTTCCAATAACGCAGGCAACAAATTAATGTTCTCTTTGCCCTAAGACCTCTTCTGTAACAGAAAAACTCCTTAGAAAGGACCTAGAGATCTGTTCACCAGCTTGGGAACCCCACTGTTGGAAAGATGCTGATGTGCTGATGGGATTCACACAAGAACAGGAGGAAACAAAGAGGGAGGACAGACCTCTGCTAGAAGCACAGACAGTGAAGCCTGATCTGACTGAACAAGGACTGGAGAGAAATGCTGATAGTAAATGAGTCATGGTATGGTTGTTCAAGGCAGTACAGTGTGCAGCTGTGCACACAAAAGAAAATCATAACTGAATGCCAGGAAAAATTAAATGAAATATAGAATGAAAGAACAAATCAAAGAAGTTTAGGGGATTTCCAACTCCATTAAAAACAAAATAATGGATAATACAAGGATATCACAGCACTGTAAGAGTGAGACATATCAGAGACTTCTTTTCCCATGTCCAGTTTCTGTATCTTTACAGACCATAAAACAGAATGTGCTGCCCTGCACAGCTAAGATTTTTCAGAGAAGCAAATAAACACATACATAGCTGCATATGAATGAAGAGTCTGTAGCAATAGACAGAATCAAAAATATTTTGAAGACACATAGCAGACACTAAACTCTGGGGAGTATCTCTAATCATGGTAAAATAATTTAATTTTATAGTTTTCCATTCTGAGCTTACTTGGCTCTTCACCAGATCTTGGCTGTTCTCAGAGATGCGACACTGAATGATTGAATTATGACTGAGATAATGTTCTCCTTGGTTTGAAAGAAGAAATCACTGGAAAATGATAAAGAGAGATAAGCAATGTTTAAGAGGAAATTTCAAAATGATTCAGGAATTATTAAGGATGGAAACATTTTTATAGCTTTGTGATTTTGTCATTGGACAAAATTTTAAACGCATTCCTAATAGATGAGACACTCAAACATCTGGAGAGATATGAGCTGATTCAAAGCCACTTACATTTCATACAGGATAAATTTAGACATTTCTAACAGCTGGAGTGACTGTGAGACTTGGGCAGGGCCATGGATGTAAGCTTCCTGAAGTTCAGCAGGGAAACAGACTGACAGCCAGGTTGAAGACCAGGGCTTCACTTCATCACTGGCAAGGGGAGGATTTTCCAAGTGCAAGGGGATTCAAGGAGATAACAACATTTTCCTTATGTCCCGAACAGACCACTGAAGATTTGGGTGGTGGGAATGAATTTCTACTGCTTCTGTAGGCCAGTGACATCCTAATCCCCGCTATAGATCCCTGGCTCAGAAATGTCTGCAGGAAGTTACAGACTGAAATCTAAAATCTATAGTCTGCATCCCATCCACCCCCAATGCACCACCAAAAAATGCTGCTTTGGGGAGAGGGTTTCTGACAATGCTGGCAGGGACACGGGGTGCTCCCAAGTCCCTTTTTCATACCATGGTCAGTCCATGGGCTGTAGCAGCCTCGTGTAACCAGAGCACTTGCAGCACTGTGCCCTGCAACAGAGGGGACAGCCAGGACAAAGCTCAGACCACAAACTGAGAGGTATTTTGGCACCCTACTGCTCTTGCCTAAATAAGACATCTAGCTTCTGGAGGCCAGGCAGGAGTGGGAACACTACAGGACAAATGGCTTAGATTTTTAATGGGTTTAAAATTGGTTTGAAATCAAAGAAGATGAGATTCATTGATCCAATGTCGACTGACGTTCTTGAGAGGCAGCCAAGAAAAACAAGTTGCCGTTCAGAAAGTCACTGAAGAACAAAGGACAGAAGTAGGAGATGAAAGGGGGAATGAAAAAAACCATAAAACTATCAGCTCAATACATGTATCTAGTAGAGGTCTGCCATGTAAGCACTAGTATCTAGTGAGGTCAGTTAAAAAAAGATGTTTTGTTCCATAAAAACCTATTGGTGTGTTTGAAATGTCTCTTACTTAACTAAGAAAATAATTTCTGATTTCTAAGCACATTTCAAGACATGAATTCCCTCTCCACAGATACAGAACAAGTTCTAGGATTTGATATAGTTTAAAATTAAAGGGTAATTTTTCTTTCTCTACCTATCCTCCATTTTATAAAACAATATTGTATTCATGTTTGCTGATCTAAACTTCAGTTTCTCCTTTACCTTGTAGTCTTTGTTTCTCCTTTTCATTGTAGAAAGGGCAGAGAAAAGAAAAAAGCAAAAATGTAAGTGGCTTAAATAAAAGAATATTCATACTAGTATGAAACCACTTTTTAAAAGTCTTTCCACTAAACATCCTGGTCTAAAATGTTCCACATAAAGCAATAGCCATTTGGGTCTCCTGCTTTATTTAACACACTGTACGTTCCTCATTGTTGCAGCAGCACATCACTAAATCTGAGCAAACTTCACTATTCTTTGAAAGGCAAGCAGGTGTGGAACACATTATTTTTAATCTATTTATTTAACACCAATATAGCCATAATGAAAGTAATCAAACTATCCCAGCCTGCCAAGGAAGATAGAGACTGACCCAAAAGCAAAGGTTCAAAACAGAGCTTGGAGAAAAGCCAGCAGTGACTCAGACCGCAGTTGCAAAGGGTCAGGGATCTATATTTTCTGTCTTGGGACAGTGGGTTTTTTTTGGTGAGTAATTGTGTGGGTATGTTTGTGGCCTCCTAAGCTCAGAAGCTCTGTGTTTTGGGTTGAGAAAAGCAATGTCCAGTGGGATTGACACTCAACTGTCTGACAGCAGATCTTAATGTTCAGTGAGCAGCCATGATTGCTTATATTTTTGAAAGTAAGAATGCAGACAAATTTGGGGTTTCTTTCCCCCAGTTAATTTTCAAGATTATTCTGAAACTGTAGACTAAAGGGCAATTCCTAAAACCAGCAACTGTTTTGCATATGTCCACATAACAACCATAACATTCACGGTGTTGCTGGAACACGTGCTGTCTTTATGGGCTCTTTGTGTAAGAATTTTAATTTATCTGAAGTTGAAAGTTTAAAGCTTGTGCTAGCTTGTTCCGAAGACCTTTTGTAATATTAACTGAATTATGTCAACTATTTTCTGTCAGCTATAAGATTTGTCATAAATCACAAGAAATCTTGTAATAATGTAGGTCTGAGCATTATGTCTCCAAAAAGCCCCTTTCATAATGGGAAATACTGTCTTATGCTTTTTAATGTCTTTTTTTCCTCCCTTCCCTTGGGCTGTGCTTTTTTCTTTCTTTTGTCCTTTCTAGGGAAATTAGAGCTTTTCTTTGGACTAACTGGAGAAAATCAACCATTTAGTTAAACTCTGTCCTTGTACCTTCTTTATCTCCATGTAATAGAGGCAATTTCCTTTCATCTACACAAATATTTGGTACACTGGACTCCGCATTTACCATTTAGTTTCTCCTCAGTAATTTTCCACTGGAGATCTTTTAGCAAAGATGGGACACAAGTGAGCTTATGAGAAAGACTTCTATATGCTGGGAACATTTGGTTTAGAGCCAAACACATCTCTTGTAAATGAGCAACACCTACACTCATCCAGCCCCAAATTCCATAACCAGGTAATGCTGCTTGTTGGAGCAGATGCTCCTAACATGAAGAGATCTCCTGGATGTCACTCTCCTTGCATATCCTTAGGAGGCTCCAGGCAGAAGATGCCGTTCCATTGGCACCTGGATGTCCAGAGCAAAGTTAGGGAAGCTGAGCTGGGCTACATGCCCATTTTCAAAGGTTTATTCCCCTGGGCAGTGCCCATTGGTAAGCCAGGGCTGTACAATTTCATCCATAATGCTGAGGGAACAGACGAAAAAAGATGCTGGCACTAAACAAATGCAGCAAAGGGCTGTCTTTGATGAGGGCACCCATCAAAGACATTTCCACCCTTCAGTCACTCAAGACAAGCTGCAGCTTTGGCTAAGCTGCACAGAGCAGAGTCACTGAGAGATAGCCCTTTACTTGTTTCAGACCAAATCATGAAAGGAGCAGCAGCTTCAATGTCTTCAGTTCCAAAAGAAGCCTTGCAGGAGTGTGCAAGTATTTGAGAAATATGTCTGTGCAAAGCTTGCATGTTGAGTGCCACGCTGGGGACTTAGATGTATTTCTGTGGTGAATTGAGGACCCTGTTTTGATCATGCTGCTTCACCTCTTCTCCCTTCTCCTTTCAAAGAGCACTGGTCCCATCACTGGGTGATGGCAAGCTTCGAGGCTGCTCTCACACAACGGGAATCACAGAATATGCTCAGTTGGAAGGGGACCCACAAGGACCATCAACTCCAACCCCTGGCCCTGAGCTGTGCCACCCCCAAGAGTCACATCCCCAAGTGCCTGAGACTATTGTCCAAAGGCTTCTTGAACTTCTGTCAGACTTGTGCTGTGACCACTTCCCTGAGAAGCCTGTCCTCATGGAGAAGCAGCTGGATCCTGCTCAGAGACACCTTAGTGTATGAGTTTCACCTTCAAGAGGGACAAGTTAATCTGAGCCAGGCTGTCAGGTCACCTCATGAGACAAAGCTGGAGGCAGCAGTGCAATGAGGCAGGAGCTGATTCTGGGCTCCGCTCCAGGGCCTTGTGCAATGTGGACTTCAGGCCTGAAGTACCCCTGAAATGACAAGCAGACACTCAAAAAAGCTTTGAGCAGCAATTAAGTGACAAGCAAAAGCCTAGCACCAGCCCCCTGTAGATCCCCTGGTCAGAGCCACTCAGGGCAGTCACGCAGCAGGGAGTATGAAGTTTTGGGAAATGAGTCTGAAGCATTTGGGGTATTTTTTTTAAACATTAGCTGACTGTCTGGGCAAATAATTTTCCGCCTATGGGTGTCCTACAAAAAGTTGACTAACATGCTCCACTAATGAACCTTTGTGACTGGGGTGCCTTGTGGATGAACCAGTATGGTTTCTAATTCTCAAAGCAAACACCGACATTCCCTAGCATGAGTAAGTTGAGTGGTGAGCAGTGACTAATGAACAGCTGGTATGAATTCCTGACACTCCTGGAATCCAGAAATATGTTGATGAATTCTGGCAAAAGTCCAAATATTTGCAAAGTAATGACTAAGGTGGTAATGAACTACAGCTGAGTGGCTCATTCATGTTCGGAGGCTCAGTGATTTATTCCAGTGTACACCCAGCATCTCTGACCCAGTTCTGGGTCACCTTTTCCTGTGTGGAAGGTCGTGCTTGCCTAGGGATGCTACAAGCACTGCAGCAGAATGGGCCCCTGGAGCACTGGTGCTGGTTTTCATTGCACACACACCCCACCCAAGGCAAGCAGGACTTCTGGCATGTGTGAGGGCTCCAAGCCCCTTCCTACCTGCAAGGCAAGGTGTACAAGCAGCTCTACAAATACTGGCCCAGGCAGAGTAGATGCTTCTGGAAAGAAGGAAACTGAGCATCAAATTAGGAAATGTCTCATCTTGTACAAGAAACAGTGCAGTGAAGACTGAAGTTGATGAAGGAGATGGATGATTGCCAGGCCAACAGGGACAGAATCATTTAGGATTAGATAATTTCAAACTGCAAAGAAGATTATTCTCTAGAAATACAACTCACAGATGAACAATAGAGAAGAATGTGAAAAATCTATGTTAAAAGAGCATGCAAACATATGTATTTACAGATGCTGACAGGTACCGCCAATGTCTTCTACTGGCTCATCTTTTAATGCTAGATTTATGCCAAAGCCCTGCACTGATTCCATAGGGTTCCTTTGGACATGCATAGAGATAAATATGACTAAACCATACCTTGGACAATGTTCCTGCAATAGCTGGGTATGTATCTGGCTTGTCTTCCAGCCCTTCCTTGCAAGCAAATACATTCAGTATATGCAAAGACAGAAATATTTCCCAGCATGAACTGGGAAAGTTATTCACAAATTTCCTTTGGTATATTCACACAGACATCTCAAATTAAACTAAATTCAATCTAACACATGGCCTCACTTTTCTTTTCCCTTTTTTTGAAAGGGATTTATTCTAATGATAAATTAGCTTAACTGTCAGGCAAAAGCACAGATGGGCGAACACGACAGATTGATGTAGCCAGATGGAATAATGTTTGTTTTTATCCACAATCAGTGGGCACAGCAGCGACAGCCTTTTAATGCTGCTTTACAGGAATCAAGTGCTCTGAAACTTCACTGGACTTATGTCATGAGAAATAAATAGCCCATCTGGAGCCAGAGATAACAGAGAGTGTAAAACAATGGTGGTGCAAAATTGCTTCAGGGGGAAAATGCATCCAGAAACTGTTGAATGTAACAAATCCAAGGACTGAGAGGAATCAGCTGACCTGAGAGAATGTTTCAGCTGTCAGTGACTCCTCGTAGGCCAGCAGTGAGATCTCCACATCATTCAGGAGCAGAGAAAAACACAGCAAAAGACTTTTCTTGGCAAGTGCCACTTTTCCACTGCTACCTCCACTGGCCTACCCTTCCTCCTCCTGCCTCACCATCAGCTCCAGATGCAAATCCCACTGATACCACAGGGACATGAACCCCACCATCCATGGGCTGTCTCCACTGCATGCATCCACTTGCTGGGACCGACACACAGGGAATTTGCATTGGAGCAGGATTTTGTATCAGGTAGGGTTTTACTCGTGTGATCTCCATTTTATGGTGTGCTCACTGCCAGATTTGAAAAGAGGAATCTGGACCACTGATGAATTCTCCCCTCTTTTCACAGTGGAGCCCCTGACTCTTTTGTCACAAAAAGCCACAGCTGTTAGTGCTTTCCAAGAAAAGCAACAGTGTTGTGCTAAATGTGCCGACTGGCAGCAGGTTGGCATTGGGTTTCTTTGTTAAAAGATAACAGAGCTTACGTTTTCCGGGAGAAAGAAAAGTCCTATTGATATAATAATATCATGCCAGGCAGACAGCCCTGCTTGTGTAATCCACTTTGAGCACAATGCCGTGTTGTGGCTCGAGCATTGTTTCCAGCTGAAAAGTGGCTGTGATTTGCCTGGTCAAGGACGTTATCCTGACTGACGGCTCTACAAAAGGAGACAGCATGTGTGGCTGGTTGAGAGGCCAGGGGAGTCCACCTGAGGAGTGAGGGGATTGGGCAAGGACTGGGGCGCAGGGACCTTTCCCTGTGTGCACCTCCTGGGGGTCAAAAGGGTGCCAAGGGCATTCCACGGAGCTGGAGGAATCCCACGGTGCTGGTGGCATCCCACAGAGATGGGCTGCCAGGGAAGCAGTAATATTTCTAAATCTGACAGCATTGTGTAACAGAATTAGACACCGCTTGCAAAAACCCTCGATTTTCACTTTGTAATTTTTGCTGTTTACTGGCTATTGAAAGGCCAAACTGGTTTACACTTTCAAAATGCATGATGAGTGTGAGAATGTGTCCAAACAAAGAGTTAAGAGATAGTACCAGGTTGTAGGCAGGAATCTGCCTTAAGTTTAAATCTGTAAATTGCCCCTTTACCTTCTATCTCTTCTTGACAATTCAAGTGAAATCAGAAAGACACCGTTGCTTCAAAGTGTTGATCCCAGCTTCCTTTGGATCACAAAAGAGTTTTGTGGCAAATAGGATGAGCCTTGTGGGCACTTCTGTCACCTAATGGGCTAAGTTTTGTTCTTGCAATATAGCTAGGAGTTAAAGAGTTTGTAGCAGAAAGTCTGCTGTGAAGCTTTGTATGTATACCTACTAACTCTCAAGTTGTGGTGCATTTGCCACTGGCAAAATTATGTCTTCTATGTGAAGTGCTTTATTACAACCACTCGTGTCATAATGACCACCCCTAGGCTTTTGCAAAGCCTTCTTTAGGGCTAAACTCAGCTCTCAAGTATACAACGATAAATCTGGCTCATACTGAAGTCTTTTAAAGGCCATTTGGGGGTCTCATGCTAGACATTTAAACTGAGGGTGAGTTTCACCCATATGTGAAAAGTGTGTAACAGCAGCATGATGAGTGTAGGAATCAGATGGATAAGCAGGACAAAGAATGCAGGAAAGAAGAGATTTGTTCTCCTCTTTGGAGCTTGATAATCAATGTCCTATCTCCAGCAAAAAAAAATATTTCAGTATTTTACTGATGATAAATGAGCATCTGCAGGACTCCAGACCAAACCATCCTCATTTTCATTACATATACTCAGAAGATGCAGTAGGAGATAGCACCATGCCAATGGCCAGCACACATGTTCTGCAGCATCAAAGTACTGCTCTGTTCTCTGAATAGGAATTTCAGGATTTAAATGCCAAGTAGCCCTGTGCTGGTCTTCAAAATCAGACTGGTTTTCCCTCTCCTCATGGAAAAATGGGTGTGAAGTGCTATGCCTGTAATGAAATCAAACTTTGGATGTTCCAGACTGCCAAGCTAAGTGTGGCTGGGACAGTAGCTGATTACTGAGAGAAGTGCATCTCCTGCAGCCTCTGACACCACCTCCTAGCTGAGGCATACAGTTTTTTGTCAACTTTCCATCTGGTACTGACCAGGCCTGAACATGCTTAATTAGTGAGATCTGATGAGTGCTAAGCCTGAGGTTGTATTAATCTTGCTTCTAAATTTGGACACATGCTTTGAACTAGTAATACAGGAGTTAAAAGCATCATGTAAACAGGATTAGACTTGGCTCCCAAAACCTTGGCTTCTTCCTTGTTTGAGGGAATAAGAGACAGCAAGAAAGCACACAGTAGAGCAGATGCTTCTGGACAAAAATGGCTAGCAACTCTACAAACACACCTTTCAACATCTGTCTCTGAGCATGCAAGAACATGGTGTGCCTGGGGTCCTGTGATGGGCTCAGCACTCACAGGTGGGACAGTGTGCCTGGGAAAGCAGTGGCACTCAGCAGCAGCAGGAAGGGGAGCCTGCCTACAGGCCTGGCTGCCCTGCTCAGGAAACGCATCCCATGGGATGGGGCTGCACATCTGCACTATGGAGCAGCCTGTGAAGGTGCATTATGATCCAGCCTCCCTGCTGAGAGGGAGGTCAGGACATCCACTGCCCTTAAGGGGAGCTGGCAAAAGCCACCTGAACAAAACTTCCAGGTGGAAAACAAAGAAACTGTCCAGGAAAAGAACCTTGTAAGGTTCACCCTATGGTTGCCACACAGCACTTAGGTTGTTCCCTGGATCCAGATCTTCTGTTTCTGTACTTCAGTGATCACAGCCCAGGCAACCATCGTCTGCAACAAGGGTACAGTGCTGACACAGTGAGCACTGAAGGAAATAAAATATGAAAGCCTTCCAGTCAGTGCTATGGTGCAGGCATTCATCTGGGGATTTGCAGTCTCAGCAGGAGTGCACAAAGAATACATGGAGCTTGATATGTTTGAAAATATGTCAGATGGCACCGAAACCCATGCACTGACAGATGTATGCAACTCAGCATGTTTCCTGTATCTGAAGTATAGCTTCATGAGGGGAATTCAAGGTTTAGGGAGCATGGTAATTTTCCAGATGAACGTCTTCATGTGTGTAAATTCAGTCTAGAACACTGAAATACAGATTCTAGTCTGATCTCTCGATATTTCCCAATGCAAGTATTAAACAATAATTTATCATGTCTTGTGAATATGATAATGGATGAACCCCAGTTCTGGAGCTCTGGGTAGCATGAATGCTCTGAGAAATGTATGTTCATATTGTTCCCATCCAATATCCAGCATCCCTGAGCAGGGATCTCCCAGGCTAGCTAGAATTCCTTAATTTGCATTTGTGTTTAAGAGAGAATTAAATCCCCTTTATGTGCTATTTTGCCCTCTTTTCTTTCTCTCATTTATGTGCAGATGTTTCAGAATTGGAGTAAAGTGCTTAGAAAAAATCTCCCAGCTAATGAACAAAAGACAGCATTTAATTTAGTCACTTTCAAGTAAACCAGGCAAGCCATTCAGCCATTTGTAGCCTAACAAGATCATCAAGGCTAAGAGGCTTGTATATACTACTCGTGTTGTTCTGGTGAATTATTTGCCTTGTACTTAGAGCAGTCTGTAAACTGTTCCTCTCTATATAATGAGAAGGCATTTTACACATGTAAAGAATTCTCCATGCTTCAGTTTACAGATGTGACTTAACAGACCTTGCCTTCAGAGAGCTTGATGAAGAAATACATGAGGTATCTAAAATATTATAAGAGGGGTCAGAAATGGCACTGAGAACTCAGGACTGGCTGCTTTTCTGGACTCATTTAGCCTGTTGCAGCAAAAGAAGTGTTCTGACTTTTGGAAAGTGCATTTAGTGGGCTTGGAAGGAAGTGTACTAAAGCCAAAAATATCTTCTGGAGAGTTTGAAAAACATCATCTATTCTTCTTTATGTATTTGTTTTCCCATTGAAAAGTAGTTTCAGTGGAACATATCAAAATGGCTTGCTGTGAAGGTATTCCAAATATTATGAAATACTTTATGTATAGCCTCCATATCATAAAGTGGATAAACTCATCTGCAACCTTTTGTTCCTTGCCTTAGATATTTCCAAATGAACACACATCCAGAACCTGGATCTCATCAGACACTAGGAAAAGTAACATCAGCTCCTTCCTTTGCCCCAAGGAATATTAGACGAGGAGCTGTTTGCTCCATTCACAGAGGTGGTGGCCCTTAACCATCGGTGTCCTCTAAAAGTTCCTCCACTCCTCTCTGAATTTCTCCTCACTCACCTCCTTCCAGACTCCCGTGTTTCACCAGTCACTTTTGTCTTCAAACATCAGACTCCACCTCACTTGCAAAACTGTGGTCTGGACCACACTTACGAGGATATCAGTGCAGATACTTCATTTGAGATTTTAAGAGGTGTCACTGGGGGCTATGACCAACACAGCTCTGTTAGTGGCTCTGAGATGCAACTGAAATCTTTGCTCCTTTGGACTGACTCTTTTGGCTCAGTCAAAATTTATCTTCCTTTTTCCTTAGTCTTGCTGAGTCCAATTCAAATTTGGTGCTGAAAATGAACTTGTAAGAAAAGAAACAGAATATATATTTTCACAGTCATGCAATTTTTTTTTTTGCATAAGCAAATTTTTTGTAGTTGAGGAAAGCCTCTTTAATTTTAGCCTGGTAGGCCAGGGTTCCTTAAAAATAGATGACAAACCTTGTTCCCTGCTTTGTACTGCATGCTTAAATCAATTTAGGAATGTAAATCTGGTTCAGAAAACTGGGCACTGGTGCCACTGGTGAATCTCCCAGAGGAGCAGCCATATGTGGCTGCCTCCCTCCCAGGGTTGTTTTGCTGCATACAAAACTCCATCTGCACTCCTACCTATACCACTGCTCACAGCTCCTTCTTCATAAAGTCAGAGTTTCTTCTTCTAGCAACAGAACTTTATTCGTGGGAAGGACAAGACACTTCTGTGGTTTATCCCAACAGCAGGCTCTGTTTCTGCTTGTCTTTGACAAAGCACACATCTACATCCATACCCATTTAATTCCTCTGCTTTTTAGTCTCCCAAGAAATTCTGCATCTAGGGATTTTGTCACAAAATTTTCAAGACAGTCTGGGAATAAACATGTGCCTTGTTTACTTAGCAGTATCTTACTGCAGCCTTAGACCAGGTCAGACAGCCTTTTAAATTGGATTAATTTAGTTTCTTTCTCTCTCTTAGCACCTTTTTCCCTCAATAGCTCTGTTTGAGGCCACTGGGACTCACGTCACATATAACCACTGGGCCTCTATTTTCACAAGAGGTAAGTTCCTCTGGATCTCTAGACAGACCACACAGTTTAGACTGCATCTGAAACCTAGAGCAACATATTTGACTTTCTTTCTAACAGCTGTAGTTCCTGAAATTGAATGATTTACTACCAATTCTGCCCAGATCATTTTAATCTCCACATTTGTCTTCGAGCAATTTTTCTGCCTGCATCAGATCCAAATTTAACATTTTCTGCTAATGTCAACGATGTGCTCTTACCTCCAGCTCATTAACAAAACTGTTAGAAACCTTTTGTTGGTCCTCAGCATGATTTACTATGTGTTGCTGCTTCTCATGACTAAGGGGGGCTATTAGTGGGTCTGGAACATAGCCAGTGTGCCTGCAAATCTTCTGTGTCTCCATAGTTCAAGTCCTGCAAGACAAGCTGCTTAGAAGATAGAAACAATAAAATAACACAGTTTTAGATCATGGCCATTTCCTCCCTCCTGAAACAGAAGTTGCTTCTTTGTGATTTTACATACTCTTCAATACTTTAGCAATAGCAGTGAGCTTTTCCTGACCACAACACTTGAGTACTTAGAGAGCTGTGGTTCAGAAAATCTTCCTTCTTATTTCTAAAGCAGCTGAGCTATGGGAACAGCATACTGTGATGATTCTTTTTATTTATTTACTTATTTATGGTCTGAGTTGTTTTTTCTTTCTTTGCTGTCAAATTAGGTCTTGCTGGCATTTGCTTTAGAGTGACTGTTTCCAGTCTTGATAGGTGGCATTTCCCTGCAGTAGAGCTGAAAATTGCTTTTCTTACTGAAACCATTTCATGTTTCTGCATTAAAATTTGCAAAAAACCCCATTAAATTTTCATTGTCTACCACTATGCAGCCAGTTAAAGACATTACAAATAAAGGGTTTTGCTCTTTTTGAGTCAAATGGTTAAACCTGAAAACATCAGTTAGAGGACACACAGTTCAGGGCTTCAGTTTGCATAGAAAATTCTCTCAGATATCACACAAGATATACGCAGCACAGGTGAAATAAGACTCCCCAAGTCTTGCTCCTGTCTCAATAGAAGCAAGGGCATCTGTTGCTTGCAGCAGCCAATCTACTCAACATTGCTCTTGTTGGGGGCTTTGATTAAAGATCTCCTCTGTGTAAGCATCATTCTCCAAGCTGGAGGTCAGGTAACACCATTCTGTGACTGCCAGAAAAAAACAGCTCATCATGGACAGCTCTCCACACTCCTCCTGCCAAACCAGGCTGAGGAACTTCTAGTTGCTGATTTTCACACACAGATACATCCAGAGCATTTCTGCCAGACTCAGAGCTTCCCTGTCTACCACTCCAGTGACATGGAGGAGTGGACAGGATCTCACGTGTAGTTCCTGAGAGGAACAAAAGTCACAGGACAATTCAGTGCACCTGGATTCTAAAAGACAAACTGCAGAGAACAGTGAAAAGCAATATTTAATAGGATTCCCAGTTCTTGAATTGTTTTCCCAGGCTGATACCTTGATCAAGATGTCATGGTGAAGCCAAAGGAGGAAGAGAGACAGCACTTGAGAAAACAGACCCAGGACCTCAGAGCTGAACTGCTGCCTTGAAATCAGCCGATGTGTGCATGCCTGAGCCCACGGCTGCCTCCCATCCCTCCGAGCAGATGTAGCTTCACTGTAGTATCATACAACCCCCTGCTGGCCTCATTTTTCTCCTCAGCACTTCTGGCATTCCAGTTTTCCTGTTTTTTCCCTCCTCGGGGATCTCCAAGGTGTCACCTCCTGCAGGCACTCCTTTCTGAGGATGAGAGTACTGTTTTTGGGCAAGGATGGCCTCGAAAGGGCCAGACCGGTGTCGCCCAGCATTGTCCTGCTCCCTGTGCAGTGGTGGTGCCGGTCCCTGGCAGGAACCGACCGCATCCCAGGCTAATGAGTTGTCAGAACCCCGTCCCCGCGCCTCGCCTCCCGGGCAGGTTATTATTATGAGGGCTGTCAGTGGCGGGTGAGGATGGGGCAAGCAATCCATTTCTGCAGCCAGCGGGGAGCTGCGAATCTGTTCACAGGGGATCAGCGGGGTGCTGTGGGAACCGGCCTGCCCTGCAAGCGTCCACCAAGGGCTACCATTCAAGAGAGCGCTGTGGGTTCATGGCGAGCGCAGCGAGTTCGCCTCTAATGTATGCCCTAATGAGTCAGCGGAGGGTGTTCTGCCTGCCTGAACGTCTTTAGTGTGGCAAAGCGGAGTGGACATTCCCATACAATAGTGAGCTTAAATTCAGCTTCACACCGATGTCTAATTCATGGGCGGAACGGCCTTTGTAATACCTATAGAAGAGAAGTACAGTAGGTCATTTCTTCAACTAATTGGAGTTGACAATCCCATATCTATCCATATCTCAGAGACATTTGCACACAGTTGGAAAGGGAGACATTTCGTCTTCGCTCATGTGGCCAGCCACTGGGAAGGAAAAAATAATGTATGTGTGGGTTTCTGCTCAGGCAGTCACAGATTTGCAACAAAAACTAATATAACCCAGCAATGGCTTTTTCACTTACTTAATGGCAGGTAGTGCTGCAAGGGTTATCCTTCTTGCCTTCACTCTCCAGCTTTTAAAGGACGCCTCCTTTCCCCTGCCCGTGGTTCGGTATCCCTGCAGGGTACCCTTTTATGACTGTCAGCTGCTCCACAGCACAGAGACTCAAGAGTGCACAAGTCTTCTGGGTGCCATGATAACCTCAAGGGCCAGAATAGCACAAAACGCCCTGCTTTGCAAACAGGAGTTTCACTACATGCTGAAGGCCCCTTGCTGGACCTGCAGCAGGGGTAAGACTGATCCCTGAGCCCAGGCCTAGAATGACAAAGTGCATTGAAGTTGTCATGTGTTTTGGTATTTTTGAGCATGATATGAACTTCTGCTATTATCAATACTTTATCCACTGCCTCATTCAGATACAGCAGCTGTCTTTGGGCGTACACAGAGAGTATTAATGCTTCTAAATCTGGCACATAACACCTAAAGAAGAAAACTTCCCAAATTCTGTGAGGAAGCCAAATGGGTACTTTGGCGTGATGTGCCAGTTAAAGTTGGGTCCTCCCCTTTCTTCAGCAGATGCATTTCTCCTCAAAAGCATCAGCCACAGAACTAGGTCCTGCCCCCACCTATGGCAGTGTTTGGGAAGAATTAACAGTGGTTTGAGTTAACTTGGGGGATTTAAATTATATAGATTTTTTTTTTTTAATGAAAGCTTGGGTTTGTCCATTTGTCATGGTAAAACCTCCAGACTTGTTCAGTGCAATCCTCAACTCTGTTAACAGTGTATGATGAAATCATATAGCTAAATTCCTGGTCTTTTCTATTTACTAAAGTCTTATTTCACATAGGATCCAAAATGGAGAGCATGGTAAAATTTCCTAGTTGGTACTTCATGCTGGGACTGAAAGAGACTGTAATACCACCAGGCTGGAGACAAATAAACGTTACACATCAATCCTGTTGACTTAGAGGTCATTTAGTTGTTCTTGATTTGACATGGAAGTTTTGTAAGATGCTATAGAGCTGGGAAGCAGAATGCAGTCACACAATATATTAAAAAAAGATTAGATAAATTGCCACTTTATTTTTCAAAATATATTCATTAAGGATATTCATTTACTTAGGAGGAAGAGCTTTACTATGTTTTTGCTTTTAAAAAATAATGATCTGCTGGAAGTGTGGGAAATATGTTTTAAAAAACCCAGTAAATGGAGCACACGTCAGTAAAGACAGCTCAATTTCGTTACGGTGGTGTGATCACAAAAACATTTTCTACCATGCAACTTTTAATTAGTCTCGCAAAAAATTATTCTGCTTCACTTATACAGAGTACAGTAAATGGCTACATAAATGCATAAGGAATGAAATAAATACACTTTGTTCAAATGTGGTGACCTTTGGGAAATACAATGATAAGAGAATGAAGTTTCTTTCTGTTTCCCCTTGCATTTATCATGTGGCAAGTCAATGTTTCTTCATGAAATACAGTAATTATGATAAAAAATAAACTGAAGTGAACTTCTTCACTTCACACTTCAACAATCTTCCAGCCATACAGACGCATTCATGCATGTATGGCTGTCATTTCCAATCCAGACAATTTTTGATAAGCTTTAGCTATTCTGAGGTGCTGCCAGTTTGAGTGACAACCTTGATACCTGCAACTAAATGGTTAATCTGTTCACCATTGTGAATGTAATCAGTGCTCTCAGACACAGTGAGATCCCACATTTTTCTGATGTCTGAAATAAAGTGGTTGTTAGTAAATAATATAGAGTATATGTACACATAATGTCCAGCACATAAATTAGTATTAACATGCACAGTAGTGTCTGCATGCATTCTGTGGTGTCACACACACACACACACAGAGATATATATATATACACATATGAGTATTAACCAGACAAAATATGAGGAGCAAAACATATTTTAAAAAATACATAAAATAGGTTTGCCGGTGCTATTAAAAAAAATTTTAAAAATTAAGTGATGCTTTTCATTACAGCAACACTTCAGATGTGCCGCTTGGGTCTGAGTCATGTGTGCTCTATGACTGTTTGCTCTAATTTAGCACCCAATTCCCATGGAACTCAGGAGCATTCTGCCCTTGAAAGTACAGTCATTACTTCCATCCTGCTGCTATTTAAATACACTTGAAGATGATGTGTACTTCCAAACGTGAATAAGGCAAAACCAGTGAAGGTAAAGGTTATGTAGGCAAAGGGTATTCAATTTCCCTCATTTGCTAAAGACATTACAGCTCCAACAAATGTGCTGAGCTTGCACCTTTTAGACCATTATCTGAGGCTGGAGTCAACTTGGCAACATCAAAAGGTTTTATTTTTCATTTGTATAAGTGATTATATATTCATATGTTTGCTCAGCACCAGAAACACTGGTCTGCAGTATTTTCCATCAATACTTAGCTTACTGATGTTGACTACTCATGGGAAAAAAAATCCAATTTCATGCAAATTTTCAGAATAAACTCCCTGAAATTCTTATGTGACCCATAAAGAAAACATATTGTATAAACGGTGTAATAGAGGAATTGGGTTTCTTTCCCAAAGAAATGGTACCTCACAAAACAAAGGTTTTTTAGTCTGGTAAATGTTTCCCTCCAAACACCACAAAAAGTAGAGCTTTATAATAAAGATCTTGGCAGATACAGCCTGTGGGAAAAGCCCTCTACATGCCCAAATTCAGATAATTATTAAATGGTGACAAAGTACCATGGCATTCCGGTTTCCAGCCACTCTTATCCTATGGATAGGTAAAGTGCCAGCCAGAGTGTTCCAGTGGGAGCTGGTGTCTGGATGCTGGGACAGGAGCAGTCACCCACCGCCACCATCGCGCCTCACCTCAGACAGACCAGCTCAGGGGGGCATGGGAATTGCCAGCCACTTCACTCTACTGAGGATTATCTTATCAAATGCTTCATGTAAAGTCATAGCTCCATTAAAATTCTTGGTGTCTCAACATGGTAGTATTGTGAATCAAGCTTAAACAAGACTGTTTAGCATTGAACTTTTTGCTTGTTTTTAAACAAATTTTAATTGTATCATTTAATCCTCTAGATCTCCTTTCCCTGAGATAAAATATGATAAGAGCTTCTTCCTGAGCATTTAAAGTAAAACCCCACAAAACCACAGATGAGCTGATGTGCTTTATGTCCAATGCAGAAAAGTATTTAAATCCATAAAGTGTCACAGGAATGAACTAGCTCTTTCCCCTAATAATTACAGGTCTTTTACAATACATCAAAACAAGTAGTCACTTGCCTTACGTGAAGTGTCATAGGAAAGGAACATCAATAACAGTCCATTGCAACCTATAACTGATCAAACAACCTTAAGAATAATTTTAAAAATACAACATTTGCCAGAAAATGCTCAACATTGTGTAAGGCTATGCTACATTTTTGCTTGCTGTGCAGCAAAAAAAAAAAAAAGTGTACAAAAGTTTAATGTCTAAGCTAGCATCCATTATACAAAATCCATATCAAATGCATCTGTTTATTAAGTGCAGTTGGCAATGCTATTATTAAGGTTTCAATGTTTTCCATCCTAAGCTCCTCTATCTTTGCTGTTTATAACTTTGGCAGTCTTTAATTGTTTGTATAAACATTTACAGGAGGCAGATCTCTAGAAAAGCTTTCCTGGTAGCAGGAAATATCTGCTCCAGGCTGATATGTTTCAAGAAAATTTTAGGAGGTCATTTCCAAGAATGGTGCTTGGGAAAAACATAGGTTCCTTTCCCTCTGCTCCTCTGCTTAAAAAAAAACAAAAGAAAAAAAGCTTCTTCTGAAAAAAAAAAAAAAGTTTTAAAAGAGTTTTTGAGCAAAGACTTGAATGTTGCAGCAAATGGTCTTGGTTAAGGGTACACCTTTTGCTGTGCTTGTGAGATGTGGCCATGGTCTAACCCTTGAACATACCCTAATCCTCCAAACCATCCCAGTTTGCACGCAGTGGTTGGAGAGAGCCAGCTCAGACACCACAATATGTCTGCTGGCAGAGAAGCAGGCTTTTTTCAATTGTTTTCATTACCCAAACTAGCTAAGTGTCTCTATCCTGCATTGCAGTAAACAATACAATCAGGGCACGATCTCCCTTTGCTGGCCTGGTCAGTACCTATCAGTGCAAGTGTGTTTGTCACAGCATTCCTGGGCAGAGAAGTGGATCCCCTACTGACCCCCTCTGGGTCCTGCTGCAGAACATGCACTGCTTCACCACCTGGGCCTTCCCTTCAACTGCAGTGCAGATTGCCACAAAGACGCTGTTCTGGAGAAAGAAGGCACCAAATGGATGTGAATGCCTCTATGCTGTGCTGCTGAGGCCACTCATGCCAAGTGCAAGCAGCAACAGCAGCTGCTGTCAAAGATTCAAAGAACAGAAAAGGACCCAAAGGGAGCAGTGTGGCAGTGGGGCAAAGTCATCTGGGGCGGCAAGGAGCATCAGGAACTGTCAGTGCACTGTCAGAAGCACTGAAATTGGTCATAGCATCTCTCCAGGCTCCTGGCCCAAGCAGAGAAGGCCAGGGCACATCAGCTGCCTCCTCAGAAACACCTGCTGGGCAAAGAGAAGCCAGCTCTTGTCCTCTGTGCTCTTTGGGAAAAAACCTAAGCCTTGTATAATTGATCTAACAGAGTAGTCAGCTAAACAAAAGCAGAAATGACAAACTACATGACAACTTACAGCTTTACAGGAAGCAGTTGTGTCGAGGAACACCAGCACATCAATGGACTCCTGACTAAAAATGAAAACCAGATAGAGCTGGTCTCTGTGAGTTGTCATTGACATAATGCAGTGGAAACTTCCCTGGCCAAAATTCCAACTTACTGAGCTCTTCCAAAATTCTCAAAAATAGGCATTTCTGTGATTCCACACTGCACCCAGCACATACAGCTGGCACTGCCCCAAGAAGTATGGAAGTCAGGGCACTGGTAATTTGGGGACGGTTGGCATATGACCAATGTAAACAGCTATAGCCATACTCTCTCTCCTGGATTTGTAACAGATGATGTGTGCTGAACCATGGGATTCTGAGTTATGAGCATACTGCAGTCCTTTATGCTGTCTGCCTTGGCCATTTGGTCCTAATTAACTGACCATCCCCAATTCCTGGTTCCTATAGTCCTTCCTATCTTAGGCAGGCTAAGCCTCTGAGGTTTGCAGAGTTTGAGAAAAGCCTGTCCACCTCCACAAGCTCAGACTCCTGCTTGTTTCAGACAGGCAATGAGCTACTCCAAGGTTCTGGCAGCTGACCACAAACTGACTGCATGAAAGCTTCTCCTCCACTCTGCTCCACAGGGAAGGCTGTACACATACATTTGTCTTTACAGTGGACTCTTGTCAGTCCCTCACCCAGAGAGGCCCTAACAAAGGAACATCAGTCCAGCAGAGAGGCAGAAGCCACTGGAAGCCACTGGTCTCAAATGCAGGGCAGTGACTGCTGCCTCCAAGATGAGATGAGGGCCTTGGGCTCAGGTTCAAGTCAAACACGAATTGCAGACGTCACCTCTGGCACATTTCTGGAGCACAGGAGGCTGGGGATTTTCTGTCTGCAGATCCTTCCTGGAAATGAGACTCTACTGCCCAGCTGCCTGAGGACCATCACTGGCTTTCCTGGGAGGGGTGCAAATAACCTAGTAGACTCTGTAGAGGCTCTAGCCCCAAATCACTCTTCCCTCTGGCTATCAGAAGAGTAGATGTATCTGGCCAAATTAATAGAACCACAACACATTAAAGCCTCACTGTGTAATGGAGGGAGATATATTTGTCCCTGCAGCTGCCAGTCAACCTTGATGACTCAGGTTTCTTTGGGACCTGGGCTCCTATTTCTCTGCCTCATCTCTCGAGAATATTGCTTGGACTCAGACAGAGTTTTATAAGAAATTCAGGAGTCCTAGATTTAGCTGCTCCTTTTAACCCGGAACCGTTCATGTCTCTGACTTTCTCCTACCCAGCTAGTTTCCCTCTCTCTCTGAACTCGTGAGGAAATCTGTACAATATCTCATCTCTCCCAACCAGCAACACTCTGCTGACCTACGTGCCTGTTGCCTAATAACTCCTTTCTCTCCTCCCTCCCCACAAGATTCACTGTTAAAAATGGCAGCAGATGAGGTCCTCTGTTACAGCAGAGCTTGCTACCTTACACAGAGAGCCTCCCACACCAGCCAGACTTTATGAGCTCTGATCAGACAGATTTCTCAAAAACCAACGCTTAAACAACTCCTGTGATTTAGAGCCAGTTATGAATACCTATTAAGATGTTTGTGTGAAAGCATGGTTTCCAAATTCCTTCTGCACAATACTTGATCTCCTTCTTTCTGACACACACGAGTACACCGTTTTATTATTTGTACAGATCACTTTGTTTTCCTCAGTACAGAATTTCAATTCCAATTCATTAATGTCAAAGCATAAAAGAAGCAACTGCACATAAAGCAACAAAAGTTTGCTAAAACCAGAAGATAACAGCTGATAATTAAGGAAGTCCCATTATTTCTTGGCAAAGGAGACTATGTTTTCAGAGACACATTCTTAAAGGGGCTCTCTTTAGTGTAGCTGTATAATTTGCATGAACATTATTTGCACAGAAAAAGAAAGGTTTTCAATACGGATAAAAGGAGGCTTTAATGTGCCCTTAATTTCTGTACAATACCCATCCCATGCCCCTACTTGTTGGCACAGCCTAGCCTTGTGACAGGTTCACAGAAGAGCCACTCTGGCAGATCTTCAGTAGTGTAGACAAAAGATACGGCCCCTCACCTCCACCCTCAGTCTCATTTTATACTGATATCATTGCAGAAAAAAGACATTGTACTGATCTGAAATTGCACATAAATCCTCTCCCTAAGAAGAAATCCTTCATTTCTATCTTCCCAGGCTCACCTCTGCCTCCTGCCCTGGGAGTTGTTCACAGCATGGTCTCCTGCTTACTGGGCAAGTCCATCCCAAATAGAATTTTGCATTTTGTTTGTGTTCCTTCACATTACTGTTGCTAGCCACTGCCAGGCATGCAGGGCCAATGGAAAGATTCCTGGGTTTTCAGCAAGACTGAGCATCTATTCTGGGCTACAGTCTTAACACTGAGATGAAAGTCTGCCAGCATGTGGTAAAATGCATGTTTCTTGGATGAAGCCTGAAACAGGCTAACCAGTTTTGTGCCTCCTAGTACTTGGATCCTGTATATCCATCCCTTCAGCACAGTGGGGCTTTTCTTCAGTTGTTGAGAATCTCAGAAAGAAATTACCCCTGTTCTTAAGTCTGATGTCACTACCTCCCCACTTCCAGTCACAATCTGTGGTGGATGGTTATTGCCTCACACGGAGATTTGATCAAAGCTGGTGTTATTAAAATGACAATCAGCAGAGAGGAAAGGTGTTCCACTGGTAGACATTCCTGAAAGAATACTGCTTGAAACAAAACTATTTTACTCTGGCAAAGCTCCATAAAGTCAGGACTGTACCTCATGTGAGGGCTGTTGACAGTTCACACAATACTGTTACAGCAGTTCCCAAGTCACCAAGAGCTGATAAATTATACAGATTTTCTGCACATAGAGAAAATTTTGTGTTTCTTATTGAAAAAGATTTTTGGACAAGATACTCTCTACAGATAAACTGTAGGCAAGATCTAATTTTCCATTCCAGTATGACATCCAATGGAAAATCTTCCATTATGCCTATTCCTGAAGGAAGAATAGATGTTCTTCATGTCTCCAATACTTGGCCTGAGTCCTAGGTCCTCTTCATGTTTTAACAGCATTGCTACAACACCAAAATTCCCCAAGGGTGCACAGAGCTTCAAAATCCTCCTAGGTCTACAAGAATCATAACCACTGCATCCCCAAGAGGTTAGAACAGAGAGTTTGTCAGGAATTGGCTACTGTTTCGCAAAAGCCTACTTAATAGCTGTCAACCTTAGAGTGAGGTATCATATCACCTAATAGTTTCCAGGACCAGACTTGGCCCAGGAGTCTGGCAAGGGGAAGGAAAGAAGGTGGTATGTCTTTACCTGGTTGTACGGGAAAACAACAGGTTCTTAAAAGGTCAATTATGAGCCCAACAGAAGCGGAAGTTCATCTGGCAAGTAGCAGGGCTAACTCCGTGCTGCTACACTGGATCCTTCTTGATGCAAACCTGTCCCTTGAAGGTGCTGTCTCCTGATGGAGCTTCCATTTTGTTAACTCAGCTCTGCCCACTTGTAATTCAGAGCTGTGCTTTCTTGGCTGCTTTAAGTTCTTTGACTGTAGCTGGTGCCCATGACATGATGTTTTCAGTGTGATGGCAAAGCTGATGCTCTTACTCTGGTGGACATGACTGTGTGGTATCAGAAGTAGTTCCCGATGTGCAATAAGAATGCAGTGGAAGAAACGCCCACTGACATTGGCATATCACCAGGAAAAAGAACGGTGTGGTCACTAAATGTACAGCCTAGAAGCTGGAACATGGGGCAGATCTGAAAGTTTCCTTAAGAATGTGTTTATGGCAGGCAAAAACAGGTCACTGCAGGGAGTTCCTGTTCCAGCAAACTCAGCTCAATCAGGAAGGAGTTCTGGGCTGCCAAGGTTTCTCTCATTAATGTGATGGTACAGGGTTCCTCTCAGCCTGGTTTTATGGCAACACAATGAATTAGTGATGTCAGTGAGCATTTGCACTTACGCAGACAACACCATCTAACCAGTCCCTCTGCCAGAAATGCCGCTGCCCTTGAATGTCCAGCTGCTTAATGTTTCCTCAGGAACAGAGTGCAGGCATTTGTGTTAAATTCCCACTCCTGAACTGTAAGAGAAAATCCTACCCATCCACCCAGGAGCTAAGGTTTGGATTAATCTATTACAACAACTCTTTCCTGTTCATTTCCTGTTGAGCAACAGCCTAAATACCCTGACCCAAAGGCAGAAAAGAATGCAAATTATTTCTTCCCCTATTGCATGGGAAATACAAAAAGGACAAAAGGTGAACTTCACCCCTGTGTTGAAGGTCTGAAGATCAGCATAAGAAGACTGTCTCTGAGTCAGAATGATTCAGTCAACAAGGTAAACAGCAAATTCCTCGTAAGGGGAAAGAAAAACAACAGCTATTTAGTTTCCTGATTAACTGACTTACTCAGTTAACTACATCAAATGTAGTCACGCATTCTGTGCTCCCTCCTACCCCACCACACAAAATTGCTGCAGACCCAGTCTGCAGCTGATGAGATTACTGGCACGTGAATTCACAGACCAATTATGAAACTAGAAATCAAGCACTCTCGCTGTCTGACTTCCACACTGAGATCAATGACCTTGGGAAATGCTCATTTTTGGTAACAACAGGGCTGGAATATTTACTCACCTGAGCAACAGAGTGTATTAAAAGAGGAATATAAATGCTCCTATTTCTTGGTACACAAAAAGTCTTCCCAACGTGAGTAGGAGACATTGTGGTCAAAATTGGTTTCACATGTAAAAAAAACTGGTGCTATCTACCAATAACACACCAAAGCTGTTATATTGCCATTACAGACATACATGTTTATCCCTGTCAGAACAGTGCAAAAATTGCTCTTACAGTATGATTTTATTCAAGACACTCACTCTAAGCTCACTACATTCTGCCACATTACACGTTATCATGTGAAATCAGCTATTCTATACTGCAGGTGGAATGAAAATTTTTATATATATACCATTTCCCATGGTGTTCATATGTTTCCTGCGTAGTCTAAACACAGACTTCCTTACAAAAAAGTCTTACAGGTTAGTTACTCTTTCATCTGGCCCATAGTAAGTCCTGCTACCAGAAAGATAATTAGCGTGTTTTTGGTGATGTTTCTGTTACCCATCCACTACACCCTAAAAGAAAATCACACTTGTTTCTAATGGTCATGGAAATGCACGTCTAGATATCTCCACAAGAAGTTTCACCTCAACATGAGGAAGAACTTCATGTTGAAGGTGGCAGAGCACTGGAACAGGCTGCCCAGGGAGGAATTGTCTCCTTTCTGGAGACACCTGGACATGCTCCTGCGTCACCTGGTCCAGGTGACCCTGCCTTGGCAGGAAGGCTGACTGGATGATCTCCAGCCGTCCCTTCCAACCCCAACAATTCTGTGATTCTGCAACTGCACTTTTGATACGTGCCAGTGAACAGGAATTACAATTCCATCTGTTTCAGTCCTACACATTCACAGTGCCACTGTGTGCAAGGACAATCTGGACCTGGAGAAGATGGCTTGCGGCACCAACAGCTTTAAACACAGATTTGAGGAGGCAATAATGGTTTTGCTTTCAATACTAGGGCACTGGACTCACTTTTGGAAGGTAATAGCTCTGTTACTGAAAGGTTAAGTTTCCTGAATGTGTGTTTTCCACATTCAGCATCCAATACACTGAAGATCAATGGAATATGTTGTATGCGGGAACAGAAGTACATTGTGGCATTTGATGAATTTATACATAGAGTAGTAGAAGACATTAGTGAGGATGTGACAAATTGGCAACAGTACAGACGTTGGTTCAACACATTTGCCTGTCTAAGGTTAATACACAAATTATAGCGAGTGCAGGATGGACGTTTCACGACTCCCTACACCCAAGAACATCTTTGCCTGGGAGTCAAAAGGCACGGACAGGGAATTCGCACTTAATGCGTCCCGTAAACTGAGATTTTCGATCCTTGCGTGTGGAATCGGGAAAAGGTGCTCGGATCTAATTTCGCAGACGGACGGACGCCGCCAGCTCTTCGCCAGCACCACCAGGAGAGGCTGCCAGAGCTCCCGGTGCCACGGCCAGTGCGTCGCTCCGGCGCTGCCACCTCGCGGGGACGTGCCCGTGCCCAGCAGCGCGGAGACGCCCGGGGCGGGCGGGGCGGGCACGGCCGCAGGGGCCGCGCAGCGCTGCCCGACCGGCACCGGCACCGCGCGCGGGCACGCCAACGAGCACGGGCACGGGACACGCGCACGGGACACGCGCACGGGACACGCGCACGGGCACGGCGGCACGGGCACGGCGGCGCGAGCGCGGCGCGCCTCGCAGCAGCTGCGATTGGCTGGGACGGGATGGCGGGGAGGAAACTGAGCGGCTCGGCCAATGAGAGAGGCCCGCGGCACCGCCCAGCCAATGGGCAGCCGCGCCGGCGGCTCGGCGCGCCGCGGCCCGCCAGCCTATGGGGAGCGCGGCGCGGGTGAGAGGTCGGAGGTGGGAGAGCGGTGCCCCCGGAACGGGAAGCGGGAGCGGAGCCGCTTCCCATCGCCTCCCGTTGTCCCGCGGCGCGCACGAGGGGTTCCCGCGTGGGCCTGCGCTTCTCCCGCCATGGTGAGCGGGAGCCGGGAGGCGCGGGAGCCGGGCGGGGCGGGAGCCGGGCGCGGAGAGGGGCGGGAGCCGCCCCATTGCCGGCCTCAGGCGGCCGGGCGAGGCGGAGCGGGAGGCGGGCGGCACTGACCGTGTGCTTCCCCCGCCAGAGCCTGCCCCTCAACCCCAAGCCGTTCCTGAACGGGCTGACGGGGAAGCCGGTGATGGTGAAGCTCAAGTGGGGGATGGAGTACAAGGGCTACCTCGTCTCCGTGGACGGCTACATGAACATGCAGGTGAGGAGCGGGCGGGATGCCGGGCGGGATGCCGGGGGTGAGGGGAGGCGGGCGGTGCCTCGGTGGGGATGCAGCACAGTGGCAGCGGGGCTGCTCGCCTGCCCGCCCCCGCTCGCTGTCCCTTGGGCTGGGGGGCAGAACCGTCATCGGCTTTGTGAAAGTGCTCTTATCGCTGCTATTCTGATTTTTTGCTTATTTTCCTTTCAAGCTTGCAAACACAGAGGAGTACATAGACGGTGCGTTGTCTGGACACCTGGGTGAAGTTTTGATAAGGTAATTGGGATGTTTATTTATGGTGGAGTAAGGTTCTAAATTGCCTCACCACTTGCATTAAAGCTTATACTGATGGCTGCTGTGTTTCTTATCTAATTAAGACGCCAAGTGTTACTCTTACAGGAAGGCTATGAATGTGTCTTTTATATCGAAGTCCCTTCTGAGAAGAGGAAAAATGAATTTTTGAATATATTTTAAGAAGCATTTATTATCCCCTTTTTGATGACTACTTCTGTTTTGCACATTTTTTATATCTGGGAATCCTTTGGCATTGTAAACTAGTGCATTGAAATTGGAAACATTTGGCATGCTTGGAAGGTAAATTTGACCGTAACTGTTCACCCAAAAGTAAACATTGTTTCGTACAGAAATGTCAAACAGTTACTACATTTATAAGTTGCACAATTTAATGTACTTGTGTGGAAAAGGTATACAAGGCCAACAGCAGCGTTTTGTTCAGTAGAATTTAGCTATTCAAGCAGAAAAATGTTAAAAGCGTGTTTGATGTTGGGAAAATGCTAATGTTTGTAGCTAAGGTAATTCTTGGTTCTGTTTACAGGTGCAATAATGTTTTGTACATCAGAGGTGTGGAAGAAGAGGAAGAAGATGGAGAAATGAGAGAATAGGTGTTTTGTATTTCTGGAAATAAACTCTTTTTTTTCTTTTTTGTTTTTCATACTTTTGTAGTAAGGTGTTTACTTTATTTCCATTGTTATAATATGGGGGAAATTAACCCATAAAAGGTCTTTAATATTTTATTGGTGTCAGAAAAACTGATGCTGGAGGAACAACAGGTAATTGTTTCAATTCAAAGCTGAAAATATTAAAATGAAATGTGTGTATTTTAAAAATTACCAGTTATCTTCCCATCTGAATCACAGGACTTGGAAGTCTTTATATTTTACACCATGTGTGTTGTGACTGTTTAAATTAATTTCATCTTTAAACCTGTTTATAAAACATTTGGAATTAACTGGGAAGATTTCACTGCAAGTGAGTTGTGGGGATCTGTTATACCCCAGTTTCTCGCAGAAATATTTTCCTGCTTTGTGTCAGGATGCTTGAGGTGTGGTCAATATGGAAGGACAAACTTGTATCAACTTAGTAGCCAACAGCCTCACAGACAAGAGCCTCCTGGCAGCTGGAGAGATCCACAGACTTCCGTGGCATTAACAGAGTTGAGACAAGAGACTGCAGAATGGGAGGGTTCTTTGTGAGTATGTGCTGAGGAATGGAAAGGATGCTGTGGTCCTCCTCAAATGTTCTGTCTAAAAGCTGCACAGGTTGTGGCTGCAGTATGTGCATGTGGAGTGCAGATCTCCAGCCCTGTTGCCTGGGATCACACATCCTTTCAGAGACAGCTGGAGTGGGCAGTGCTGGGTGCTCAGGGATGCATTAGGATTGAACAGTGGTTATGTGAATTGGAGAGGGACACCAGCCTGTCAGGATAGATCCTGCAGAGAAATGCCTCCCTGTTTTCTCATGTTGCAAGTCATCCCTGGAGTTATGCATGTGTTCCCTTAATATTTACATATGTAAGCTTCCATATAGAGTGAAAAATCATTTTGGATGTATTTGCCCAGGTGTCTCATTGCTTAAACCAGACCCTTCTTTTTGGCAGCGTGGAGGCTTTGCAGCTCTGCCAAAGTACCCTGCAATCCCATGGAGAAAGGGAAAGGAGTTATTTAAGCTAAAATCACTACTATCACAAGGATAAATGGGCAAACTAAAATTGGCAGTGAGCCTAGGAAACCTCAGAACAGCCAGATGTATTCTTAGTGGTGGCAGGAACGAGAGGTAAAAAATCATCTCACCTGGTTTGCCATGCAGCACATCCTATTAATGACTTCATGATGCAGAATCCCATGCTGTCATTGACAGTCACAGTGCTGTCAGTATTGGAGGAGGAAAGGCTGTGACTGTCACTTTAATATCTGTCAGTTCCTTGTCAGCAATGGGCTGGCAGTGATCTGAAAGCTGCTCCTCCTCATGAGGTGAGTTTCTCATGTATTAGCTGAGCACTGGATCAATGGACAGGCCTGGCACTGTGACAACTCACCAAGCTTCAGCTTTTTCAGAGTAATTGGGAAGACCAGGCTTCTGCTGAACCCCTTCTGTGTGCATCAATGAATGTAACTGTTCCTCAACTAAACAGGTGTATCTGTAGAAGGATGTCTGGAGTTGTGCTGTACAGCCAGAGTGCTTAATTCCTTTCCTGAAGGTAAAGAAAATATTTTTGCCTTGTAGAGAAGCTATGTCTGTAATTCATAGCACTTCCTCTGATTCCCTTCCTACAGGATGAGAATTTGTCAATGTAGAGCACCGGTGGTTGTTGGTGAAGTGCTGATTTTTGTGCTAGGAAAAATCTCCAGACAAGGAAAGTCCTGCAGCAGTTTAAAATTAGTTGAAACTTTTTTTGAAAGAAAACAAGCCAAAACAAAAAAAACAAGGGAGCATTTTGTATATAATGGCCTTAATGTGGCAGATACTTCCTAGCTGAAAAATGGGATGTTGGTATTCCAGGACAGACAGCCTGTACCCATCATCAGGAAAGCAGCCACCTCTGGTTTTGGAGGGGGCTGTTGAGAAATGAATCAAAGTAGACAGGCACAGCTGGTGAATATCTAGATGAAAGCACTATCTAGAAAAAGTAAAAAGAAAGAAAAACCAAATTGAAAATCTACAGTAAGGTGAATAAGACAAGTGGACTTATATTTTGGAAAAGCAAAAACTCAGAACTAAGAAAACAAAGATATTTTTCTCATGTAATCTATTTCCCTCTTTCAGACAAATAAGCTGCTTAATAGAGTCTTGAGTTTTCATCCTTAACAAAAGTGTGATCCTTTCACCTAGCTTCACATTCTTTTGAGATGTTTTGTTATACCTGTTTTTTTTACAGTTGCATTCCTTAGACTTCAAACTCAGACCATTTTACTTTTGCATAGCACCAGGCATCAAACACTTTAACTAAATAATACCTTGGTGCATAACTTGATAACTAATCTTAGTGTAGTTATGCTGCAAAAATGGAGGCAAGTGTTTCTCTTTGCTACCATCAAGTGTTCCATTCATTCCAATGGAAGAACCCATGCAGATAAAGTCAGACAACAACTTAAACATGTGCTTAACTAAATGATTTGGAAAGAATTGCAGTGCAGGTGAAGATAAGGTACTCTGAATATATCAGAGTAATTTGAGCTGGTTCTTAGTTCGCGTGGAGTAAGCCCATGAATACAGATTTTTCATTTCTGGAGCAAGTCCAAAAGGTAAAAGAACTGCAAACATTCACTTAGGTATGTATTAAAGACACAAATAAAAGGGCTTGTGATTTTACATGTTAAATACAAGGTTCATAAAGTAACTAAAAAGAAAAATAGCTTTCATGTAATTAGGTTGTTCCTGCTGTTTATAGGATAAAGAACTTGGAGACAAAGTAGCAGGACACTCTCAGGAGAAGATTATGCCCAGCAAAACCACTTATTAAATACAGTGAAAAGGTGGTCAAAAAGAGCTTAGAAATAGTGAGGCATGACACATACCACATGTGGTTTCAAGCTTATTTTTGTGTGTTTGTCATTTGAATATTAGGTTGTTTGCTGTTTATTTTATACTTGGAAAACTTCCCATTCCTAGGAGTACACAAAAAAGGGCAGACAACTTACCTGAGAAGACCCTAAATCCTTATCATTGCAGAGGGAAAAAATGCTGCAAACTCCAGTTCTGTATTGTGCAGCTCACAGACTGCAAAGAAGGACAAGCTTTGGCTGCAAGCCCAGAGACTGGAATTGTACCGGGTGCCCACATCCCACTCCTGACAGGACACAGGTGCACACAAGCTCTCATTTTCCATAGCTGCAGTTTGTGGGGAAAGGAAACCAAGGCATATAGGTTGGCAAGGTTGCACTGTGCTCAGGGAGAGCCAAATTTTGTCCCTTGAGGCAAACTGGGGTGTTCCCCTAAAAGATCTCCCCCTCCCCTGGGCCATTATGGGATGTGCCAAAGAGATCTGGGAACAGGGGATTCAGAAAGCTCGTCTGAGCAAATGCCATGTTTCCACAGTTTGAGGCATGCAAGGTTCTTCTACACAAAAAAAAAAAAAAAAATGCAGAATTCACTTTCACTTTTGCAAGACTATGCAAAAAGTATTTGTAAATGTGATGTTAAGCTCAGTCTGAGGTGAGGGAAGTTACGTAACAGATTTGCAATTTACTTTGGACCTATTCCACGTTTGCAAGTCACTTTCATGCATTTTCTGTTTGATCCTGGGAGTTCACTGACCTCTGCTGCTTTTGTAAACAAGGAAATAGCATACAGTAAATTTCACTAGTAAATAACTTGTGTTAAGGCATACATAGTGTCCCCTTTCAGGACATTTCATCATGCTGTGTGTATTATTGGAAAGGTTTGTTTAGCAGATGAAAAAAACTAATCCATAAATTTAGAGAAAATTTAGCCAATATGTGATCTGAGACTCATCTCCAACTTTGGACCTTTTGTTTTTAATTACAAGTTGTTTACAAGAACTGTAAACATTCTTGTTTACAAGAACTGTAAACATTCTTGTCAACAAGAATGTTTACAGACATTCTAATGTAGCTCTGACAGTGTATTTGAAAAGAAAAAGCATATCCTCGTGTAAAGCACTGGCAAGAAGAGATGAAACCCCTTAAATCAATAACCTGATACTCAACTTTTTTATCTCTACTTTTCCTGGGATTTTTTTCTCTCATTGAAAATGCCACATCTAAAATTTATTTTCAAAAAGAACTTTCACTGATACTTTAAGGTGATTTAAAAACACTAAATTTAAGAAATTTAGGCAGGGTTCCTCTAGCACCCTACAGTTTTCTGTTTACATCCAGTAAATTACACCAACATTTCAAAAATACAGCAGAGTATTTAGAATCTGTACTTTTTAAATCAAACTCTAGAATTTCCTGAGGATGCAACCTAGAAATTATTCCTGCATTTACATTTCCAGGCTGTATTCTCAAAAATAGATTAGGCACAGCATGTCAGAAACCCTACTGCAGTGGACTGACCTTTTTTCATACACTTTTCTATTACAGGGAAAATTCTTTACCAGAAAAGAACCAGGGCATATAGAATACACAAACACATCTGTAAGTTAAGTCTTAGAACAGACTACACCCCTAGCTTACTAAGCATAAAATCTTCATTGATTCTCAGGATTTAAATCATGATCTGACCTTGATTCTTGGAGAAGCCTAGAACACACAAAAGATTTTTTCTTTTAAAGTGTAACAACACAGTTCACAGGTATGTTGATCTTTTCTTTTTTTCCTCCTCCACTGCAACAGGCTCTGTTTCATTCCTGACACAACAGCTCTCAGCCCACCACCACTGCTTAAGCATCCCCCACAATGAGATGGCTTTCTGTCCTTGTCATGATGCTGTTGCCAGGTTCCTCTTTGATTTCTGTTTTCAAACATATTGTGATGCTGCTGGGAGTTTCAAAATGAGCAGCAGGAACTCCTACAAGTGGTAAAGCACCCTCTACCAGCTCTCTTGTCAATCTTCTGCTTGCCTAAGTGAGAGTTTAGAAGGAATACAAAGGTTATGTTGTGGTGCAGCATTATGCCAGTGGAGAAGCATCACAAGGTAACACCCAACTTTATTGCAATTTTACTCACTTTTCAGGTTTGATATTAAATACAAATTGCTGGGCTTTAGATTCTAATCATGCCTCATTTGCAAACAAGACTTCACCAGAGAGATTCATTCAAAGAGCCAACATATCCAACTGTCTCTGCTGAACAGCAATACGTATATGCACATAGATGTGTTACCAGCATTTAAAATCGATTCTCTTTCTAAAAGAAAAGGTGTCTAAAGAAGCTTGCCACCCCGGGAGAAGTGTTTGAGGGACCACTAGTTTAGAAAGACCCTCCATTTTCCAGCTGGGAACTAGTGGAGTCCTATAGACGCTATGAATATGTGAAGGGAGAAGAAAACCCAAATAATCCGTATTGGGAGCAAATATTTGCTCCCTGATTCTCCCATCCCTCGTTCTGTAGGGGGCAGCAGAATCGCACAAACATTTCGCTATTGGAATCGGATAAATTACTGTCTGCCGGGATAAATGAATGTGTGCCCGAACATCTGGCGCAGTGGGAGATGTGACGGTCCCTCGGGGGTTGTTGCTGGGACGCGGGCAAGGTGGTTGGCGCAGGCAAAATGATGGATGCGGGGGAGGTGATGGACGCCGGGGAGGGGGCACGCGGCCAAGCAAACGCTCCCAAATCAGAGGCTCCTATTTTCTTTACAAAGGGAAATCTCCAGGTGGTGCTGTGAAGACTGAGAGCTCCGGGAAGCCCCAGCTGGATAAACCGGGTGCTTCGGAGCTGGTGATGAACCAGCGCGATGGATAGATGCTGTCACGTTATCCTGGACCGAATCCAGCCCAGCATCCCGCGCCTGGAGCGGACTGCAGCGAAGCTGGGGCAGACCGAGCCGGGCCGGGGCCGGGTCCGGGTCCGGGGTCGGGCGGGGCGGGGCAGGACGGGGGGCGGGAGGGGCGCTCGGCCGCACCGCCCCGGGGACTTTGAGCCCGGCGGCCCCGCAGTCGGTGCCATGGCGGGCCGGCAGCGGTACCGGCTGCTGCTGGAGAACGCCGAGCAGCTGGTGCTGGTGTGCGGGCGGCGGGAGCCGTGGCTGCGGCGGGACGGCGCTGCCGGGCTGGCCGTGCTGCGGGCAGCCAGCCTGGTGGTGGGGCTGTGAGTGCGGGGCCGGCGGGCGGGACGGGGCTCCTGCGGCGGGCAAGGCATCCCACCGACGCAGCTCGGGCTTCCCCGTGCCGTCCTCAAACTCCGCCGGGAGAACGGTCCCAAGGAGACTGATCCCGGGGCGTGATCCCGGCGATGGCAGCTTGATTTGAATGAGGGACGAGTGCCTTGCTGGAGCGATGCTGTATGCTCGCTGATCCACGGGAGGAAAACAGTGACACCCAGCAGGAATTAGAGCGGAGCAGTACCAAGGTGTCAGTCAGACACCCATGACACCATCTGGTGTCATCCAGAGGGATCTAAGCAGAGGACAAGCGTTGTGCATGTGCGTGAAGCGCATACCATTACCCCAGTGTTTACAGTGAATCTGTAAAATGAGCAAACCACCTCCATCATGTGCATCTTCAGTCCTGCTGAAGGTCCTCCTCCTATTGTTCCAGGAACTTTGTCCTTGAGCACTTGACTTTTGAAACAGTCTTACAAGTTCTTTGTTCATTGTCTGTGTTTTGCAGGGATGGTTGTATCAAAGCTGTGGGCCAGGCAGATGTTATTCGCAATCAGTTTTTAGAGGCAACGTTTGAAAGGATAATTGACTGCTCTGGGAAGTGCGTGTTACCAGGTAGATGTATTTTTATTTTACAAAGGAGCAGCGCTGCCAACAGGTCAAGGGACGTGATCCTTGTTCAGCCCTGGTGGAGCCACATCTGGAGTGCTGTGTCCAGTTCCGGGACACAGTACAAGGGAGTCATGGAGCTCCTGGAGTGGGTCCAGTGGAGGGCTACAAAGATTATGAAGGGTTTGGGGCATCTCTATTATTAGGAGAGACTGAGAGAGTTTGGTCTGTCCAGCCTCGAGAAGAGACAGCTGAGAGGGGCCATCATCACTGTCTGTGTCTGGAGGGAGGGTGCCCACAGGAGGTGTCCAGGCTCTGCTCAGTGGTGCCAAGCAATAGGACAGGAGGCACTGGGCACAAACTGATGCACAGGAAGTTCCTCCTGAACATGTGAAAGAACTTCTGTACTGTGCTGGTGACTGAACACTGGAACAGGCTGCCCAGACAGGTAGTGGAGTCTGTCTCACTGGAGGTATTCAAGGGTTCTTTTGGGCTTCATGATGGAGCTCTGTCTCCTGTTTTGACTTCAGGTCTGTTTCTCTGTATCATAGATCACAATAGGAATGTAGCTGACCCACAGAGTGACTCTTCAGTTCACTGCTCTTTTCTGTACTCTCTCAGCTCATCAACCATTCGACCACGGAGCTCAGTCCGTCTGTCTTGCCCACAACTGTTTGGAGGCAAAAGGAGTCTTAAGTCATATTCTGCAACTTTGCCTGACAAAAAATCCCCGAAAGATGGGCAAGTCTATTGCGTGTTAAACTATCCAAGTAGTGTTAGTACATAAACTAGACCTCTGTTTCTCTTACAGTGGCCTTGCCCTTCAGCAGTGTCAGTTCCAGGGCTTGTAGAAAAGGCTCCCACTGTAGTAAGTGCTGCTAGAGGAAATCTAGTGTGCTAAACCCAGCCTAAGGAGTTTGCCTTTTTTTAGAGTACAGACTTAAAGTCTAATGAACTCTTTCGAAGTTTGTTATTTATCCTTTCTTCCACAACTTGAAAACTTTGTAAAATAACATTACAATCTCAGCAACTGATGCATTTACCTGGAGACATTTTGCATAAGGTGTCAGACCTAAAAAAAACATTGAAAGAAAATTAATAGCCTCTGAAGAAATCATGTTTGTCTGTTTGGATTTTTATTTTTCTCTAACTAATAGAGTCTTTTTAGGAGAGCTTCTGCCATCTATTTAATTTGCTTGCATGTTCATAATCTTTTCTCTTAAACAGTGAAGTAACTCAAGTGTACATTTACTTTGTTTTCTTTAGGCCTGGTAGATGCACATACACATCCAGTGTGGGCTGGTGATAGGGTTCATGAGTTTGCAATGAAGGTAACAGCATAAAATTAAACAGATGGATTTTTCTTCCTCCTTTTTTTTTTTTTATTTTTAAATAGTGTATAACTGTTTCTACTTCCTAGCGATCCTCATCTTTCTTTTACAGAAAAATACATAATTTCTGTCAGATAATCTGCCTGAGGGAGGAGGGATGATTTTTGAATACTGATAGTTTGAGAGAGGAGTGTACCTGCATCCTTTGCAGCCACCCTTGATATTTTTTTGCATTAATTGAACCAATACAGCAGTGCTGCCTTCTATTACCATCTAAGTCTTGATTTTTTTCCTTTCTTTTTTCTTTTCCACATAAATGAATTTTTGAGCTAGAGATCAGTTTTCCCTTTGGACTCAGGGGAAGGCAAATTTCAGAGTAATTCTCTTTATGCCCCTTCTTACATTTCTTCATTGAAGTGGAAGAGAGAGAGAAGAAAAGGGGAGGGAGGAAGAATTAGTGGGGATTTTTTTTCCTCCTCTCTTTGTCTCTCTCACTGCAAAGAGACCTCAAGGCACTTTCCAGTATCTCTTGAATGGAGAACTCACTGTTCACAGCTAATTGTCTTGGGGGTGGTTTTTGTTTTCGTTTCCTTTAACCCAAGCTGGCAGGTGCATCCTATATGGAGATCCACCAGGCTGGGGGAGGAATCCACTTTACTGTGGAGCACACTCGGAAGGCCACGGAGGACGAGCTGTTCACGGCCTTCCAGCAGCGCCTGGAACGCATGCTCAGAGCAGGATCCACCCTGGTGGAGTGCAAGAGTGGATATGGCTTGGACTTGGAAACTGAGCTCAAAATGCTCAGGGTGATCGAACGTGCCAGGAAATCCATGGATATCGGCATTTCCTCAACGTACTGTGGAGCTCACGCTGTGCCCAAGTAAGAGCACTTGGCTTTTCTTTCTCTTGTTAAGTACTGCTGCTTTGCGTTGAGAATTGGGTCATTCTGCCTCACTCTTAAAATACAACATACTTGAAAAACAACAGCCAATATTTATAGGAAGGTCTCCTAAATTTGAATTTGAAGGAAGGCAGGGTAACATTATTTATGCCATCATAGGCTTAACGCAGAACCCCTGCCCCAGCTGATGCTCACACTGACCATAGCACAGATTAGAGGGATTTAGAGAAAGTTCTTCTGCTTGCATTTGCTGCCGTCCTTCAAGCTTGATCTCTGCCATGAGATTTTATTTTGGCCAAATAACAACAAAAAATACCATATTTAATCTTTATATAGCTCCATAATCTTTATATAGCTCCATTGCATTAATTGTGCTTCCATGCAGTGAAGACTTGCATACATCTTATAGCTGGGAGATGACGATTAAACTGTGTTTAATCAGTTATCCTGATGGCTCAAGCAGGCATATCATAAAAATCCTTTCTCATTTCTGATTTTTATTTTGCTATGATGAAAATGACATTTTTGTGTTACCAGATTTCAGTGTATGAAGGAATTAATGAGGAGTATAACTAGATGTTTTGACATACTAAGTGGTAGGCTGCTGCAAGGCAAGGCATGTGAGATGGAGGCAGGCTTATTATGTGGCAATATTCAAGAGATGTTCATTAAAAGAAAGAAAGCATACTCCAAAAGAAACCCCAACCTTTTCTAACGTTCAAGAAAACATGACTCAGAAAATATTTTTTGCGACATAATTCTTGTGTATTTGGAGCAGGATGGTAAATTATCTTTTGTTAATCTAACGATGGAAAATGAATCCTGTATCATCTTCAGTAACTGGAAGATGGTTAAGAATAAAGTAACTAAAATCAGCTGAAGGCAGCAACTACTTCTTTTGAGAAGTCCTACTAAAATTTAGAGGACTAAATGGTAAAATAAAATTGGCTTTTCACCCCAAACTATATATATATATATATTTCTTAGTCCTTCCTTTCTCCCTCCTCTGAAAATCCTAGGCAGGATTTTGGTCAAAATCCTGATAAATAGTCTTTCCCATCAAAATGCTTTGAGCATTTCTGTAAACCAATCAAATAAATTCCAGTGTTTTTACAAACATACTAACTCTCATGTGTTAGAAAGGCAGATGTGCCTCCTCATTCTCTGCACACTTCTGTCCTCACGGATGCACATCAAGTATAATAAAATGTAGTAGTACTAAGGGTACTTCATTTTAAGTGAGGAGAAAAGGTAGTTGGGGATTTGAGGAAATTTCCTGAAGGAAATACTGAATTATCTGTATTTTCCAGTTTGAGTTGTTTAAAATCCTTTCTACTCTTTTCAATCAAATGTTTGTGTGTAGAATATTTTGCTTGAATTTTATGCTACCACTCAAACTTAAACTCTGGCTTAGGTTTTCATTTTGATCAAGAGAAAATCTGCAGTTCTTCCTTGGTCCTTCCAGTCATCATTTTGAATCAAACTCATGATCTGGGGAATGTCTGATTTTTAACATCACGATCAGAGGCTGAGCAACCGCAATGACTGTTTCAGTGAGAAGGGAATGCAAGAAGGGCTCTGCGTTATAACCTTGTTATGAATTCAGGCAGAATTTGAGTTCTTGAATTTATTGCCATTGCATGACTCCCAACTCAGCCATGTGTGGCACGCAATAGTGCCAATGCCTGCATGCTTTACGGTGCCTGAAATGAGCGTTGAGATTCTCAGGCATTTAGCTGCTGTACATCCCTTCTCCTTAGATATTTACATTGGAAAATGCTAACTCAACTGCACGTTTTGAGGTTATTTGCTCTTTCTAAGGCATTTCGTGATCTCTCCTGGGTTATCTTTATGTAATAGAGGATTCATAAATTATTCTGACTTTGACAAATCAAACCTTGGGAAGCCCCTCTGATTAGAAACAATTATCTGTCCACTACTCTGAGTGACATAAAAGGAGGAGAGGTAAATAAAAAATAATGACTTATACTGCATATCCCCTTTGAGCTTTGATACTTGTATAACAATATTATATCAATACCATTTAACATATTTAAATGCTCGTTTACATATTTTAAATATTTGTATTTTAGAATACAGTATAAAGAGGTCGGAATATATGAATAGGAAAGCAGAAGAATTTGTTTTAAAGTATCCCATATCTTTATTAGCATCCAAAATACCAACCTTATTAAAAACATTCAGTAATACAATCTAATATTCTTTGAATGGAAAGTAACTCATGTTGGAGAGTACATTAATTACAATGGGGCTTAATTTTATAATTTGAAGTTTTTTTGAGGGATTAATATTGACATCATATCCTAAGTAATTCAGTAATTGCATGTATGGCTTGAGCGTGTGCCAGACTTCAAGGATGTTACTCATACGGCTCTGTAACATTTTCTTTTCATTAGAGGGAAAACTGCTACTGAAGCCACAGATGACATTATCAATAACCACCTTCCTAAACTAAAAGAACTCAAACTAAGAGGTCAAATACATGTTAACAATATAGATGTGTTCTGTGAGAAGGGAGTCTTTGATCTGGAGTCTACAAGGAGAATACTTGAAGCTGGAAAAGATACAGGGTTACAGATTAACTTCCATGGTGATGAACTCCATCCAATGAAATCTGCTGAGGTATGTCTTTCTTACCATTTATTTTTGCTCCTGTGAGAGCCCAATCTGCGAAAGAATTGCAGTTTTCAAAACTGAGGCTGTCTTTTCTAAGACTTTATGAAATAGACTATTTGATAGAAATAGATGCCAGGAAGAGCAGTCCATGTGCAGCTTTGGAGTTAAGGACATGGGAGGAAGCCTTGACCTCTGGGACTAACGTGCACTGGCTAATCAAACATTGACTTTGCTTATCTTCCACTCAGGATACAGATCAGGAGGGTGGATATCCATGCACCCAAGAATGACAGAAACATGGTTTCTATGCAACTTGAAAAATATGTTTTTGTTAAATGTCCTGTTAAAAGCAACAAGTCAAATTGCAATGAGCACACTCAGTGGTCTCATTACTCAGATATCAGTATATCTGAGCACACTCAGAGAGGCGGTTTAGTCAAGATTAGGTTCCCAAATATCTTGATAAAGAAAGTCCCTTTGACACCATGTTTCACCATCATTTAAATATTGCTTCCTTCCTGTGGGGTCTGACCCGGGTGTATATAAAAAAAGCCAAACCAAAGCAAAAACTTAGTTGATCATAAAAGCCTATTTGACTTCCCCATTGAAGGCAGCATTCAATTTTGTGAACTATTTTCAGATGGATCCTTTATGAACAGGAGATGATAATATTTTCGTCCATGAATCTCACATAGTTTGTGTGTTAGGCTGTGAAATACACCACTGAAGGTGTGCTTCTGCATGGTGGGTGGATAAAATGATCAACTTTTCCTGCAGCAAATTAACAAATAGTTTATGTCTGTATTCTGATTGTTCTTTCAAGCATTCTTTACTATTTCTCTTCTGGTATATTTTGCATTAATAGTGATTTGTCTCTTTCAGTTGTTTAGAAACAACTTTTTAATCGGAATTAATTGAGAATAGTAATTTGCTTGAAAATTTACTTAGCTTGGAGCTGAACTAGGAGCCCGGGCCATCAGCCACCTGGAAGAAGTTAGTGATGAAGGTATTGTAGCAATGGCAAGAGCTAAGTGTGCTGCTGTCCTTCTGCCAACAACAGCCTACATGCTAAGGTAAGGCATTGAAGGGAAACTTCTGTAGCTGCAAATCCTTGTGTGTGGTTTGAGGGTCTTTTAATCTAAAAGCATAGGTTTGTATCTATGCCTTAAGGATCAGTGTAGGTCAGTGAAGGCAATCACACATACAGAGAACTGAACGAGCCTCCCTCCTTATGTCTTATTTTGCTGGAAATCCTCAAAAATCTGTGAGATTGCTGGGAAGTCTCACAGTAGATTCGGTGTGGCTTTACAGCAACTAAAACTTCCTAGAGAGTGTCCTTCCAAGTTCCCACCCTGAAAACATCTACACAGATTAATCCAGGGGCTGAACAATTCTGAAATGGCTATTCCAGATATTGAAGTTATCGAAAACATCTTTTGCATTGTAATTGCTAGGTGAAAAGATCTCTAATGTATGCAGACTAAACTCACAGACTCAAAAATCATGAAGGGACTATTGCATTGCATGTGCCACTGCTCATATTTTGGGACCTGCCTTTGAAACTATAAGAACAAGAAAATTAGTTTTTTTTCAGAAATGAAGATTGTAATCTTGTAAATTCTGAAGTGGCTGAGGTCTGGATAAATACCAAAATTTCAGTGGTCTGGAGCCTGATGGTTGACACTGGCTGCTGCCACATGCTGTTACTGAAAGAGCTGTGGCTCACACTTCTCATTTCTGTTGTCCACAGGGTGATAAGTAGGGATGCAAGAACAAAATTTTGGCTTTCATCTCCATAAGGATCAGTGTAACTGAATTCATGGATGTAGCCAAACTGAGAGATGACTTTTGGCCTTGTAAATCATTGTGTGATAACTAAGTAAATTGTACTGATAAGTTTATTTTTCCCACTAGACTGAAGCAACCTCAAGCTAGAAAAATGTTGGAAGAAGGTGTTATAGTTGCTCTTGGCAGTGACTTTAATCCTAATGCATACTGTTTTTCAATGGTAAGATAATTGTAATACCGAAACCATAGAATTATGAAATTTCTTACTTGGGTCTTGCACACTTCGAACTGGTTTCATGTACACAAGGAGAGCTGCATGCCCCATGTTTGCTTGTGTGTATTGGTAGTTTTTGCCAGAAATTTATGAAACCAGAATGGGTTCCATCCTTCATATGCCCTGAAAGGCCTATTCAAAATGCTCTCAAAGCTACTGATTTTAGAATTCTCATTTTGGATTTGGCAAAATTTATGTTGTACAAAACAACTCCTTCTGTTGAACAAAACAACTCCTTCTGTTGTGAAAGGAAGAAGGAGAGTGTTTAGGGATTTGAAGGATAAACAGCTTTGTGTTCCTGGTAACTCCCATTGTCCCCTTCCTTGCCTGCTAGCCTATGGTGATGCATCTGGCCTGTGTAAACATGAAGATGTCAATGAATGAAGCACTGGCAGCTGCCACCATTAATGCAGCTTATGCTCTGGGCAAATCAGACACACATGGCTCCTTGGAGGTCGGCAAGCAGGGGGATCTTCTTATCATAAATTCATCAAGGTTTGTTTTTCCATTGGCTTTTGAAATGTGCTTTAACCTTAGTTATCTTCACTGAATCAAAGGGACACTAGTAGCATTTCAGACCCACTTTCATTTTCCTTAATTACTCCAGTGGAAAATAAAGCGTAAGACTTTTGGGTCTGTTATTACAAGTAATACATGCCTAATTACAAATTTCCTAGAGATACTATACTATGTATTTATTTTGTGGAATAAATTCTCTACTGAGAGACTCACTGTATTCATGCAGCAAGAGACAACATGTAGACATGGATTAGCGTTTTCCCATTTTCAAGCAAATCTTATAAAATTGCCAGGTATGCTGGGTATGTGACCTGCTCTTATGCAAGTTTATATATTCTTAAACATCTTGTCTTTTTAGGTGGGAGCACTTGATTTACCAGTTTGGTGGACATGAAGCATTGATCAACTATGTTATAGTTAAAGGAAAAGTCGTCTATGAAAATGAGAGGTGTGAGACAATGAGCAGTTACTGAGAGAAGGCAGTAGTTTAGTAAGCTACTAAAATCAAATGAGCATGGAGTATTTCAAAGCAACAGACAAATCAGATTTGTATTTGCCAGTAAATTGTTGGCCTGCTCACCTTACTCTTATCCAAATAAATAAACCTTACCAAGCATTACCCATTTGTTGCATCTTGATGTCCACTGTCCTTCCCTCCAGCACAATAATTTCTAATTGTATCCATCTTAAATAAGACAGTTCCCAAAAATGTTTTCCTATAAAATTAATCTATAATATTATTATATTTGAAAATAACACAAACAAACTGGCAGTGAATAAACAGAATTTGGATCCAGGTAAGATTTACAGGGGAGCGTGATGTTAAGTAACCTGTGCCAGAGGGCCAGGGGCTCAGGCAAGTATTTAGATGGCCCTTGGCTCTGTTGGGAAAAGATCACATGCAGTGTCATACAGATGGTCCAGAAAAGACCTAATTTTATTTATTTTAGGCTGAACCTGAAATAACATGTGTCATATTTGTTTGTGGAAGTTTGAATGTTATTCTGATAAGTTAAGTATGATAACTTTTACTCAAAGCTGTGTTGAAACTTAGGAGCCTACCTTTTTTAAAGTACTCTTTCTTTCAACTACTGCTTTTTTTCCCACAGCTTGTAACATCATTTAGGAATGCAGTATGTAGAAAAAAAAGATAATACAGCTCTGGAGAATTTAAGCTTTTGCAGTATTTAAGCAGAGGCTCTGGGGTAGGAGGTTCTCTGAATACCATGGACTAAGTCCTTTCTTCAAATTTTCAAATTGCTACAGAAGCAAAAAGGATTTAGTTCCTGAAGATGAAGTCATAAAATTGCACCTGACAAGCCTGAAGAATTTCACATCAAAAATAATTATTGATATAAGCAATGTAATCTGTGATACAGAGCAGAGTGCTTTAGTGAACCAGACCCTTGAAGAAGGACAATGGTCTCATTCTGATTAACAGTTATCTGAAAGCCATCACGAACATGTATGAGCATTATTATGACCTTCTGATCTCCGTGAGCCTTGGGCACATCTGTTAACACACAAACCGCAAGCCCTCCCCTGTAGTATCTTTCTTCATGCTTTATTTGATCCAGGCTAGCCAACTAAATCAGTTTCTAAAACAATGTAATAGCATTCCTGCCACCTGACGTGTTTTCCTGGAAGCAGATGTTTTACCAGATGTGGATCTTTGTAAGCTTGAAAGAACATCTCAAGTAAGTGATTGCAGAGTCCGTTCTGCCCAAGACAGTCTTCATAAATAATGTTTATACAGGGATTTGGGAAAGGTGTCAGGGGAGGAGCACAGGCATTTCTTAAATGCAGGGTGCAGGCAGAGTGGTGGGTCTGAGCTCTGCACAGGCACGGTACAAATCCTGAGTGCACCGTGTGGCAGTGTGTGCTGGGGATCCCGTGGTCCCAGGCCGCCAAAAGCAGAGGTGAGCAGGAAGCAAGGCCCAGAATCTCTTCTCTGAATGCCCAAGGTATTTGGCACCCTGCTAGGCTGCCAGCAGGCGTGTGCCTCAGGGCACATTTAACAGGCATTTAACAGGTGTCAGACACTCAAAGGAAGCCCCACACTGGTGCTTTGGCTGCCCCTTGCAGCATAGCCAATAGCCTGGGGAGGCTGCTTGTGCTGAATGCCCCTCAGCCAGACCAGTACTGCCATGTCATCACTGCACCTTGAGGTGAAATCCATGTCCTGACTCTTCCCTTGCAAAATAAAGCCTATGCTGGAGGTCAGTGTTGTGACACAGAGCACACTGAGTCATGATCCCATCTATGGGGCCAGGGCCCTTGGCAGACAGGCAGAGACCTGGTGAGCCATGGGACTGTGGGTCTTGGTGCTATAGCCTCAGCACTGGTCCACATTCAGTAGTCCTACACCTCTTCTTCCCCCTTTTCTGGCCCCTGTCTCACCTGTCCTACTTACTTCCAAAGCTTTTGCTTTACATTTTCATCATCACACACACGACAGGAAAAGAGATTGCTACAGCCATACGTGAAGCCTCAGTTGATTTGCAGGTGTGAGCCCATAGATCTTGAAAAGCTGCGTTAAATGTAGCCCATCACCAGAACATAATATATTTGTTCTTGAGCAATGATCTCCATAGCACATTCCTATGCACATAGCTTTTCTGATTCATGAAGCAACTGCTCTAAAAATGCTCCTGTTATACAAGAGCCTGTACCTCACATATGATCTGCAAAAAAGAGACGAATTAAGTGTGAAGATAATTTTGCTTGTGCCAAAATGAAGGAGATCATAGCAGTTACCCAAAGCGGGGGGGGGGGGGGAGGAAGAAAGGGAAGAATATAAAACTTAGGCTGTGTGGTATCATTGGCACAGATGAAGAGAAAACAAATGAAAAGTTGACAAAACAAATACTGGCTTCAGCAGGAGTCTGAATGATTTGTATTCAGAAGTTCATGAAATTCAGTCAGAATCACCTTATGATGACAAAGTTGTCTTTTACACATGAGGAAAGCAGTGAGACTTTACTATCTATTTGTGCTTCTGAGCTAGACAGTCAGGTCCTCTAGGTCACCTGGAGAAACCACATTGAATTTGAGTAGAATGGTTTGAGTAGAATGCTTGGGTAAGGTTTTGGAAAGGATCTGCTCTCTTCCACAGGATCACAACTCTTAAAGTTCATTCTGATGCTCATGGTCATGACTGTCATCTGCACTCATTCTCAGTGATCCCAGGGAGAAAGCTGTAGGTGAAATGGGTCTTGATTCAGGGATGTGTTCCCTCCTGTACTTTTCAATGTAAGGTTTAGCCACTTCCCACACCTGCAAAATAAGAATGTGAAACAGCAGAGTCAGAGGCAAAGAAAAGGTCAGCTAAGACATCAATGTATGACCTCAGGAAACCCTGAAGAAAAGTTATTGGGTGGGATGTGTTGTATAGGAGGAGCAGAACCAGAGAGGCAGATAGAGCAAGGTTTAGGGAAGAGCACGTGGAGGGAGTTGACAAGGGATGTCCAAAGGGACAAGGTGAAGGGATTCAAGGCAAAAATACTTTCTCTTGTCTTGTTACCAGGCTAATGCTCTTTGTGCAAGAGTTGGGAGAGAGTCACTGCCACTTGCTAAAAACCACTTGACTGTGAAGAGCATTGGGTAGCAAAACAGCAGCTGGCATGGACAAAGAAAAAGGGTTCTAGACAATCATATGCACAAGCCAAAAGCCAGCACTTGCCTTCTGTTCCACGAGTAGCCTGTGAGCTGCTTCAATGTCTGGGGCCATGAAGCGATCCTTTATCCAGGGCCTGTAATGAGACATTGGGCAAACATTAACCCCCACTGCTAGCAGCTGCTTTCCAGGCAGGCAGCCTCTGGGGAAAGTGTTTGTCTGCTCTTACCTCACCACGGAGCGCACAAGGTCGTAGACCTTCTCCAATGGGGTTGTCGTTCTCAGAGGGCGTAGGAATTCAATGCCCTGGCAGGCAGCAAGCAGCTCAATAGCCAGAACTAGGAAACCAGAACAGCAAAAGGGATGTTTGGCAGGAACAGCTCAAGGTGAGGTTTCCTGTGTAAAGCTATCCCTGGCCTTTGTTCTCACTAATATGATATAGTTCAGGCAACGTGAAAAACCAGTGGATCCACACCCCCCAGAGAGCCAGCCCAGTGGCAGGATCATTTCATGGATAATGCTGGGGGCAGCATCCAGCATTTCAGCAAGCAGATTTTGGGTACAAAATCCAGCATACAGCAAGCAGCTGTTGTACAGACCTTTCAAGTGTACCAGGAACTCCTGGTCACCAGAGTCTTAAATCCCTAGGAATCTCTTCCAGGGTAACTTGAATACTCAAATTAATGTCCATCATGAATCAGAAAACTTACTTAGCTCTGAGAAAAGAGGAGCCTGAACTAAAAATGAAAGTTCTCCCTCTGAAGCTTGCTAGAGCCTCCATGAAAACACCAGTAAAATGACAGTGCTTTGGTCTGTCTGGAGAAGTTCGCATTGTATCTGCCTACCTCACCCTGATCACAATTGGTATTAGCTCCTCATTTTCATGATTCAAGTTCTGTCTGGAAATCAGATTTTTAATTTTACCTTGTTCCACATGTTCAATAACTCTCAAAGCTTTTCTTGCAGCCCATCCTCCCATGGACACATGATCCTCTGTAGCAGCACTGGTTGAGAGAGAATCCACAGAAGAGGGGTGGCACAACGCTTTGTTCTCAGACACTGCAAAAACCCAGCACAATGAATGAAGGACAGAATAGGCCTGAGACAGCAGAAGATATGGATAGCATGGAGATAAGAGCCTCTCCACCACCTTAGGTCCAACTACTGCTCCTCTTTTGGGGATGCATCAGTATTTTACCTGGACTGAGTAATTTGTAATAACTGCCTTGAAAACTACCATTGCCTCTGAAAACAGTAACCAACAGCAGTCTAGATGTAAGCATTAACCAAATATGGAACGAGGGAAGAAGAGCAGACAGCATAACTGAAACACAAGCCTGGCCCTCTCTGTTGCTCTAGGGTAACTCTCTGTAAAGAGCATTGGCTCCCTGTGGTTTTGGTCACGAATATCACCTCTCCTCTGCTTTCAAGAATACAGCTAGAGATCAACATCTGGTCTGCTCATTTCAGCAAAAGTACTTTGAGAACTTCCTCTAGAAAGATGGGGGAAATGCAATACAAACCCTCTACCTACCTCACCTCACTACAAGGCTGCCCATGTCCCTGAGGGTGACACTCTCCAGCTTTGAAAGCCAGGTGCAGTGTCTGGAGTAAGTTCTCATGCTGCATCCAAAAACAGGCAGATGGCTGCAGGAGAGGCCATAGGCACCATTCAATGACAATTTGAGGTGGAGAATTGCTCTTTAAAAGAGTAAAAATGAAGTCTGCATTCATAGCACTCTGGCTGCACTCAGCCTTTTCTTTCTGAAGCCCAGCGGGATGCTGTGTAATGCCCTCGCTAAATTAGCAGCTTCAGAAAAGCAACAGGAGCAACAGAGAGGTGGTGACACCAATTGCAAATAGGCTGGAGTGACAGGTCCAGTGACTGGTCTAGGACCAGAGCCCAGCTGGCACATTGAGCAGGTGACAGCAGGTCCCAGAGAGGTTGTGTGTGACCAGTGCAAACAGCTCAGTCTGGCAGGCACAGAGCTGCTGGAGCAGGGGTAGACACATCCAGTGGTGTTGCAAAATATCTGCACATTTTTTTCAGATTTATCTATTAACGCTGGGAGTGAAAAACATTAGCTGGTACACAAACAACTCAGAAACTGGAAGAGTGATTTGAAAAATATTGGTGATGAAAAAAAAGTTAACAAAAATAAAAGGAACTTGAACTTCAATTCAGATAAAATCCTGACTGTTTTGATCAGGATGAGATGATTTTGACCCATGGACTTGTAGTGTCAGCAGAGGCAGGGCTCTAATTTTCATTTCCCACAGCAGAATCACAAACACCCCAGAATCTGTCACTACAGATTGCAGAAGTGTGTAGTGAAACCTGAAGCCATTCAACCATCTGAGGCCTGGAGACATCCAAAACTCTCCCCAGCCAAAAGGTAAAGCTTCCAGCCCTTAAACAAGGGGATGAGCATTTCAGCTCCTCTTCCAGACCCACTTCCCAAATCAGCCTCTAGACATGGTTCCTTGAACACACTGATTTAGTTAATTCACTTGTTTTTCTGCAGAATGTTTATCTACACATTTATCTCTGTTATTCCTGTATCCTCTGTTCCTGTGTTTCTAATTTTAAAAATTTACTCTCTTCTCATAGCATGTTTATCTTTATATTGGTTCATGCTTCCCTGAACCTATGAACTGTAGTATCATAGCAGCCAGCAGACTTCTTATTGCCTTAGCCATGAGTACTAGAGGAGACACTGAACTGGTGTTTAATTTCATTGTGCTCCCCCAATAGCCAGCCATACAAACTCCGGTCTTCTGAGGACTGTGAGGTCTGGTCTGTGCAGACCAGGCTGTCAAACGGAGACACCCAGTACTGAGGGCATCAGGCCACCTTTGAGACAAGCCTTCCCACCAAGGTCCACTAAGAGTTTGCATGCTCCGAGCACTGAACATGCCCAAGGGTCAGTGTAGAACAAGGAAGCCTGAACTGAAATAATTGCATCTATACCCAACACTCATGCTTTACAAGACAGCACAGAACACATGGAGAAGAGACAGAAAACAGGAGCCAGATACCTTTGTGTCTATTAGATTACATCTGTCTTGGAAAAAATCAGTCTTTCTAGCTTGCTCTCTCTATGGTATTGCTCAAACACTTACCCAGGGCAGCAGCTGTGCAGTGTGCAATCATGAAGCCTGAGTTCAGACCTCCTTCAGTGACTAAAAATGCAGGCAGTTCACTGAGTGAGGGGTTGCAGAGCCTCTCAATTCTTCTTTCACTAATTGCAGCCAGTTCATGCACACCAATTGCTAAATAGTCCAGAGCCTACAAAAGAAGATCTCATAAAACTAAAAGACAAAAACAAACAAGCAAAAAATCCAAACCAGATTTTTTTTTTCCTTTCTGAATTACCTTAGCAGGATATTCACCATGAAAATTTCCTCCAGAAATGGTCTCTTGTCTTTCAGCAAACACCATCTTTAAGGAGAAGTTAAGGGCCACATGAGTGAAATACAGTTTACGTGAGTGATATCTGCCAGTAATTGGAATATCCTAACTGAAGGAGTGTTTGTGCTAATAGGCTTTTATTTACAAGCACATTATATTGTATCCACACTTCCACTTTTCACGAAATGAAGACATAATCTCAATTCTTCAAATTTGTAGGTACAATTTTAACTTGTTTTTTTTTTTCAAATAAGCTACATAAAGGGAGATCTTTGATCGAGGGTGCAAAAAACCCCATCTGTTCAGATCCTAGCACAGATTTTCAGTTCCTTGATAGAATCTCTCCATGACAGTTGCAATTTTGGACAGATAAGCAATTAGGCTTATCAGCAACTGGTATGATGCTATGTACAGCATCATTATAGTGCTGACAGAAATGCAGCCTTTCATTACAGCGCTGACAGAAATCCTTCAATGCAGTCATAGGGAAAAGAAGAGATGTTGTTTTTTAGACAATGGCAATAATTGACCAAAGCCAGTTATGACGTTTTTTGCCTCCTGTGCAAGTAATTATACAGAAGAAAAGAAAAAAAGGCCAAGCAGAATTTTATATATTAATAAAGTAATTGAAAGGATACAGGGTTGTCCGTGGCACTGTTGATTTCTGTTGTTATTATGTCCTTCACAAAAGCAATTGTATCATTTACAATTCCATGGACCTAGAACAAAAGACATTAGTGCCTGAGCTTAGTATCTGCACTTAGTTCACCTTCAGGATGCTGACTGAACTGCAGGGACCCTCTTTCCCATCATCCCACTCAACTTTCAGACATGGAAGATGGTCTTGGATTTGCTTTTAACATCAGGAGCATCACTGCCAATCCTAGACACTTGAAAGATGGTATTTACTATTATTATGGCAGTTTTGCCAAAAGAGTAATCTGAATATGACATTCTTTACTTATTTGGGTTGGTTTACCTAAATGGAAGACATTTATTCAGTGCCAGAAGTGTTATGAGGGAAGAAGTAGCCTTACAAAGACTCACAGAAAACAAAACCTCTTAGTAATTAATTAACTTCTATTAATTCCACCGATTTAATAGCTTTGATCCTCCTAAAACACATAGGATTGAACTCTTCCAATATGTCTGAGATAGTACACTGTGTTGGCTTTTGGAAACACCCAGTTCATGTTAGTAACACCAATGCAGAAGAAAATCTGCAAGCATGGAAACCAGCACTTTACTTTTCCCTCTGCTTCCAACCCCTGGCTTCTTCCAGATCTAGACACAGCTTTGTTAGATGCTGCCTGACATGTATGTGCACGTGATCAACAAATTACATGTCTCCATTAACACTACTGTGAAGCCAAGAAGAAGCAAAATAAAGCCACTTCCTCTAACAGTGTCAGACAGCACATAACTGTATTTCTGAGGTGGAAATTTCACCATAATTTATCTTCTGTTACGGAGGGTTCTAAAGTGTTTACCTGCGGGCAGCAGCGCATTGTGTACGCGTCCTGAACTCGGTCACAGAATCTATGGCTCTCTAGAAGACACAAGGAGGGCAAAACCCAAATATATACACAAAAGCATTGTGTCCTGTTGAAGGACCCAGTCTGTCCTGGTGACCTGAGAGGGTGAAGGTTAAGATTGTTCACCTGCTATTTCTGATGGATGATGGTCAGAATCTAGAAGGGACCGGAATCGAAAGGCCACTTCAGCCTGCCCTTGGTGTGGGCGCACTGCATGGATATCTAGTAAGGCAAGTTAGACTGTCAGGCTGTGCCTCTCTTGTCAGGAGCTGTTAAGCAAACAGACAGGGAGGGCTCAGTACCCACCAGTGTCAAAGGCCCTCGTTGTACCCTTCAGGACTTCGAGTGTAAGGGCAGCGATGATGTCAGCTTGCCTCGCTATAGCCCCGGCTCTTTCAACTGCCTCACATCCCAGCGAGGTGATCATTTGTGTCCCGTTGATGAGGGCCAGACCCTTCAAAGGGAGAGCAGATGTTAAGCAAATTCATTGCAGCTATTCCACAGACTGTGACTAGTCCCCATATCTGTGATAATTCTCCTTCTCACATGAAGGAGTTAAAGATCTTTGCCTAGCTTTGTGGACTATCCTGAAATCATAAAATGCCCAGCTTGAGTGAACATCTTTGCTACATAAGGTGTCAATGCTTATGACCCCATCAAGTCACTGCAGACACCCTTGGAGCACCAGTAGTTCCAAGCAAGTCAGATACTGGCTTCAAGTCAGTCACCTGGCCTCCTGTTATGTCCAAAGGGTAGATAGGTACCTCGAAGGTACCTCTTAGACAGCTGTTTCAGGATGGTATAAAGTGCTTTCTGAACAAAGTCTGTGCTGTCTGTCTCCACTGACCACAGAGCCAATCTGAACACCAAGCTTGGATCTAACATTTCAAGTCAATTAGGGTGACACTAGGAGCGGTGAATCCCACACCTGACAACACTTCATCATTATCTTTCTGAAGCTTTATTTAAAAATATTATTAATTCATGTAATGCTTTTATTGTATATATAAAGCAAATAGTGATTGACTATGCTCATTTTCATCAGCAGGCATCATTACACTTTATTACCTCTTTTGGTTTCAAGGTAATTGGTTTCAGTCCATGGGCTTCCAGGACCTGTGAAGGAGACAAATGCCAAGGCAGTTAATGAAAAATACTTTTCAGTCACTAAAGTCACAAAACAAAGTCACTAAAACTTAAATGTTTCCATGAACAGAAATATTAACAAATTTCTTAATTGATAGGAGAAAAAGAGCTTTATATCACAAACACATAACATTTTTTTTTTCTGCTGGACTAAATAAAGGGCTTCCAAACAAGAACCTCACTTCCTAGTGCCAATACAAGAAGGTAGCAGGAGCACTGAAGCAAGATATATGTCACTGTCACAACCCATTAACATCTACTGTGTTCTAGATGATTGGAGAGGGCAATAGGAAAGAAGGCTGGAAACCTCTTGGGAAGGCAGTTCTGCCTACACCCTGCCTCGTAGCATTTTGGCTTGGCATAAATGATTCCTTTTTAAATGATCCCTAATCCTTTCTGTAGAAAATCTCTAGTGACAGGAGGAGTCTTTTCTCTATTCAGTTTATTCTGTACATGTCTATTCTATAGGGCAATTGCTCTTGTGGGAAATGGAGAAACAGCATAACCTATTTCTCATTTAATCCTCTCACCCTGTCCAACAGAAGAGATAATGCATCCCAGAATTGTACAGCTATAACTTCTGGTCTTGAAGGGCCAGGACACACTAGTCTGCTTCCTCCTTACTCATCTCCCTGTGTAGTCCTCGATCCTTCTCCAGTCTGATAGTGATGTACATCTATCAATCCATGAATGAGTCTGGGTATTCAAATATCCACGGATAGGAGTTATAGGTGTAGCAGAACAAACTACCATGAAAGACTTTGGAGGGGGCAGACTTGGAGATACTTAACACAACATCAATCTGCTGATGTGTTAGCGGCAGAATAACAACGGATTTTTAAAAACTAATTCCATTGTAATATTTCCATCTTGTGAAGGAGAATGATACAAAGACTTCTTGTAACCCTAGTAAATTTACCAAAAATGAAATATTCAAACCTGTGTATTTACTTTACTAAAGTACTACTAAAGCTGCCATAAAATCAGTAGAAATTTTACTGCAAAGATTTTGCCTCTAGTAAATCTCCAGGTACTCTCAGCATTTGAGAGGTGATTTTGGATTTTTTAGAAAAGCATTGATGCTCATGGAGCTGAAGATACAGTAATAATTCTTTCATAGTCAGCACATATCCTGTTCCCTTCTCCAGTTCATAAATTATGTCACTGTGGTATCTTGTATAGTATACTATGGCATGATATTTTTTAAACACTCAATAACATGCTGCTCATTTATGTCTGCTCCAGTGACATGTGGGTCAGTTCTCACATTCTCCATGGATCCATCTTCCTCAAATTAGAGAAGGAATAGCCAAAGGCAACCTAATCCAAATTCAAACTGGTAGAGAAAATCTAAAGAATTCTACATGTTATTAATCTGAGCGAAATAAATTCTCTCTTTCTTTCAAAGCCACATGCAATTTGAAAAATGAGTCAGCAAGCAGAAAAACCCAATTATCAGCTTCACAAATCTTACGTATTTAGCATCAGCCCAGCCACTCTTCGGGGACCACATCTTTCCCTCTCCAATTAATCCCAGAGCAAGATGAGAGAGAGGGGCCAAGTCTCCACTGGCTCCAACTGTCCCTTTCTCTGGGATATAAGGAAGGCAGGATGCTAGAAAGAAAACAAAAATCACTCCTTTTAGAGCATTCCCTTGATACACTCCTGGGAAAACAAAGAAGCCAGTTCGTAAGTGTGGTCACAGTAACAGCCTACAATCATGCCAATGGCACCAACAAGACTACTCTCATTACAGCTCTAATCCTGATCTCTCACAACTACCAAGTTGAAAGCCCAGCATCTACATCTTGACCCGATGAGCTACACCCTTTAACAAAACAGTTAAACGGACAAAAAGGGAAAGCAAGATTTTCTTTAAACATCTTTTTACCATTAAACACTTCAATAACTTGCTCGAGGGTTTCTAGGGATATCCCACTGTATCCTTTGGCTAGGACATTGATTCTCAGTGCCAACAGCATGCGAGTTCTCTCTGGGGTCAGAGGTTTCCCCACACCTGAAACAGTAACAGAACCCTCTCGATTACTCACCTACTACCCACAAGGGCAGAAAAGGGAAACATTAAGCAATCTCTCATTACCTGCAGAATGTGAACGAACCAAGTTCACCTGAAGCTCCCTATGGGAAAAAAAATATGTTAAACCTCAAAAATAGTCTCATCAAGTTTTATTTTGCACAAACCAGAAGGAATTCCTGAAGCAGTTCTCTCATTTAACCCCAACTACAGGGTTGAATTGCCCCCTCTTCTTCCTTTCTTGAAATGAAAGAATGCAGAAGGCTACACAAACAGCATACCTCAGATTACTGTTTGGGATGACAGTCCTGGCAAACTTTCCAAAACCCGTGGTGATTCCATAAACAACTGCAAGAAATGTACACTGCTGGTTAAGGAGGGAACCTGATAAACTCTTCTAAGTAACTAATAGTAAAAGCAAAAATATTTACCTGTCTGTTCCTTTACGATCCTTTCAATCACTTCTCGTGATTTTTTGACTTTAGCTTCAGCTTCAGGTGTGAGCTAAAACATAAGTAGTTTAAATATTATCTTATTTGTCATTATCTAGCTATAGAAAAATCAGCATGTAATTTTTAGCTGCATTTGTTCAGAATTTTTACCTTTATCTTGTAGAGTCCCTTTCCTAAATTGACCAAGTCCTCCGTTGTTAAGCTGTTGCCATCTAAAGAAATATACTACACCAAAGAACCACCTTTTAGTTAGGGATATGGACACATACAGGGTTGCTTAATAATCAATATAAACAAAAAATGCAGTCAAAACTCAGCAATGACAGGAAGCTCCTTCACGCTTATTCATAAGACAGGAACCCGAGTAACAAAACCATAATTAGTACATTGAAGTTTAGTTCCCTACACCCAGCCAATTTAATAGCCCCTGCTTTTGTGAATGCTGCACAGGCTGAACTCTCCGCATTTTCAGGTGAGTAGCAGGATTTGTTACCGAGTTGTAAAATCGTTGGTGATTCCTACCTCTTCTGGTTCTCGGTATTTGCTGTATCTGAAAGTTTTGTAAAGGAAAAAGGGTAGACAGGATTTCACGGGCAGTGACCACTCAATTAGAGCTGGTAATGTATTTTAAGAATGAAGAATCTAAAAAACACAGGCAATCTAGAAAACTATAAATCTGTAATTGTAAGAACTTCACAAAACACTCAAAAAGGATACAAATGAACTCCTTCTGGCTGAGATGGTATGAAATCTGGGGACATTATATCTCCTTCTATAACTAGAAGAAATATGCAGAATAAACACATACAGGATTAAATTGCATTCTTCACACAAGTTAATTTGTTATTTATTACAATTCACAGCAATAAGAATTCTAATTTCCAGTTATCTTCCCTGAACATACTTGCATGCTTCTGGGAGAATAACAAGGATAAATGTATTTAGTTAAGGTATTTCAAAGGATAAGGCAGAACAGCTTAAAGTATATATGACAGCAGATACAGAAGATGTACATAGAATCCTGTACCTTCTAACTTTTATGCAGTTCTGTTCCAAAAAATTAAATATTCTTAAATTATTGGGCACTCTTCAATGGAAACTTAGACAATCTCTCAGGTGCAATTTTAGATTAATCTAGATAAAGCCACAATTTGCTGACTCAGATGAAAACACTCTACAATGCAATGCTTAAGGCTTTGCTTACCAACTTCAACGAATTCATTGTCTTCTAGAGCATCCCCCACGGTATCGTCAAGATCCAGCAAGCCAAGTCCCTTGCACCTTCGAATGTAAAACTTCACTTCTTCCACTGAAGCAAATCCCCCGTTGTCAGGTTTGTTTTTCATGTACCGTCTCACAGCTTCCTTTCCCAGCCATCCAATTGTGTTCGTGGAGCTTAGGCACGGCACTGCTAGCCATTCTCCTCGGACGTGCACCGTGTACCTCGGCATGCTTGCTCTCCCAAAATTGTTCCTTGACCAAGAAGGGCTGCAGTGTGTAGCAGCCTCACATTTACCATGCAATGGCCTGAAGAGCTGTGCCTATCTAGAACCCAGTGTTGCAATCGGATAGAGGCAAAAACCCATTTTCAAAATCCTCACCTTTGTAAATAAACGAGATCAACATGTTTGGCCGACTTTGTCCAATCAAACCAAACCCAGGGAACACACCCTTTTCACAGAAAAGGCACACCCCTCCCAGCTATTGCCACAGGAATTTTATTCCAAAGATCACATCTGGAATATAGAAATGAAAAACCAGGACCTGAAGCTTATGTACCAGGAATAGATAAATTCGGCTAAGATGCAGTGCAACTGTTCTAAAAATGTAAGGGATTAACAAGAGTTAACAGCTATTGCCTGGCAGTAAATCACACCAGCAAAAACCAAGGGACAGGGTTGCAAGAGAGGCACCTTGGGAATAAGGGTTGCTTATGGCTGCTAGGACTGAAAGAAGATTGTATTATACTTTTATAACTCTATCCAGAGCAGGATAGAAGCACGTAGTAGAGGCAGCAAGCCTGCTTTAATCAGTCCCACGGTCAAGTTGAAAACAATTTTTTATTGTAGATAAGAAAAAGATTAATTAATTTCTACAACCTTTTCCCTTATGCTCTGGAAGGTATTACTAGAACAGGTATCAACAAATACGAGGCCACAGCTGCACACTACCAAGCCTGGTGCTGCTTCCTTTGCAGGCAGAAGACGCAAAGAGGAAAAGATATGGGGATAGCTGTTGAGATGGTGCCAAAAAAAAGTTTAGCAATAACCATGTACACACAGAATCTGAAAATACCTCTGGTTTTAAAGGCAAAACAGTAACAACACTTAGTCCATGCTTCCCACACTAGTGTTCCTAAACAAAAGGACTACCTACAGTTTAATTATTGTAGAGAATGTTAACTTGGGATCCACTGGTCAGAGATACTGTCCCAGTAGAGCTACCTAGGACCATGCTAGAGAAAGCCATGCCTGACACCATTTTCTTTTTTCTGACTGACAGCAAGAAACGATTATCTGTCAGCAGGAACTATTAACTGCCAAAGCACTGTACATGATACATGGGCTTTTAGAACAAAATGCGAGTTACCCCAAAACTAGTGACATAAGGCATTTATAAACAAAGGACAGTATTCACTGCAATCTGATAACTCAAACCAGAGCCTGTTAACATCAGGTATCCCCTCTTCTGACCAGAGCTCATGCTCACATATAGAGCTGGGGGAAGAAGGAAGCAGGGGATGTTTGGGGTCATGGCATTTGTCTCCCTGAGTAATCCTGTTCTCCTGGAGATGGCTGAACCCCTGCCTGCCCATGGGAAACACTGAATTAATTCCTTGTTTGGCTTTGCTTGTGCGTGCAGCTTTTGCTCTATCTGTTAAATTGTCTTTCTTTACCTCAACCCATGAGTTTCTTCACTTTGACTCTTCCAGTTCTCTCCCCCATCCCATCGGGGAGAGAGTGAGCGGATGCATGGGGATAAATTACTGCCTGGGTTTAAACTACAAGCTGAAAGCTTATACGGATCAAAACTCAGAAGTAGATCAGCTGACAGGCTCCCCTCTCATCCTAAGTGCTAGAACTAAACAAATACATTGCCTCTCTCCTTCCCTAAACCAGCACTTTTTGGTTTTGTATGTCACTCCTTGATATGGGTTATCCCTATGTCAACAGATTTAATTTATGCAAACTGATCATCTCCAGGAAAAGCAGTTCTTATGAAGCTCACTGCAAGACTCAGCCTAGAGATGGCAGCATTCACCACAGCATCATCTACACCATTGGCTGGAACTACTGCAATAAATACAGGAAAAAACCAGCTCTCCCATTGTTTTTGAACTTATCTCCAGTTGTTATACGAGCATGAGGGGTAGTGCCCAGAATATGTTAAAAAATCCAAATATTAAAAGAATCAAATGGAGTAAGGAAAGACTAGGGCTTTAGCTGCCCTTGCAATATTAAATTTTGAAACTAAATAGTGTGCTGAAAAAACGTTTTGGTCTTCATTGTTCTCTTGCACTCATAATAAAAATTTCTCCCACAACAAAGAAGAACAAATAAACTAAACAAAACTACTAAACTTCTTGTACAGATCAATGTACAGACAAGACAGACAAGTAGGGAATGAAAAGATTTATTTTTTAGTCTTTAGGTACTTGAAGTTTCAACCACTGTGCTATGTAGAAGAATGCTGTGCACAAAGAACCATATCATCCACCAATTAATTTTCCAAGTTCTTCAATTCTATCACTGACAAATGACCACATCTCAGAACAGTTTTTGTGTATTCTAAAATTTGCTTGTAACGGAAACATTCTCTCGATTCCAGAGATGTAGCAATTTTGCTGCTTTAGTTGGAAATATAAAATAGAAAGTAGGAGAACGTGTAGGAGAATGTATTGTAAGCAACCTCGCCCCTGAAGAGTTACAGTGTGCTAATTACCAAAGAGGAGGACCAGCCTTGCCCTTAATGGGACAGGGCTGTGTCCATGAGGATGGGTGTTATAAAAGAGTAGGTTAGCTGGTGGAGGGGGAGAGACAGAGAAGCTAGAGAGTTTTTTTGCTGTGAGGGGCTGCTGTTGGAGCCTGCTGGAGTCAGAGTGTGATAGGAAAGTCTGCAGTCAGAGTCTGTGAGTAGTTGGAGTCTGCTGGCAGTGCTATCTACTGCAACAGTACTGAACTTGATTTGGAAAATTAATTTTGAGTTACATAAGTACCAAAGCAGCAGAGCATTTTATAATCAAGCACACGTATCAACAATTCGGGCAATCAGTCTCTTCTTTCAGCAACACAAAAATCTCAAAGAAATCAGTACATTTGTCACTGGTCCTGCTTCAAGTCTTTGCCCACAAGCATTGAAGTGACGGGGTGCATAGAGGCTCTATGCTCCAGAAACGTCTTGACAGCCAGATCTCGACTCTTGTCAAAACTGTAAAGGTCCCTGTAAAAGGAGTTGGGGGGAGGCACCATTACAAAAAATCCAGGAAAATGATACAATAGGGATTTTGCTAAGATTTTGCTTTTTCCTCAGAAGCCCTGCCTTAAGGTGCATCCTGGAACTAAGCTTTCTGCTATGCAAAAAATGTCAGCAAGTGGAAAGCACTTCTGAAGATAAGCTTGTTCACAGTATACAGAGAATTCTGTATTATGCCACTTTAACATGTACGATAAATTTCAAGTCTTGTACATTCTATTATACTAGAAATGCCAACAGCATGAGCTCCTGCATTACTTTTACCTGAACAACGGTCGAGTAAACTTCATCCTGCCCTGATCGGTTGCCATTTTTAAAGCCAGAGGAATAGCTGCTTCCCACTTGGACCTGATACAGAGGCGCAGCCATCTGGAGGTGGAAGAAAAAATTTGCACTTACAATTTCATTTGTGAGTATGGTGGTTGGTTATCAAACAATTCTGCTCCCATAAATGCTTTGAGCTCTTCTGTGTCATCATGGGAATGAGATTCTAGCTAAGTTCAATATAAAATACTTAGTGTTTGACTAGCACATTACAAACATCATCTTTTTTGTACAACAGGAAAAGATTGCAGCCAAGTTCCTCCAAAATGGAGGATTATTTTTTGCAGCTATGTATTTTTTTATATTACAATAGTGTCCAGTTGCATCACTCAGAACTGAATTATATAGCACTTGTCCAATTTGACCAATGGATAAAACAACCAACCAACCAAATGAAATGTCAGCAGCTACCTGCATGTGGATATTTTGTTTTAAAAATAAACTCATCTTGTAACAAGAAGCAGAAACCATATGTTTAAAATACTTTATCAGGTCATCAGGTTCCTTTGTTAGCATGCCAGATTAAAAGAAATAACAGTTTATCTGCTGTCCAGTGAGTTTTTCTACTAGACTGTATTTGCCCAATTCATGAATAACAGGATACACTCTGGTAAACATGATGCCTGCACATGCATTTACAAAACCAGCACAACAAAAACCCCAAACCCAAGCCCTGCCCCGGTACTATAAAACAGGACGTCTCAGGCAAAGCAGGACACCTTGTTTTATGAAAACATTTAAGATTTTAAAAGTGCCCATACTAAAACAAACCTGAATCTTATTTCAGAGTTGTTTATAGCATTGAAGTCATACACTTCCTGCATGCGTTTGACATGTGACAATGGAAGAGGTGCCTGAAAAAGAAATTCCACAGTCAGAATAAGCCAGAGGAAGGCTTCAAGCCAGACATTTCAATAATAAACAGAGTAATTCAAGAAGATTGATGCTGCAAAGAAACTGAAGTCCTACCATGACAAATATTTTATTCGTTCCTTTCGTCTTTTCAGTGTATTGAAAGGCAAAAGGAATAAATATTACCTAATTCCCACATTCTGTACTATTGAAACATTCAAAATGAAGTATTTTTTTTCAATTTTATTAATAGCTTATTTGCGATAACATCCAATACAGACCGATTGAAGCACCTCATGGTTTTAGCTGAAGAGCCAGATATAAGGGAGGCAAAGCTGAAGTTTTCACTAACTAGGCATGGTGAGAGCAGATTAATTTAGCAAAACTTAAAAGAAAAAGAGTAATTTAATTTCAAAGCACAGTAGAACTTCTATGTATGCTTTTGTGATACCAGAATCAAGTAATCCCAGGTGTGCATTTACCTCCAGAAGCAACAGTGCCAGGAACTCAATTAACTGATGAGATGACATTTCCTTAAGGTCTGCTGAGCTGAATGAGCCCAAATCACTTTCTTTTGCCTAAAAGAGAACAGTTACTTAATTTTCAATAGATATTTCAAAGTACAATCAGATGTAATTTTCTATTTTGATATCCACACTTACTGTTGAGCCATTTCACTTAAAGAAGATACTGATTTGTATCTGTGCAGGGTGTTACAATAAGGGGAAGGAAGGGACTTAAGCTGCTGTCTTATGTTTGTATTCTTCACTTATTTTCTCTCCACTGATCTTTTTATCTCTTTCTGTTAGTTAAGTGAAAAATCAAATACTTTTTATAAAAAGTAACGTTCAGAAAAAGAAAGTTAAAAGATAGGATGCAAGTACAGTGAAAAGCCACAGAGGTAACAAAAGGAAGGTATACTGAATTCTCTACTAGTTGTATGACTTTTATGCTTCAAACTAGGAGAAAATTATATTATATTAATTAATTAACTTTATATACCAGTTTTTGATGGGAGATGCATACTAACTCCAGTATACCATACAGGACCTACTGCTAATACAATATAATCAGTAATGTAGGGGTACCCTGGCATTTGTTTTTAAATCAAGCCACAATATCAGGGTTTCAAAAAGAGCATTTTCCATTTGGTTACTACATATGTATAACAAGATGTTGGCTCTGTGCCTTGTTAAAATATGGACTGCACTTCACAGACAGGAGTCACTGCTAATCCTCTGACTCTGCAATGAACATCTAGCCTAGGAAACGCAAAATCCCTGTCAGCCATACTGTGACTATAAATACACACACTCTCAACAAATGAGAGATCTCAGAAAAGAATAGGTCAGTTCGTATAACAAAAAGAATTAGCTTTTCAAGATAGAGACACTTCAGCATTCTTTAAACACTCACTTGGACCCATCTTTGGCTCAAGGCAACACAAGCATTCGATAGCGTCATATCATACCTGTCAAATATTAAAAACAAAGGTTCACATAATGAAATAGCCACAGAAAATCAGACTGAAAACATTAACAGTGACTATTTTTATGCTATATACACCTATACAGTACTAGGGCACTTTCCAATAAAACACTTGTAAGACTTTCAGCATGTTTACAAACTGCTTCATGACTGTTAGGAAAATCACATACAATCTGGAGAAGGAAAAGATGAACTACAGAAGAGTGTAGCTTACGTAGGCTTCACTGGTGGCATTCCTGGAGCATGAAACCACGCGTTCCAGTCAACTTTATCAAGGATATCTACCTACAAAGCAACACAAAGCCTTATTAAATTTTAAATGTGATTTTAGGTTTTTTTTTTGAGAAAACAAAATCTAGTTTCAACTTTTCTATTTGATAACATTCCTCCAATTAACCCAAAGAATCCTACACAGATTACTTCAAAACAAAGCATTCCCCTCTATGAAAAGAAAAAAAGAAAAATAAAAAGTCATTATAATGCAAACCCATCTCCACAAGATGACAGATTACATCAATTAGTTCTTGAAATAAAGAAATATAAATAACTGGTCTTTAAATAAGTTCTGACCTAAGTCATCATTTCACATAACTAAAAGGTTTCAAGCAATCAGTTTTAAATATTACCCAACCTTATCCTTGAAGTAGGAGTACAAGAACTTCTTCCAGTCCTCTGTTACGATGCTCTTATAAGCAAACTTCTGAACATAAGCCTTCAAGAAGCCAATGAAGACATCTAACCAAAAAGAACATGTTTTAGTGTTTGAAATTGAGGTGGAAAACAAAAACATATAAAATCTGACTAATGCTTACCTGGTCCTCCAAGGAGCTGCTCAAGGTAAAAAAGCAAAGCAAAGCCTTTCTCATATGGCACGGATGAATAGGCAACATCAGGATCTACTTCATCCAGATTAATGATGAGGTTAGTTACAGGATTTTTATCTCCAAGAGTATTTATCTGTGTCAAAGACACAAGAACACTTATTAATCTAGGAAAACTGGTACTCCTGCAGACCTGTACTAATTCTATTTATAAAGGTATAAACCATCTAAAACTGAGACAGCTTCATTTCAAAGCATTCTCCTTCTTTTCCCTAAAGTTCTGAATCTGCACAAAACTAAATTACTAAAATTTAGAATCAACTACCCAATGCTCCAGCTGTCTCAAAGCAGTTAACTACTAACATTACTATCATAACAATGAGCACCTATTAGTCTGGCTATATTTATCCCCTTATTAACAAACTATTTGAACTACATCATTAAGACTTTGAATTTAAAACCTCTGTTGACAGAAGGAGAAGTGCCAGCACAACTTCAGCTCTGGATATGGGCAAAATAAACTCCAGGCAGCTCAGGGAACTAATAAGATATCACAGACTAGAAATCTGAAAACTAATGTTTGATTACGCTACCAAAACACAAAACTAAATATCTGTCTTAGTAAGAAATCAGTTCCTTGCATGAGGCACTGGAAATTCTGATTGTCATAGCTGCAGATAATTTTGATAAACTTTCAGCTGCTTGCCAGTATGCTAACAGGCAATACTGCAATTTAGCCATACCCAGAACAACCAGAAGAGGTAGTAAAGATGTTCATCTTTACAGAAAAGTCTAAAACATTCAAAAAGCTTTATCTAATCTGAGTATATTAAGATATTACCTTGGGTAGCAATCAAACACCTTGGAATCAAAGTTGTTCAACCTCTAATAAAAAAGCATTAGGAAAGCTGACTAGACAAGTTTTATTTGTGGGAAACATGTATGATAACTTTAAAACTATTTACAGTATTCTGCAGCTCTCGCCAACCTCCTAGGGCCTGAAAGTGCCTGAACTGTTCACCAAACAACCGACCACCAATCCTGCGTTCCAGGTACACAGTATGGCCCTCATTCAGCCTGCAAAGACATTGATGAAGTCAGCACTGGTAGGATGGCTAAATGAATTTAGTCAGTCTCTATACAGATTAAATTTAAAATATGATTTACATTGCATTGAACATCATACCCACCAAAAATGCTCCCATGTTTTGTTGGTTACCAAGTTTCCTGTCCAGCTATGAGAGATTTCATGCGCAATAACCTAAAACACAAAAACACATCCACCATTCAGGCTACTCTGGAAAAAAACATCAAAACCCAACAAAAAGAATAAAATGTTGGTGGGATCTAATTTGTTATGTTATGTTCACAAAGTCAGTTAGCACTCACAGTTCTGTAGACCTATCCATATAAGTTTTAAGCAGAGGACCAATACTACCCTAGTTGACAGAAACAATTTTCAATGTCCAGACTGCAAGCCATAGAGCCATACTGATCAACAAAAATAATTCCTCTGGCAGCTTGGTATAAGTAACTTGCTTATGAAATCACATTTCAAAACACAGAATACAGCTAACCTCAGCCAGCCTCCTATGTATACAAGCACCCATGTTATTTCCCTCTGTCCATTATACAAAATACATATGTCTCAAGTTTTACAGAGTTTACTTAAAACTAACCCTCACTTTTGTAAGAGTTCTTGAGTTACTGCCTTAACTTTTAATTTCCCCAATTAAAAGAGACCAAATTTTCAGGTATTCATTACAAAGAAATTCAGATCCATCTTTTTAATTTGTGTTCCTGAAGAGATGAACCTGTTTTTGACTTACGTTTGACAGAGATCGATCACCTGCCTAAAAAGAAAAAGGAAAGACAAGTTAGTTGTTAGTTCGAGTCAACTTCAAAATAGATAATTTCTTGTATAATCCCTAACTGCAAAGGAGGTAGGAACATTTACAGGTCTTTCTAGGAAGAAGACTAATCCAATTTGTGCATTAATATCTATCAGCTGATTGATATGCAAGCCCTAAGCAAAAGCTGACTTTTATCACTGCTAGACTTACCAGTAGTGTTGGAGTTACAAAAGTAAGACAAGGATTCTCCATACCACCATAAGGAAAAGAAGGTGGTAAGACTAACAAATCATACTGTCCCCACACATAAGGTCCTGCCAAATCTTCTGCTGTTTTCAGCATAGCTTCAGCCTGAAACAAGAATTCACATTAGTTTCTAAGATGATTTCTGACTACAAACACTGAACAAATAATAAGCTGTTGATACAATAATTAATTCCCTTTCACCTTGGAAGTCCCACATTTAAAACAAATATGGGACTATATAAATATGTATTTTCAGTACTAAGTTTGTACTGCAATAGAACAGCTGCATTTTGTGGGATGGGAGGTAGACAAAGGAGAACTAAAGATGAACAAAACAGTGAACTGTAGTCTGTTTCTTTTCCAATACTACGTGAAATAGTTATCTTACAACATTGATTTTTGTTCTCATTATTGACTCACCTCAGAAAATTCATAGGCTGATTTATCCACTAGCTCCTTTTCAGCCCACACCAGTGTCCTTGGGCCAATCTTTCTGTTGAAAGTAAAAATAAATGCCAATAAGACAGTAGGAACCAGAAGTAATTCTATGGGAAACGAATACAGATAGCATAGGCGTAACTCTGCTCTTGAGTAATCCGCATTGCAGAGGAAACTCAGAGATTCTTTATCTGCTTTTCCTCTCCATTGCTGAAGCAAAGGCTTAGAAAACAAAACAAACAACATGCATGCATTGTTCAGCACAAAAGAAGAGGAAAAGCACTTACAGATTTTTAAATGCTTTCAAGACCTAATATAAAAGCATTATTGTGGCCTAGATAAACACAACCTTCTGCCAATGAGAAATGAAGCTGAAGCAATACTTTTCTGCCTTTTGTACATGACAAGGCTTTTCTGTTAACTAGGAAAGAAGATCTTTCCCCGTGCTAAACTGTAACCACCAAGGGCTTTTTCAGGTCCAAACTCTATGCTGTTTCTCTAATTTACACCAAAAGCAAAAAAAATTATTCAAGAGCAAATCAAGACACATGCAGTTTCATACAAATAAACATGTTAACTGAGTCTCTAAGACCCTTTAAATTTAGAAATAAGACCAAGAAACAAGTTTTTAAAAAATCAGAAGGTTTATTGTGCTTATTAATATTTATGCATTGTACAGATTCACTCACCTACTTTCTAAAGCTCCAACCACTAAAGCAAACAAGTAGCAAGGTACGGGAACCTAGCAGAGAACATAAGAAAAAATAAAGAAATCTTATTTGTAATGTCAGTTATCAGACTACTGACTCAGAGAAGAACAAAGGTATGTTAATAAAGAAGTTTGCCTCCCTAGTTCCCTGCCTTCAAGGCAGGCACTGTTTTTTCAAAAATAATGTTCTTTCTCCCTGAACGATACTCCTTTATCTACAGGATGTACTTGCTTCACAGATGTTTCAGGCAAAACCCACAAAACTGTAAGTATCATCTTTGTTTGAAAAAATCTGCATGCAAAATTCCTGCTGGTTTGGTTTCTCTTCAAAAGAAAGTCAGCTTTCCATATTCATTTCAGTTCCACTAAATTTTATGGAAGGAGAAGTTAAGAGATACTGCTCAGATAAAGGGCAGTTTTATCACACAAAAAGGTGCTGGAAGAGCTTTAATGAAGTAAACAAGAATATGGATATAAATACATTAAAGACAAAATATTCAGGAAATATCAAAATGCATATATTTGATTTCCATGTTTGGAGTTAAAATAAACTGTAAATATTTGTTATTTTGATGAAAAAAACTCCTAAATGAGGTATCTTTATAGAGAACTGCTTTCTCCAAGTGCTCTGGAAAGAAAAGGGATGATACAGCCATCCCTGTAAAAGTTCCACTTTATCTGACTAAACAATGTTACATAAGTAGACTTTAAATCATAACTAGAGACACAATTAAAGAAAATTCCATCATTATTCACAAACCATTTAAATATTGTCTATTAAAATACCCAGAACATCATGTGTGTTTTAATTTTGCCTACAAACCCACAGAACATATTATTGAAAAGAACAAAGTCCCTTGATTTATGTTATAGACGAGTTATTAAAAGACTATCAATACACCCCACATTTTGATGTCAAATTTCCTATTTTGACATTTTGAAACTCAAATGTCAATGACTGTTGGGTCGTAAAATCGTTTTTACAGAGATTGCTCTCCACTACCCTTCTTTCCAGTCTGGCTATGCAGGACCCGAAAAAGTAGTTTCATGTAAGCTCAGCAACATACATATCCAAGAGCTTGATGCATTTGCCTTTTTCATCTGAGGAAACAGACACCTCCTCTAACAAATCAGTATCAGCATCAGGCCGTGTGTGTGTGTATTTTTCCATTTATGCATTTGTGTTCAATGCATTTTTTTAAAATAAAAACATGTCTTGTTAAAAAAAAGTAATGGTTTTCTGTATCAGAAAGTGCAATATAATTTCAATTACACTAAATGATATTTCTTGTACAGGTCCATCAAGCTTATTCCTAGATAACATTCATCTCTGGATTATACAGACAACATAGAAGTCTTCCATACTAGACAGAGTGGCAAATGTTTTGGCTCCACAGAGAGGGGCAGAGCACTGCCTACTGATGAGCTCACAGATAAGGGAACTGTTTTTCCCCCTCTCAGGTTTCATGAAGCAGCCAAATCAAACCCAACAGCTGCTGCAGTTCAGAGCAGATTCCCCTCCTCTCCTCCAGTCACATCACACCATTCCTCCTTGCAGTCATTCAGTGTCAAAAGCCCAGTTAATTTTATCTGCTCATTCAGCAAAATGAATGGCTCACCAAAAGAACCCATGAACACCAGAACTGTTACCCAAAAAATCTCTAAGAACAAAAATGCCAGAAGAGTAAATCAAGACTGATGCTTTATGAGCAGTGGAATCATTAGACCAGCTGCACCACTTAATAAAGCTTCCAGAGAATAGTAGTCTTTAATTGGAGATACTTTCCATAGAAACCAAAGTTTTCACATTAAAAAAAAAAAAAAAAATTAAAAATCTGTTGTCAGAATTTGCCTAACTTCAAGCTAAAAATTGGTTCTGATGCTGAGTTTCACTGGTTAGATCTTGGTGAGCTTAAAATTTGCAGGGTCTGTTTTCCAAAACTTGCTCCCATATTATTTGCATCTGCACTATTTTCCAAGAATTAGTGCAGACAGAAAGGGTTTTGACAGGACTAGTTCTGAGTATTAAGATGTTTTCAAAACTCAAATTTAGCTTTTCTGGGAACACCAAAAAAGACCAGCAAACACCACGAGCACTTACTGGCTGTCTTCTCAGAGCTGGAATTCCATAAAGCCTCATATTTCCAGAGTGGCAAAGACCCTCCTCAGCCACATGGTTTATTGATGACATCCAAAACATACCCGAGGCAATTGTGAGCTGCACAGGTCAGCAATAAGATTTTGTGCAGCCACTTCCCAGCCCAGAGCACTTACGTTCTGGCTGAACCGGTAAATCTTGTGAGTGCTGTCCTCTGGGTCGGGCGCCTCTCCATCGCGATTAGCGCTCATCAGAGCCACCAGCTCCTTTGGGACAGATATCTGAAAGGGCACCCAACCATCAGCAATGCAGCTGGCACTCAGCATTACACTCCTTACCACAAGCAGTTGATAACAAAGAGTAGCCCAGATTTGTTCTGTTGTTAGATCATCTCTGCCAAGTAGAACATTAGGCATATGGAAAATGCCGTCTTGAGAACTGGCAATATTGAATTAATCAGAAGACTACCTCCAACAGAAGTTAAAAGGCTCACTTTCTTCAGACAACCAGAATTGTAATGTCACAGTGCACATCTATCTTGCTTTTTGATTCATTAAAACTATTTACACCAAATATCCCCTAACTGTATACCAGAATATATTACTTAAGGTACACATGAGAGCCGTTTTAAGTATTTTTTACTTGACAGCACTCTTTGCTGTGTTACTGACAGTTTTTCCTGATTTTAGAGCATATTTCTTACTATTGCATTTTTATTTCCTTTTGCAAATAGATACACAACAATGAAAAAAGAGTTGACACATAAAAAAAGGAAATGGTAAAGTTAGAGAACTGCCACAGGGAAGATCAGTTCTTTCCTCTCACATTAAGCTGAAAGTCGATATTTAGTTTTGTATTAGGCCACATGCTGGTAGCTACCAAAAAAACCTGACCAATATAAATTCACATATTGTAGCAGCTGTCTTCAGTTAAGACACATGACTTAGGTTTATCTACCTCTGCATAGTAGGTTAGCTTCACAGCAGGTGTGTCTTGGCATGGAAAAATGGCTCTGCAGTGGATAGCCTAGAGAGAGAAAAGAAAAGAAGATAAAACAAAACTGTCTTTCTAAGGCAGAGGACTAAAAATAAATCAATAAATACACTATAGTGGAAGTCTATACAGCTCCTCCAGAGAATTCATTGTCTATAAAGCAATACTTCTATCACTTTGAGCTTACAGGCCTTTGTAAAAGGAATAATAGTAGGTAAGGCTGATAACAGACTATTGGCTGTAAAGGACTATATGTTCTTCAACAAGAATACCGGAGTGGGTAAAGCAGTTCCACAATTACCAAACTGTGAACATATAATAAAATCTCAACAACATCCTGACATTAACTGTTTGCATTTAGGGCCTTTGACACACAGCTAGAAGTTACAGGCTACTGTTCTTGTCCTTTCTAGCCTTCCTCTCCAGTTCTTTAGAAACCAAGGGAAATTACAGTGGTATGTGAACAAGTTGAAAAAAATGAACTCAACCTGGCACTGGCTGAAGAGAAATGGGTGTTTCTTTCCAGAAGTTTGCTCTGGAGTAAACCACTGGAGAGCAGAAGACTGTGGAGAGCTTTCAAAAGAAATTTCAACAATTGCTTCTTGTCCCCTGTATAATAAAGAACACAGTCAGACTGTTTTGACACAAATCCTGATCACACTGAAATTCCTCTGCAAAAATGTCTGGAAAATAGGTCTGCAGCACTATCTCAAAAGCATTAAAAATGAGAGCAAGTGTCATATTAAAAGCAAGTATTCCCTTTCAATTATGGTATTAAAAAATTACTACCTTATTTCATTTTTTACATCCCAAGGCACTTCTATTATTGTTTTTACTAACTGGAAATGTTTCCTCTTCTCTCTTAAAGGAGAGCACAGATCTTTTCTTTAAACTATCTGAGGTAGCTACATGCATATAGTTTTGTCACAGCTAAGCAACCTTGTACATGTAAGTATAAAAAACCCCTCTGCAATATACAAACAAAAAAGTGCAAAGCTACATAAGACACATAACTGAATAACATGGAATAAGTATTCTGTAGATAAAAAAATTAGATTTTGCATCTGATGTTAATGTTCTGCAAGTATGATCCTTAAGAAGAAAAAAACACCCTGAAAATTACCAATACTTACAGAATTCATTCCCATTAACAGTAGGGGTTAACAAGAAAAATAAATAACGTTCAGATTTTATTCAGGCTTTCAGAATTGGTGTCAAGTAAAAACTAACAGTTATGTATAAGCCAGGTATCAGTTTGCTAACAAGAGAACACACACAAACCTGACACATTCATATTTATTTATCAAAAACATATCTTAACCATCACTGACATCCAAAGCACATAGAAGTACTTGCTTCTGTTCTCAGAAAGGTTCCAGATTATACATGCAACTCTTGGAATAAACAATCCAGCCATAAATCAGAACAAACTTCAGCTAATCAGAGGAGCTGGACACTAGATAAGCTCATCAGGTGTACCCATCTGGTTTATAACCAGTATTCCAAAGTACGTATTAGACAAGAAAAAATAACTGGCTTTACCATAAGGCACATTGCTTTCTGAACAATCAGACTTCCAGTTGTAACTCCCACCCTTTCCTATCGCTGTTTTATTGATAGTTACTTGGGGGACTATGTCTCACACAAGATTATGAATTCTTACAGTCACAACTCATACCACCCTTTTATTTTTTTTCTTACCAGGAAATTTAGCACTTAAAAAAAAAGGCAGCTGAAAGTCAAATGAAAGAAACAGGCCTATATTTCTGATGTGGCCTGTTTGTTCAAGTACTTAATTGGTTTAATTTCATAACAGACCAGAACTGTTTCTCCAGAAGGGACAGCTATTTTATAACATTCCTTTCTCTTCCTCGTTATTTGTGTTTTTTAATTGCACTAATTCAAAGTACAACATTAAAAAAAAAAAAAAAAAGCTTGGAAATCAGACTAAACTGAAAGAGGTAGCAATGAATGCTAAAAACCAAACAATAAGAAGTAGGAAGCAACTTAATATTCAATTGTATTCAAACAAGGGAAATTCCTTATACAATCACAGCTTTCAGCTTTGGCACCATGGAGGACTGATATACCACTGAGTTACAACATACAAGGCAAACTACCAAAAAACATATTGCAATTTGGCAACAGCTTTTTAATTCATGCACCTTAAGAGGTAGACCATGGTTAGTTCACTCTCCATCATGCTGTTAAAACTCAAGTTCCAGTTTTCAGGGACTTGGACTTAGTGTAGTCAACAAAATAAAACTTTGATTATTTGAAAACATGCTTCTATCTAATCATAGTGGCAACCTGAAGTTCTACAGAAATGCAGAACCAGCCCTTGTATAAAAGAAGATCCAAGGGGAGCTGCAGCTACATGTGCTCTACACTGTAACAATTCTGAACCAGGTAGTTAAAGCAGAAACAATATTACTGATGAGAAGCACAGGAAAAATTGTGATACATCACACACCATTTTGCTATTCAGTTTAAAGTAATTTTGTACAAGGTCTGGGGACAGGTAGGAACACTCCCAAAGTTTTGACTAATGAAAACCAAATATAACATTAATCTACAAATTAATGCAATACCCTAATTCTAATTTATAAGTCCCTTTGCAAGCAATTCTAATTTATAAGTCCTTTCTCAACAAGCCTACAGGCAGACAAGCAGTTTATAAAGTGCATTTTGAAAACCACCCAAAGGAACAGGCAAAAGTGTGTACCTTCTCAGTTCATTTGGAAATGTGATTTCTAGGGGCGTCCCCTTGAAACTGTGCTTTTCTCCAAAAGCAAACTGTGCGTCCTGTCCATTTACAGTCACTTTAAATACCTGTACGTCTCTTGTATCCAGGACCTGTGATAAAGAACATATTGCATACCAGTTAAATAGCGTAATAGTACATGCAGCACTATGAAATCTTAAACACAAGTCTCTGAAGAAAATAGTATTTTCTAAGTAAAACCAGAAAAGCCAAGGCCGGAAACCAGCATTTTAAGACAGCGGCACTGAATTGGGAAAGCCGGAAGAGAAAGACGAAGAAAACCAACTTCTAATCATAGAAGTGAGTTTACTAAGAAAAACTACAAAGTTTACAACTCCACAGCACTGCTATGAAGTGAGGAGGACGGTATAAAAGCCCCTGCTAAGGCTTCCATCCTGGGACACGCCACTGCGAATCCAGACCTTCCTGCAATGGAAGATGAATTAAACAGCACAATACCCATTTTCAGCACGAACGAGGCGTTACTCTTTATTACTTACAGGACTGGGCTTTTTTCCTAAAAAAATAAGCGCCAACCACAAAAGAATTTTATGGAGTCAGCATGAGAAAAGCCCACAAGCCCCAAACGTCGCATATAATGCTAAGTTTAAGAGGTTCACATGCTTATTTGCGGAGATAACAGAGAAAGCAGCAGGCATAACGAAACACAGGGAAAAAGCCCTAAATCTAGATTCCCAGCGATTGATTCCCATCTTTTCGGCAGCATGCTCCCCGCCGTTTCAAAGCGAAGAGACACAGGGCTGCCCTTCCCTGGCGCTCCGCGCCGGCTCCGGGGGGTAAGCGGGAACCGGGGCGCTGCCAGGCTCCAGCCGAGCAGCAGGCAGGGGCGGCGGGTTCGGGAGGGCCAGGCGGCGGCAGGGAGCGAAGGAGGGAAGGAAGGAGCGGGACGACGGGCGAAGGAAGGATGGGGGAGAGGGAAGGGAAGGCGGCGCGGGCTCCGGGCTCGCCCCTCACGGCCGGGGGTCCCCCCGCGCCCGCTCCCCGCCGTTACCAGGCAGCGCAGCGCCTCGCGCTCCGCGCGCACGGTGAGGGCGGCCGTGCCCCGCAGCGCCCGCGCGCCGAAGTCCGCGCGGCAGCGCAGGTGGAGGTGCCGCGTGAGGCAGCACGCGGGGGAAGCGAAGGAGCTCGGGTCCGCCATCGCTCGCGCGCCGTGTGCCCGCCCTGCCCGGCCGCGCCACCGCGGGCAGCACAGAGCCCGCCGCGGAGAGGGCAGGGAGGCCCCTGGGAGGTGTAGTGCCGCCCTCCGCGCGGAGAGGGCGGGCAGCGACGCGAGAACTACAGAGCCCACGGTATATTGCGAGAGGGGCGGAGCGGGTGAGCCGAGAAGCGTGGTTGGCCCGAATTGGCCTTCACCAGGCATCGAGTAACCAAAGAGAATATGACCCATGCTGAAAGACCAGCTGATGTACAGTTCCTCGTTAGTATAGTGGTAAGTATCCCCGCCTGTCACGCGGGAGACCGGGGTTCGATTCCCCGACGGGGAGGTACACAGTTTTTTCTTCCACCTGCCTGTACCCCAGAGGCAGAATCCGTTTTTTGGGAAATCAAAGCTGTTCCCGGACAGCTGTAGAAAAAGCGTTGCGACTCTGAAACAGAAAGAGCAGAACAAAACCTATCCAGGTCTGGCTGCCCATCTGCTCATCGCCAGGGCTAGATGCACGGGCTCACAAGGTCAGCTGCAGAACTGAGAACAGGCACAGGGAAAGTATTTTCACATTTTAATGGCTCCAAAAGCTGAACAAAGGGGTTAAATCTTTCGAAAACATTCACCCTTTTTCTTAAACCGAGATGGAAAAGACCTAACCCAGCCTCACTGAGTCAGAAACAATGGGAAGAGGGACAGGTCAAACAGGCACAGGAAAGAGGAAGGTGAAGGAGAAGAGGGAAGGTGGAAGGCCAGAGGTCATGTCCTGGCTTGCAGTAACACAGCCTGATATTTTTGTCCTCAAAGTGAGAACTTCAGGGATCAGAAAGCCCTGAGGCTTTACTGGATCCTGGTCGGAGCCCGTAGGTGCACTAGCTAAGAGCAGCTTGCAGAACAGCTGTGGGACCCTAGCATCCCTGCTTGCCTTTACTTAGTATCACTGAAAATGCTTTTTCAGGCACCCCCTCTTTTTTAATCCTTTTGACACAAATTTATTTATTTATTGCACAGTTCAGCACGAAGACACTAAAAGAGATCTCCTGTCTGTGGAAGCTCAGCAGATGCTGAGCAGTAATATGATCACCCACATTTCTCTTTTTCCAAGTCCGGAAATAGCTCCACGACCAATTGCACATAAAAGGAGTAAGGAATTAGAACCCAAGGCAAAAGACCAAGACACCCAGCTGTGAGGGGTGCAGGATGCATGCGCCTGGTGTTCAGAGCAGGAGGCTGGTGAGCCCTGCTCTGGCCCTGGCTTTGTGCACTCAGACAATTTCAGTAAAACTCAGGAGCGTGAGCAATCTTGCATCAGTCACCCAACCAGCACCAAGCACTCAAGTGAGAATATACACAAGAGAAATTTTCTCTGTGCAATAAGAGCTAAGAGACAACTTGACAGAAAAGTCTGGCAACAAAGGGCAATTACTCTTAGTACAGCATTGCTGGAAATCATGAACATGCAATGGCAAATACAGAATCTAACGAATCTAACCCTTGTCACTCTCAGAAATTGGTTTCTGAGGGAGCCCACCTTCAGCCCAAGTGTGCACAGCCATGGGAGCAGCAAACCATGAGTTGAGGGAGCTGAGGGCACAGGAGGAATGCTAGGCTTGATGTACTGTGCAAGACCAAGAGATGGTTTCTGTGTACTCATCAGCTGATGGCAAAGCCCATGGGCCTCTCAAGAGCATCCCAGTGCCCAGCTCTCCCATCTGGATGTGAATCTGGGATGGCAATGTGAGAAGCACATGAAGAAGAGGGGATGTGAGCACCATCCACAGTGATACCCTGGAGCTTTGTATAAACTCCTAGACTAGAGCCACATGCCCAGACAAACTAGGCCAGGACAGGGAAGGAGTTTCAGTAGAAGGGAGAAAAAATAGCCATAATATTTTTCCTTTCGTGATTTCTGAATTTCCTGCCATGCTCACTTCTCCTTCTCAAAATCCACATATATATGTCATCAGAAAATCAAGGGAACTTATTTTGTTTAGTAGGCAGTTTATTTCAAAACAGAGGTCAGGCCATAAAATAAAATGCAAGAACCATTTAGTAGTTCATGTGTGCTGGCATCCAGTCAGGCAATTTCAGCTGTCATAAAACAATAAAGGATAAGAAAAGCAATTAATTCAAAACAGAATTCTGCTGACAGGGTTTTTAGTAATAAAAAAGAGTCCTGTAAGCAATTTCATACCTGCTTAGTCGTGGTTCTTGTTTTCAGATTTAGCTTTCACAGTGCTCAAGCCACTACCCAAGAAGCAAAGTTTTGCAGTAAACATACAGCTTCTAAAGTCTCATAAAGGTATTCTCATTGGTGCATGGGCAAAGGTGAAAGGAAGAGGAACAAGGAGCTCAGGGTACTGAGCAGGGTTTTACAAGGTCAGCCTCTCTCCACCTGCAGGGTACTTTGTTCTCACCTAAGCCATCCAGGTCAGCTCAACCTCTTTCCCTTCTCGTGTGCTACCAAATCCTTCCCCTCTACCACCAAGGTGCTGTGTTCCCCAGCTGGCAGTGTGGAGCCACGACAGCTGCAGTGCCAGCCAGCCCAGACACAGCTCCCCACATGTTTCTGACCTTCCTGAGAATTCTAGTGCAGTTCAGGATGGCTTCCTCATGCCCTAAGTCCACAGGAGGCACAAGGTGAGAAATCACACTTGTTTGCAGAAGTGCAATTTCAATGAGCACAAATGAAATCTGGAGGAGCAAACAATTCAGTATTGGTAGTAGAATTCTTGCCCAGATTTCTTTTTCAATTGCCTCTTTAATTATCTACACACAGCTTTAACCTCCATGTCTTTCGATGCTTCTAGTCCTCCCACTTAGCTTGCCATCATGCGTGTGTTTTATTACCCTCAATTTATCAAAAGCTCATGGAGAGTTAGAATTATGACTGGTCTGTGGCCAAACCAGCAAGACAAGAGAGGGTTGAGGAGTAAATTACTGGTTCCAGTCCTGATGAATTCATAGGCTGGTAGCAAAACAACACTGTGGGGAGATGTGAGCTGGAGTGTCAGCATAAACATGTTAATGGCATCTTGCTAAAGCATCTGTTTTAAGTGTATTCAAGCCCTGGGGACTGTGTCATTTCAAGTATTCTGTCTTCTGAGGGTTATATTCATATGTGTATTTAACTAAATGCATTTTATTAACTCTGTCAAATATTTCAATTAACCTTTGTCGAGGTGATATTTGAAAAGCAAAATATTGCTTGCAAATGTTAAAAAACACTTAATGTCATTGTAATGATAAAATGCAAAGTTAGAAGAACTAAGTATCTTGGAAATTTTATATTGGTGATTAGTCTAAGGACAAGGAAAAGAAGATAGGATTCCTTCTCAAACTTAATAACTTACGTTAATTGCATAGCACTTGGAAGTAAACTAATCAATAACTAGGGAGATGAGGTAGAACAGATTAGAAAGTGTCACTATAAATGCTCACTAAGGGGAAATAGCAGGAACAGACAATGACAAATTGTTCACGAACTTTCTTGCAGGTCAGAACATCCAATGTAAACATGATGAAATGACAATTTAGGAGGATACAAGTTCTTTACTCTGCCTTGGTTCTTCTACAGTGTCTGCTGGTGCTAAACCTTTTAGCTGCTAAGAGAAGAAGGGAATATTGGCCCTCAGAAAGTGCTGAAGCATTTGCAACAGTAGCTGCTGTTTGCTTCTGATCCGTACACAGGGTGAATGAGCACATCATATAATAAGATAAGGAATGTAAAAGAATTTATTCTTCATTGGAGACGTTTTGTCTTGTCATCATTAGTATCCACAAACTTTTGGCTCCAAGGACCCCAGTTTGCTCTGCAGTCTTCTCTCTCCACTGAGGAGTCTGGCTGCCAGTGGCCCTGTCCAGCCTTGGACCAGCTCCCAGGAAAAGAGCTGTGTGAGGATGCCAGCTGGGCCACGGCTGTCCACAGTCTCTGCTGCCATCCCTGCCCCACTCACCATGTGCAGGAGCTGTGGGCTGTGCCCTTGCTCTTGGCAGCCCCACTCCTGCCTCTCCCTGGCACACTAACAGAGGAGCACGTGGGGCTGTGAACACAGAATGCCACAAAGGAGCTGGCAATTGAGTCCTTTCATTGAGCATTTCCAAAGTCTTTACACAGGTCTGGGCATTCAGGTGCTGCATGTTCCTGCAGCTCCACCTGGTCACTGGAACAGTAATAATATAAACTAGATGGGATGCTGACCTACCTGTCAATCAAAATACACTCAGGCCGCCATCAGGCATTTGATCTCAATGCATTGTGGTTTTATGGCTCCTCCAGACTTCCCTGGCATCTTTCCACATTTGCTTATAAGAAGGGTAAATTAGACGTCCACTTTTCCTCCAGTAGCTGTTAACATCTTGAGCACTTTAATACTTGAGCATAATGATGTACAAGGAACTGTTCCATTTTGTACAGGAATGACCATTAATGGATCAAGTTTCCCGGGACATATAGATGGAAAATATTTTAAAGCAATATCTTAGTAGGAGTTTATTCTCCATTTATTTTTTTACACTGCTTGAGAATATCTATTCTATTTCTTTTATTTTTCCTGAGCAAGACACTTCCTCAGTGCTGTCTTCCTTGTAGAAGTGAAGGAACGCTTCACACAGTTCTATCTCTAGCTGTCAGATGGTCTGTTAAATATAATTTCCATGTTGCTAGACATGCACAGAGATTACACCAACAGAAAAAATTAGCCTCTTTTGGGTTATGTTATAGGTTTAGGTTATGCTTTTAGGTTATGTTTTTTAGGATATGTTTAAGCTGCTAGAGAGATCTGATGTTCAGAATCACTCATATTATTTCAAAAGGAAAGCATCCAAAAATCACAATACACATTTGATAACATTAACCTATAGCTTTGGAATACGCTATTAAGTAACTAAAACTGCTATGTGAATTGACTATACTTATATTTCTACACAGTTTTGGCACAGTTCCTTTCTACCATTTCAAGGTGTGCAGTGTGTTTTCTTCCCCAGAGGATGTTATTTAACTGTGCATGGAGATCTGGCAGTCTCAGGGTGTCATTATGACTGGCTCAAGTAAGGATAATTCCCAAACCCAAAAATCCAGATGATGCACAGTTAAGTCTTCTGCTAATTTGATGCTAAATGACGATTTCACCATTTTGCCTATTTGGGATTTAGCTTTGTCTCAAATTTTTCCGTTGTTAAATATTTTTAAACGCGACAGATGACAACACTTCCTCTTTCTGGTCATGCTACTTGCATGTAGCAGCAGTGGGTCACAGCATCCTTCTCAGTCTGAAAATCCTAGTGGATATAAAAGTTTTTATACAGACAGAATTGTGATATACGAAGAAGTCGTCTATGTTTTACATGTATCTATAACTGTTACTGTCTTCACCATCTTTTCTGTCAAAAATTTTAAAAAACCTTGCTTCTGAGTGATTGGCTCTTTTCTGTTCCATGAGGTACCAAACAAACAAGCTCTTACTAACTTTTAAGCATCCAAGAACTAATACTGAAACAAAAGAGATATGTTTCACACAAGACATGCTCACTTGAGTAGTTTGCAGATGCTCATCTTCCTGCAGAATAAACCAAATGATCACAAAAAGGATCAAACAGAATTTCTGTTATTTAATATCTAAAGCTTTTCAAGAGAAGATTTCATGCTTATTTACTTAGGATTGAGCTTTGAGAGACACTTACTCTGGAGATTAATACAAACTGACCTCAGGATAAACTTGGGGTATTGTTTCAGAGTTAGGAGTGTTGAAATATCATAACTGTTGATAATTTTATTAGTTATTTTGCTAATAGCTGGTACTGTGCTGTGTTTTGTCTTTAGTACACCTCTCACCAGAGGCCACAACTTGGCGATATAAGAGCAGTGAATGGTCTGCCTGCATGGACACAGAGAAAGAATCCAACAAGGTGTTAGAAGACCTCAGACCAAAATTACAATTGGACCAAGAAAGGCATGTGATGTGATGGGGGGTGTGTCTCCAAAGGCATCCTGCTCAAACTGATCTACTGCTGTACCACGCTATGAAATTGTTTATTTTTATAAATTCTGATGTCTGAGACTCTTCCATGAGAAATCTAAGATCCATCTAGTGTATCTGAGAGTGGGGGGATGTGTGAATGATGAGTTGAAAGGGATATCCATTGCTCATGGAGCTGCTCACTGTGATGGGACTCCAGTCCCAGGAGTTACAGTCTCAGGTGGTGTGTACAACTCCTGGAAAGGTGTGAGAAAGGTGTGAGAGTGCTCAGGCAGTGGCTTCTTGATTAGCAGTGGGGGTATGGAATTGCGCCTAGATCTGGTGCTGACTTTCACCAGCAGATGCACAGAAAGGCATCCATCCCCTCCTGCTTCTGCACCAGGCCATGCCATCTGGTCACTGTAACATGCAGCAATTGGGCTGCTCTTGAGCTCATTGTCAGGCCTACTTCTGTAGATCAATATCTAGGATTTCCTTTAACTAGCCTTGATATTTTTTTTGCCCTTAGATTGACTTCTTGGAACCTTTTTCTTTGATTCTTCAGGAAAATGGTGGAAGTAATTATCTGGATATTTGTTCATCATATCCATATTCAGAGCAGGAATGCAAATCAGAGCAAAAACACAGGTAGAAAAAAAGAATTGTGCAAAAAATTTACATCATTACTCAAAGACTTAATAAAAAAGCAGAAGTCTTATATGTTCAGTTAAAGACACCTTTATTCAAGAGTGGGAGCAAAGAAGAAATATGCACTAATCACCAAAAGCTTCTAGTACAATTCTGCTACTGCTGCAGCACCAACCAATTGAAACTTTTGTAAACCATTTGATATTATATTTCTGCCCCTTCTTATGCATAGACTTGGAGTGTGAGCTGAAGACTAATCATTAGAGCAATGTTTATATTACCATGCAGCTTTATGTGATGTTGCCAGTCTCTTCAAATTTCAAAAGCTCTGTTTCAGATGCATAAGAATTTCACATTTTTAAGCCTGAATTTCCTTCTGTGACTTTTCTGCTAGGTTTTGCCTGGCAGCAGTACTGGCCTCAATTTGTAGAGTTAAAGCTGAAAATAATGGAGTTATTCTATGCCAATACTTAGCAAACTTTGCTTTTTCACAATAAGTAATGAAAGAAGTTGAATCAAACAATATTATAGAGGAGAAGAAAGGAAAAAAAGAGTGAAAGGAAGTAAAAGAATCATCAAAAGAATCAAGGACAAATGCTTTCTCCAAAATCACTGAATGATAACAGGAATCTTTATCACTCCTCAGTGAAGCACTGTAAGGGTGTGAACAGCAACTTCCTGTTCATAGTTTGTTGTTTTCCACTTCTCAAACCCAGGCAAGCCTTTCCTTATCCTCATTTCAGTTGCTGGTCAATAAGTACCACTGTTTACTCTGCATGAGCTGCTCCCTGCCACAGTCTTCATTAATTGTCTCTGCTTTTCCTTTGCTCCGGATATCTCAGCTCCTTTGCAGAAATACCCACAAAGCCCTCAGTGTTCTGGCCATAAAGTGAAGTGTCCCTAAAGAGATGTACTAGTAGACTTCCCCCTTTGTCTGTGTGTGGATGCCCCAAGTCTGAGAACAACTGGAGACCCTTACCACAGGCACAGCCAGCTTTTCACAACACAGGAAGCTATTTCCATACTTCATGCATAGCTGTTTTTTGCCATGGGTATTTCACAAGGCAGAAGTGTTTTCCTACATCTCCTACAATTTATTGCATGACATGGAATATAATGTATGAACTGATTAAATATGCTATTTGGGTGGAAGTGTCTCCCTTAAAAACCTGTGAAACATCCCATAGATCCAGGTTTCCAGATGTGTGGTGCTCTCAGTGGAGGCATTGATCTACTCTTCTTGGCCCACTGTGCATAACTCAGCCATGTGACATTGCTACAGCACGATGCCTGCAGCCCTTTCTGTGCACAGAGAGCTCCAGACCTGGGAAGCAGGACCTTCTTGGAAAAGGCCTCACACCAAGAGGCAAGGGGTCCTGTGTAGGTTTCTACATGAACTGTGACCTTTCCACTTCTCCCTGATTTTCCCCAATTGATCTCTGGAGTACCCTTGAGTGTCTGAGACAGTCCAATGAAGGAAGTATTCTTCCAATCTTGCTTTTAAATAAATACTTCTCACCAAACTCTGAAAGGGAGAAAGCAGTATTGCCAGACAAGTACGCAAAATGATGCAAGAGGCTGACCTGAGCATATTTACTTTTGTTGCTAAAATATGTAGCTGGACAGTAGCCACAGCAAGCTTCAACCCAAGTAATATGAAACAGGTTTTATATTTCTGTGAAGACACTGATGAAAGCTCAGGGAATGTATTTTTAAACATTTTTTAAAATAGATGTCTATAAAATCACAAGTGGTCTGGGGAAGATGAACTGGGAATGCTTATTTTTTTGTTCCTCATAAAAGGAGAACGAGGATGCATATAGTGACATTTTTGGCAAGCGGGTATGAAAAAGAAACCAGTTTTTTCATGCAGTTAGGTTAAATTCAGCCATTTAAACTATGAAACTCATTGTTGTAGGATATTGTGGACACTAGGACAATAAACAGATTCAAAAGTGGATGCAGCTTCCAACTCCTGAAATCTATAAAGCGCAGATTTCCACGATCTGGGAGATTACAGCAGGGGTAAAAATCACTCCATACATCTTATGCTGTTGTCCTTAAACAAGATAAATATACTGAGTGAGGTGAGCCCTTGGTTCAGCCTGCTTCAGGAATTTCTTACTCAATTGTATTCCTAATGAGATATATCTGTTTTGTCCCCGGCTCGCCATATGCCCTGCTCAGGAGGGTAGTGTCTGACTGGAAGGACACGGGTTTGCTCAGCATGGATCTTCTTGCAGACACTGACTGGGATTTCAGAGAACATCATATCATGCTCATCTGGGCTCTGCCATAGGCTCTTTGTGTGCCTAATTTCAAAAGTTTTGCTAAATGAGAGTACTTTCCCCTTCATCTTGCTTTTTTAACTATAAAGCTTTTTTGGGGAAGGCATATAGTTGTAGAGCCTCGCATCACAGGGTCCCTGCAACCTCTTCGGATACAACTTAATAAAGGAGCAAGAGAACATGGAAAGGAAAGAAACCCCTCTAGCTTTCTCCCCTCATGGGAGAAGGGTAAAAGGTAGGAAGAGAAGATTATTACCATAGGGCCCTCACACTTGGCTCAGTTGAAGAGGTTGTCACATCCAAGAAATGGGTCTGCACAGTCTCTGGCCAAAATGAACCTGGCAGCAGCAGTCAGTGTGACAGAGCATTTACCTATCAGCAAGAATTACAAACAGTATTAATTTCACATTGTGACTCATGTTCTCTCTCATTCAGTCACTCATTTATGTTGCTGAGGAAGTATCAGTTACAGGACAAAACCTGAATCTTCAATTAAAAAAAAAAAATTCTTGTTTTTTTTGAGGTATTGAATTAACTGGCAAGATGTTACTGGTTGCAGTCTAGCAATTCATGCCCTACTGTAGCCACTGTGCTCAGGGGTCTGGAGCCCTCCCACTCTTCAAGGAATGGGGTCAGGCAGCAGCTCTGGGAGCCAACAACTTACTCTTTGCTTGAGAATTTGCTTGGAAGCCAAGTTTGCACAGACCTAAACTTCTCGAACTGACATTTCTTGACATTTCAGCCACTGTTAACAGTTTATTATGAAAACTTCTGCGTAAAGAGTTGTTCAACTCCATGAAAACATGCAGTGAGGTTTGCTGGCCATCACTGTAATTGTGATATTTTGATAGTTCCAAAATCTGTTTTGCCAAGCAGATGGCACTTGTGTGTCCCAGAAGTAATAGTGTTGTACCAATGTTCAATGCCCCGTTGAACAATCTCTTCTTGCAGAGAAGCTGTAGTGAGCTACAACACAATAGGCAGAGAGAAAAGAGCACGTTTCCAGCTCTTCTTTCCTCATGAAACACAATTAGCCACATCAGCCCAAACTTTGGCTGCTGTGAACCCACAGATAGGCTCTTGGGCGAGCTCGTCCATCTGTGTTGGATGAGCACAAACGATGAGAAGCCAAGAGGCACCACAGGCAGGTGCAGTGGCAAAGGCTCACACACAGCTCATTGCAGCCAAACGAGTCCCAAGCAAGGCAAGTGAGGCACTCTAAAAACCAGGTGGGAGCCTTGCTTTGCTGTGTTGAGGCTGAATCTACACTGAAGTTGAACCTCAGTATCAGGAGCCTGGAACCAAACTATTCCAACAATGCCAGGGACTTTCAGGATCTGCTCATCCAGGGCCACTCTTGCTGTCTGCTGCAGTAACTCTGCTTGTTAGCCAGAAAAATCCTTTTGTAGGAGTAGAGGAACACCTAAGAAGGGAAGATTGCAACTGTCATGTTAGACAAGAGTTTCTGGCTTACCTCCTCAGAAATCTGCTGCTGTGGAGGGGTGACACCTAATGGTTGTGACACAATATAAGACAAGGACACAGCAGTGATGAAAATGAGATAAAAGAGCTGTGCCACTCTTCATGGATAGGAAGTCAATGTCAGGATACTTCATGCAATTTAGGCCTACAACTGTGTAGAGTTTTGATGCAATATCTCCTTTTCAGCCTTGGCTACCTCGATGTAATGTATTTTTAAGATCTGCTCATAGAGACTTCATTTCTGGTTCTGAAATTATACTAGCCTTCCCCCTCCTGTGTTATCCTCTGTTCTGCTAACCCTTTTTATTAAATCCTGCAATTTGTAGCTTGTCTCAGAGCAGCTTGTTCAGATTAGACTTGCCTAGGGGCTAGTTTAAATTGCTCACATGACTTCTCATAAGAAACATTGCACACATGTTAAATTCATGAGCCAAAGAAGGCTTGTGTGTGGAGCACTTTCCATTTCCCTTTGCCCTTTCCAGGTGCCTTTCCCCTAATTTTTCATGCCTTTCCCACATTCCCTTTTGGTCTCTCCTCCCCCTTCTGTTCCTTTGCATAGAAAAAAAAAGAGAATCTCATCTTTGCACAAAGAGGTACATCAATGCAGTCTGACTATTTAAATAGTCAGGGCTGGAATTTGTCCCTATCAAATCCATTTGCAGGTAATTGTAATACAATATGCAAACACACCTGAAATGTGGAAGGAGACCAAAGGGAACCATCCACGTACCCAGTGCATTAATAAAAGATGGAGGCATTTTTGCCTCTGGTTCTAGAAAGCACGAAACAAGAGTTGTTCCCACTAAAATTTTGTTTCAGATTGTCCTGTATTGCACTTGGTGCAGAGAATAGCAGCTTTCCACAGCCTTACTCTCAGTACAACCCCAACATGTTCTCCAGACCCGAGAGTAGGACTCCCAGTACTCTTATTACTTGGGTACCTTTTCTGCAGAGAGCATCCTTAGAGAGTCACAAACACCTGCTTACAGCTCTTGTTACCCAACTATATCAGGAATACAGCTTACTTCTATTTTTGACTTATTCTAACTCTTTGCAGATTGATTTGTTTTGGAGGTGAGCACCTACAAAATGAAACCACTCTAAGTGTGTCTGAGACTGATCACAAGCAGGAGAGTAACAACCCAGTACGCTTAGCCCAGCTACTGTGAGTTGAAAAAATGATGCTTAGTATAATTAAATGAAAATATATAACTGGGAAGGGAAGAAAAAGCCTACTAGCGCCTCTATTGAGGGCAAGGCTGTGACATTTTTCCCTCTTTAGGCATCACGGAGGAGAAACATTAAGAACCATTTCTTCTCAAGTAGGTGAAAATCATCTGCTAGAGTTCATATCTCCTTAGATTCCAGATAATTCAATAATGAGACAGTACCAGAGCTTCATAGTTCCACCTCACACAAAACAACTCCTCCTGCATTTAGTTACTGAACAGACCACGTCTAGTACAGGTCTAAGTGACAATACAGCAAAGCCAGTCACCTGCTCCAGCAGCAGAGCATGAGCAGAGCATGTTTCCACACTGGGGAGAACTGGCTGAAGGAATGGCACAGCCACACCATTTCCCCATCTGGATGTAATCTGAGCTGTTAGCACTGTATAAAACTGGATGGATGGTAAATGGTTTAGAGGCTGATCTTGAAGGACCATATTTTCCTCCATAGACCCCCATGGAAACTCAGATAATTGGAAGTATTTTTCCTGAAAGTCTGTAAATGTTCATCCAGAACACGAGTAAATTTCAGCACCACTGCAGCTGTGCAACACCACCCTCCCAGCAGCCTGATGGCCCTTACTGGTCTGCAGTAACACATATCTATTTGATACCTTGCCTTGATTCCACATTTGAATCAGCTGTCCTAAACAGGCTGGGAAGCTGCTGTTGTGCTTTGTGCTCCTTTGGTATAATGTTCTTCCAAAGTTAAAATTCAGCTATAGGAGTCCCCCAGCCAGGAACCTTCCTGGCCCATTCCTAAGACTGGAAGACCCCTGCCAGTCTCAGACCTAGACCTCAAACCTGTCAGCTCTTCTGTAGCCTGTACTCTCCTGCTCTTCCAGCCTTCTTGATGATCCCAGCACTTAAAGAAGTAGTCCAGTGAACAGGAATAAACAAAAATTTAATGCAGATGAGCCAGTAGAGCACATGCTGTTCCACATGCTTAGCTGCAAAAGCTGTCTGGTGTGTTGCATTGCAATGTACTCTGAAAAACCTTTATTATTTACTGTCATATTAGTGGTTCCTTGTTTGGACTACACAAAGCTACTACACAAATCTATACAGAGAATACCACATTCTCTGTTAATATACATCACATCAGAAGGAGACCATTTCCATCTCCTGACACCCTGCCCAGTCCAGCCTCCACCAACACTTCCTGATGATAGACATGTGATACCATGTAGATGTGCTACTTCCTGGCTGTATTTGGTGTCAGATAGTTGAATAGTTCATAGAAAATGGTGACTGAATTTGCAAAGTGGCAGAAGGAATGTTTAATAATTTAGGTTTCTGGGTTATAAGCAAAAGCTCTCTGAGAATTCATGAATGCTGTCAGCATCAACATGGAAAGAAGACAGTATTCAATAAGCCATATATCATGTACTGAAGTACAGGCAAAAATAGTCTTAATGTTTTTACAATGTTATAATTAGATGTCCCTTTAATTCATGTCCATGAATATGTGCAATGCAACTTATTTTTATTATGTTTTTATTTAGTAGATGACTATTGCACAAACTATAGACATATCCCCTGAGACACACACTCTTTTCTTTATGGATGCCCCCCCAGAGAGACAGCAACTCAGAGATTTATGCTTCAGTGACATTTTTATTGGTTCTACTGACTTACTTGATACTGTGTAATGTTAACAAAAAAAAAAAAAGAAAAAAAAAAAGAAGTATTTTATATTTGTGTCCTGATGGTGGCAGCAAGAGGTTTTACAACAGAGATTGCAGGTAGAAACAATGACCTAGCAGTAAACAGCCTCATAATGTCTTCAAGAGGAAAAACTGCCTAACACATCATACCATTACTTATTTGTTCTCTCCATTCAAACACAAGTGCTACATTCTAATTTACACAAACCAAATAAATAGCAAGGCATCATGAGCTCTTCCAGAAGCACTGATGGAAGTGAGCAGTTGCTTAACACATACATTTTCCTCTGTAAATTTTCTTATGAGGAGAAAGGAAGAGATGTAAAGAAAGAAGTGCAAAGGGAGAGTTGCAGAGAGGGCACCCCTATGTACGCCCTTCAGGTAGGAGAAGACCAACAATCTCCGTGAACATTTTATTGCCCATGGTAGAGTATCCAAACTACTCTTCCTTGGGGAATAGGAGTTTTCATCCATGATGACCAGAGGTTGCTGGTGACAGAGGGTGAACTGTCACCATGTGTAGGAGTCAGGAGCAAACCTGCTGTGTTGCAGACATGCAGCACCAATGCTCTCCCAGTGCTCCTGCCTGCTTCACAGCTTGCTGCAGCCAGGCAGGTGAAGACAAGCCCTTTTTTCCCATTGTCTACTCTGTTCTCTGCCACTTTGCTCACTTGACCCATGTTGGTCATGGTGGGGGCCTGAGGTCTTGATATGCCACAGGCAGAGGCAAAGACTCTTGATTCTGCAGACCTTATAGCGCCAGTGTGTCCACAGCACAATTGGAGCAGGACTAAAATGACAAAGAAACAGGGAAGAGCAGATACAAGCATGCCACAAAGAGACATATGTGGGTGGATGCAGGGTCCCTGCCTCTGGTGCCCTCTTCTGCATTAAGTTCGCAGCTGACACAAACCATGGTAACTTGGAGTGATTAATAAGATACTTAAGCAGCTCAATGAGTCTGCCTTCTGTCCTTAAAAATTAAGCAACAGTAACTAAAAGTATAATGGGGCTTTTAAGAGAGCTCAAAAAGAAAAGAAAAAAATGTCTTTTCACTGAACTACCTTAAAAATTATATTTCAGGAAATGAATGCCTGTAAGTGAAGCAGAATGGATATATTCACTACTCATATCACAGAGGTAGACTCTGGTGCATGGTTCCTAGAGAATGTAAATTGTAAATATAAATAGCCTGATCCTTACCCTGCACTTACAATGGCATAAAGGAGGAGCCACTCCACAGGGAGCTCAGAAACTAGAACCACTCTAAAATTCATTTGCACAAGATGTGAATCACCGTGTGTTATGGCCAGCACAGAACAGTGAGCTGAGATTTATAAAACTTCCCAAGTCTCTTGCTCAAAAAGCAACTTTGCACAAAATTGAGATACTACTGAACATTAAATTTAAAAAAAGTAGGACCTTAATAACTGGGAACAAACACCAGCTATTGTTTCACAAACTGAAATCATAAACCTATATTAAGGCTATCAGAAAACGAATTTGGAGCATTAAAAATTTATAAAGCCTTTTGAGTCCCTGGAAACATCATTACTAGGCAACATATTGCTGTAGTTCCCGTCACAAGACACAGAGACGGCACAAACCCGGCTTCAGGTCAGCCCAGCTCCCGCCACCCCCGCGCTGCAGAGGAGAGAGCCTTGGGGACACTTCGGGGCCATAAAGTGCCTTTGTGAGAGAAGATCTTTGCCACTGAGAGGAGCATCAAGTCAGCAGGAGTCTGCTGAGGCACGCGGGGTGAGAGGGCTGAGGTCTCCAGTTATCATCATTCCTTGGGTTGAGCTGTAGACAGCCTGCTTATTTCCCACATTTGCTACTCTGTGCAGTTTTGACCTTTCCCTTACGGGGAGTTAGCACTTTCCCCCTCTATTTAGCAGGCTGAATCTGACTCAAAATGCCTCATGAGAAGTACTTCAAATGAACAGGTTTCATAAAGACCCTTTGACTCTAAAAGGGCTCAGTATTTCAGAGGTACTGCTGCTGACTTCATTCAGAGTGACTACGCTTTTTATGGTGCATGCAGTTTTCTCATTTACTGCTGGGTGGTTTTGTGGCAAAAGCACTCAAGGGGCTCGACGTCTCCTCAAGGTTCTGCCTTTCTCTTTCCACCGTAACACCAAATGTGACACTTTCTCTGCAAGAGCTTCTGTAGTTTTGAATAGGGAAAATAATACACTGCCTCTCAGAAGTATTAAAGGGCTCCCTACTTATGAAGTGCTTTCAGTTTTCAAGAGAAGGTGCTGTAAATGCAAATTATTTATAGCTATTACTCAACGTAAATGAAAGAGAATATTTATTTTGCAGGTCTCAGATGAAGTGGAACAGTCATGTCAAATGTGCTGTGTTAGTAATAACTTGGTGAAAGGAAAACCAAGACCCAAGGTGTTGGGCTTGCTATCAAATCTATATACATGCAAATGTATTTTTAGGGCTAAGGCTCTGCCAAAAGTTAGGTGGGGATTTTCTGGGTCGTTGCTTTCCTGTCAAGTTATATTGCCAAAAGGCTGGTTTACTTTTACATCCTAATATCCATTGCTTTATATTGTACTGGTTGTTTAAATATTTGTGTGCATTCAGGAGCAGCAATTTCATCTGTCTAACAGAAAAATGTTGCATCTGGCAATGGCTCTGGGCCAATAATACACAGGATGTTTGAACAGCCCTGTGTTCAGTGTTCCTCTGCCCCAGCAATCTGGATTATGTTTTTGTAATTTTATTTGATCATAGTGCTCATGAAAATTACAAATTAACATCAGTAAGTAGGAGCTAACGTGGTCTCAGTGCATCTTGAGCAGACTTTGTCCCAGCTCTTCTCAGCTCGGCCCTGACCTGCTGTGCTTGTTCCCTTCTCCAGGTTATGCTCCTTTTCAGATTGACAGGGGTCATGCCCTACAGAAGCTTCAGATGCTACAAAAACTGAAGAATTACTCACTTTCTGTCATTTAAGGCAAGTGAACCCACTTGAGTTTCTTATAATGAGAGGAATATGAAATAATAATAATACTTCAGTGCTGTAGTAATTGGCCAATAATCAAGAATTTCATTAAAGCTGTGAGCATTTTAGAAAATACTTAGGCACATCCCTACTTTGCAATGCATTTGTATGTCAGTTCAAGCCCCCTCATTCACACAACCATATCAATTGTTTGTGCTTTAGGGGAATGTGATATAAGATTCAGTCCTTAGATGAAGGGTGTGTTAGTGACTGAAGGCTGATACAAAGTGGCAAAATGAACCTGTTTAAGCCTGCAGTACTAATTTCTCATACACTCACACCCACATACACCCCCACTCCATCTTTAGTTTTCAACCTCTTTAAAAAGTGACTCACTTCTGCATTTGGAAAAGTATTAGTCATTGTCACAGATTTTGGCAATACTGAAAGAAAAGAAGAAAGAAAACCAAAGAGCAATAAAAATTTAGCATGACATAGTAAGCTATACGCACTGTGCATGCACTCAGATGACATCCTAAATATGTCCCAAAGGCATGCAGTGAGGCCATTTACACAAACGAGTCATTACCTCGCAGCGTTTAAGTTTAGATGATGTTCACATAGAGCTATCCTAAGGAAAACTGTCATTTGTCCACTGAGGAGCTGTCCAGTAGGTTACAGCAAAAGAGATCAACAGAATCAGCTTTTGCCTTCGTTTTCGTCATGAAAGCTTACAGGAAATAAATTGAATTTGATGCAACATGAAACACACCATACTGCCCTTTAATTGCATGGTAATATATCATACAAAGTTGAACTTTCTAGTTAATTGGATTAATTGAACATTTAGCACTCCCTCCCATGTCTCCCTACTCTCTGTTCCCTCCTCTCCAAAAGAAAAATTGATCAACTCATTCATTATTGGCTTCTGCTACAGGATAACTCCCTGTCCTTTCCAATGCCAGTATACAGGTGTTCCCATCTGTTAAAAAAATCCAAACCAACAAACAGCCCAACAATAAAGGGATGAAAGATATTTTTAATGGAAATCACAAGCTAAGACCTGTAATGTTTGCAGAAACCAGTACACTTCACATTTTAACACTAGCCTCCCCTCCTGTAAAGAAATCCACGACATCCAAGTTTCCGCAGTTGTGGCTCAGGCTGACCTTTACTATGCAATTGCTGTACTGGTGGGTTTCATGGGCAGGACAGCTCACTTCACCACATCCACCTTTGCAGCAGCTGGGCAGGAAGGCAGTCTGCCAGCACACTCCCAGTTTGGGGCTGTCGCTGCCTTCTCCTGCCTCCTGAGTGTGAGTGCACTCAGCAGCATGCCTGAGCGCTGGCTCTGCCCTGTGTCCCTCCTCTGCACTCCTGCTGGCACTCCTCCAGCCAGTTCTACCCACTGACATGGGTGCCAGCACTGCTCCTTCATCAGAAGCAGCTTTAAATGCTTCAAGCCATTCCTGAGAAGTAAGCAGCCAGCCAGGTGCTCTACCAGGAATGGAAATTTGAAAATAAAAATTGTAGTCAAGTCTGGGTCACAGTACTTTTTTAGAAGAGTGGAACATTTAGGAGTAATGAGGGTTCACACGGACGGACTTCCCCAGACACTCCCCTCTTCCTTTCAGAAATTACACCCAAATAAATTGTAAGGCTTATCTCAGATATCCAGATTGATAGCTATAATTGAGAGACACTATGACAGAGCTTGGACTACTAGAAGATTTGACCTCACTATTAGAAGATTACTCTTTACCCTTCTGAGACAGGTCATATGGGAATCAAGTGGAAAGCAGAAAACATTGAAAAAAAAGTTCAATACCATAATAGTTTTTTAATGAATTATTTAAGAACACAAGCCCTCTAAGCTGTGTCCACCACTTTTTGTAGCTCAAAATGCTCAGCTAGTAGCAGACATCTGACTCTGGAGTGGCAAACAAATAATTTCTAAAATGTGATATGGGATTTTGCCTCAAATCTCTGCCTGCATAGCATTAAAAGCCTCATGAACTGGCAGAAAATGAAGGACCCTGTGCAGGGCAACCTGACCAAATCCAGCTTTTTGCAGGTGACAAGATGGAGTAGTTGTGCAAGTCTCACAGAGCCCAGTGTACAAGCTGTCTGATTTCCTGTGAGAGCACTGGTCCAGTTAGTAAGTAGAGAGAGGCTGGTTTATGAAAAGGCATTGCCATGTTGCTCCAGTAGCAGCTCTGAACAGCAGCACTGTTTATTCTTTTCCTTGAAAGACCACATGTCCTTCCTGAAATGTAAAAATCTATTGTAACTTACTTTTGGCCTCTCTTGGGAGCCTTTGAGCAAGAGCAGTATGACTACTCTGTTCGCACAAGGCAGAGCAAAAACACACTACTGACAAGTTGGAAGCTTTTCTTCCTGACCTTGCGGAGAAAGCACCAAGCTCCTTTTAGCTTTGCATTCAAAATTTAGGTTTTGGGTTTTCACAGTAGTTTGTTCACATCACAAAATCCTCCTGTGGGAATCCCATCCTGCTGTGCTCCCTTCCAGGTGGGTCTGGAGATGAGAGAGGAAGCTGTCATCAGAATCACTGCTGAGGCTGCTGATGGGAGAGCCTGTGACACCAGGCTCAGGAAAGCCTCCCCAGGAGAAGGCAGGAGGAACATCAATCTCTAGAAAAAAAAACTGTCTGTCCTCCTCCTTCCCTCACCTTGAAATTCCCTGTTATATGCCCAAAATGCCACTAAAGGAATGCTGAGTTAAAGAAATTAGATTTGCCTCTGGTTTCCTCCTGCAAACTCTGCAGTTGTTCCTATCTCTGGTGTAGTAAGGGGTATGGTTCAATCTAGTCCTGCCTCTTTCCTCCTATTGGAAATAACATTGGTGCTCCAATAGGATGCAAATGTTAAAGCCAGGTGATGTCACAGACAGAAAGGAATGATCTGGTCAGGAAGGACTGAAGGGAGCTTTTTTTTCCAGTGTACAAGTACAGGTACACCTACAACAAATCGCAGCTACTGGATGAATTGCTGGTGCTAAAGATGTTCTGATACTGTCCAGAAGCCCAGCTGACAGAGTAGTAAAGGGTTGCAATTATCTCAGCAGCTACAAAGTGAACATGAAGTTTTATCTGTCTTGAATATTGGGGTTATTCAGAAGCATCCAGGAGTCTAAATAGGTGAACACTCAATAATAGATACTTAGGTCATATGTACAACATTTATCACGATGGCACCAAGAGATGACAGGCGTTATCACAAACTGGGAGATGATGCTGAATTTTTGTGCTGCATATTCCAGAAAGATTGTGTGAATGTCACCATTCATGCATTCAGTTCAGTCTAAGACAGTCAATTCCTGCCATTTTTCCTCACTCTGGAGTCTCCTGAAGATGACCTGTACTGAACACCTGGGGGACTTTCTGCAGGATGGGGCTGGATGGGGATGACCTGCAAGAGCATTTCAAGTGCTGGATCTACACCATGACTCATAGAAATCCAGCAGCGAGCAGGGTGTGCTGGCACCTGGGTTTCAGTACCAGCAGACCTCCTGATGGCAAAGCCCTTTCAGTTGTAAACAAGAAAGGCAAGAGATTTCAGTTTTCTCTGAAGGAGACAATTCAGTGCTGTCCTTGTGTCTCGGTGCCTTTATCTGTGCAAATTGTGCATTTTTTTCCTAATGGGTGGAGATGATATGTAATCACAAGTGGCCTATTGCCATCTTTGTTAGCTTATAGGAATAAAATTTAGACTTCCAGAAGGTAATAGTCAATAAATATTATTATCTATTTCACAGGAGTAAAGTACTCAAAAGAAAGATGAAAAAATACATAGTCTAAATCAAAGCTGATGATTGCAAGAAAAGAAACATCAAATATACAGAATGTACCAAAGTTCAGATGTGTTGGCTCATTTGTCAGAACCAGTGGCTCTTGAATATAAAAATGACAGATTGAAGGGTTTGTAAATCACTGTTTAAAGGGTTTGTTTCTTCCCTGTTATGGTGAACAAAATGCTGTATAAACATAACCCAGTTCCAAAAGATTAAAAAATGTGGCCACTGGAAAGAGTTTTATTATTTCTTTGTACTGCCATCATAGGAGCAATTAAAGAAAGAGATGTAGGAGGACAGGTGGATAGGGAAAAAAATGGCTTAGAGGTGTCAAAAAAAAGACTGCCCACCAATGAGCAAGTGCTGAGAAGTGATCAGACTAACAGGGAAGGACACTGAACTGCCTTCCCACTCAAGATGAAAACCCAGCCATAGAATCAATGGAGATGCCAGCATGGCTGCCCTTGGCAAGTCACCTTAGTGACTCCAGAAAACATTCCAGCTACCTTCAGCTGGCTCACTTACCAGTAGAGCACACTGCTGCTCACACTCACACACAATTATGTGTGTAACAGAAAACAATACTTGTTGAAAAAAGCTCTTACTGAATTTCACGCTTTGGGCAGCTCATCTGCTACTGTAAGAAGACGAATTGCTTGCATGCTAGGTTATTATTTTTAATGTTCTTCAGGTGGAGAATTATTCAGGATTAGGAAACAAAATCTGCTGGTCAATTTTGCAGCTCTGAGTACCTCTTCATAGTGATAACATTCTTCGAAATCTGCTGAAGGGAAGGTCTTACCTGCTGAATCCAGTGTCTAATCTAAAATGGTCCATAGTAAAACTTTCTATAGCTTGAAAACAAAATGAAGAAAGAAAGAAAAAAGTACGTGACTAAGAGAAGAAAAAGGAAAACAATAAAAACATAGGAGAGATTTGGTTGTATTATTAACAAATCTTTGAATTGCTATTTTTTGATGGTCACTTTTTCAGAAAAAAAAATATTTTCTCAGGCTTATTTCTAGTATGTCTTACTATCTCAGAAACCCGTGCTGAGGATTCAGATATCTGTTCTGCAGGACAGGGGCCCAGCAAAATACAAATGATCATGTCTTTATGGCAGGAGAGGTTAAGCCAAACATATTAAAGCCAATAAAAATCTCCTGGTATCTTCAATAGGCATTGAATTAGGCACAAAGTAGGTGATGGGGAACTATAGGGTCTCTGCCACCTGTGCAACTCTACCACAGCATTGCAAGTGATCCCAGCAGTTAATTTATTCTTTATGCCTCAGTTTCCCTAGTTTCCTGAGTCTGCTAAAGTTCCTGCCCAAAAGCATAATCAGGCTTAATGGCTCATAAGGTGATTGTAAGATCTTAGGAAGTGCTATAGGCCTGCAAGGAATTCCTGCTACCCAGCAAAAATCTTCTTTTATGTCTGGTTACACACTTTATGTTTAAGATATGAGGGGCTGGTGAACACAAGGGTTAATTGCAGGTTCCCACAGATTAGGTTTTCTCTCGTGGGTCTACTTTGAACTTCATTCCCGTGTTTATTTAGCTGTGCGTATCTGTGTGCATGGCCCTGCATGCAGCAAAGGGCTAGAAGGGCTGAGCCCCTCCCTGAGGAAGCTCTGACAGAGGATCTGTGCAAATGTGCTTCCTCTTCCTTTCACTCCCCAACCTTAAGGTCAGAGGATCTGGAAAATCCTCCTCCACCCTGTGACTTGATCTGATGATTGTGAGAGAACTGTGGTTCCCCCGCGCCTTCCTGCTCCTTCCGCTCCCCACCCTTCCCTCTCACAGCCTGCTAACCCTTTAAAGCCTTCTCCAGGGTGATGCTTATCCATCCCAGCCCCTGCAGAGGGACAGGCGGGAGCTGGCTGCTCGTGTTTTCACAGGATGAGCAGCTCTGGGTTATCCCAGGTTGAGGGAAGGCTGTTTCTGTAACCCTCATGGGCCAAGGCCACACATGAAAATTGAAGTTTTTCAGGGGCATTGCTTCCTGCTCTCTGACAGACAAGACAAGCCTGGAAAATGCATCAATTATTAGCTTGATTGAGAAGAGCTAGCTGCTTTTATTTAAAAATATATATATATTTATTTTTTCATTTTAAATCTCAGATTTTTGGATTCAGGACAGCCAAGTCAGGAATTCCTGCCTTTGGCTTCCAGCTTTGCTGCAGCATGAGGGGCTCCCATCATAGCTTGTGCTGGTGGCTGGCACGGGTGGGAGCATCAGGGCTGCAAGGGTCCTTGTTCCAGGCATCCTGCTCTGGGTGGAACACTCCCATCAAGCTGCTTTCCCATAGCTGCTGGTGCTGCCCTAAAACAACTGCTGAGAGCTCTTATAAAGGCCTTCAATGTGGAAATGACAGGAAGAAGGACAGGTGGCCAGAGGCGTGTCTCCATATCCAAAATACGTGCCCAAGTTGGATGCCAGGCAAAATGATGAGCAACCTCAGCCCCAGGCACGCCTCACTCCCAACAAGGCAGCATACTTGCACCTGCCTGGATTGTGAATATCCCACTTGGCCCTGGCTGTCATTTTTAATGTAGCTCCAGTAAAATGGAGCATCCCAGCAGAGAGAAGCAGCAGTGCTGTCGCGTCACAGCCCAGAGGGTCCTTCTTGCCCTGTTCTCTGGAGGAGCGGGATCACATTCCTGCCTGTCTGCACGAAGAGACCTCGTGGCAGTGATGTGATTACAGGCTGCTGGTTCGGGTCACAGGTTCATCTCTGTTGGCCAGGCAGCTGGGATGGCTCTTCCTGCACACCTGTCTTTGCAGGAGCTGCAGGTGCAGGTAGGGACACTGGGGACAGGATGACAGGAATCAGATGTCTCTGATTTCACCCTTTGCAGCTGTGGGGTCACTTCAGCAAGCAAAGGGGCAACCCTGAGGTAGCCATGTCTCACCTGATGTTCATATTTGTGGTGGACAGTCTAGCCAGCATCTTTCCAGAGATGCTAAATGCACTCCTGAACTTTAACACACACAAACCTGATTATTTTGTATCAATTTAAATTATTTTTAGGGAGCCATTTATTAGCGCTTGTTGCTTTTGTGTGCAGTCTGAATTTCTGATGCCATATGTAGACTTTGCCTCCTTAAAATGAGCTGAAGGTGCTCCCAAAGGGCACATTCAATGCGCTCCTTCATTCCTCTGCTCAGTCTAGACTGAGGAAACATTTTACGTTCTATCAGTGTTTGTGGTCTGCAATTCAGAGAGCTGAGACAGATACAGGTTAGTCTAGTTCTTCTGCAGATTGATTCATTACAGACCAAGAGGTCAGGGCTGCAAACAGCAGCAATGCTGACCCACAGAATAAGTACTTTCTAACATTAGCACTGACCCAGGTATATTACAAAGATGCCTACATAATTATGCTTCGTTGGAAGGCCTTTCAGTAGACATATCTATGTGTAAAGCATCTTTAATTTAAAGAGCACAAAGTGTCTTGGGTTTTATTCCACTCCATTTACACTAAGGTGCTATTACTCTTCCATGAAGGTGAAACTATATTGGGCTTCAGCCCAGAGAAAACCACAGGTGTTTGTATTCTGCAGCAAAAATTATGAATTTCTACACTAGTGTTTGTACAGGTAACCATGAAAGGAATTAACAGGGGGCCACAAACCTGGCTATAAATATATTCACAAATTTCACATTTCCTGAAGCGTGAGGGAACTGCTATTATTGTGTACAGCACCTGACACAACGTAGTTGTGAGTTGATTAGGGTTCCTGTGCTGTCCTGCCGTGAAACGGAAAATAAATGAGTGATAGTGATGTCCTTTCCTTTCCTTCTGCACAACATTGTTACTGTGGTGTTTTGGTTTAGTGGGTCTAATTAGCAAACTTCTGGAGTTGCTCCTGAATGGAAAGGATTTCAAAGAGAGCAGGAGTTGTCATTTGTGAATCCCATCTACTCTAAAACAGGGCATGGATTTCTCGAAATTTTTAAAGAAACATAACTGTGGTTTTTACAATAGTAATGAACTCAGTGCAGTGAGAAAGGTCATATGAAAAGCAGCAGGAGGACAGGATGCTGGGATAAAGCACTGAGCAGATTTACTTCCTAAATTAACATTTTTCTATCTTTTTTTTCCCCCTACTCTCCCTGAGACTTTGTGGAATCACAGCATTTTGTGCTAGACAAAGGAAATTAAAGAGCATTAAGTACAGGTATACTGGAAATGTAGTAGGCAAAATATTGGGACATTTCTAAAGAAAAAAACCAAAAAATCCCAAAAAGGAATGCAGATTTAAGTGGAAACATGCAATTCAGCTTAGCAGTAGCTTTACATCTTACTCATTTCTAGATGTAATGGAAAGCTATTAAGAGGACAAGTGTATGTAAAAGTTCTCAAATATTATAAAGACAATGAAGTAATTAAATTTAAGAGAAACTCATGTACATCTCTCCATGCAAATATGAAGTAGGGCTATCACATCCACCTATAAATCTCCTGATTTTGAAGAAACTGGACCAAATTCTTCTCTATCACAATTTAATCAGTCTTCAGACATTTATTAAGCTCCGATTTGCCTGGTGTAAGTACCTGAAAACATAAGTTCCAACAACAGATTGGAACCAAACAGATTTAAGAACATTTGTTTTAATAAACGTAAGGATCACAAATTCAAATGTCCAATATGTGTGGAATACATTTTAATTAAAGACAACTTTTGCACTCTGCAGCAGCTAATGATTTGCTTGTAAAGATGTTTGACACGTATCTACGGCAAGGCATAAAATGTCACGACATAGACTTTGAAAATATTGCCAAATTTACCAGGAATGTCCAGCATACATTTGCCACTTTGTTTTACTAGCTAGACCCTTCTGCCTGATCCGAGGTCCCAGGAGGACTCTGCATTCAGCTGCCCCAGGCCAGGAGGAGCGCTGGGGCACACTGACAGTGGGGCTCATCTGCTTGGTTGTGGGTGTAATTTATCTCACCAGCCATCTGTACATTTTGGCAATTCCCTTTCCTTGTCCTTTGACATGCCAAGAAGATGTAAAATTTGCAGTCCTGGCATCTCTGCCCGTTGTTTCTTTTAACTTCCTTATCCACGGGACTGTTTCTAATTTCTTGCCTTGCTGTCACACTTACTGGGCACACCCATTGGTCCTCAGGTTTCTGTAGGATAAAAGGAGGATCAAGTTACCTGCTTTCTATTTCTGGCAAGAATTTCAGAGCCTTTTCCTGTCTCGAGTCCCTTGGACTCACTAAGGATAAACTCTTGCAGAAGAGAGGAAGCAAAGGAGACTCCTGCAGCAGCAGCAGCACTCTTTCCCTATCTCTCAAATCTGTGTGCAACCTCTGGATTTTCATCCGCAGAATGGAAAAAGATAAGCTTTGCCCCATTTTCCCTTCTCACAGGCACTGAAAGATTAAAAGGAGGGCTGAGGGATGTAAAAAAGCATAAATATAAATAGTTTAGGAAAAACAGATTGAAACCAAAAGATAAAAACCTGCAAGCCAGAGAAGAATACAGGGGGAAAAAAGGAAAAAAATAGTGTGAAATAAGAAAAAGAAAAAACCCCAAAGGTACAGAAAAGAAAGCATGATCCCAAATATTTGCATAGCTGAGGCTTTCACTTCCACAATTATTTGCACTTCCTAGATTGATAATACTGTACAGGAGTGTTTTGTCCTCATAAACACTGATTTCACACATAACTAGTTGAAAGGATCGCAAAAACCCAGTCTTCTGTGAGATGTCTGGGAATAGCTATGTTCAAGTTACAGTGTCAGGGAACAAGGAGAAGAAGTCAATACAGTGTGGTGCACTGCAACGTTTCCTCGTTCTGCCCGGGATTGCTCCCCAAGTACCTCCTACTGGGACAATTTAAAACTTTTAACGTCTATGACCAGTGCATACAAATTGTGTTCTCCTTTGCTTTTTCTTTATCATCTTCCTCCCAACCTTCCTCTTAGTTCTTTGGGTCAAAAGGGCATAACTTCCTGTCTGCCTCCTAGATCCATAGCCTTTTTTATTTTGAAAAAATATTGGGTTGAAGACTGATTTCATTTTGCAGATAACTGAACATGAAAATATTTAAAATCCATAGGAACAGAATTGAAGGTCTTTTATAACGGAAGAAAATCAAACAAAGTGGTTCCCTCAGAATGCTTGCAAAAAAAAAAAAAAAAAAGAAACGGATGTGAAAAAAACCAAAATGTGAATATACAATAAAATCCAGACCTGTAAGTTGTATTTTTTTTTTTTTTGGTAAAAAAGTCAGATGATTTTTAAATATAAGGTGAAAATACAACATTATAGACCTAAAAACCAAAATCAATGCAAAGAACAAAGTGAGTGATTTGGAGAAGCCGAATAAATGCTGACAGGACTTGAGAAGAGCAAATCAAATAATCCGACCTAGGAAAAGATACTTTCTGCATCATAGCTGAAAAAATATTGGAGAGATGACACTTCAAAAGATGATCTGTTATCTTCATCAGGAATTTCCTAAATTCTGACCCTAAACAGGCTGTAGTAAATAATTTCTGCAGCTGATCAGCATGCTACTTAAAAGGATGTTTGTTTATTTGCTATGAATCAGAGACCAAGGCTACTTTGAAGTTTCCAGACAGTAACACCATATATACTCCCTTGCAGTGTGTGGGTTGTTTCCAGGCTGAAAGGTTTAGAAAGATGTACAACTGAGATCCTAAAGAGAAAATTAATTCATTCAGTCAGTTCTGTAAGTTAATCAATTTAATATAATAATATGAACAGTTTTTCTCTCACTGTTTTGAGGAAGAACAGTAAAAGTCACAAAAAAATTGTGGGGTTAGAGGCTTCATCCATATCTGTTGAACACTTCACACAAACAGCTACAATCCTTATTCCCTCTAGGAAATGAATCCTCTTTCTCAGTGAATTTTGATGTTCAAAATACAGGTTCACTCAAAAATCTCAATTATGTGCCTGACAGAAAACACAGGTCTGGTTGATTTTCTTCTTCATAATTTTAAGATATGTGTACACAGGTACAGATTCTAATTCTTCAGATTAATTTGATTTATAATATGCAAGATGTCAGCTGCCAAAAAATGGGAAAAAAGTGACAATAGTTATATTTTATTTGCATAAATTTCATTAGTGTCATTGACCAAAAAACCCCAAACTTTTAAAATTAGGACACCAGTGCAAGGTCTTTATGAAACTTCCTAAGCAATGATGACAGCCCAAAGCAGACACTTCTAAAATTTCTTCAGCTCATATCTCACCGGCAAATAATTTTTTGCAGCCTCTAATGTTGGACGCAGTAATGCACTGTAATCTCATACAATAGCACAATCTCTTCTCTTCTCTTCTCTTCTCTTCTCTTCTCTTCTCTTCTCTTCTCTTCTCTTCTCTTCTCTTCTCTTCTCTTCTCTTCTCTTCTCTTCTCTTCTCTTCTCTTCTCTTCTCTTCTCTTCTCTTCTCTTCTCTTCTCTTCTCTTCCCTTCCCTTCCCTTCCCTTCCCTTCCCTTCCCTTCCCTTCCCTTCCCTTCCCTTCCCTTCCCTTCCCTTCCCTTCCCTTCCCTTCCCTCTCTTCCCTTCCCTTCCCTTCCCTTCCCTTCCCTTCCCTTCCCTTCCCTTCCCTTCCCTTCCCTTCCCTTCCCTTCCCTTCCCTTCCCTTCCCTTCCCTTCCCTTCCCTTCCCTTCCCTTCCCTTCCCTTCCCTTCCCTTCCCTTCCCTTCCCTTCCCTTCCCTTCCCTTCCCTTCCCTTCCCTTCCCTTCCCTTCCCTTCCCTTCCCTTCCCTTCCCTTCCCTTCCCTTCCCTTCCCTTCCCTTCCCTTCCCTTCCCTTCCCTTCCCTTCCCTTCCCTTCCCTTCCCTTCCCTTCCCTTCCCTTCCCTTCCCTTTTCTTCTCTCTACTAGAAAGTGCTGTTTGCTTTACAGCTCTCTGGAGGAGACATTTTTTATTCTGCATTTGAGAATATGGTGATACTAAATGAAATGTCTTTTGTCTCCTTTCCATCTTTGTTATTTTTTCTCTTCCATACCCTGGAAGAATCCCATCCTCATCTCACAGACAGATGACTCCTTGTCATCTCCTGACAGATGCCTCAGTGTAAGTCTTGCTTAAAGTCACTTGAATAGCAAATACCTGTTACAGAGTGACAGCATGATTGATATCTTACCTGCAGAGTTTGCCTACCCCTTTCTAAGCAATTTCATTGAAAAAAAAAAAAACAGATAATGGCAGAAGCCTTAGCTTCAACCTCTGGGTCTCTACCTCCTCAAACATATATTTTCCAGACAGATGACCTACCTTTTTCTCCAGACCTGAGAAGGCTGACAATACAAATCACTGCAAGATAATATCCCCTGCAAGATACAAAATATGCTCACAATTCAGCAAATGTCATCAAACAGCTAAGTAAGTTCTCCCTTCCTGAAGCAAAGGACCATTATCAATAATTGTTTATCATTGCTTGCCAGGAGACCCAGAACATCTCAGTTTCCTGTTTTAACCCACCCAAATGTTATGCAGAACTTTGAAGAGAGGTGATGAAACAAGAAGCATCTTGGAAAAGATACCACCTCTATTTCCATACAATTCCATGGAAATTAAGCAGTCTTGTGAGAGGAAAAACTCCTTAAGAAGGGCTAGGATGCTACAATTCCGGATTTGCTTTGTTAGACATCTCTAAGCTAGCAGTCCGACCTTAAAAGTAGCTGGCAAAGCTACAGTGAGGAAAGACAGAGGTGATTCTTGCCGGGAGAAAGACAGGCAGCATAGAAGTTGCTGTTTCCTCTTCTATACCACACATCCTTGAAGGCATCTGTTTCTAGATTATTAAATTAATCTTCTGCCTGTGACTCATTTTTGTATTTTTACAAACATAAACTCCCTTGGCAGCTGTTCTGCTCAAGTAGGGAAAGTATCAGGCCTCAAAGGAAGGTTTTTGCTGTGGAAAAGAAATGGAAGTGAAGACTGTGGCACTTGAAGGGGCAGATGCAGCCCTGCTCTATTTCTGACTTAGATTCGTGATTTAATGATGTGGCACTTGAGTGCATGGAGGTCTTGCCGACCATGCTAATTGGGGAAGCACAGGGAAGAGGATCAGCATCATGGTAAATGCCCAGCTTGGATACCTTCCGCAGGAGACACGGGTCATGATTCTGACTTCACAGTTTTCAGAATTACACAGAGCACTCATCTTTTCTTTGTGTCTTTACCTCAATAAACTCTTCATAGAAGCACACACTTAAAAAAAAAATTGAATCAAATGATGAAACATTTGATTCAATTAAATACATTTTTCTGGGATGAAGAAACAATTGTTCAGAATTGCCTATAATGAGGTTTAAACAAACAAACAAACACACCTGAAAATGCAAGCTCTGAAATAGCTATTGAACATTCAAGATGCTGTTCTTTACCTTTAGTGAGTCTTACACTAGAGCAGCCCCTTTCTACTTCCATGGAGCCCAGGTCTTATCTGTCTCATCTAATAAAGCTGATCGGAAATGTAACTAATAAATTAGGGTAAAATACACATTTTTTTTTTAGTTTTCACCTTTTTTTAAAATAAAACTTTTTCTTGTTAGAATCACATGTGTGATTTTACACTGGTGCTCTCAAGGAAAAGACTCCTGCAACCTCTAGGGGAAGGAACTGAACAGTTTGCACCGGTTTTGAGGTTAATCCAGAGAGCAGAACAAAATTATCTGAACCTTCTGATATGTGGTTTCCTGAGGCTCCGATAGGCAAACCAAGATTATTGAGACAACCAGAAAGACCAAAGAAGAAGATAGTTAAAGACTGTCTGTGTTTAACTGGTGTAACACTGGCCCTGAGGACAGTCTGGTCCTGCCTAGTAGCCTCATGTGTGGGTGAGACAAGAAGAGAGGAATTTATATCTCTGTGGAGCTGTGCAAAAAACCAAGTTGTTCCAGAAGCGAAGAGATAGTGAAGTCTGGCTTCATATGGCTTTACCTTTTTTGACTGGGGTTCTTTGTTGCCTAGTAAGTGTAAACTCCAATTGGCTATAATCACATGATAAATGCATTTATACCTTATCATCATGTGGACTCACTGGTGCTTGTGACTTGTTGAGTTCAGTTACACTTCCTCCTGATTGTAGCATCAACAGCTCTTCTTCATAAGAGCTAATTTTCACAGATTTTTCATGGAGTTTAAAGTAATGTTCATCTCCGCCCAGCTTGTAGGTGTGTTGGGGCAATCCTGGGCAAACTTGCAGGTTGGGTGATTGAGAGCAGCCTTGCAAAGAAGGATTTAGGGGTGTTGGCTGACAAAAAAACTCAGCATGACTGGGTATTATGAGCTTGAAGCCCAGAAAGCCAATGGAATCCTGGACTGCATCAAAAGGAGTGTGGCCTGCAGGTCAAGGAAGGTGATTCTGCCCCTCTGCTCCTCTCTGGTGAGACCTCACCTAGACCTCATGCAGTTCTGTGCCCCTAACGTAAGAAGGACATGAATTGTTGGAGAAAGTCCAGATGAAGGAACAAAGATGATAAGGGGACCAGAGAACCTTCCCTACGAAGAGAGGCTGAGAAAGTTGGGGCTGTGCAGTCTGGAGAAGATTAAGTGGAGACCTCATAGCAGCTTTCCAGTGTCTGAAGAGAGCCTGTGGGGAAGCTGGAGAGGGAATCTTTGTCTGGAGCTGCAGTGACAGGACAAAGGGGAATGGCTTCAAACTGAGAGTAGATTTAGATTAGATGTTAGGAAAAAATGCTTTACTAGGAATTTACTGTGAGGCTGGTGAGGCACAGTCACAGGTTGCCCAGAGAAGCTGTGGATACCCCATCCCTGGAAGCATTCAACGCTAGGGTGGATGGGACCTTGAGCAATGTGATCTAGTGGAAGATGTCCCTGCCCTTGGCAGGGGGGTGGAACTACATGATCTTTAAGTCCCTTCCAACCCAAAGCATTCTGTGATTCTGTGAGTTTAATGTTGGTCAATTTGGCCGAAATGGGAAGCCTGGGTTACGTGCTAGCAGGGAGAGCTGAGAGATGCCATGCAAACTCATCGAAGTGTTCAAATCAGTCACACATACATTGGTTCTCTAACCTGCACTCACATGGTGTGTGTTCAGAGAAGACTTATTTTTTTAAAAAATGGGTTAAAATTGTTTCAGTCTCTTTGGGATTAGGAAGCCAGTATTTATTTCTGAAACATTAACAGGGCTCTGAAATTGTGCATAATTAGCCCAATGAAAATTCAGAGTAACACTGATGATTTGTAGTAGTGTTCTGTTAATTTAGACATGAGGGAGCCTGAGCAGAACAGGAGTTGGAATCAAATCCATTAAACACAGAAGCAGGATGCTCTAACCCACTCATAAATATCTGCCACATGCAAAACTATGCTTCCCACTGCTAACTGTGATCTTGTGATCTGATTAGAAAAAAACCCGCTCGCTAATTTACAGAGTCATTGTATCAGTTTTAAACACAAGGGTTTTTTAGGGACCATTCCTTGCCACTTATTATCCTTGTGCTAAATTGCTTATTATTAAAGACATATTTTTTATAGAAGTAAAGACCAGGCAAGAACATTATCATATAAATAGGAATGATAAATAAAATAATGGTTAAATTGATGCATTTTTATTAATTATTTGATAATCAGTGAGGACACAAACATTAAATGAATTTTGCTGGTTACATTGTTATTTTGCTCTTCAATTTATTTCCTGCAAGTCAAAACACTTCCCTTTCTTCTGTATGCTTTTTGTATTTAGCACAAAAAGAAAGATAACCACCCCAATGAAATATATACATTATAAGAAAAGGTGGAGGGAAAACAAAAGACTGATAACTATAGGGAACTTAACTCAGCAGATCTTATCCATGCAGAGGTAGGACTTTGTTCTGTACTATTTTAAAAGTAAATTGTAAACCTTCTACTTACTGTTTCCTATGTATTTCAACAAATTATCTGAAACCTCCACATATTTTTTAAAGTTTATGCCTTTTTACATTGCTTTTAGGTTGGCAGCCTCGTGGATTTTTTATTATTTAACATTTATGAACTTCAGTTTAAATGTTTGTTTTCTGATCTTCCCTGTCTACCAGATGATGGAATAATTCTCTTCCATCATACCCAGCATCATGCCTTATTGCTATGGCTAGGAAAGGACTGCTGAATGAACCAAATGAGAAACATAAATACATACACCTGCATTTATATGTGTGTAGGGTTATAAAACAGGCTTCCAATATACAGAGGAACAGTTCAATGGTTAAAGCCTGTGCTGACTGCTCAGGAACATCATCCATTGGCATGGCCTACACTTTTAAAGTCCTGTTCCTTTATTTTATTGTAAGTATTAACTTTTAGAATGAATTAAAGCTGGAACTCAGATAAAGGCCTTTACTAATTTCTTTATTTATTACTAAGAGTTAGGAAATTCCCCTACAATTCCAACAAGGATGCAAACAGTCTGGACAGACAGACAAGTGAAAAGTGGGAGCTAATGAATATTGCTCTAGTGTCAGACAGGTAAAGCACTCCCCCCTTCCTGTTAATTCAGTCGAAACAATGAAGAGAAAAACCCAACCCACCCTTGTCTTGTTTGGCTTAGACATGAACCCTTGATAAGACTCTCAAAAACAAGAAACTTTGCAATAGATTCTAGCTACCTTTGGCTGACAAATTTGTATGTCATAAAAACGTAAAAATAGTGCACTTCTGCAGTTGATACGTCGTAGATTACAGAAAATTACTGAGATAAAGAATAATGTAACATTTTTACTTGAATATTACATACTTTACATTTCTCTACAGAAAGGATATCCCAGCAGGAAGGAGAAAGGTGGAGCACAATCCCTGTAGCATTTCTTGTTCTGCATTGTACAAAACTTTGTAGGGACACAGGAAGAGGATACGGAAGTTTCTACAGGAAAACAGAGAAAAGTTCAAACATAAACAGCATCCAAAAAATTTACCAACACTTTATAACATTTCCCTTTTCTTTTTAAATGTTTAAGGACAGCTACATTGCAGCAGTTTACTACACATTTCTATGTGTAAGTATTTTTACAATTTCTCTTGCAATTATATCTCAAAGCAATTTTTAAGATGAATTGTGAAAGCTTTATAAGAGTAATGTATGCAATAATCTATTTGGGATAGCATCCTTCTTTTAATAGAATAAGCAGGTGCCAGACTATCAAGTTTATACAACAATCTATGCAGAACTTTGAAGAAACCTGGTTTTTAACCAAAGTCTCTGAGCATCTGGTCCCCCCCCGGCCGGCGCCACAGGTCCCTGGCCCCTTTGTTATGCACTTCAGAGCCTCTTGCCTGGGGCTCCAGCCACCCAGAGCTCAACCCGCGGCTCCAAGTGCAGCTGCTCCCTGAGCTACCTGCATTAAATGCATTCCTCAACATGTTATTGCTTGAATACATCTTGTGTTAAGCAAAACATAGAGCACATGGTTAGCTCCTAAGAAGTTGTTTAGTAAGTGTGGGCTTTGGCTTGTGTTTATGACCTTTTGCTAAGTCTGGCTATGAAGGAGTCTGTGGTTTGCATCAAAAGAACTTTCCATATAAGTGTGGCATCTTTTGACAGTGCCCAGTCAGGAGCACACAACAAGAGCCAAGGCAATATTCATACAAGTGTAGATTTGGCTGTACATCCTCAATTCTCTTGGAACTGCAACTACCACAAGCATGTGATGATAGGGTATCAGCTGGGATAATGGGTATCAGCTTTTTAGTGTGTCTCTTTCAGGTACAGGTAGGACAGTAGTCATGTTCTATTACAGAGTATATGAAGGATGTATAAACTTGGAATTTTTTTGAAGAACAAGATTAAGTTTGCGTTTCAACTAGTGTTTTTAGAAGGATCAAAATGCTGTCAGTTTTAAATTACTTAGATGTGAGTTTGTCTACACAGAAAACATTTCACACTTCAGTTAAAATGTATAGCAAATAAAATATCCTCATTAGCAGCTGAAAAGTGATTCCACATTTCAGCTGTACAGAAAATTGAATATGAATCAAAGATACACCTGTGCCTTCTAACCCTAAGCTTCCCAGGATCCCTGCATGGTCAGCAGGGAGAAGCAGGCACCTCCAGAGCATTCATACCAGGGTACTAAATTACATGCCTTGAAATATTTTCCAAAATCTTTCTCTATTGCCATTCAAGAAAAAGGAGTGCACATGAACACAGAAAGTAACGGTATTAAGACGCATTAATTTTTAAACTCTTTTTGTGTAACGTGACTTAGAAAAAAGTATTTTCTAGGAAGCAGAATGGAGCTATAACTATGCTAATAGCTGTCATTTCCCATAAGAAACACATAATCTGTGGACTTTATGGTCTGCACCAATGACTGGTTAAAGGGTTAGTTTTGACTTCTAAAAGCCAAACATTTTGAAGACTTTGCTTTTCCAAAGTGTCTTTTACTTGAGGTTTATAATTATTGCTGTGGAGTATGAGAACAGAAAGGGCTTTAAAAAAATAGCAGTTATTTTATTAGAAAATGCACATCACCAAGAACATGCATAATTAACTTTGTAACTACAAAATACAAAAATACATTAATTGAAACATTATAATAAAATACACAGTAATTATATCAGAAAAAAATGTCATTTTCACCTGTCTGAAAATATTAAAGTAGAACTATGTCCCAAGGTGTGTGTCATACTGGGAAACAATAAAAACTACAAGGTCATATGTTGAAGGTGTTCAATTTCATTCATCTTTTAAAAATTTTAGAAGTAGTGTGGTCTGGACAGAAGTGGCAGTGTGTTGTGCTCCATTTCACCAAAAGCACTTGAGAACAGTAAAAGCAGTTTAATTTATGTTCAGACGCTATGGTGATGTTTGTCAGAAGAATTACCTTGGATCAGTTATATTTACAGATTAGGTTAGGATAAAATAGACAGATGGGAAACGTGGGCAGGGGGTGTGGAGAGAGACCAATAAAATGCACTAAAGTTCTAGCTCAGACCTTTAATTAATTAGCCCAGAAAAGAAATTGCTGTAGAACAGATTGAAAGATTTAAGAGAAGCCTGAAATAGTTAATCTTTGCAGTTAGATTAGACTTCGTGGTTAGTCAAAGATTCATGGAATCCTCTTTCCCTGTTTTCATGGGTTGCTCATTAGATGCTCTAGGCTCCTTCAATACACAGTGACACCACATTCCTTTAATGACCAAAAAAAAAAAAATCTTAGGCAATTACCACTGCACACAGGATGTAATTCCTTATAAATCTTTCACTAAGGAGGCAAACCTAATGAAATTGTACACGCAATGATGCTTTGACTTGAAACATGTTGGGTCGTGTGCTTTCTTCCACAGCACACAGGGAAAGCAAAATATTCAGGAAAGCAAAATGTGCCAGAGGAAGAGGAGTGTAAAAGCAGCCATTTCCCTCAAACACTCCTTCCTGATCAAGCACCGCAGCCTTCCGGCGGTGGATAGGGGAGAAGAGGAAAACCTTGGGGTCTCTGAAACAGCATTCTCTTAAGACTGGAGGCAGATTTCTAACTGCAACCCAACAACAAATCTCATTCACAGACAGTCACGAGGGTCTAGAACATGCTCCCTAAGGGAAAAAGAAGTCCCTGGGAAGACAGAAGAGGCTTCTGCTTCCTTGCCCAACTCCTATGATCTGTACAGTATATTTGTTTCATGGTGTGAAGAAGAACTTTGCCCTTCTCCTGCCTCTGAAAAATTTTAGGTTTAAACTTGCAGGATTTCTTTGTTTCAGAAAATGTGACATGAAGTTTTGAAGCTTTTGATGGCAACACGCAATTTTTTCCCCACTAATCTGAACCAACTTTGAACAAGAGGTTTCTCAAGAACAAACACAGTTCTGTTGATGTCTGCCATCACCTCTTCTGAAGTTCACAGTTTTACTCTAGATAGCTCAGCAAAGAGCCCAGGAAGAAAAATTGTGAGAAACAATGTGCAACCTGTCCCCTTGAGTTTCCATGGATTTAGAGTCAGTGTTACATGCTGGAGCTATGGTATTGCACACAGCACTCTTCTTGCCAATGAAGCTGCCTGTGAGATGAGATAAAACTGAGGACCTGACCGCTTTGTGAGCAGTATGGATCCCCAAGGGATCATTTTTGGAATAATGAAATTGTTGGCTCTAAAGCCTGTGCTCATTCAGCTACAGGAGAGTGTGAAAGAGAAAAGCCAAACCTCCTAGAGCAACAGTCATTGATGCGACATTTGCAAGACATTTAATAATATGTTGTGAAGGGCAACCAAGAATCTTACATTAATTAGACTGTGATTTCAGCTCAGATAATTAGTTTCTATTTACCCAGTTTCCAAAATTCCCTGGAAATTCTCCTGTAACCTGTCAGGTGGTTATTCAATTTAGAATTGCTAGAAAATAAGAGTGAAGAATGGTTAGGAATGTTTCTCCCATTGAACTGTTGTGTTTGCTGTCCTAAAGACAGACACAAATCTGAAGCCCCTTCATGGCAGAACCTGTAATCTAGAAAGAAATAAAAAATTATTAGAGAAGATGAAACAATGTATAAATTCATTAAATATATTACACTTAAAATACTAAATGAAGCAACAATTATTTCCAACTGCTTTCAACTTTGTTCTTGATAATTACATGTGATTATAATAATCTATGTACACTTAACAAAAATTGTATACCGCAAAGTGACATTACAATTACATAATTTAATTTAATAATTTAATTATGGAGGGACTGAAGACTCAGAGTAAAATTACACTAAAACCTAGACCAACCCATTTATGAGTCTCAATCTGAAGAGCTTTAAACAGAGATCTAGAGGACAGCAAATCTACCTTTACTTTTTTGTTTCCTTCTCTTAGATTGCTTAATTACTGCAGCACATGAGATTTATGAACAGTTTAGAAATGCAGGAGAAACAATCTGAAAAGACAGGCAAAGCCTGGTTTCTTAATTGATGTAATCTAATAAAATGAGGCAGAATTATAGTCACTATTCTTAGGAATGCTTTGGGGCAATTTTTTTCAGCAGGAGTGGTTTATAAATACAGGTTCTTTTACAAATCTCACTGGTCTCTAGGTAAACAGAGACATCCTGGGTGCATATGTTTGTTCAAGGATTGCCTGAACCCATCAGATTAGGACTTTCAGCAGCAGTAACCTGCCTTTCTGGTTGAAGGCGATCTGTCTCAGCTAAACTTAGTCATTTAAGAGTACAACAGCTGCTGTCTGGACCAACTCTGAGCAAGGAACAACAATTTCCAAAGCTAAACCCTCAGATCTTCATAGCTTGAGGACAGAACTAAGGTTTCACAGTTAACAGTTGTAATGATATCATGTGCTGATGAATGGATGTGAAATGAGACACAGAAGCTGACTAGTGACTCTGCTAAAAATATAACCAGCATTTATAACTATGTCAACCAAGAGGTTTTCTGAAAAACAAGAAGAAAGCTCCTACACAATACAAACACACTGTTTTCCTTATTCATCATCTTGTATTTCTGCATCAGATAATCCTTAAGGTTAACTGTAAGTGTAGATTAATCGAGCCAGGCAAATATTGCAGAGGAGAGTTTCAGCAATCATTCCATAAAGTTTTTATCAAGACATAGATGTAGTTTCCAAAAATACTTTTCCTATGACATCCATAAGTGCTACGATCAGCAGCCCTGGCCAAAAGCTCCCATTTTCTTCCACTTCCTGCAGAGCTTTCTGAACTGCTTGTGTTTCCATCACATCCTGGTGTCTTCATTCTGTTAAACGAGTTCTGCACTTTTTACTCCAGCTTTTGTAGGTAATTATGAAGAGCCTCATCCAGTAGTCATCTGACCTCCAGCATGGCAGCCTTATTTAGGTTTGTACCTCACTAGACAAACAAAGGACTCGTGTTGCAAAAAAACATTTAAAAATTGGTGCTGTGAACAGGTACAGCATAAGAAATTGGAGAAAAAAAAAGTTTTAAACAGTTTTTAGATACATAGTATTATTTGTTGAAGAAAAGAACTTGTACTGATTTTGAGAGTTTGTTCTCTCACATCTCCACGCCAATACCTGGTCAAGGCAACTGTGGTATATCTGCTTCACCTCTTGGTCAGAAAGACGATAAAAGATAAATGTAAAGATGAATACTGGTATGCTGTCAGTCCAGCATTTCATTTTGATACAATAAAAACTTCTCAGACTGCTCTGTTTGCAAAACTGGGTCTTCAGCTGTAGTTCCCAAATAAAGATTGATTCCTTCATCCTCATGGCTTAAACTAGTGCTTACAGCAAGGACTTTATCTACTGTCTATTTAATCTAGGAAATACACTACCTGAAATTAAACATTTTAATGCTTCTTTATTTGGGAAATGAGGATTTATCAGACCTCATATCTCTATTCTGAAATTCAGAATGACTTCTAAAAAGGAATTATTTAAGAAAAATAACAAACTTCCATTATTTGGTGTGCTGATACCAAGTTATTCTTGCTCCCCTATGGCAAGTTAGAAGACAAGAAAGAAGAAACCTGGTGGACTTCCTCAAGAGAGTGGATTTGATCCTACACCTCTGTTCAGATGCTATTGACTCATGCTTAGTGGCCAACTGGGAGAATCTCTTTAACTCCGTCAAAACATACTTCTGTTCCCAACGACATTGCAAGCAACAAACCAACAGAGTGATAAAAAATAATCACGGTTTCTATGTCATTCCTCATCAAAAACATTCTGGACAGCAGATACAGTGCTGGAATGATAAATCTCGTTACTATTAAAAGAAATAGTAGTATTGGTTTTGAAGTATTATCTGTTTAACATCACTGATGTTCTAGGCAGACAGAAGATAATGTCACTCACTCTGAAAATTTCCAAATGAAGTTAGACATGCTGATATACAAGACAGGACGAAATTTTTGTGAACTCCCAACACTGGAAAAGTGTCCCTTTCAATAAATCCCAACCAACAGTTTAGATCTAAGGTCTACAGCATGAAGGTCAAAACCCAAACTTCAATCAGCTAACTACTATGGGTCTGACTCTTGAGATATGGAGATCCAAGATCCACCTTGTGTTTGATGATTTGCAATGGAAAAGGACTTTAATTTTAAACTAATTTTAAAACTAAAAGAGGGCAGGTTCAGACTGGATATAAGGAGGACATTTTTTACAATAACAGTGACAAGGCACTGGCACAGGTTGTCCAGAGACGTGGAGGTGCTCCATTCCTGGAAACATTCAAGGTCAGGTTGGAGCAGTAGCTCTGAACAACCTGATCAAGTTGATGATGTCCCTGCTCATTGCAAGGGCATTGGACAGGATGACCATTAAAGGTCCCTTCCAAACCAGATCAAACCGTTATTCCACGATTCTATTATTTGAGTGCTCCTTGATGTTTAACACATTATTTTCCTTGACTTAAGGTTTTGTACCGTGTTGCACCAGTTTTGTACTTTGCTATCCCTGCGAGGTTCAGCTTGGGAAGGTGGCCAGTGAGCGTCCAGCGAGGCACTGCATCCCACCAGCCCCTCACCGCCAATGACCCCAACCACAGGTCCCAACGCTCCCGTCCAGGGTGACCCCGACCCCAGCCCCAGCACGGTGGGACAAAGGCGATCGTCTTTCCAGAGGCCAAAGGCCGTCACCATCCCTCGGGATGGCGAAGCACCGTTCGTAAGGGGTCCACAAGCATCTCTCCGGTGCTCCCCGGGGAAACGTGGGTATATTTCGACCGGAGCAGCTGGGGCGGCCGGCGGGAAGCTCCTCCCTGGGGGTGTAGCACAGGAAGGGGTGGCGGATCGGGGGAGTCGCGGAGCTCCCTGCGAGCCGGCGGAGTGTCGGCTGCCCGCTGTACTATGCGCGTGTCTTGTGTTACAGCCATGCTGCACATCGGCGGCCAGAGCGAGGGGCGCGGGGAGGAAAAGGCTGTTTACACAGACTGCAAACCGCCCGGGGAATAGTGCGGGAGAGGAAGTGAGCCGGGCCGCTGTCTGACTGCCCCGGCTTCCTGCTCGCTCCCTCTCACGGGCAGGCGCTCACACACACACACACACACACACACCGGCCCGAGGGAAAAAAAAAAAAAAAAAAAAAAAGGAAAAAGGGAAAACAAAATCAGGATCTCATTACTAGAGCAACAGAGAGCCTGCAGAAGACTGTCAGCATGGAGAACCAGGGAATTTTACTCAGCTCCCTCTAGACTACCAGGAGAGAAGGGAAAAGTCCCTCAGCCGCTGGGTAGGTACAAGTGCTGCTGCGCCCGCCCCGGCTCCCGCAAAGTTTCGGGGGGCTGCGGGCAGGAGAAGGGGGGGCCGGCGGCTGCTGCGGGGCCGCGCTCCGCTCGCTGGAGGGCTGGCAGCGGGGACAGCCCGCGGGGGGAGTGAGGCTGCCGGGCACGGCGGGGAGGGGGCTCGGAGCCCCGCGCGGGGCCGGGGAGCCCGGGGGTCCTGCCCCGGGGTCGGGCCCGGGCAGCGCGGCGGTTCCGAGGCAGGGGGCGGCGGTCGGGGGGCGGGATGCCCGAGGAGGCTCCCGCCGCCAAAGGGGCCCCCGCCGCCGTGGAGGGATTCCCCGGGGCCCCGCCGCCCCCCGGGAGCTGCGGGTGCAGGTGAGGGGACGGCCCGTGTGTGTGGGGGGATGCGGGGGAAGGAGCCGGGGCGTGAGGAGGGGCAGGGCCGGGAAGCCCCGGGACCCCGCAGTCCCTCGGCCGTGCCGGGACGTCTCGCGTGCCCCTCCCCGGCGGTGCCGGCCGCGGGGCTGCCCCGTCCCGGCGGATCCCGGGCACGGCGTTCGGGGCGGCGGGGGCCGCCCGTGCCTGTCAGGGCGGCGGGGGCGCCGCGGGGTCCCCGGCAGCGCTGCGGGGCCAGGGAGGCGCGGGGGGAGGGACGGGAAGGCTCCTGCAGAAACTGCAGAAGGGGCTTTAAAAAAGGGAAAAAAAAAAAGTGTCGAGAGAGTTTCTGGCTTGTCTGGAAACAGCAAGACTAATTGCCATGCGCTTCCGGTTTGAAACTGGCAGCAGACAACATCTTGAAAATGAGTCACTGCAGCTCACAAAGAAACTCTGTGGTTTTCTCCCTCTCAGGTTTATGTATTTGCTCCTTTTTACAGTTTCCTTTGTAGTCTTCTGCCTTCTCTCCGGACCTCCCCCCACCCGCTTTTCTTAGCCACCCCCTGCCCCAGACCCCCTCGGCCGACGTGGATAGTTTCCACCACCAACTGAAAAAAAGAAAGACATTTAAAAAAAAGAGAAAAAAAAAAAGAGAGAGGGAGAAAGGGAGAGAAAGTGGAGAGTTGTTGTTGGATCTGGCTTTGCTGAAGGTTAGAGGGACTCTGATGCTGCAGGGGGAAAAAGTTCCCTGAATTTTCCACTGGCTGCAGGAAGAGAGCCCATTTAGTCATGGCTAAGTAATGTCTGCACACACACCAACTAATCTCATTAGGAGTTTCCGTTCCCTAACACAGGAGGGTTTTGTGAAGCCCTGTCAGCCTTTCTAACGTTGCAGTTGAAAGGGAGACAAGTTACATCTTTATTTACTTAGGAGTGTAGCGCTATGACAATTTTATATAATGTAGCATCTTTTAGGTCATGAGGATTACAAAAGTCAATCATTACATTTCATTTCAAGCCGAGAGTCGTGATGCATCTCGTATTTTGCTCATACAGACTTTTCAATTATTTCAGATTAATTTATGCATAAATATTTCTGTAGGGTGAAGCAGATAAATGGAGTAAGAAGATGTCTGTGTTATGATAAACATGTTCTGTACATGTCTGACAATTGCATGTAATTGCAAAGTTAAAGGACTTTTGAGCCAAGATACTGAGGTGATGGCCGTATTTGAAAAATATATTCACCCACATAGCCCTCCTGTATTGGTACTTTATGTATGTAGTTTTCAAGTGATTTTTTTGATTTAGTGATTTGTGTAATTACTTTATGATGATTTGCTTTCATAATGGTCATGAAAGAAGTCTGTGTTCAGAATTACAAAGATTTCTACCCTGCCCCATCAGTCTTTATATTAGAAGTAACAACTTTTTGTGGGGAAAAAACAAAGTCTGGAGCAGACAAAGAAAATTGATTCTTCCTTGCAAGTGGATTTTAGCTAAAGGAAATGTCAATAAACATGAAAAAATGGTATGCATTAGGAAGTAACACTTTGCAGCTTACTTGAATTATCATGTGATAGCATTAAACTAATTTGCAAATATTATGCAAAAAAATAGTGCTTGCAGTATACCACGTGTTTTTCTCTGAGGATCTGCAGTGTTTCCTGCACTTCCTATGTCCAAGTGGCACAGAAAAGTTCTTCATTAACATCGCTTCACAGAGGACTTCTATTAGTGGATTAGTGACACAATCTCCAGACACAGATGTCTCTCGATTTTCTAGCCGGGCAGTGAAGAATTTTTAGAGTAGTGTACAAACCAGACAATGCCTAATCTCTGTCTCAATCAAATGCAGCCATCAGGAAGCAAGGGATTATTTTTCAGTTTTGGAAGTTTATTTCTTTTGTAAAATTCTCAATTTTAGAGAAAGAAGTGCAATATTGGACATAGTGTTCAAAAACCTGTTAAGTATGTTATGGAGCAGTTAATGTGGTGTATGACACCAAAACTTACTGAGAAGTGTTTCCTGGCTCTTACTGTGTCTCTCTGAAATATGGACATTAAATTGTTCACTTACTGCATTAAATATTGCTGGAATTTCAGTGTGCTGTCTACTGAATCAGAATAGATGGAGCACACATGTTCATACATACATACATATATGTAGTATATCCACACTATATAAATGTTGTATGTTGTATTGATTTGAGATAAGTGTAAAACATCTTGATGTCATCAGGAAAACAGATGTAGTAGTAGTGTACTTTGTGTTGTGTGTCTGTAAATTTGAAAGACCGAATGAGAAGTAATCCATAGACATGTTAAAAATAAAATAGTTCTGTCTGGAATAGAGAAAAAAATCAAAATATCATGTAATGCATGATAGTTTCCACTCAAATAATAAAAAAAAGTATTAAAGGTGCTTTTATTGTAAAGATAATTTTTTTCTTCACCTGTCTAAAAATGTGTTAGGAGTATATATTGTCTGTTAAGTGTTACAATCATTGCTTACATCTTGAGTTTTCCAAATCAGCTCTGTAAGTTGTTCCTAAGAAAAAACCCACAGGCTTATATCCTTTCTGATATCACTGACTCCACCTAGATGCAAAAGCTGAAATAAGCAATCCAGTCTCAGGGGAGAAACTCAGCTGAAGCCTTCCTTGTAACTGTTCATAACACCACGCACATGGACACTTTTATATGTAGAAACAAAAGTGTATTTTGTTTTATTCATTAATGGTTCTCAATGCTTACTGATTCTCAGTGGTTCTTTGCTCCTGTTACTTAATGTTATTTCATTAAACTTAAGCCATGGAAAGAAATCAAGTACATCACTCCAAAGACTGAAGTATTTCCCCTTTGCTGTGCAGAAAATCCAGTTATGTAAACTTTGCCTTCTTGTTGTAATGCCCTTCTTGGGATGGAAGTATTCATATGACAGAGCTATTCTTAGGGGCAGCTACTGCTGGTCCAGTGAAGACAAATAGTGACCAAAAACTGGTTCTGAATTTTCAGGTTCACCAAGGTGCATGGAGCTTGTTGCTTGCTCATATGTTGACATGAAGGAAGGTAGCTACACGCAACACGGACATGGAGGTCCATGAGCTGTACAGAAAATACAAATCTTAGCCTTGGGAATGCAATCACATGACATGTTGCTTCGGAAGAAAGAAATAGGTACCAAAATAAACAGACATTTGGCTGCTAAAGATAAGGGATGTGGGAGAAGGGTGGGAGCACCAACACATAGTTACTTGTGATGCATGTACTTATAAAAAAGAATTTTAACTAGTGTGTTTTGATGACATCATATAAAATTTGTAAGTTCATGTAGTTACCATTATCTCTCTGAGTGGTTCTCTTTAGCCGTAATGCTAAAGAGATAAATTAGCTAGTACTTCCCACAAAGATAGGGCAGGTTGGACTCTGTGCAATGAGGTGATTCACCAGTCCATGGCTTTCTTCTGGTGGAGGTGGCTGCAGTGCACGGCACGCCTGGATGCTGCTGCTGGAATCCATTTTGGAGCTGTGACCCTGATTATAGGACAGTTATCCTGGGCCAGTTTCAAAGAGCACTGTTGGTTTTGAGCTGCTGCTGTCTGTGCTTGGTAACCACACCCAGTGGCTCATGCCACAGGCTGTCACTGACGGGCCTGTGAGAGTCGTGTTGTGCTGTGTATCCTTGGATGGATTCACCCTTGCTTTCTCCTCCGTGTTTCCCACAATAGGGAATCTCACTGTCTTGAATCATTACACAGATGTTTGCTTCATCTGTGGCTTGTTAAATGAATCAATGAGTATTCTGGAGGCTGCTGAGAGCTCTTGAAAGACCGAATATGTCTGTACTCATGTTGAAGTATTTTGTTGAATAATGAGTGATTAAAGATTTAGTCATGATTTGAGGAGAATGTCAAGGTGTAGGCACAGGATGTCCAGCTCACTGCACCAAAAAATACGAGGCTGCATGGATGGAAACAAAGCAGATGAAGCACAAAGTGCCTCTCATCGGTGCACTTCACAAAAAGAAATTAATCTTTGTCCTTCAAACTTTCTTTAACACATTGTGATTTTATGTGCCAGTAATTATATCAGATTTCAGGTTCTTAAGGGTTTATTGTTAAGAGGGGATTTTAATTCTAAAGCTCTTCGAAGGAGACTTGCTGCTTTTCTAAATGCAAGAACTAAAGAAAACACTGCCAATAAGCATCGATACAAAAATATTACAAAGGCTCTACTTGCCAGCTAATTCAGTGCCAGTTAATAACTGTATAGTCAGTTCTGCATTTTAATTTTTTTATGAATACTGTGGTAGTTTTTTTGTGCTACCAAAATGTACTCTGGAGCTGTTATCTGCTTGATAGGTGTAATTCCTGGGCAGTATCTCATATTATACCAGACAACTGAATATTTAAGTAATATTTTAAAGTTATATTGCTGTTAAGAATACAGGAGGTCAATTTTGCCATGCCCTAGGCAGGTTCAACTCAGCTGGGAATGATAAGGTTTGTTTTACTGTTATGGAGTTCTCAACACCATGTCTGATTTTGGGCTGCTTGCTCGAGCAGCATTGCTGTGATTGTCTACAGCAATGGGGTTTGTCCTTCTTATATCTGTGGATCCAGAATTATTTCTGAGCAGTTGTGCCCACAGTAGTGGTGCTGTAGTGCTTCTGCCTCACTGTCAGGAGGAATGTCCACTGACCCCCACATGCATGGGCCAAGTGTTGAAAACTGTTCAACTGTGTGATGACAGTCACAGACACAACACCTATGGACTTTTAAGATAAATATCAATCTGCTAGAAGTAAAGAAGAGTTTTTGAAGATTATAGCATGTGATCTGTCTACATCTGTGAAGTTAGATACAGCTCAGGATCTTCAGGACAAGAGTCTCTGTAGGAAGCCACACACTTACTTTGTTTTGATCTTTTAAAGCACTTAGGTATGTATTTACTTTTGAGTGTGTCAGCACTTCTGTTAATGCACTAAGACTGGCTGCATGTTAAATGCTACTGAGGCACTGCAGTGGCTCTTGCTCTGTGAAGGGTCCTCCTAGTCTTCCATAGCTCTAAATTTTGCAGTGGCAGGATGTACTGAATGTATGAATGATACTGCCCATTCCATGGATTCCCCCAGACCCATTTCGGAGAGTCTTTTCAGTCATGTCTGTGTCTCTGCGCAACAACTTACTACCCAATATTTGAAGATTCAGAATATAACTTGGATGATTTTTGCAAATACCCGTTTACTGCATGTTAATGTGTTTTGGCTCTTTTGCAAGCAATCCTGTCTTAGTTTTTTGAGCTTTAAATATAAAATTTTCTTATTTTGTGGCTCCTAATTTGAAGATCATTTGATGTACTATGAGGGTGAAACTCAGGTATTACACATTGCACATCTTTTATTTTTTCACTGTTATTAAATTATGTAATGAATAATATGTAATTTTAATGATTATTACCAGTCATGCAAAATTGATAAAAGCGTTCTAGGCTCTAACATAAGTATTAAGTCCTAAGTCCCATTAATACTATTTTACACAATTGGTCTTTTTCTGAAAACATTAATGAACAAGCAAAAATGTTGGTGTAAAACATGCTTCTGCAGTTGGACATGAAAGAGTAGACTTGGATTATATAGTTCATTTAAAGAATCTTAAGTGTTTTTAATCAAATGTACTCCTATAAGTTTCCCATCCTTATTTTGCAACACAGCTGATAATTCATCTGGAAAACAGATTTCTATTCCACATCCATTTTCCTCTAATGTGGTGACAGCACCTCTTTACCATGTCTCTGTATGTTTATTCTTTTTTGTTGTTTTTTTTTTAATGAAAATTGATCAGATGTGTTTCTGTTTAGGCTTTTTGAGAAGGATGTTAATGTCTGTTATTGTTTTTAAATGTTTATATTGTGGTAGTGTTGAGTGGCCTTTGCTGTATCAAGTCACAATACAGCACAAACAAAAAATTTATAGACTGAAGTACCACCATTAGCTCTTCCCAGCAATTAACTGTAGTTCATGTGAAGGAACAATCTTTAAAAAGCATTTAGAAAAGAAGAACAAATTCCTTTTGCAGCTCAGTTAGTGAAATATGGAGAAAGTTGACAACTTTCAGAGATTTTCTTCCAAGCTACACTAACATAGCTGAGATGGGAATGTGGGTTTAGATTCTGGATATAGACCTCTGTGAAGTCTGGTGACTCAGAGCAGACTCAGAGCAAGTGGCGTGTGTGGTCAGTTTAGCAAACTGCAAGTGTGGAATGGGGCTGGCATAGAAAGTATGACTGCAACACTCCTTCAGTACTGCCACTTCAGTGCTGAGGCTCTGTGATAAAAGCCCTTACAGAGCACAGCAGTTTGATTCCCTGGGAGCAGGGCACAATAATGCTGACTGTGCAGTCTCATCCAAGTTGAGGAGAGGGAATAGAGTCTTTGCATTTTATTTAAATGTGTAATTTTATACAGGGTTCAGGATACAAGTCAAAACAGTGGCTGTTACATATCCTGAGAAGCAGGGACATTTACAAACCAATTGGTGCATTGATGTCACTTCTACACATGTGCAATCTGAGCACTCTGCATACAGCAAAGTTTGCTGTAATCATTGAAATAGTGTCCTATTTGTCTCTCATTCATAGTTTGCAGCAGCTGTCGGAATTAGTTTAAGCGCACAGGAAACAGTACAGGGGGGTGACAACCAGGTCTTCTCCTGGCTGAAATCTCATGTATCCTATGATACATTCTGTGGGGTATTCCAGTGTTTAAGGAATGAAGTTAGGTGAAACATGTAGGTGTAGCCTGCATGTCCTTGTTGGTGAAGTAGGCAAGTGAATAATGTCACAAGATAAAATATTTTAGTTGGGTTTTGGTTTAGCTTAGGGCATGATAAGCACACATATCAGAACTTGATTAGAACTGAGAAGAATAGGAGATCTTTGAGATTTTTAGGTGTAAGAATAATTCTTGATTTATGTTTTTACTATGAGATAATAAAAATAGAGATCTTGACTAGTGCTGTGACTAGTTGCTCATTTTTTATGGCTAAGAAACTTAAACTCTGGTTTGTGCTCCAAAAACTGCTGCAATACAGCTGATATTTGGGGAAGAAACTGTCCAGGTCAAATGATTCCATATTTGTAGGTTATCATCTAATGGATTGTGTTACACCACTTTTGGTATAATGCTATAACTGACCCCCCTTGCAACATGACAATATACAGGTAGGCCTGAATGTTATGTAATAGTTCAATGGCTCATTTTGCTAATGTGGCAAATTCTGAAAAACCAGTCTACATGGTAAGGCAAGTCGGACTACCAGTCTAAGCTATGATGATCTTGCTGTGCTTCAAGTTTCATGAAAATTGCCAGACACCTTGGTTTTCCTTAACAGAACCCCAAGGACTGTTTGCTGTCTTTTGGCCAGGTTCTGCTCTGCTCACAGTACGAAAAGGACCTGTTCTTTTATCTGAGTTTTGGTCTAGGAAAAAGCAGTGTCAAGGGGAAGATTAGTTTAAACATCTGAATATGAAATGTATTAAAGCAGCATTTGAGACAGCAGATGGTAATAGTATACCATCTAACATATTAGAGCCACTACACAAATTACAAAGCATTTGGTCTGTTGTTGCAAAATTGAAAATTTTAATACTTCATTTAAAGGAGTACAGATAAAGCATTTACATTTGGGAGTAATCATCACTTGATATATTAAGTAAACTTTCAGAACAGCCACTGTTCCTGGAGGCTGGAAACTCTGCTCTCTTTAGCTCTGAGAACATCAGAAACTTTTATATAGGATGGTCAAAAAATCATGATCTGCGTCGTACTGATGCCGACAAAAATATAAGAGGAAGTCATATGGGAAAAATAAACATATAGGGCTGGTTTTGAAAACAGGAGTCCCTCAGATTGCAGCGTAGCATGTTGCCAGCATGCCACAGATGTGCACCACATGAGCAGACAGAAAGCAGTGTGAGGAGTCTGCACTCATTTTATGTCTGTCCCAAGGTGAAGGGTTGGAGCCATTACAGATTTATGTAGTTTTGTTTATGGCTAGCTTTAGAAATAATTGAGCAGGTTATTTTTTAAGCCTTCACAGGGAAGCAGCTAGCCATTTCCCCTCCTGCTAAGGGCTTTTACTCCAGTGGGATTAAAACTGTTTCTTGAACTGCATCCTTACAGAAAATGCGAAAACACTCGTGTTGTAGAGGCGGTGTCATCACACCTCTGCTTGGCAGGCAACCAGTCCTTTGTTGTATTAGTTTGGAGATTGCAGAACTTTCTTCCTTTGGACATCTGCCTCTGCTTTTCTTTGACTTAGGTAAAAAAAAATTAAAAACTGCAAACATTGTATTACGAATTGTACCTACTTGAAGTATTACTGGACATATGTATGAGTGCTTTCTTCTCTGCAGTAGAACTTGATGTTATCCCTTAATATTTTGTGAGATCTTGATGCTGTCTCTTTTGTGTTGCTCTTAACCACAGGAGTCGTGTGTATTTTTTTTAAATGTGATGAGCCATAACAGTGGGTATTCTTGAGAAGGAGACCTTGTAAATTTCTAGTGTAAATAATCTTTTAAATTAGAATTTAAAGTAAAAAGACCACTGTTATGAGTAACAGAGTAACAGAGTAGTCATACCTTGTATGACTCATGACTCTGTTAAGTAGATCGTCCAGCAAAACCGTCTGTGTTTTTTTGGAACATCCTTAAACCAGTCTGTGTTTGTGTGGCAATATTACTGCCACAGTTTTGCAGTAAATCGGAACTTGTGTGCTGGGGCACCCCTGTGGCTTTCTCTAATGTTTCCACTGGGTGGTGCTGCAGGAATTCCTTTTTTTTTATTTTTATTTTTTTTTTCACTTGAATCTGCATTTCCCAGAAAGACGCCTCTAAAATATAATAGGAGGAAGTCCTGATTTAGAAAGTTTTTGCAGTTTCAACACAATGGAAGGACTTGGAGGATGCTCTGACAGGAAATGTCCTGGTTGCTGGATGTGGAAAAATTACCAGCATTCTGTATCATACACACAGTTGGTTCCCTAAAGAGTCCTGGGTATGGATTGCACCACAAGTTTGATTTATTACCTTTAATAGAGAAAGTTCTGCATCAGATGAAACCACATATATTTACACACTTAGTTGAGAGCTTATTTTTTCAAGCCCAATTAAATTAGTGGTAAGATCTCCTTTGATGAATACTTGAAAACTTTCTGAGTAAACAAACTGATATTTGTTTTTTCTCTTTTCTGGCAGAATCACTAACTCCTCACCAACCACATCCTATTTATCACCCTTGAAGCATCTCTGTTGAGAAATAAAGTGTTAGGACTGACTCAGCTTTTTCTTTCAACTATTATGAGCAAACATTTGGGCAGATTTGGCAATTGTCTTTAACCTCTCATGATATAGTCATAGTTACACAGATGAATTTTCAGTGAAAAATGTTATGGCTGACTAATTTTTAAATAATTTTAGGAAAGTTTCTTTTGTTGATTGACACTCTTGCTTCTGTAATTAAAAGAAAAACAAGTGTACTTCAGTTTTTTATAGAAGCTAAAATGTAAAATAGAAAAGTTGTCCTAGAGGATATATGGACATTCACTTTAGAACTGTGTTTAGGATGCATATAGACACTGCCTTATTTAATATTTTTCTCTCTATATATTCTTCGATATTTTACATAGCATGGAATTTATATATGGAATTGTTTTGGTAATTTCCAGCAAACTTTAAAAAACCCCCTCATGTAATAGTTTATTTTCTTAGTATTACTAGACTTTTAAATTAATTTAGTAAAGTAAAAATCTCCATTTCTAGGTATTGAGAAACGGTGGTTAAAAAATAATGGCAAAACAGTCACATTCTTGCACATGGCATTGCAGCAGTCACCTCAAGGGTTAAAATGAACCTGAGACACTTAGAAAAATAAAACCAGAGCTGCTATTACAAACTGGGACAGATGTAGGAGGCCAGGTTTCCTGTGGCCCATTTTCCAGTTTCCTGGCTGCAACCTGCAGAAATAAAGGAAGCCAAATGCTAACGTGAATGCGAAACTAACAATGCCCCACGTCACGCTGCTCAGAGAAATGTGCTGGACACAATTAGGGTACAAAAGCAGAAAATGGGCGTACAAAAAACGTGGACACAAAAAATGTACACACGTTTTCCAGAGTAGTTGAAATGGTAAAAAAAAGGCATCTGTTACTGAGAAATGCTGTGTGCTTGCAAAAGCACACACGTGCCTGTGAGGGAAATATAAGTGGAGGTGTGTGCCTGCTGTGATGGGGCATTCAAAAAGGAGCTGGATCTTTTGCAGCTGCTTTGGCTACAGGAGGAATCAGCAGTTTCTTCATATGCTAAGGGAAATTAATTTCCCTGCCCTGACTCAGCCTCTTAATCCTTCTCATGTACGTGTCTGATGACCATCTTTCTGTGATGACCTATATGGCATAATGCTGGCCAACACCTTTTATGTCTTCCTGATTTAATTGGTCACCAACTTTTTTTTTTTCAGCCTCTGGGCACCTCAGCCAGTCTGTCCCACTCAGCTGTCTCTCCTCTTCCCCAGGCCCCAGGACCTGGTTTATAGCTCAGGCTCCCAGATGTTGTTCTTTTACAGACTCCAAACAAAAGGGACTGGTTTTGATCCTAATGCCTGAAGGGATTCCTAGTTTCCACCTTAAGACTTGTTCATGTTGATTGTCCAGGATCAGCAGTTTCTCTCTATTTTAGAAAGGCTGTAGGAGAGCTCACATGGAGAAAAAATACAAGTAGTCTACAAGTAGTAGACTACTTGGGAGAGCAGAGTAGTGTTATAGCTGTAACATAGTTGTGTAGAAGCTAAGGACCTCTGCAGAAGACCTGAATTGCTGGAGCTGCTTTCCAGCTTTTTGTCTTTTACAAGTGGCTTTTCCTATGCAAGAGTCCTATAAAACTTAATGCTTCAAGGACTGTCCTGCTTATCTCACAGTTCATGGCATAAATCTTCCTGATAAGGAGATTTTAGTTAGCTAGATTTGTCTCTGAGCCTCCTGGTTTTCTACCACTTTGACTTAAGATGCCTTGCTTATTTGATTTATTTTGCCCAGCAGGTTAATAACTGTATTTTTGGATCTTAATGCCACCTTACTGACTGATGTTTCATCACCTGGAATTTCATATGTATTGTCTTGTTAAAAAAAGAAAAAGCCTATGCAGCTCATCAGCACATATTTTATCACGTCTTAACTCTTTCTAGTGTAACTTGCATAATGTTTCCCTAGTGTTTTTTTTATGCTGGTTTAAACCAGTCTTTGTATGCTGAAGGGAGAGAATTTGACATATAGGCCCTTGCCTAAGTGAGGAATTTGGGCAGACCCTTTACAGGAATATCATCTCTCAGATGGGTCACTTTGCTCTATGGATGTCTCTGTCCATTTCCATCGTCCTCTTCAGGGAGAGCTTATTGTGTTGACTCTACTGCTGCTCCAAGTTTAGGCATTTCTGTTAGTCCCTCAGTTTGGTTGAAATAGGAGCAGAATTATCACCACAGATACTCTGATTTGCTGCCTTGTGGGTCAGACCTAAACTTAAAATTTGGTGTATGGAGAGCATGTTGTATCACACTGATCATGCAGTTGCTAGGGTTTGTATGGGGGGAAGCACGTTGCAAGGAATGTAAATTGCTAATGCAGATGGTAAAAGTGTGGTTCCCTGTCACAGCTGCCAGAGAAATGAATTTTCAGAAAAATCAGTCCTGAAATACCATTTTGCTGCCTAACGCAGCATTTCCAAGTATAATTCCTTCTAACCATGCCCATGATTATTTGCATCAGCAATAATGGAAGTGATCACCAAGTAAAATTACTAGGCTATCTAGGTCAGGTCAAACTAGCAAATTTTGTTTCTTGGCCTAGAAAGCATCTTTGACTGTCAAATGAATATTATAAATATTTAAAAAATGGTAAGATGGCAAAATCAGATGTGTCAGAGTTAATGGATTAAAAAATCGACTCTTGTGTCTGTATGAATTTTGATTAGGCTTTCCATGACACAGAATATATGTTTCTAACATAGGTTTTGTTTCTCATTCTGTACCATTGATATGCATCACTATCTAAATAAAAGATTTTTTAAAACTATTTTTTCTGCTAATCCATGTAATTCAGTGTGTGGTTCCATGTATTATTTATTGCCCTGCATTCAAATCTTGTGCTGAGTACAGTAATAGGAATATTTAAGAGGAATAAGAGGAATATTTACTATTACTATTTAATATTAATAAAGAGTTGAATGATATGTGGTCACTGTTGGAAGTGACCACATCCTAACAACCCTTTCTGTCAGAGTAAGGCAAGACACTGAATTCCCTTTGAGTCAGTAAAAATTCAAAAGAATTAGAGAATACATAAATGAAATATAATGTTTTCTGAAGATCTCCTCACAGTCATGATTTATTATTACTTTTAATACAGGTACCAGATTTTTGGTTGAATTATGTGTCTTCTAATAAATCCAATACATCTGTTGTGATTCTCTTGCTTGACCACTCAAATGAAGCACAGGTTAAGCCCTGTGTGGCCATTCTGTTCTCCCAAGGGGACAGTTAGTGCCTTGTGGAATCCAAAACAGTTCCCATAGAGAAAGGCAGGTTAATACTTCCGTTGGCCTGTTTGGAAATGAAATATTTTGTATCAGTCAAAAAATCCTGCCACTGCAGAATCTTAGATATTTACTGTTGTTGTGGGCAGAGTAGGAATTTGCCATGGGCAGAATGGGAGCTTCAGACAAAGTTTATTAGAGAAGCCTTCCCTCTGAGTCACAGGTACAGAAGGGACCCCTTGATTTCCAAACTCCTTCTCAGAGAGGAGTCCAGGCAGAACATCCTGCTCCAACTATTCCTCTGCAAATCACATTTTACAGAATGGAAATGAGATTAACACCAGTTTACCAAATTCAAGAAATCTTGAGATTTTACTTTACCATGTGTGCTTAGACCAAGGCTTCTGTTATAGATAGTTACAGCTGTGGATGTTCAGTGTGACTCGACTAGACCTGAATATCTCCGGTACAGTTCTGTGGTTAGAAGAGTAGGACCATACAGTTAATGATTGGCTGAAAATGTAATTAGCATGATTTGCCTCATGTAGGAATCATACATACAGTTGCTGTATGAGCAATATGGGAAGCTTTATACAAGAACGCAGTGGCAGATGGAGGGATGAAGCACAATGCAGCGTTGAGCTGTTTTAATCTCATTTCTGTAGGGGCAGACTTGGGTCATACCAGTAGAAGATTTATGCATGTACCAACTGAGCACATTGATGCTGAAGTCTGAGGTACAGGTCCCTTTTAAAGCCTGTTCAGAGCCCCAGACTTGGGAGAGTTGATGGTCAGGCAAGACAGGGTTGTGAGGAGATGCCTGAATCTAATCCCACCACAGCCATCTGCCCTGGGTCCAGCACCTGAAGTGACCCCCAGAGTTTATCCATGGATCTCAGCTGGAATAACTAAGCCACTTCCAAAAAGGTGGCAGTAACCTTTTATGCAATAACCTGAAGGGAGACACCTCTCCTTGCTCACCGGGACATGCAGTTTGTGCAGTGAGGATTCCTGTAGGATTCTCTTGCCCTGGCTTGTGCTGTTCATGCACTCAGCATCAGTGGTTTTGTCTTTGTCATTCAGACGGGAATCTCAGTCAATTAGAGAAATGAGGATTTTGAAAAGATAGTAAAATCATCATTGATTCTGCCAACCTTGTTTGGCCGGCATACTTAGAAATTATTTGGACTGAAACACAGCTCCAAATCCTGTTTTTCCACAAAACTATTGACGACGTTCTCTAGTATCATTAACTTGCTTTTGCACTGGTGAAGCTCATGCAATTCATTTTTTTTTGTACCTTATGGACGGTGCTTTCCTTCATGCTGGGGCAGACCCGGGGAGGCAGCTGTTCCCGCAGGCTGTCCTGTGCCCTGACGGGGATAGCTGGAAGTCTTGTGCCCTCTTGTGGTACGCACATCCAGGCAGGAGCAGGCAGCAAGCCTGGCATCCTGTCCCTGTCGTCTGCGAAACAGCAATTTATTGGGAAACAAAATGAACGAGGGCGCTAAAAATCGTGAGCTTGTCTAGATAAAGACAAAAATACCCATTGTTTCATGCACAGAGGGAAGTCAGGTAATAATTAGCCCCATTAACACCATAGTTTATTAATCAATACCAGCAATAAATCGGTGTGACATAACACAGCCAAGTTAAGAATCAGGAGAGACCAAGAAAAAATTATTTGATCCAGTGTTAACATGCTGAGGCTGGGAATGTTTTTGAAAGTGGATGAAAATCTCATTTAATGATTCTGTAGTTTAAAAGGTCAATTTTAGCTGCATCTTCATTAAAATGAAAAGTTCTTAGTAGTGATAATGATCCCAATTTTTAAGTTGTGTATATACCTGTGCTGAGTTGGAATATAGCCAGCCTTCAGGTTATCCTTTTATTGCAGTGCCTGTACAAATGGGGAGGGCTCAGTAGCACAGGCAGTTAGCAGAGGAAAACAATACTCAAACAGCCCTTAGCAGAGAAAAAACTATTCAAACAACCTCAGATGTGAGACTCAGGCACTGTTAAAAATATTGCTAATTCTCAGTAGTATGTATGATAATGAAAGAAAAGATCCCTGTTAAAGAGGGGCTCAGGGCTCATCACTTATTTTACTGTGTTTAAGTGTACTGACCTTCCAGCTTTTCTAAAAAATAAAGAATATCTTTTGAGCTATTTGAATTGGCAAACAGAAGCAGCAAGAGCAATTTCAGGTCCTGGAACAAACAAAATAGGCAAAGGCTGTCTGGTGGTGGGAGGGGGAAGGGATGTAGCTTCTGGTCTGTCATCAAAGGCAATTGCTCTGGTCTTCCCTCATCCTCCACTTTTCCACAGTGACATGTCCAAACAAGTCCAGTGTACTCCTCCTGACAGTAAACAGCAGGTTTTTAATATCATTTCAGTGGATTGTCATATTAAGTCCTTTTCTCCCCACCTTATGTGATCCTTTGAAGAGTGACTGCTTACAATGAATGGAAAACGCCAACTGGTGGTGACCTTGTATAATGTGAACTTTGTGGGCAGTGCTTTCCTAAATACTTCCTCTAGTTTATGTGTCCCTTCAGAGAACAGCAGTGGGAAAAATACTGGAAAAGCAGTGGAAGACCTGTAGGTCTTGTGGATGTTTGGTTGTGAATGATGTGGTACCTTCCTTTTCTCAATTACGTAGGATGCCTCCTGCAAAGAGCTTATTCCTGAAATCAGTGTTGGGTGGAACACTTGCTCCCAAATGTTTTTCACACTGTTGCTCTCCTTTGTCCTTTGTAGGTATGGAGAGTGCAATCACACTGTGGCAGTTCCTTTTGCAGTTGCTGCTAGACCAGAAACACGAACACCTCATTTGCTGGACGTCTAATGATGGCGAATTCAAGCTACTCAAGGCAGAAGAAGTGGCTAAGCTGTGGGGACTCAGAAAAAACAAAACTAATATGAATTATGACAAGCTGAGCCGGGCGCTCAGATACTATTATGACAAGGTAAATTTTGTTATCCTCATGCAGACTAAGAAAATAGAAATGCTACCAGTTAATATTTCTCCTCTCTGTGGAAGCTATTCAGAAGTTCCTGTAGCTAGTTGAGATACTAAAAGGAAAAGACTGTAGAACACAAATGTACAAATATTGTAGAATACAAATCTTACGTATTCACATTTCTCAGTTTCAGACTCCAGTAAATTCAAGGAGTTTCCCAATTGTTTCTGCACCCTTTTTTTGATGAATATTATGTTGTTTTTACTAATCAATATTAAATCTTCTCAGGATTAGTTCTCCTTAAATGGATGTTTTTCAATAAGATATATAAATTCCAAGTTACTAGGTTTTATTATTTCCTATATTCTTGAAGATTAAATATTAATAACAAAGACTGTTATAGATTTTGTATATTAAAAAGGAAAACATCATAGTCATGGTTAATGGTCTGTTTTATTTTTGATTTTCAGAAAAGGGGGTGAGATGAGATTATACAGTGAGAAATGCCAGTGTTCAGCACAATTAGGGCATGTTTGCTGCCTGCACAAGGCAGAGGAAAGTAGATACTGTTCCTGGACTGACCTTACAGCACTGTTGTCATGTATTATTTGTAGTGCACTAATTCTTGCAGGGCACAGTGCTATGCAATCAATCTAACACAGCGATCAAAAAACATGTTGACTGCAAATTAACAATGAGCATTTGGATGATCGGACTTTTCATGACCCACAGGGGCTCCTTCTCCTGAAAAAAATTTTTAGTTTAAGATTTAGAGATGTTAGTGTTTTGTCCACTAGAAGTCAGATTTTCCCACCTAATATGTTTCAAAGGTGGCCTGACTGAGAAGGCACAAAAGGATTCGCTGAGGACAGTACAGTGGCTGTTCCAAGCAGTTGGTGTGATTAATCCCCTTCACTAAGTGCTAAAAAGGCTTCTGCTCAGCATGGGGAAGCTTGCTTCATTATATGACTCCAGCCCCTCTGGTTATAAACTTGACTGGGATCAATGGAGACAGAGTGCCTGCTGGTGCATGAGCAGCATAGCAGAGCCCAAACATGCTGTTAGTGACTGAAGAGAGATTGCTTAAAAACAAGGAACAAGATATTTGTAGCACATACGCTTTGAGATCTCTCTGATCTCTTTGAAGTAATGGAATATAATGGCTCCTTACCTGAGACTCTCTTGCTTCTTTTATTCCATAACCTTTTTTTTTAACCCGGTTCTGTTTTCAGTTCCCGGTCCCCAGCGCACACACACACCTTTGTCATCTGTTTTGTCTCTGCTCAAGCAGCATCTACCAGAGTGGTTGCACAGCTTCTTCATAAGGGCTCTGGCTGAGGCAACTGCTTGCTGTTTGTAGAGATGGTCTTCTGTCTGACAGTTTTATCTAAGTGTGGCACAAGGATTTTGGCCATTTTTTCAGGTGTTCTGCAGTCCAATGGAGGTCATAGCTCCTAGATGGAAAGAAGGATAAGTTCTCTATTCCCCATGTACTGCAATCAGGGCTTGAACCCCAACCCAAGCCTATGGCTATTTCTATTTAAATTGAAAGAGTTGCTCCTTTAGAATGAAACAGTGGGAGCTTCTTACTCTGGGGATAGTGTTTTGTATCCTGTAGGTTCCCAGACAGTGGAGAAAGGTGGATTACTGGGAGAGTGCAGGGGGACAGAGCAGCTTGCTGCAGGTTTTGAAGTATGAGAGAGAACGGCATAAGAGCAGATAGTGAATCCTTGTAGAGTGGCAGGGTGTGCTCAGCAGTGGGTTTAGTCCTAAATGCTTCCTCCCCCTTCAGTTCAGTCTATACTACATAGCACAGAAGGGAAGGAGTCAAAAAGGGAGGAAAGGTTCCTTGACATTCTTCCTTCCACCTTGCAGAACGAAAGGGGAAGGACTGGGGAAGTGAAAGAGCCTCTCTCAGACTTTAATGCTCTTTTCCTTTAGACCATTCACCAATTTGTGAGCTAAACCCAAAAGCAGTCTAGACTCTGAGGTAGCCTTAATCAGCCTTCTGAGATCCTTGTCCCCTCCCTACTTGTGTGCAATGATGGATGTGCTGGCAGCTAGGGCAAATGGGATGCACACTGAACAAATGAGACAAACCCTGAGCTGCAGATGGGGGAGTGGCAGTAGGAAATATGAGGCAGAACTCTGGACAAGACTTCATTTGCACTATGGAATTATTGACAAGGATGTCTCTACCTATAACCTAAGTGATCTGGCAGCATGTGAGTTTGAGATAAGGGTCAGTGATTTTTTACAAATTATAATACCTCATGGGCTGGACCTTCCTTTCTTGGACTGCCCTCTGCACTTATTGCATACAGTTGACACTGAACTAATGTTTCATGGTCTATCTTTGAAATTATTCACCATGGAGAAATATAACCTGATTGCTGGATAAATGGGGGTTTATGAGCTCTGCCTTTTGCTTGGGGGGAACACTGGCTAGTTAAAATTCATCATCTGATTCATCTGAACTTAAAAGTAAATTAATTCCACTTCTGGAGAAAAATAACACAATTAGGACAAGTTCCTTAGCCTAGCTTTGAAAACAAGCATGACGTGCTGTTGAGGCTGATGGCTAGATTTATGTTATATTCACATAAAAAGCACCCCAGGAAATGCAGAGTATGGCATGTCTTGTGTCTTGATTGTAATTTGCTGCCATGCTTATAGTTGCCAAAGGTTTGTAGATAATATGAAGACTCCATTTCCTGTTTCATTTGTTCCCCAAATTCTCCCCCCCACCCCCCTTATTTTTATTTAATGCATTTCCCCTATTGCTTCAACAGAGCAGCAGCACAGATGACAGATAGCACAGAGGAAGGGCATCCTGCACTCTACCTACAGCTTGTGTCCATCATGTCACACACTTTTGCTGGTCAGAAATCTCTTGTAATGCTTTCAGGCAAGGAAATGCTTCAGCACTATTCCCACACAGAGCACTTTAGCTTGAATTAAAATGCCTTTAAAAGTAGGGTTAATAAGTTTATTTTTTTTTCCTCAAGTTACCCAGTTTTGCTTTTATGGTAGTTGCAATGGCACAAATCACCAGGGGTTTCAAGACCACTGAAAGTCCCTATGAATATTTCAAGATGACACCACAAGAGAGAAGCTAGTGAGTTTTCCCATTAGGTTTTGTTTTTATTGAGGGAAGGAGGGTGAATCCAGGAAATTACATGCCGATACTGACATTAATAGGATGTAGCAGTTGCGGAAGTCAAGTCTTCAGAAGCTGGGAAATAAAAGAAACACAGTTCCCTGGATAACCCTGATGTTTGCATGAGTTATGCTGCATCTTTAATTATACAGTTACATAGTGTTGTGATGAGCAGCTATTCAATATTTTTGCATCCTCTCTGAACAGTACGTGGCCCGAGGCTTTACTCAGTGAGTGCTATTCAGTCTGTTTCAGTTTTAGTTGCAATTAATGGCTGCCCACTTGTTTGGATGGCTTGGCAGTAGGATTTTAGTATTAAAATAATATGGGCTGCTTTGTGCTTATTGCAGTGCAGGGACAGGGCTTCTCAGGTGCCAATGCATTCACTCCCCTCCCATAACAGGTCAGACCTAGTAACCTGGTTACTACTTTGTATTTTTAATGTCCAAGTGTGGGTAGAAGCACTGAAGAATTGTTTTAGGCGAGGGTCCCTTGCTTGGGTGCCTACTGAACTTCAGGGTATAAAGTGATAATGAAAACTATTATTTTACTTTTGGGAAGATCTTCTCCTCAGACATCTCAGGGGAAATAGAATCATACAATGAAACAATAGCAGTGTGATTGCGCTGGAGTGCCAACTATACATTATGTAGTGGTGCGGGTAAGAGACGTTATAAAGAAATATTTTAAGGGGCATTAGAAAGTACCTTTATAGAGAACTGGAAAGAGCTTCATCCAAAAAGAATTTGTGAAAGTCAAGAAAGTGCTTGGCTGAAATGGCATAAATGGTTATGTAGTGATATCCCTGTGAAAAGAGAGGAGTGAAGGATTTGATACGCAGTAAGAGGTGATGGGTAGAGAAGAAAACCCAAGAACCCCTGCCTCAAAAAGACACATAAAATAGTTCTTGTTTGATGTGAGAGGAAAGGGATGTCCAGTGAACTGCAGCAGAGAGAGAGAAGAACCCGTTCATTGGTGCCAGCTAGAGAAATAGCCTTTATCTTCCAGGTGCAGGTGAGTGAAGAAAGACTGAAATCCAGCTAAATGGGAGCCTTGATCTTCCAATGGTCAGTACAGGTGAACAGTGTAGTAGCACCTGTGCCTGCATCAAAAACATTACAAAATCTGGCTTCTAAACACACAGTGTAGTAAACATAACCACATAACCTGTGATGCTAGCAGAATCTGCCTGCCTGCACATGCTGATGTGGACACACTCCCATTTTTCAGAACAAACCATCCTGCCACAGGTACCTCCTGCCAGCATATGTACTTCAGACATGGAGTGTGAACAGCCCTCTGTCTGGGTAGGGGTCCCAATAGCTGGAAGCAGCCTGGATAGAGCTCTGGGAGGAATTCATAGCCTGTGTTCGTACACATGTTGCATCCCTCGGTACTCTTAGAGCCAGGGAACTTACATCCAAATGACACTTAGGAGCAGCTACAGCTCTGTTCTTTCTTCTTTTCTGACCAGGGATGTTTGGTACCTACAGACAAGTTCGTTCTGCTCTATCATAAGTTTTAAGATCTCAGGCATCCTGATTATAGGTCACTTCCTGGAAAGAAGGAAAAATGGTCTTCCTGCTCCTAAGATCCCTTCATTAGTCTGAAGTTTGACTAGGAAGTGCATCCCATTTCCCAGCTCAGTCTCCCAAATGGCTCCTGCAGCCAGCAAACTTGCTAGCTAACAGGTTTGGGCCAAGCCACAGAAATCCTTGATACCCTGGTAGAATAGTTACACATTTGCTCTAAATGGCTCAAACATGGAGTAGGAGTCAGAGCTGATAAAAATAAAGCACAAGCACATGATAGATTTCAGTGGTGCAAATGCATGGTTGACACAACCCCTCCCCAGTATGGTCTAGTTTAAGCTGCAGGGAGAACCAGTCCACCGAGCCTTTGGCATCCAGCTCAGCCAGCTGCTCTGTGGAGGACAGGGCAGAGGAGACCCATCCCTGCAGCTGGTGATTCAGAGCTCTCAGTGAGGCTGGTTTTGGAAGGGCTCATGAAGTGAGTTCCTGAAGTGCTGGGGTGTGGGAGCCTGAGCTCCCCAGCATGGCCAGTGTGCTGGAGCAGGCAGCAGGCACTGCTCTGCCCGGCTGCATCAGCAGCTTTCCGAGCACTTAGCAGGGTGGGGTGGGCACGCTTGCTGTAGTCGCTGTTTTGTACACTGGGGGCAGAGGAGGGGAAGTGCAAAGTGTTCAAGAAGCCAATAGAAGAGGGGGTATTCCCTGCTGCCTGCACTCTGTGTGAGAGTCAGAGAGTGCTATCTATTGATAAGATTTTGTTTTCTAAGCTGTTGGACTGGAGCTCCTGCTCTTGTCTGGGTTGCTCATTTCTTCTCTGCAGCAGCTGCATGGACCCAGCAGTACTACCCTGGCTCCCTGCAGCCTTAGCCAGCAGCCACTAGCACACATTGGAAGCCTGTTCATGAGGGAATTTACATAGAAAATTCGAACAACAACAATAAAACAGGGCTAAATGTTCACGTACACCTGCTGTCCTGCTACCAAGCAAGTGGTCTAGTCTTCCAGCAGATGCAGAAAGGCACAGTTCTTTGCCCTTTCAAACTGCTTGTTGTGGTGCCTGTCACTGTCTTCTGTGGTTTGAACCATCATAGCTCAAAATGATTCTGACAGATCAATAAGGTGATGGTAAAAATACGCTGCTTTTTATCTTCAATTATTTGTCAAAAAAAGTATGGAAAAGTCACTGCCTTTCCGAGGCGCATCATTAATTTGTGTCCTTATTTTCTCTTGCATGCTGGTGGAGATTTCCTCAGGCTACACATTTAAGAGAAGCCTGCAAAGTGCTTGAGGGATCTGCACTTTGAATCTTTTCATCTCCAGCTCTTCTTAAGTGGGCCTTTGCTGCAGGCTGACAGAGTTGGAGAAGCAGCACTACAACGTTCTTAAAATATAACTGTATTTAATAATAACAAAGGAAGTATAAACTCACCAGTCCATTCAGTTGCTTTTTGTAGCAATGTTCCCCCATTTCAAACTTGTATCTGTGTAAAAGTGCAATTCTTAAAAACATTTAATCTTGTTCTTCTGGAAGTCACGTTTCCCAAGGAGGATCTAAGTTGCTAGTGCTTGATTTAACAATAATTCAAAGTTGCCAGGAGAAAAGGGAAGGCATTATTTTAAATTTACAAATATGTATCGAAGAAAGAAAACAAAAATCCAGTTGGGATGTGTTTTTTTGGTATGTGAGTAGTTTGGAGGCTTTGCTCTTTGGAAAAAGTACGCAATATTGAGAGTGCAGAAAAAGTGCAATCATCCAATATTGCACCTAATTAGCAGTCAAAAAAAAAATCTAGGCCAAGCCCAAAGCCATGGGAATTAAAGCTAGTGCAGATTGAGATTCTGTGGGCTAACTGTTTTGAACCTTTGGAGGGCAAAAAAAGACACTGCAGCATCTGCCACGTGGGTAGATGTGTGTACAATTCAGGATGGAAGAGGGCAGTTTGTGCCTTTAGTCTGAACTTGCTGAATTTTAATTCTTCTCTTTGCTATAGATCCCTGTTATCAACTTGGGAAACAACATTCTCTATTTGTGCCACAGCTCCTGACCTGTGATGCAAAGCTGCATCCCAGGGTTTTTTGCAGGTGCCTGAATGAAATGCCAGGACATTCAGACAGATGAATTACAGAGTGCAGTAGCTCAGCTGAAAGACAGAAGAGGTTCTTGATACCGAAGTGCAGATTCTTCTTTCACAAAAGGATCTTTGCTTTTATGACTGAACAAGTTGTAGTGCAGGCACTACCAGCACCCAGCACTCTGTGTTGTCTATATGTAGAGAAAGATGATGTTTCTTTCCCTTAATCTTCTTTTTCATTTTCAGTCAGTTTAACAAATGTTTCCACTATTGGAGTCAGAAGCTGTGGTAGAATGAAAAACTAATTAGATTTTTAGGAAATTTGTAAATATTTGCATTCCCATATGTACAGCAAAGCAGATGTCTGCAGAATACCAGCTGGAGGTGCAGCAGATGTGCTGGACTAGAGGGAAGCCTCTTGGAAAGGGTTTTTCAGAGGCGACTTAACAAACTTTCCACCGGGGGTTTAAAGAAGAGAGAAATTAGCATGGAAATCTCAGGACATACTTCTTTTGTTCCACAGCAGTTGGCTTAGGGTGGTAAAGGTTCCAGTCCCTAGGCCAGGCATGTGCCATAAAGTGCCTTTGTGGAGGAGCTCACATATCCTTGGGAACTGTGTTAGAGCAGGCAGCCAACCTGGGTTTGCAGGAGGAGCGCTAGGACTAGAAACAGGACGTTCATATAAAGTCTCAAAAGGAATCAGCTCTTTACAGAAAGGGGACACTTCAAGAAAAAAATTAATGGTTCCACAAACCTTTGAGAGGTTTGGGACTTTTTCAATAATTATTTTCCATAGTCAGTTTAGACTGATGTGAACCTTCTGCCTGCACCAGTGGTCATCCTGAGCCTAATGCAGGCCTGGAGATGGTACAGGGGATATTGCAGGACACAAGTACTTTTCCAGCCCCTGCAAGGGGTTGCATTTTTCACAGACATAAGTTCATGATCATTGACAGAAAGACAAAAGTCACTGTAAGTTTAGTTCCATCCTTTCCTTATGTGGTAAGTAACAGAGGGTAAATAACTGGGGCCAGGAGACTGAGGTGGTTTTGTCCTTTACAGACATTTCTGAGAATACTTCCTCCTCGGGGTAGTTGGTGTCAGTTTTAGGAGGCATGAATGAAAGAGTTTGCCTTTATTGTGGAATGCAAGTGGTAGCAAGACAGCAGAAATGCTTTTACTGGAAAGAAAATATTCCCAAGCTGCTTCAGAGGAAGCAGAAGTCAAACAGGCCACCAGTAAGTCTTTGTCAGCAAGTGATGGTGGTTTTGTTGGAAACCATGAGGAGCCAGGAGTGGACTCCCTGCTGAGCAGAGAGAGGTACTGGAATAAGCCAAGGGTGATCAGCATTTGGAGCCCCACAAAACGACTTGCATAGCTTGCAGAGGGAGCAGTGCCCCCTGCTCTTGTGTGTGCAGTACTGGGTGCCTCTGAAATGCTGGTCTTTCTAGCACCTTCTTTGTATTTGCAGAACATCATCAAGAAAGTGATCGGACAAAAATTTGTATACAAGTTTGTCTCCTTTCCTGAGATTTTAAAAATGGATCCACATGCTGTGGAAATCAGCAGAGAGAGCCTTTTGCTGCAGGACAGCGACTGTAAGATGCCTTCGGAGAGCAGGGATCAGCACAAGCACAGCTTGTCAGCACTGAAAAGCACAAGCCGTAATGAATATATCCACTCTGGCCTGTACTCCTCTTTCACTATCAACTCTCTGCAGAACCAGCCAGACCCTTACAAGACAATCAAAACAGAAAAACTAGAGAAGTCAGAAGGAAACACACCAGTTGAAGAAGTCCGGACTGTTATCAGATTTGTGACAAACAAAACAGACAAACAAGTTACGAGGCCCATGGTGTCGTTGCCTTCTACTTCTGAAACAGCAGCTGCCTCTGCTTTCCTCAACTCTTCAGTATCAGCTAAAATATCTTCCTTAATGCTACCCAACAGTGCCAGCATTTCATCTCCATCATCATCCTCCTCCAGGTCACCATCTCTGTCTCCCACCTCACCTCTCCCTACAGAACACAGGAGCTTCTTCCTTGACTCCAGTTGCCACGACTCAGATTCCCTCGAGCCTCTGAATCTCTCCTCAGGCTCCAAGGCCAAATCCCCATCTCTTCCCCCAAAGGCTAAAAAACCCAAAGGCTTGGAAATCTCTGCCCCACCTATGATACTCTCCAGCACCGACATCGGTTCCATCGCCCTCAACAGCCCCGCACTTCCTTCGGGATCCCTGACTCCAGCTTTCTTCACTGCACAGGTAAGACCTGCCTGTCTCCAGGCACTCCCTCCATGTGGCCAAGAGTGTTAGTTCTGTGGGTGTGCCACCACCTGATGGGAAAAACACCCCAGCATATGGGAAAGAGGGAAACAGCAGTGCTCTGAACAAGGGGTAGGAAGTAGGTTTCTCCTGGGGTTTGTTCCTAATTGAGTGTGGGAAAAGCCATCACAGTTCACAGACTGCCTGAAAGAATAAGGAGATGGGCAGCCATTAGTGCATTTTTTATCAGTTCAAACCAGCCTCCAGATCTACAAAACAAATAGGAAAAAGCCAAAAAGAAAACCACAGGGGTTTTGTAGGTCACAACTTGAGCATGTGGGACGCTTGGTTAGATTTCTCTGGTAGATGTTGCATCCATTCAACCAGTGTGACCTTTTTGTTAATTTCTGAATACAGACCAAAGTAAGTGGTTTCTAAGGCTCTGAAGCCAGTTTCAATTTCCAAAGTTGTACAAATTCACAGAGTACTTGCCAGAGCTTCCCTTCAGCACAGAGTGACTGAGTAACCAGAAGGTTATTTTGTTCTTTTTAATAACGTATTTTTGGTAATGCTCTCATTTTCAAGCTAGCCTATGAAAAAAAGCCTAGGAGTTCAGAGCAGAAGAGGAAAATCATATAGATAGGACTCAGTATATTCATTGGTGAGTTTTGTCTTACAAAATCACCTCAAAATTAGACAAAAAAGAATCCAAAAATAAAATTATCCCAGTGTGGAACATCCCCCAAGATCCCCAGCCCTGAAGTAACAATTGATGCAAATACTAGCACTGAATGTGGCAAACCAGACAGTAAATAAGTAAGTACAAAGGTGTGTTACAAGCCCTGACTCACTTCAGACTGCCTAGAAGACAGATTGTATCTAGAATCCCATCACCTCTTCCCTGTCTGAAGGTGTTGGAGGTGTTTGATGCCGGCAGCATTGTGTTCCTGCACAGCACAAAGGCCTGGCAGAAGTGAGAGTGTTGGCACGTGCTCTCAGCCAGCACAGCACTTGCTCTCCTGAGCTTGTCAGCTGGCTGCAGAGCGAGTTTGTGCAGCTCAGGCACACCTGTAAGCCACTGAGATACAAAGCTGTATCACCAAGAGCAGTTTGTGGGTGACACCTGCCATTTTTGACATCATAAAACCTTTAAGTGAAGTTATGTTTGGCAGGAAGAACAGAAGTGTGGCAAGCCAAAACTGAAATGCATTGACAAACTTACAGCCTCTAACTGTGGTATAACCACAGTATTTTTTTTGTAGGGAGCAAATCTGACAACATCAGATGACAGTCAGACACAATGACAGTGTGAGTTATTTCAAACCCACTGTAATCTGCTGTTGCCCCAAACCACGAGATGAACAGAGATTTGTTTCCTCATTTTGTAATTATTTCTTTGAATATTTAACTTTCCCATGCACCTATGAACCAGTGTAGTTACTGCCCTGAAAGATGTGGAAGGGAATTATGTTGAGGACTGTGGCACTGCTGTAGCTGGAGGGATAGCTAAGGCTGTGATGAGTGTTACCCAACTTAAAGCCATCACAAATCTTTTTTACAGGTTGTCCTGTCACAGAAGAGACATATGGCATCTGTGCAGGATAGTTCCCGGGTCTAATTATTTAAACTTTGGCTATACAACAATATAGTTTTTATCCTCTTCTTTAGCCTTCTTTTTCTAGAAGGATATGTATGGATAAGAAGCACCCTGCATCCTAAACACTTGTCCTAGTGAATATAAAATGAAAACTACATAGCAGCTGTATTCAGATAACTGTAATATCACACTGCAAAATAACTAAAGCCATGATTTAGACTGGAGATCTGCTGTGTATCCCATTATCCAAGGAAGAACATGCATTGTATCTCAAATGTTCTCTGATTTATCAGATCCCAGTGTGAAACAGCTCCTGCCAGGGGTAGGTGCAGAACAGGATCCTTGCCCCAGGAGTGATGTATGTTCTGAGAAGTTCTTGATGCCTGAGAGGATATTTAAAATATCTTTCAAACTGTACCTGATGGTAATGAGGAAAACCCTCAGTGGAAAGCTGTGAAAGGGCACTTGATGCACACCATGTTTTTGGAACAGAAATGTATGTGTGACAGCATTTGCTTGCTTTCTAACAGCTAGAAGTGACAAGACTGTACTTACACACATTGTCACAGAAGTCAGGAGCCATGAGCATCATTGCTTAACATAATTCTCTCTGTGCAATGAATTATTTCTATTTAAACTGCTCCTGTGCTTAGATTACAATGACATTTTAAAAGTAGGAACTTCCCAATGGTTTCACATCTAATACCAGACATATGCCTGCATGTGGGCAGAAAATGAAGTGACACATCAATTTCCGCATGTAATTTAGGGATAGCCTGTCCTGTGGTGTTGTTTACACTTGGGTTTCCTCTGGTGGTTTTGATGCTTGGCTGATGGCAAGACTCAGAACAAGCCTGGGAGGCCCTGTGCTCTTTTTGCATTAAATATTAAACAGATTGGGAGGCTTGCTTTGGCTGGCTCTTGGTTCTGGCAGAACTTGCAGACACTAGTGCTCTGCTCATCAAAGAACATGAGCTTTTCCTTAGCACTGCTTTAGGCATGTTAGCATGCTTCCAGAGATGAATGGTGGGCATCTCAGTTTTTCGGTCTGTCTGAAGACTTGCTTTGGCTGCATCTACGTAGGAATAAACACCTCCAAGTCTTCCTTGTTATTTTCAGAATATCCCCTCAAGAACTGCACTTTGAGTTCTGGATATCTGCAGCTTTTTAGAGGAAAAATAAAGCATGGAGGTTGCTCACTGGTGTTCCTGGTACAGTTGCCACAGTACTGTGTCCTTAGTTGAATGTTGTTGTGTCTAGCTACTTACATCTTTGGTTTTAAGGTTAGTAGGCTCTTGTGTAAGTAGATCTGAGTACTTATCCTGACCTAATTCAGTGTGTTGTCAGTGTCATAAATCTCCACCAGTAGCCGCCTGCCAATGGAGCATCAGCTTGAAATGCGGCACAGGAAAGGGGCTCAGGCTGATGCTGCTGATTTCCTTCCCCATGAAAGCACCATGGTCCTGGGAAGAGAGTGTTTGTAAAGGACTCTTGACAAGTGCCTGCTTGTCTGTCAAGTGGGTTTTTTTGTTGTTTTTTTTTGAGCTGTCACTTGATGAGATCAAGACTGAGGTTTTCTCCTCGCCAGGCCTCCAGCCACTCTTTTCCCCTTTTGTTGGTATGCAGATATATCCCAGCCCTGACTGGTACTCCTGTGACCTGCTGATTTACTGCATCAACACCTTTTTCTTTCCCAGTGATACCACAGGTTTATTATTCCTTGGGACACACATGATTTCTTCCATGGCATTTGGTGTTTCTGATCCACCTTCTTCAGCACAAGAAAGGTGGCAGGGTCCTTTAACTGTACATTTCTCCGCAAACCCCACTTCATCTGAGATTCCTTAGCAAAACCATTCAAGAGCAGCCAAGATCTTTGCATTAAACAGCCTTTCAGAATCACCAGGATAACTTTAATGTTTGCTGTTACTTGTCTTTCCCATCTCTTCTGCCGGTGCCAAACCAATTTTGACCCTGTTGTGAACTGCAGTGCAAGCATGTCACAGCAGGTCTGTGTTCCCGTGCTCCTGCACAGAGCCCCAAACACCGCAGCCGATGCCTCAGGCACTGCTTGGCAGATGAATCTGCGACACTCGAAATGCACATGAGCCATGGCAGTGCCTGTGTGAGCCTGCTTCTGGCACAGAGCAGGTGTGATGGGCCCTGGAGTCAGCAGCTGCTAAGGGAGACCCCTGGCTGCATTGCCCTCCGTGAGTTTGTATTTCTGGCCTGGGGGGGAGCACTGGAATACGTGACCTGCTGGTTACTACAAGGAGATGCAGGTACTCTACCTTCTGTCTTCTCTTTGCATATTTTAAACTTGGGACAAAAGGATGCCCCAGTTCAGCAGAGCACTGAGGCAGTTGTTTGACACAGTAAAGCACATGCTTGCTTGCTAAATGTGTACTCAAATTCCATTAAGTGCTTTGCTAAATAGGACTGATTTTGATAATTGGCATCAAGATTACTGGTGAGATTAACTCATTATGCCAAATACAGTAGTTTCACGAATACAAGCCGCACGGATTATAAGCCGCACCCCCGGTGCCTCGACAATGTTGCTGTCTTTGTCAATAGATAAGCCGCACCCCGAATATTAGCCGCACTTTCGTTCGTCGCGAGAATCCGTGCGCAGCTTTCACAAATTGGCCAATTAGTAAGAGGATCGCGGCATAGCGGGCTTTACTGGCTCGGGGCGGGGCCAGGCAGGCTCGGCCCGCTCATGGTTGCCGACGGGGCCGGGTGGCCCAGCTCAGCGCCACGGCTCGGCGGGGCTGGCCGGGTGGTGCTGCCGCCGCCACCGGGCTCGCTGGCCCCCCTCTCCCGTCAGCACCGCCCCGCTGCCGCGTTCGCTCGCCCGGCTGGCAGGGCTGCCGCCGCCGGGCTCGCCGTCCGCCCCGCTGCCGCTTTTGCTCGCCCCGCGCCGCGCCTCGCGAGCGCCGCGCCCGCCCCGCGGCGCTTTCGCGGCTCGCGGTTCGCGGTTCGCGGCTCGCGGCTCGCGGCTCGCGGCTCGCGGCTCGCGGTTCGCGGCTCGCGGCTCGCGGCTCGCGGTTCGCGGCGGCGCTTTCGCGGCTCGCGGTTCGCGGCGGCGCTTTCGCGGCTCGCGGCTCGCGGCGGCGCTTTCGCGGCTCGTGGCTCGCGGCTCGCGGCTCGCGGCTCGCGGCTCGCGGCTCGCGGTTCGCGGCTCGCGGCTCGCGGCGGCGCTTTCGCGGCTCGCGGTTCGCGGCTCGCGGCTCGCGGTTCGCGGCTCGCGGCGGCGCTTTCGCGGCTCGCGGCTCGCGGCTCGCGGCGGCGCGCTCGCGGTTCGCGGCTCGCGGCGGCGCTTTCGCTCGCCGGGCGGCGCTTTCGCGAGCGCCGCTTTCGCTCGCCCCGCCGGCAGGGCCGCCGGCAGGGCCGCCGCCGCCGCCACCAGGCTCGCCGGCCGCCCCCTCCCGTCTGCACCGCCGCCGCGTTTCCTCGCCCTGGCCGGCACTGCAGGCCCCCGCACCGCCGGGCTCCCCCACGCTGCTGGCCCCGATTATGCTGGGCTTCCCCCGCTGCCAGGCAGCCCCACCCGCCGGCCTTCCTGCTTCTGCCATGCTCCCCTGCACTGCTAGCCCCAGTTCTCCCGGGCTCCCCCGCCCTGCTGGCTCAGGCTCTGCCGCCCGCCCCCGACACTGCTGGCCCCGCCTCTGCCAGGCTTTCCCACCTCTGCCGGGGCCGGCCGGGCTCCAGCTTGGCTTGGGGCTGCCGCGGGCTCTCACTTCCGTGTTGGCAGCTTTTAGAATTTTGTTAATAGATTAGCCGCCCCGGAATATTAGCCGCACTTCCGGGTTTCCACCAAAATTTTGGTCAAATTGGTGCGGCTTGTATTCGTGAAATTACTGTACTTTTTTCAAAATCATCACATTTTCTTTTTTGGCGTTATGAAAGTTATTTTGGATACAGAATAATTCACTTAATTCTTCATTTGAATTTAGATTTGCATGTGCTCCAACTCTACCTCCCCTCTAATTGTGCTTTAACAATGCTAAGGGCAATCCCAGCAATTCTTGTGCATCGTGGCACTGGAAGGAGACACCTCTGAGTTAGGAAAAGCCTTGGATTCTAAGTTCTTGCCATTTTTCTTTTCAAAGAATTAGCTGTGCTCTCTGCTGTTCCTCTGGGCACCCAACCCATACACCTGTCTCTCCTTGCACAGCCCCATGCATTGCCAGCTTCTTGAACCCTCTTCTATTATTACAAAGAGGCATCTCAGGGGAGTAAACATCAAAGGCCAGCAGCGACTCTTTCAGCTCCACACACACTAAATGCTTCAAAAGCTGCTGTCAGGCTAAGGAATTCAAGGAAGTCAGGTCAAGGCTACCCTTCAGAAGGTAAAAATTGATTCTGAAGGAGACTAGGTGGTGTTGGCAGGCACTGGGGCACACATGGTATTATTCTGTACTTTAACACATTGCATGAGCATGGTTCCAATAAACAATAACTGTGCATCTCTTTAAGCAAACAGAAATAACATCAATCTGCATATGAAGGAATATTAAATGTGCAGTTATCCAGAGACAGGATGCAGGGCTGGATGGGCTGCTGCTGCTGACCATGCTGTGTATCTGAATTCGATGGAAAATAGAGCCAGTGGATGCTGTGTAAGGCTGTAGGGGTGGTGAGTGCTGCATGGAGCTGTAACTCTGAGCTGTGCATCACGGTGTGTTTTTTGTCTTGCAGACCCCCAACGGATTATTGTTGACCCCCAGCCCGCTGCTGTCCAGCATTCACTTCTGGAGCAGCCTCAGTCCTGTTGCTCCTCTGAGTCCTGCCAGGCTGCAGGGACCAAACACTTTGTTCCAGGTAAGTCTTCCCAAGGGACAGGTTTCATTGCTAAACACACACATATGGAAGAGACATTGTGGGAACATCCCATCAGTCTGGAGCTTTTCAAACAGATCAAGAAAACAGAGGCATCAAGAGGCACTTTAAAGAGAGGTTTACTTACTTGTACTCTCTTCCAATCCTTGGCAGAAGAGTCAGAACCTACAGGAAAGCACACACATACTGTGTGAAGGAAAGAGATAGAAATGCTGGACCCCAGAGAGAGCAGGTAACAGAGCTCTCAGAGCTGCAGGAAGAGAGTGCAGACCAGTCAGTGACCAGCCAGGAGAGGGCTAGAACTTAGACTCTGGGAAAACCAAGACAGTTTGGGTCTCACCCAGTGAGGTGGGTGTATGTTTATCCTTTTGACCTAATGAGCTATTTCTCACTCAGAACAACAAGGCTCTCTGAACTCGAAGGCTCCATTTCCAGTTCTCCTGCCAGTTATCAGTGTGTCCTCAGCCAAGGATGTACCTCTGAGCATGACCTCGCCATATGTAGCAGCAGAAAGGCAGCATTGTGCCTGCTCTCTCCCGAGTATTAGCAAAGTGAAATTCTCAAAGTTTTATAGAGATGTGGTAAATACAAGTTATTAAATAACCCACGATGGCCACAGCACTCAGCTGCAGCATCTGCCTGAGCCTCAGGAAGAAGACAATGGGGATGGTATTTGCAGCTCCAGCTGTTGCTGCTGCAAAACAGCTGATTCATTAAGTCACAGAAGAAATGACGTTGATCTGCTGATTGGCAAGGAACCTAACGGCCAGTAATGGTACAGTGAAGGTGCCAGGACACCCCTGGAATGAACACCCTGACTACTGTGGAGGGCCAGCGCTAAGAGGAGAAGGCTACTGCTGGACAGGGACTCTGTGTTAGTCTCTGAACCTTCAGGAAGGCTGACTGCCCAAATCCAGGGCTAGGCTTTAGCTTAAGTAGTTGCTCAGGTACTGTCTGCACTGGGATAATCAGTCTTTATACCTCCAGTGGCACATGGAGCTCAAGGCTCCTTATCTGTGTTTCAGATAAACTCATTAATACCTACTGGACCTTAGTTTTGCACATGTGGTTAGAAACAGCCAGACATTTCAACTGAGAAGTGCCTGCATCCAGACCTGGAGTGAGCTTGTATAGACACATGCTGGCCATTCCCTGGGGGAAGAGAAAGTGAGGAGTGGCCTTGGCTTTCCCTTCTGAGAGACCCAAAGGGCCTTAAAGAGGATGTTTGATTCAAGCAAAGGCCACAATGACAAGCTGTTGAGCACAAAGCCTTATTTAACAGCAAATAGGAAACGAAAACCACAGCTGAATGCTGGCCAAGCCCACTGAGAATTGATGGGTCAGCCAGTGTAGGCGTCAGGGTAGAGCTCTCCTCAGGCTGCCTGCACAAGTCAGCCCACTCTCCATGCATGCCCAGGGAAGAGCTTGTAATCACTTTCTGTGCTTTAATGAATCTTGGCAGAAGTGATGGAAGCATTTCCTGAGGTTTGGTGCGGTTAAAGCCGAGTTATCAGCCAGTTTGGGCCACACCAGGAACAAGGTGCCAGACCCCCTGCAGCACCACACTGCTCGACCCAGCTTTACACGGAGTGGTGGAAGACAGGTATCACCACCTACCATCTGAAGGGAAGAGGAAACTTGTTACCAGCACGTTATTAAATGCATGTGGAGGGCGTGGTTACACCACACTTGGCTGATAAGGGGTAAAAATACACCAGGTGCTTGAAGTTGTTCAGCTGTCTCCCTCAAGCCAACAGAAACCCAGCACAGCTCATGGAGCTGGGCCTTGAGGCCAGATCAGTATCTACCACTGGGATAATTCCTGCCTCATGCTGCAGCAAGTTTATTCCACCTACCTGGCTTTCTTTTTCTCAAGTCAGATGTTAAGAACTAGTCACTACTGCAGGCAAGGTGCAGTCACGATGCCATCACAAACTAGGAATATACGGCTTGTGTATTGGATAGGTTTTTTGCACAGTACTTCTGAAGCAGCAGGCAACAATACATGACAATACATTCTGCTTTGCATGCTGAACAGTGTAGCTAGTTTGTAGTTTCTGAGTGAATACAGAAATTCTAGTTAATTGAGAGTAATTTTCCGCATACTTTGTATGCCCAGTTGTACTTTTTCTGCCCTAAAACTACATCTCAGCTTTAACTTTTGCCACTCTTTCCTGCATAAAAGAAAGACAAAAAGGATGTATTGTAATTAATAGAGTGTAGACTGAAAAATATTTTTGGAAGCAGAGTGGATGGCAAATATTCCTCTGTAGTGGTCATTTTTCCAGGGTGATGATAAATGTATTATATGAACTTTTATATAAAAAATAGTCAATAACAGATTTTTATATCCTTGTTCATTTAAAAATTATTCAGGTTTTGTCCTCTATCTTGCATTCCTAATGGCTGATGCAGGCATTTAGTAGATGTCTTACTGAATAGATATCACAATTCTTGAAACCATCTGGAGGCAGTTGTTAATGCTAAATCTATGTGCTTCTTGGGCTGCATGTTTTGAGATAAAGAGTGATTTTTACCTTTTGGCCTCTTACAGTTCCCAACTCTGCTAAATGGTCACATACCAGTACCACTCCCCAGTCTGGACAGAGCCTCTTCACCAGTACTGCTTTCTCCAAATGCTCAGAAATCCTGATGATGCCTCACCACACCAAGGATGCATTGGTGGATTTAACACTTCATTCCTATGGGCTAGTTTTTCCTGTGTCATGAGAAGGACATTGTGAAACCCCTTATTACTTTGGTTTGCACTTTTCATTACATGGATAATCTACTTTTATTATGTTAGCGTTTTTCAACAGTGTTTATATATAAAAGTATATATAAATCTGTTATGCATTAAATGGATTATAATTTTTTTATATCATAGCTCTCAAGTGTTGAACACTTCTGTTGTTGATGAAGTACTTTTCCTAATGGATTGCAACAATGTATGTAATAGGGATGTGAAGCCTCTTTTTAATCCCTTTTCCTGCATATTATGCATTGCGCTTGTGTAAACTATAACCGGCTGTGCCTTCTTTTGCATAAAGTCATGTAAATGATTTATATATTTTTTAGTATTAAGATAAAAAGTTGAAAGAAAAAAACCTAGTATTGAACAGCCCTATGGTAGTATTTCAGTATTTTCTCCACAAATAGGCCATATGATGCAGTGTATTAATGTAACTTTGTATTAAGTGCTTTCAAATTGTATAAAAGTAGCCTTATAATTTTTCTTTGTCGAAGTGGAAAACGTAATCCATGTTACAGCCAGGAGATGTAGTTCAGAGTAACAAAGCCACATTTACACATTTATGCCCAAGTTCTTCTGTCAAACTGGAACAGGGATGAACTGGGCTGCGTATGTTCATGAGACGTTTCCAGCATTTGAGTACCTCTGTAGAAAAGGAGACTTTGCTCAAAATTTATTCGGCCTATACTTCTTATGAACTGTCAAAATTACAGCTGGAATGAGTGCAGGTAATCTCTTTTCTCCCTGGAAATGAGGATCATTCCCAATAATTTCCAGGTGCTTTGTTCAGCTGTGCCAAGTGCCTTCTACTACTTCCCTGGAAAGACTATTGTAACTACTCAAGCTCTGAAGGTCACATTTCCCCTTCTCCCAAAGCTGGAAAAGTTACAGGTCATTAAACTGATGCCTGGTGCTTGCAAGGAGGCAGAGACTGTGCATGTGGGATGTTTACGTATAAACAAACAGCTGAATTCTGGATGAAAAAGCAGCACTGTGTTACTATATACTTGCAACTTGAATTTACTGGGTATGTCCTCTACCTTGAGGGGATGGTTTAGTCATCTAAATGCCAGGTTAGGATTAGGCCAGACTCCCTGGCACCACAGACTCTAATCCTGGCAGGGCTGATGCAATTCTTCAGTTTCCTGAGGTGGCTAAATTGGCTTGAAGGCAGCTTTACTGTGTCAGTTTTTAAGATGAGACCTTAAAAGCCAAGCCCAAATCCAATCCCTGTTTGTGACAGGTCATTTGAACCTCAACTTTGCTTTCTGGCTGAGCAGCTGGCCATGGTCCGTTCTTTTTGAAATGTATGCAGCGAGTTGTCTGCTGATTTTCTGCTTGGATGCATTTCAGTGATGATGTGTGTAGTTATTTGTAAAGTGCTTTTGGATTCTTCAACCTGAAAGGTGCTAAATAAACATTTTATTAATGCAGAACTGATGTTGAAAAGCCATTTTTGGGGCAGAGGTGGTTGACAAAAGACAGCAGGAATTTTCCTCAGGCTCCTGGGTTGCACAACCAAAAACTACTTGTCAGTTCCACTTGCAGTGATAAAAACCTGCTGTAACCATGTAAGTACCAGCTGATAAAGACAGCAACTGAATGCCAGACATGAGGAGAACAAATGAAGCACTTGGGACATCATTTGCTCAACTCAACGTTTCAAGAGCTCAAGATGTGCCACCCCACGGAGTCAAAAAGAGAAGATGAACCTATGCAAAATTTATGAGTGAATGCAAATTTTATACAAAGTAAAATCAGAATAGGTTGGAAGAAAGGACAGTGTGTACCTGATGGGACTGACAAGGTTAGTGGAGATAAATCACAAGGGCTTGCAGACTAAACGTTTCTCTTCCAATGCATTCCTCTCAGGTACATGGAATATTTTCCCACAAGTTACAGAGAGGTAATTATTGACACTGGAGAGCTGACTCCTGCCTCATTTTAAAAAACCCGTGAACACCTACTCAGAGCTGTAAGGCATGAACAGAAGCAGAGTCTTGTATGTGCCACTGTAGCTAATGGGAGGATCTGGCATCGACATGGTGTTTCTCACTATGAATTTAAAGAGATGAAAACATACCAGTATGGAATATTACACTGCAAAAAAAACAGTTGACCATTAGAGGAGGGGGTGTGTGACTAAGAATCTCTTCTCTGAAGTACCCGGATTCCCATGATTTTATTTCTTCCAAGATTTTACTATTAATAAAGCAGAGTTTTTTTCTTCTCAAAAGGCTCAACACACCCATAGCTTCCCTCCCACCCTCCAGCCCTTAAATGATTTTGGACTTTTTTAAAAGACAGCAGGAAATAGCAATTCTGGGACAAAATCCTATTTGAAAAAAAATTACTGGAAAGGATCTGAGAAAATCCAATAAAACAATGGAAGACAGAAAGTGGGAAGAAGTGCTTCTTCTCATCTTTGAGAGAATAAAACCAGCAAGAGAATGCATCTTCTGCTAGTTGACTTTTCAGGTAAAAAAAATAGGCTGTCAAAATCTGCCTTCTAAATCAGTCAATAATGTGGAACAAAAATTTTTGCTATTGGGAAGTACTTACACAAATAAAGTCCAGCCTCTCAAGTCTAACACTTCTAAGAAATACTAGACTTTATGCCTCAAGCTTTGAAGAAAATATTATATTGGTAACCTACTGAATTTTATTAACAGGTATCTTTTTAACTGTAGAGAAAAATCAAATAAATGTTTTTAAATAAATACTGTGAAGTGTCAATATTCTTCTGGCATGGACAGCTCCAAGCCAACAATCCTGGGGAACAAAATGGGAGTTACTCTCTTTTCAGTATTCTTGGTAGTAATTGCAGTTCAATCATACTTGGGGGATCTATTACAAGATTTTCACTTTATTCATGCTTCAGCAATACACAAGAAGTTCCCAGTTACTATATAGGCTGGGTGCACAATTAGGGTATGTTTGGCTTACCTGCACCTTGTTGCTTCAGGAAAGCAAGTATTCCCCATAAGGGCCACAGCTACAGGGGAGCTTACCAAGAGCTTCTGCACACCTTTGGCCCTGGCACAGGTAAGCAGCTTCAGTTTTAAAGAAAACTTCCAAGGTGGGGAAAACATTGATAGGTGATAAACAATAGCAAAAGACCTGACACACATCCATGATGTCAAGAAAGAATGATTTGTCTGACTAAAACGAGTCTCATCAGATAGGCACTTACCTATCTGGAAATATCTACCAAAGAAGTAAAGAACTGTCAATAAGGTTTCTGTTTCAAGGGGAGGTGGTCCTTTCAAACAAAACTACAGGATTAATTTTAACAGAACAACCCTCTCCATTAAATGTCTGTGTGATCTTGTGCCTACAGGCAACATCTTCAGAAGACATTATGAAACCTAAATGAATTTAGAAAAGGCACAGTAAGTACAGGTAGTCTTTTATGTAATGACATAGCTATTCCTTTCTGGTCCTCAGACTGTCTGTATATCCTGTAGGATGAACAAACACAGGCCTCAGATTTAAGCATAACCCTCCAAAGTCATCAGAAAACTTTTAAAAATCTGTTTTAGCCTGAAACTGTAACTGCTTTTACCAATTAATGCATGAGTGCTCTGCACAGATGGAGTACAAACTTATTTCTTGAGGGCAAAGAGACTGACAGCACAAGTGAGAAACAGTATGGATTTATTTAAATGAAAAAAGCAGAATGAACGTCAAGCAAGGACTCTGGAGCAATCAGCATGCCTCGGGTATGGGCTGGTAATTTGAAGCAAGCATCCTAGAAGAGAGGATTCTGGGGTATGTAGAGTTCTCTTGTGAAGGATTCCCACCAGTTCACATTCATTCTGCAAGAAGTGTAAAGGCATAAATGTAAACTTAATTATTCCTAACATAGATCCAGGCCATCTACCCCTCCTGCAAATCAAATAACAAGACAGTGAAGAAAGGAAAAAACAGTCTTTGAAAAAACAAGCTCAGGGTGTGAAAGAGGAGGGGCAGGTGACAGCAAAAAGGCTACCATGCCTGGAGGGAGGTGCTCTACAGGAGCACATTGGAGAAGAGACAGGGAAGAGCATTTTCCCTCGTTTGCAATCCACAGTCATGGTAATTCCATCAGCAGAAAGACCCCACTGCAACAAATGAAGGAACTTAATAGCTCTCTGGGGAAAAATGTATTTCAAGGCAGGGCAACTGAACCAAGTAAGACTCAATATTTCATTAGGAGAACCATGAAAGTGATGCACTCAGGCAGGTCTGCTTCTCGAGTGAGCTTGAAGGGTGCAGCCAGCACAATAAATTCAGCAGTTATTTACCACAGTAGAACATGTCTATGTGTGCGTTCACAGTTTAAGTTTGCTCAAAAGTTACAGAACTGTAACAAGGGATTTTAGAAAACATGCAATAATAATCCAAAATTACTCATGTTCTCCACTGAAATAAATTTTACTCAGCTAGTTAGTGAGGTGCTGCCCAGTTAAAGTCACACACAAGAGGTTAAAAAAAAACTAGTCTAGAATATCCAAACTCTAATCCCAGTTCTGAAAACAGGTTCCCACTATGGCCAAAAATGGGACTATGATTTTTGTGCAGCTTAACTCCACAGATGAAAAAAGGTGCATGGTAGAAATTCCAAAGCCCATGTACCTTATATACTTTTCACAATCATTCCACCTGTACAGTCAGAGCTTACCTATAATATTCCAACTGCTCCATACTTCCTTGATGTTTCATAATTGTACTTGTTACCTGGCCAGTCTCCTAAATTGGTATGAGACAGATACTGGTGATACACATGGATGTACACAAAGGCCAAATGAGAGCCCAAAATCTTTAACAGCCCAGCCTCTGAAAAAATAAAAACCTCCAAACTGCATAAAGTAAGCATTCAAGTTCCTTCCCAAAATTAAGGCATTTCATAGAGATGTTACATTTGTTTTAAAGCCAAAATTTCTGAAGGTAAATAAGGTACTGAAATGTACTAACAATGTGCATGAATTACTCAACTCTGCTCATCAGCAACCAGAAAAAATGATCATGTCACAGATAAGGTAAATTCTGGTTTCTCTTCAGTGTCACCATGTGCTGTAGCTCTGTATTTCCATATCCTGATTTGTTTGGATTTCTTTAACATCTGACCTTAATTCTGAGTATTTCCTGGGTTTATGATACTTAGCCTGTGGATATTTGCAACATACCTTTCATGTATTTTGTCCTCAATAACAGAATGTATTCTTAACCTTAATTCCATTTTAACATTGCAGAACAGAAACAATGTACCTTTATTACACTGAAAAACTCATGCACAAACAACAAGCAAGCAGCCCAAAGAACACTACCTTGCAGTTTTTCAAATAATTTGCAAATACAAAGTATGTTGATTCTTTAACAGTTGTTTATTTTAACTTTTATTGCCCAATTCAGGGATACACTCTGGCTACTTAATGCTGTGGTAAAGCAGCACAAAAATAACACAGCCATGTTGAGATGCACGTTCCACTAGAGCATTGCTGAGCTGTTGGTTTGCCCCTTCCATCTCCCACCCCATCCTATCAATCCCTATCCTCCACCCACCCTCTCTCCCCTTCAGCCTTCATCCTGCATGTGAATGCAACCACATCACCACCACCTGTCTCTGTCCTGGCTTCCAGCCTACCTGACTCTGACACACACCTACACCCACACCTTGCCAGCTCTACTCTGGGCTAGGTGGGACACACCAGGTATCTTCTAAAAATAACTACCTAAAATCAGCCACGACATGCAGGCCATTTCTCATTAACTGATCACTCATCATCAAGCAAAGGTGGTCACATCAAACACTGAAAGTAATCCATTTTTAGTGACTCTCTGCTTGGTATTTGACACACTTGAGGTCTTCTCCCAAAAAGGCCAACATGCCTACAGTTCTTGGGGACAGTGAAACCAAGTCCATAGTACCTGACTCTGCCAGACAGGAGGCAGACAGAGAATTCCACAAAAGAGTATCAGAGATGCCCAGCAACTTCACACTTGCTGACTACTGCCCCAAACAGACAACTGCCACAGAACTGTCTCTGCTGATACAGGAATTTCAGTAACAGACAATTGTAAAAAGCCCCAAACTAGCTTGACAACAGATGCCAAGTTTCTTAAATATGTTCTTTAAAGCTACCTTCTCATGAAAAACACAGATTCACTTGTAGGTCCTTAGAAAAAAATTTCTTTATAAACAGACTGCTTTAATTTTATGGAAGATCTTTTAATCTGTAACAAAAAAGCTGAATTCCTACTTTAAATGGAACATCCTTTTGTTAGGTGTGGCTGATCCCTTTCTAAGTTCATTAATGCACTTCATTTTACCAGGTAAACCTTTAAGTCCTTTACTTATTAGTGTCACATTATTACTTGTTCTCATATGACCTAAAACATATTACTGTTCTAGAAATGCTAAATCCCACATTTATCCACAGTGAACATTTAGTCTATCTTCACTACTTTTGTAAAAAACAGATGTTTTTCCGACCCTTCTTTCTTCAACACTGTCACGTCTACAACGTATTTCCTACAAAGTTCATCGGTATAAAATCTAGATCAGCTCCATAGCAACTATAAAAATATATATAACAACTATTTCAGGACAAGGTTTTTCATCAGTGCCAACTGTGCCTCTGCCACACCCGTAGCGCTGGCACTGGGATCAGGGGAGCCCCGTGTGTGTCCGAACCTCACGTTAGGCTCCTAGGCCGTGTGACACACAGGGCTCACCAGCAGTGACACTGGACCACACTACAGAAGGTCCTGAGCAGCCTCAGCCACGGATGAGCCACTGCCACTGCAACTGCCTCTCCCATTGCCTCTGCACTGAAGGATTTAAGGGAGCGGCCAAAGGTGACCCTGGGGGCTCCCACAACACACAGACCTCGCTAAATGCTGCCAACAATGCCCCAAGAACCGCAAGTTCACTTAGTCTGTATTTTTAACAACACAGGGCTTTTGTTATTATAAATTCCAAAACAAAACCAAAGAATTCCACATAATATTTATACTTTCAAAAGTACAATATTAATACAGGTCGGTCAGTTAGAAATAACAGCAGTTTGTTAGGTCTACAAGATTTAACATAAAACCAGTTTACAAATGCTGAAAAGCAGTAGTGGTCCAATAGTCACCGTTACACATGAGTTTCTCTCTTCCAGAAAATAAAATAAAATTAAAAAAAAACTTCAAATTTACTAGTATCAATGAAATATTAATAAAACACCCCCAAACATGCCACAATCACTATTCACAAATAAAGTTAAAATGAAATATACAAAAATTCACTTAATACTGTTAAATAACAATAAACTACAAGATTTCCTGAACAGAAATGGTAGGACCCCTGAACGTTTTACAGTGAATGTCAGGAAAAATTAAGTTACCTATGACTATTTTCATGATATACCAGCCAAAGATTTACATGACCATTTCAAAATATACCAATAAAGATTTACAGTCTCTGTAAGATGCACTAAACAAATAGGTTCATAAAGGTGAACACAAATGCTTAAAAATACTGTAACCATCACCAAGGGTGTACTTATGATACTCACTGAGATGCATAAGCATAGTAGTAATATGTTTACTATCTCTGGAAAACAGGTAACATCTAAGATCTGAAAAACTCTCTAAGTTCCCATTATAAAAACTCTGTAGCATAGTGAGTTCTTCTCAAGTACAAACTTGCATCTTTCCAGTTGATTTCAAGTGAATAATGCACAAATGGGAGAGCAAAAAGGTGGGAAAAGTGTGACATTATTCCCATGCTCGTGTAATTAGTTGTCCTGTTCCTCTGTAATGAAAAGTAAGCCAGGGTCCAACATATATGAATTATCTTTTTACTATTTGTATTTCTAAATTGTTAAAAACAAGGTTAAAAAGTTATTGTTTCTGCAGGCCCCATATGCACAACAATGTGCAAATATGTTATGTTGGAGTAAGCCTGACAAAACATCCAGCCTCCATGCTCTAATTTATCAATAACTAACATAGGATCTGAGAGCAAATCAAAGTTACTTTTCACTTGTTTGAATCAACCTTCACACCATGTGCTTTTCAAAAACATAATATGCATTACAGTTTTTCAACTATTTCAACACATACTTCCAATGTTAAATAAGGAATTAAGTGCCAAGAACTTAGAGCATTAAAGATGGCTCACCTATAGCCAAGCAAAGCTATGTTTACATTCCAGGAAACACTGCAGTTTAAGAAATACAAAAAAACCCCGCAGCAGTAGAACATTTTATCAAGAGAAACAGATGCATTCACATATTATAAAGCCATTGCAACTTCTTCAGGCATGGAACTGTTGTGTTAACTATACAGACAGTAGTTATTTAGCAGCAATGATTCCGCAATAAATAATGCACTGTGTTTCTCAGTCCTGCACAAAAATTGCAGCTACAGTTACATCAACAGCTGTAACCTACTGGCTCTAGTGGCAGAGGAGACCTTAAAACCAACTGTACAAAAAATTGTCACACTGTGACAACAAATATAAAAAACATAATTTGCAGGTTGGAAATAAAAAGACTCCACTGTTAAGAGGACAGTGTAGACAAACTGCGATTCCAAGTCCACCAACAGAAAGCACTGCCTTCGAATCCAAGTCCTTGATCAACAGGATAGGCTTGGGCTTGATTCTGCACTGCCCCCTTTAGAAAAGCATGCTCTGCCTTCTGTTCTTCCCATGTCCTGCAACACAACACGGACCATGGTAAGAAACTGAAGCATTTGCACAATGGAGTATTAAGTTATTATCCAGATCTTCGTCCTGCTTCAAGGCACCATCCCTTGTGCTTCAATCAGCATCAGCATCTTTCCTTTAACTGCACCCACTGCACTGGTTTTTCACTTTTCCACCACTCACCCCCCTACAGTACTGGTCTGAAACTCCAAAATGTTCTCACCTTCACAGCCCTGCCCATCCCTACTAAAACTCACGTCTTTCTGTGTACTTAGCTTCTATGTCTCTACAGAAATCTCAGTAAATCATACTGGATTTTCCTTTTTTTCAGTGTATTTATATAAACTAATTTTAACAAAGCATTTTCAATTCCAAATGCCTCTGACACAGCATTCTTTTAGCAAGCATGAGAAAATATAAAGCTTTCCATACCGGTTTCCGGGTAAGTGGAATTTCGAAAGCCAGGGTCTTTTTGCAATTGAATCTCTTTTAGACTGAATATTGAAACACCTGAAATGTAAAAAATAAATTAATTCACACTCAAATATAAAACTATGTTTGATTGATCAAAATTATATCCTTAATTATTTAGTTTAGATTAGGAAATGTTTCCAATTCACAAATATTTAAGCCACTAGATATCCGACTTCTTTAATACATTGTAGAGTTTTTCCTTACACAATGTACTTAGCTTTAATGCACTATCTTAACACTACTCGGCTACTTTACTGCTCCTCTTACTTTCAGGCAGAGTGTGTATTCTTGTTCCAAGACTTCTGAAGTACGCATGTTTCATGGCCTCTTCTGCTGAAATTCTCTTCTTTGATTCATACTATTAATATAAAAGCATACAAGTGTGTTGGTTTCCATTAAAAATCTCTTTGCATCAAGTTATTTCATCAAAGGGAGAAAAGAGTTCCATCTGTTCAACATTTCCCATAATTCACTAGGACAATTTTTTTTCATTACTTTAATTTCACACACGACTATCTAATGGTTTATCAAAATCAGTACTGCCAACATTTAACAAGCTTGCTAAAAAAGTGAAAATAACTTCTGCAAATGGATTCAGGTCAAAACTACACCTAATCTTTACAGATAGCACAATGATTAAGTGTCTCCTGCTTGGCATCTGTGCAATTCTAGGCAAGGATGCAGACATTTAAAAAGATGCACACAAATAATTTACAGTGCTGCATCTACTCAAAGATGCAGGAGTTGGCCTATTTGGCTTCAAGCTCATTCTTCAGCTTTTGAACACAGTTGCAACATCAAGGAGTAATATTACACCTTAGTAACAACTCCTTCTCTATTATTAAACTGAATTTATCATTAAAGAAATTTAGCATTTGTATTTAGAAGTTCTGGTTTAATAGATATTTCACAAGAGATATAGTTTCATCAGGGTTAACAGAATAATTCTATTTTCACAAAAGGTATTAAGAGAAGAAATCAGTTCTGGGCAGAAAAAAAAGCAAGCATTAGTTTTTCAATTTTCACATGACACTGGCTTCTTCTCACATCTGTCATCCACTACAGACTCAGCTACACATTCCACTTTGTGACAGAACTAAATACTTTGGCTTCTAATACTTTTTGTATGTAATATATTAAAACTCAAACTTGTACTTTTATAAAGTAAAGCCACAAAACACATCTTACTTGAAGGAACTTCGCTATCAATTCAATTCCTTCCGTGTCTAGCCTAAAAATAAAAATATTTTTAAAAATTAAAAGTTATTGAATTGTATTTATGAAAGTAAAACTGCACAGGAACTGACTTAATTAAATGATATCAAACCTGAAAATTATGGAAACATGGAAATGCTTTCACCTAAACAACATTTATTAAAGTTAATGTGAATACATATGAGTCTTAATATCTCAGAATAAGACTATTTGGAAAACACTGGGGACACAGAAATCCTTTGTTAGCATTGTCATTTACTAGGTTGACCTGGATAATTTATTTGATTTTTCAAAATTATTTCTTTTAAGATTCCTACTACTCATTTACTAGAGGGATACAATGTTAGATCTTCAAGGTAGAAAACAAATGTCTTTGTTATTATTTATAATAGTTGCACAGACTCTTCCTCTTCTTCTTTATGGTTTCAAAATGATTACAAGAAGCTGCTCAAGGAAACCAGGCCATTTTAACAAATGGCCTGGGTCTAGTATATAACCAGAAGAGCACTTGTGCTCTTCAGGAAATGCTGTGTGAATTCTCCTACTATGGAAACATTATTAATCAGAGTTTATTGTTCCATATGTCATTAAGGAGCTGTGGCAACTAGAATGAGATTAGAGGAAGTAATCACATAGTACCAGGTTCTGCTTTGCATTATCATCTGCCCACAATAACACAGTTGATGAATAGTTTTACACCATTCAGTGATAGATTGTACTCAGAAATGCACTCCCACTTAAGGAATATGCAAAGCCACAGGGATGCACGTTTTCTATTAATAAAACACAAAGTACCTTGGTGCATGGTTGATGAGAGGTTGTGGTTTATACTTAGGAAAGTTGTAGTTTCTAAATTCATCACTGGAAGAAATGCCTGGCCATGTTTCTTGACATGGAGTTCCTGCATTTAGAAGCAGTTACAAATTTGACTTAAAAATGTAAACAAACAACATGGACATAAAAAGCATTTAATCCTGTAATTTAAAGGAGAAAGGGAAAAAAAATTCAATAAACCTATGTTGTGCAAAATCAGCTGTACACTCAGCTGAATAATTCTTCATATCCTTGATTACAATGCAATATATAATACTGCTCTGAGATAAAAATCTACAGTTCTCATGCAAACATTGTGCAATAACATTACAAAAAGTATCCATTTACCAAGAAGTCTGAAAATTAAGTGTAGTTCATCTTCAACAGTCGAACCAGGAAAAAGAGGCCTTCCTGATGCCATTTCAAAAAATATGCATCCGACACCCCTTTATAAAGACAGAGAAAAAGATAAAGCAGAAATAATCTTGTGATTTCAGCATGTAAAGGCTTCTGGAATTTCTCTTCAATTAAAACAAATAATTAGCCACACAATACTATTAAAATATTCAGAAAGATGTGTAACAACAGAAAGGCTATCGAAGACTAAACAAAGCCTGTGTCATAGCTATATTATAAGCTATATTACATCCTCTTCCTTCAGGTACTGAATTAATCACTTTTATTAAAGCTCATGGTAAAATACCACGTTACCCTGTCATTAGGAGAAGGCGGCTTGTTTTCTTCCCTAAATACTGTGGGCCTAGAGCTTGCTTACTCTGAGCAATAAGAAAGTACTCTGCATTTTTAGAGAGGAATAATAGCATCTTCCCAGTTTACCAATCCTTTTCCCAAAAAATCTAATTCAGTTGTAGCCTACAAAAATTCAAAGGCTGAGTATTTTGATGTTACTATTTAACAGCAAAGCTGACATTTTTTCAACTTGACTCAGAATCAAAATTTAAATTAGACAAAGCTATACAAACCACATGTCAATTTGAGTTGAATACTCTGAAGATCCAAGGAGAACATCAGGTGGTCTGTACCATAGTGTGACAACTTCATTGGAATAAGTCTTTGTAGGAACAGACTTCGCTCTTGCCAAACCTTGATAAAAAGGGAAATGAAGAGTCATGTACAGCTTGCTGAAATATTTTTTGTGTAAAATTGACAAACTATTTTTAGGACGTTATTACACTTGCTAAATCTCTTAATGTTATTTAAGGCCCTAATAAAGAGATTTCTACTGCCTTTTAGTATTTATGGCAATCTCACAATCAGCATTTTTAACAACAGAAGAAAAGTAAACAGATCAAACCTGGACTAATCCTGTAAATTTCATTAAATCAGTAAAGCATTAGATTGATATGACACCTCCCTGCTGTGAAAACCTTCTGCACTGTTTCTGGAAAATTACACTGCAAAAGGCAGAAAGCAACAAACAACTAATTAAATGGTGAAAACAGACCAAACCAGTGTTACATCAGCAGGGGTTTTCCAACCTAATGTCAATTTGTCAGCAGTATCTTCAATAAGATTCAGGTCTATCATGTTAGATGCAATCTTCTGACCAACTTTCATTCACACAGAAGGGGTAAAATGAGAGGCACAGAGCACAACTTTCAAAGGATCTTCCAGACACAGAAGGTACAAGGAAAACGTGGATGCCCCACTCTACTGTAAACCCCAAGGAATTTGGTGAATCAGTGATAGTGCAACACCTGACAATTTAGCACATGAACAAACCCTTCCTCTCTCCTGTCATGGTTACCCTGCTTTAGAGTGACTGTGGAGTGTCAGGAGAAGCAACGTAAGATCCACCTTAAAGGTCTGACTAAGCATCAATTTCACAGGAAGCTGTAAGACTACTTTCAAATTGCAAGTGGAGTGACAGTGTTACCTATAGAGATATTACACTGATTACTTATACCCTGTAAAAGGCTTTCATTTTCCATTTGAGAACACTCTAATTCACTACAGACCCAATGTACTCATTTTTAAGGAAAAATTATTTTCCTTTGCTGAGAGAAAAAAAATATTTGTTACAGAGTAATTTCAGGCCATACCAAAGTCTGCAAGTTTCAGTTCTCCTTTCTCATTAATTAGTAGATTTTGCGGCTTCAAATCTCGATGTAGCACCTTTCTCCTGTGACAGTATGCCAAACCACGGAGAATCTGATACAAAAATAGCTATGGAAGAGAACATTTATATAAATTAGACAAAAAAATTGTAATCTACAGATTGCATGACTAGTTGGACGCTGGAGAGTTAAGCAAGACAAAATTACTTCTCTAAAAATTGAGTTACTCTCCTTATGAGCAAATTCTGGACATCATCATTATTATTCAAAGATTTAAAATCCTTTCACGCTAATGCACTGCTTTAACACCATACTTTACAACAAAGACTTTAAAGAGCAATTTGTTCTGTAACTGAAGAGAAACACAGGACTGTTTATTTTTAAAGTAAGCATTTACCACTGCTGTTCCCCACACTAATGTCTTTAAAGATAACTGTCTCTGACTATACACTTAAGTTCCTGTCTGCCACGGAGTCCCTTCTGGAAATGCAGCTCAGCAGCACTTCTATCCAACTGTGCTGAACTATGTAAAGAACATCTTGGCATGCTATTGGAAAAATACATAGAGATTCAAAAGCTTAGGGAAGATGGAGAAATAGGTAAATGAAGATTATTAAAGCAGCCCAACTGCCTCTGGTATTTACATTCATCCCCTCACCTTGACACACACAGGTTTATTTTAATCCTTTGGAATAGCAAGCCAAGCAAACAACTTCAGTCATGCATATTAATACTGCACATATATAGATAAAAAAGTAGTATGGGGCAAAGAAAGGTTTAGCAGTGGGCAGCCAAGCAAGTTTAATGTATCACTGCATTAAGAACTAATACTTCGCAGTATTTGTATGTATAAAGAGTTGAACATGGGACTTTTGGGTAGCCATTGCTGGCATTGAGCACACAGCAGTACTCGTCAGCACAGGCAAACGTACATCAAAGCATTATAGAAAGCAATGTGACAAATTCATCATGTAACAGGACCTCTGAAAAAAATCCACTGGAATGTTTTTATATTACCATATTCTGCTACATCAGTTTATTTTTGCACTAAGTGACACCACCAAATTCTTTTTCATAAACTGGACAAATACACAGCAGGTGTAGTTACATCCATCTGTTCTTAGTGTGCTGACATGGGATTCATCTGTGCTAGAAAACAGTAATCGGGATTGATTTTTTTCTCTTTGGTTTCTTTTCTGAAGAGCAGAATGAGAAGCAACAAGTCTTGTTCTACCTACTCGGGCCCATACTGTTGCAGGGGTAGTCAGTCCCAAGCTTTATTAGTAGGGCTTCTGTTGAAGTCAATGCTCCTCTCTAATGTACACTAGGACTGCAAGGATTAGTAAAGAATACAAAGCAGATTACAGAAATTGTGAAGCTTCTTCCCAGTTGGAAGGGATCATTTTGGCAATGCACAGGATGCCATGTGTTAGTTCAAAATTTTGGTTAAAACACTAATACCTGCAGAGATCACACAGATTTTCATTTTGGTCAAAAACCAAAAAATCTAAAATTAGCTAACGAATGTGAGGAAGTGATTGTCAGGGGACAGTCTCTCAAATGTTAATGATGACTCAACTTCCCCCCCCACCAGTTATTATAAGGTAAGCACCTACAGCTACTGCAGCTAAGCAGCTGTTCTGGCTTCCCAGTGCCAAAGGTACTGACCATATAAATTGGCTCCTTGAGCATAGCTTAAACCATAGGCAAACAAGGAAAAGCAATTCCTCTGCTTAGCTCAGACTACCACAAGCAGATTCTGCCTTGCTCACTAACTGCACTTATTATAAATAGAGTCAGGTTCCCACTTACATCTTTTCCTTATCTTTTTAAGATTAAAGCACTACTTATTAACATACAGATAATTAAAAACACAAACATAATTATGATTTTTGGTTGTCTCTCCAAAATAGAAACAAATTAAAGAACTTTCCTTTGCCATCTCTCAGAGGAAGCAACAGAGTAGGTTATGGCAGATGTCTTTCCCTGGAGATACTTACAGTAATGTGACAACAGAATGAAAGAAAAAGCTCACCAAACAGTAATCAATATCTAGCCTGAGTGCCAAATTACTTCACTCATTTCATGACAGTACTGTACTCTGTTTGGAAGCTTGTATCTAAAGCCCTAAGTATTAAAGAACATTAAGAGTTATGCCAGATTTCCAAATAAAAGTCTGCTTTTTACAACAGAAACAACATCTGACCCTAACTTACTTTCAGCAGGCCAGATTGAGCCACTTGACCTGGTCACAACCATAGCTAAGAGAAAAAGCAAATTAGGCCCTAAGGAAAATTTTACTTCCATTTTCTTACTAATGGAAAGATGAAAATCACTCATTCTTAAATATATATTTTTGATTTCTTACTTTTGTGGTAGGCAGTGGCACCCAAAACCACACTAATGATTGAGGCTACATTTTCCTCAGTGTCCATACATAAATTTGACAATATATCAAACTACAGACTTAGTAAATGAGTATAAAATAATGGAAGGACAAGAAGTCAAAAGAGTTACGAATGTATTATTATTTCTTAGGAACTTTAAAATTTTAGGTATGTAGAGTCAAAGAGAATGAAAACACATGAAATTACATAACCTCCTCTTTTCAATGTTCTAAACACTTAAAACAAAGACAACATCTGATGTCGAATGTAGCTAAGTCAAGCCAAAAAGGAAGTTAAAATTTATTTTTTTTATTTTCAAAGAGACTAAACCATATAGCTCCTGATTATTAAGTTCTCTGAAATTCTTAGGACAAAGCTGGAAGGTCACTGTCACTAAAAACACTCACCTTTACATTGTGCATACTCATGATGTTACCACAGTCATCCATGTACTGCTTCAGGTCCTTGTCCTATCAAAACAACATCATTGTGGTTCAGTAAAATTGTGTGTAACAGATTACATGAACATTACTTGTTGTTGGAACTGATTAACCAAAAAATGAGATTTCTGCAAAAGATACTAAATGGTAAAAACCTCCAAAGCCTGGACACAAATACCCCTGGTTTTCCAGAGGATAGAAATTCCCTTTTTCCAGCAAGCTGCACTGTGTCAGGCAACATTATTTGCCATTGCCTTCTCCTCCATCTATGTGAGGCACAGTATATTATAGAATTGGTATATTCTCCAATTACAGTGAAAGTCAGCTATGTCACAACAGAAAAATATCATAGGAATAGAAAACCATCATTGGAACAATAATGTGATTACCATTCCATACAGGTAATGATTTCTGACAAGCAGACAGTTTGATCAGGCAGACCACCACTATGTGCTATTAATGAAACTTTCAAATGATCACAACTGTATTTACTAATTTACAGCAATTTAAGAACTGAATACACTGTTCTCATTTTTAGCTGAATGACTGTAAATGCAGGAGAAAACTCAAAACAGTCCCAATATTTTACAAATGAGTGCAGAATTTTGTTGTGTTTCTGTTTCTTAGAAACAATAAATCAAATGTAAATGTCACTAATTGTTTAAGCACTTACCAGGTATTCAAAAACAAGAGTCAAAGACTTGTCTGTGTGCACAATATCATGCAATGTAACAATATTTGCATGCTTCAGATCTTTTAATAATGACACTGCAAGAGAGAACAGGAAGAACAAAATAAGTACGTGCAAAACACATGAGGAATAAATGTGATTTCTAGTTAAGATCATCTGTATAAGCTATCTGGATTTTTTTTAATTAAAAAGCTATTTTTAAGAACATGAAACCTTCTACAGTTCATGTTAATAAGAAATGTATTTAATTAAAACATCAAACATACACTTGAGTAACAAGCTTGTATTTCCTAAACTATACATTTCAGACAGAAGCAATTCTGGAAAAGGTATTCTGAGTCCCTGAAAGTTGCTCACTAACAGCAGTTTAATTCAGAATTTAATCATCTACTTACTGCATTTGAGATTACAATCACCCCCCATAAAGTAAATAAATTTGAAACAAAACTCTGAATGTGTCTAGACTATAATTTTCCTCATCAATACTAACAGCCATTTCACTAATGTCCCATGTAGCCTATGTATTTCCAAGTACTGATGGTGGTTTGGTCAAAAAGAAATCCAGAAATATCTGAAACCCCAAGAACTAAAGAAAAAAAAAAGTTACCACCTTCTCTTATGGCTGTACATGGTGCTCCCTCTTCATGTTCCAGGCGGATTTCTTTCAGAGCTACCAGATTCTCTGTCAATTTACTTCTCCCCTTATAAACTGTGGCATAAGTACCCTGTAAAATGGAAAAAGAAGGGAATTTTTACAAGTTGTGCCTTTATCAAAACATTAGTTAAGTAAGAAAATTTTAACTTATGTCTGAGGATCTAATAAGTTTCATTTTGGACATGAATAATTTTTACATTATATTCTTTTGACATATGTAAAAGCACAGAAGTATTTTTTAAGCACAGGACTGAACTCACAGAAGCCAGAAGGGATGAATACACCTAACAGCTCTGAAAATTACATGGAAACCTAAATACCAGAGAGCTACCAAAGAAGTCAGATCAGGTAGCATTAAGTTCACTAAGTTCACTGCTGGGATCATTTACACTCCTGCAAGTCTCTCTGACTATGGATACCTAGTTCAGGTATCTCCACTTGATGCTGCAGTTATGTTTCCAAAGGCTGCAGACATACTTTTCCACAACCTCAAAGAAAATATGTAAGTCTTTTGGATAGCTTGTTGTCTTCATTATGTATTTTTAGACAGCAAGAGATACAAGAGAGGCATATTAAATTAAGACAAAAAATTCTGAGAAAACAGCAGCAAAACTAATCCTTGCAAATGCCATTGAAAAAGCAACAGAGGTACAGAAATTGTCGTAGATCACTACAGTACTGTAAGAATCTACAGAGAGATCTGGGCAGGTTGGATCCATGGGCTGAGGACAATTTTATGAGGTTCAACAAGACCGAGCTCCAAGTTCTGCAACTGGGTCACAACAACCCCATGCAATGCTATGGGCTTGGAGAAGAGTGACTGGGAGGATGATCCAAAGAAAACGATCTGGAGGTGCTGGCTGACAGCAGCTGAACATGAACCATCGTGTGCCCCAGTGGCCAAAAAGGCACACAGGCCTGTGTCAGCAGGAGTATGGCCAGTAAGGCCAGGGAAGTGCTTTTGCCTCTGTACTCAGCACTCGTGAGGCAACATCTCCCATGAATCCTGTGTCAGTTCTGGGCCCCTCGCTGCAAGAAGACATTGAGGTGCTAGAATGTCCAGGAAAGGGTAATGGAGCTGGTGAAGGGCATGAAGCACAAGTCCTGTGAGGAGAAGATGAGGGAGCTGGGGGCATTTAGCCTGAACAAAACGAAGTTCGGGGGATCTTACTGCTCTCTACAAATGCCTGGAAGGAGGTTGTAGCCAAGTGGGTGTCAGCCTCTTCTTCCAGGTAACAAGTGATGGGACAACATGGGCTCCAAGTTGTATCAGGCAGGCTTAGACTTGATAACAGGAAATTAAAATGTTTTAAATGGAAGACTGACTGCAATGTTCACAGCAGAGATGCTGACCAGCCCTGCTTCCTTCCATGATGTTCACTGGACCCCATTTCAGTGCTCCTTGTCCATTTTCAATCCTGTTGGTCAACCTCAATCAAACTGGAGAGGAATGACACTTGGCCCCTCCTGAATTCCACTGTTTCTCTGGAAGCCAGAGGCTGACTGGAAGAGGAAAGCTGCTGCCCCCTCCAAGTGTTACATATTTCACTTGGCAGCACCTGGCTGGCTGACCAGCTCAGGCGGGCAGGCTTCTTTACCAGAACATGCACAGCTATTGCCTGTACCTTCCAAGCATTGGTCTCTAATCCATGAGTGTTTCAACACCTAAGTCATGGCAAGAGGACACCAGACTTAGTGTTATCATCAAAAAGAGTGTTAACATCAACAGAATGATTTTGTGTACCTGAAAAAAAAGCCAGCCTAAAGAAGGTCACAGCATATTTACTAATGGAGTCTTGCTCTTCCCCAGCCCTGTAAGTTTTCCTGCTTTTTTTTTTCTTTTGCTTATTATTTATGCACAATCATTTGTGTGGTTGTGACGTTGTTACACATAATATATATGTTTGGTTTACTGAAAAAGTAAATTGAACAGGTATTTTGAGGGATATGGAAAATTTCAGTTACACAAAATTTTACATAGGACATTGTCATCATTCCAAAAGAAAGCTATACATACCTCTCCCAGCTTTTCTAACTTGATATAGGTTTCCATTTTTCCAAATCCAATTTCTGACTGCAATGAAAAGAAATGGCAAGTTGATCACTAAAATCAAACACCTAATTTTGAATGATTTAATGAACAAGCTAAACTTCATTTCAGAAGATTGCCTGACAATACTGGACTAACACTGCACAACTCTGGTATTTCGAAAACAAATTAGCACATTATGATATAAATGCATCCCAGTATCCAAGCCCACTGCTCAGCCTGTTGGTCTGTCTACTGACTATCCTGGAGGGATTGAGTGCCGAGTTACACTTACACCAAAACCTCACTTTAACCTACCTCTAACTTAGGTCTTCTCCATTCTTCTGATCTGATCACTACTACTAAGGTTGTTATAGCTTAAAGCACAGAAGTAATCTCAAACTAGTCCATCCTTTCTCTAGCTCAGCATAACCATATGCAGTTGCTTTTTTCAAAGTAACCGTATTTGTTTGCTACGTTCAAGATCTTAGCTCCAAACTTTCTCTTCCATTCTGACTTCTCAATACCTTTTGGACTAAAACTTTAGCAAGAAAACCCCTAAGCATTGTTCCTCAGCAAGCTTCAGTTTTGTCTCAGCAGTTCACATTTCACACCTCTTAACTCCAAACCTTTGTATTTTTACTCGGATCTATTTATTCAACTTCTCTTTTTTTGTCACCAACTTAGCTCCTCAATGCAAGCCAGAAGGGTGTGCCTGCCTAAGTAACATTTACTTCTGAACACTGTAAGATTACTCTTTTCCTGTTCAAATCCACTGTTACTCTCATATAACACAGCTATCTCTTACAATTACTTTGTCCTAAGAACACTGTGAATTATACCAAACTTCCTATTGCTCCTGCAGTGTAAATAATGGTGAAAGTAAACATGTAAACATGTGAATTCTTGAAGCAATTTACAAAACACATATAGCCTGTACCCTGTCAAACCCCCAAATTTATAGGCTTCATGGGGTTATGCTTACTGACACACTGCAACAAAAGAGCCATGTTTTCTCCCCAGCATCACTCCATCACTCCCTCCTTTCACTTCCAAACATAGCTCTTCACTGCATGTTTCTTTCCAAGGAACAATCCTTTGACACTAAGCTGTCTTCAGCACCTAGATTCACGTTACATGCTGATTTGCTCCTAAAAATCTGATGGATTTTTAAGTCTTCTACTGTTTCATGGTAATGCAGGGTAACATAAATACTGCATTAAGATTTGACAGCAATATAATATGAAGGGAAGAAAAGTTTGATTAATACTTAGTTTTCAGAACATATGTATGAAAATACATCTGAACCAAGGGTAAGATCTTGTCTGCAAACATACTTGATATATCTTGGGAAAAAACTCAATAGGTGTATAATTACATTACTATAACATTAAGAGTAATTCTGCCTTATTAAACTAGTGTTAGAACTGAAACTGTATAAGGAGACTTTAGCATCATGCACGTTTAGGAGCTTGTCAAACTTTTAACCTCAAAATACAAGCAAAGTTGATATTTGCTACGCTTGTAGCACCAGTGAGATTTTAAACATACCACTGATATAGGTGCAACGTTAGCAAAATAAATATTTTGTTTCCAAAGTGAATTCTGACCTAGTTAAACAAACATATCTTGAAATGAGTACTAGATGGCAATAGAATTAAAAAGACAGGCTGCTTAGTTTATTGGAAAAATTAAAGAACTCACAGCCATTGGTCTTGCTACCACCAGACAGTCTGGAAATTAAAAGCCTGATTTCTAAGAAACCTCAGTGTTTTTCATTAAGACTCTTAAACTTAGTATCTGTTTAATTAAGAAAAAAATAAAAAATCATACAATATTTCCTACATACAGAAGACAGGTACTCCTTAAGACGTGCTTTACAATGTTTTTAAATTTTTGATCACATCTTGGTTCCTTATCACTCCTAAGAAAAAATAAGTTTTAAATTCCTCAAGCTAAGATCAGTTTCATTTTTTAGTGCAAAATCATTTTTGAACTGTTTAATTTTTTTCTGCAGTATGCATTTATCTTGCCTTACACAGAAACACTGATGCACAACATGATGCATACTGTACATGTATACACAAAATGCAATTACTGTAAAAACTAGGTTTTTTCTTGTATTTCAAAGAAAAACACCAAACCTAAAGTATAACAAGTCCTCACCTGGTACTTTTTACAGACTTTTCCCTTTGATTCCTATTAAGTCTTGAAAAGAGACGTGCCTTTGAAGCAGAGCACAATACTCATCTATTCTAAGTAAAAGTCTGCTAGCAGGCTTTCAATAACAATTTAAGAACAATGATTCCTTGGGTTTCTTTTTTTGAAAGCTTAGTTTGAAATCATAGCAAATGCATGCCTGCATACCACAGCAGTGTTGGTAGGTTTCATTTTGGACTTGAAAGCCCTTTAAAAATGAAAGCATTTTAAAAGGCAAAACAAAACAACCTTGTGACAGGAAGCTGATTCCAGGCACACACCACATTCATTAGAGGGCACTGTTTTTCTGTCAGTCTTCTCAGAGGTAAAGAGGAGAGAACTTCAACTGCTCTCAGGAGTCACCATTAAATGGGCAAGGGAGAAATGAGCAAGGGAATTCAGATTTACTGGAAAAATTCCCCCAGCTCCCAAATACTTAACTTCACTGGCAAGGTTCTACTGAAAAAAGATTTTGCTAGCATCTAAGGAGAGGTTTGGGGAAGTCTGTTCCTCAGTTCCATGCTACAGCAACAACTAAGTGGTGAATGAGCTACAAAATTCTGACACAAGTATTTAAGCCTGATAAATTATCATTACTTCCAGAGCTTCACTCAAATATTTTCTTTTTTTAGAAAATATTGTTATTGCGAAAGGTGGCATGCAGATTAGAGCTTTATTAGTCCAGCATACTAATTTTTTTCTTTCAGGGTAAAAATACTCAAACACTGCTTTGTTATACATTCCATTCATAACAAATAAAATAAAGATATTCTACAGTTAATAAACCTATTTCACTATATGTACTTTCATATTTATCTTTCAGTACATAAGTAATTACATCAAGAAAATAACAATGTGCACTTCATAAACCTGCTCAGTTTTTCTCTGTGACAAATTTTTCACTAATGAATTTACTCAGGATGTCAGTAACAGCCTAGCAAGTCTTTAAGAACTCAACACTACAGAACGCTAATAGCTAAAGTATGAATGAAACATAGCAAATTAAAAAAAAAATACAATAATGTTTGTTTTTTATTATTCCAGGGATCTGCATAATGTATATGCACAAATATCCAAATTTTCTAGTACTTATACTCCAATTACAGTATAGGAATCCTCATTCTGTCATCTCTAAGGAAAATATTTATTTTTTAAAGTAACCCAATAATCCAAAAAGGTATATGTGAATTTATTCCATGTGCTTTAAAAAAGGAGACAAAAAAACCCCACAAAACACCTGCTACTGTCTCCACAGCAGTTCTGAGAAAGGATTGTTATCAAGTACAAAAAGAGCAGTGAGTAGGACCTGCCTTCATATTATGCTGCTTTAGGGTCTTCCTACTAAATCACGAGGAGATGCAGCTTTGACCTAAGACTGTGTGGCCTATTTGCTCAAACAGATCATCCCTGCTCTTAAAAGCAGAAGGATTTAAGTATGTACTTCTGGAGTTGAGTTTAGTCACTGATTTCAATAGGTCAAGACCTTCACTGAGAAATACTACAGTCCCAAGTTAGCACAAGAAAAATGAAACAAGGTCTGAAGTTCTTCATTGGATTTTGACAAATACATGCTGATGCTCAGGAATAAGAAGTCTAAGTGGAAATGAAGCTGAAATAGACCTAAGGAACACAGGCCTGTGTGTTAAATGGATTCTGAAGACCTGGGAGGTTGGTTAGAAAGGCAGGTGCATGACACTTACTAGGGATGCTCGACGAGAACGCCGACTCATTGGCTGGTCAAAGGGCGGGCTGTTAATCTGCAGCTTCTCCAGGTAGCCATCGGGTATCCGGATGTCCGCGGGCAGGGACAAGCGCTTGTTCAAATCCTGCAGCAAATAACGTTCAAAAGAGAAGGGACAAGTAGAATGCAGAATTTCCTAAAACATCTTTTAACATCTCTAGTGTTACTATATAAAATTGAAATATTTACACAATGAAAAATAATCTCAAGAAATGGTTTTAAAAGCATGCGCTCTTCTTAAAATACCTCAGCTTGCTTATGTAACAGGTTAAATAACCTGTGCAAACTTATTACTCTGACAAAAGGAATGAAATAAATTAAAATGCAAATAACTGCATTGTGGATAAATGTAGTGAGTTTACTTGAATACTTACAGAGATCTGGAATACAAAAAACTAAGAATTCAGAGACTTGTGGATGCGCTTCTTTTCATATAGCAGTTACTTTTGTATAAAAAGAGATTTCCATAATTCAAAATATATCACCCTCTCTTTCTCTTGACTACAAAATGTACAAACTTAGTCCATATTTTCCAGTCTCACAAAACAGAATCACTTCATTATTAGAGCCAACTATTAAAAATATTATATCTCTTTTATTTATAACTCTCACTACAGGAGCATTCAAAAATAAAAATGCCATTACATGAAAGTCATCTCTGTGCACCAGATTCTGTTTTTCCCCAGTAAATTTTTCCAACAACATACATTATTTCTAAAACAAGAGGAAAACAAAATCACCTCATCTTTAATCAAGTGGGAGGGGGGAAAGAATACTTTTTTGGGGGTGACTGCATATTCCTATGTTTTTATTTTCAATTTGGTTTTAATCTCAAACATGCCAAGAAAGAAAAACATTAAATATTGTCTTAAAATGGCCAGTCACCATCTCACGAGATAAAAGGATATCACAGCCAGACTCACAAAAAATTCAAAGTAATTTCTGAAACAGTGGGAATTTTCAGTGTAGGTAGTTTATCCAAGTAAAGAAAGTCATGCTCAACATCAAAGTGTACAATCTGCCCCCAGAGATTCTACCCTGAAGTTGAGGACATCTCTGGAAGCACCAGTGCTTTCACACTTTTCTCCAGCATAAGAGGTAACTCTGTATTTCTGCTGGTAGACCTGAGATTTAATCAATACTGACCCGAGGGTAGTAAACCCTTCTTGAAGGAACTTTTTTCTGTCTTACCTATCACCTCCAGCTGGGCATCCTGAGCCAACCCAAATGTTGGCAGCTACATCCCTGTTCAGTTCCCCTTAGGCTTGACCATGTGCTTCTACTCATGTCTGCAGCAGCTTTGAACTATTTCAGCATGCTAAATCATCAAGAAACTCTCAGGCGAAGTGCACAGCTTCCTGCCAGCTTTGTGCTCCAGAGAGGTTCAGTGTAAGGTCAGACAAGCTCACAGCCTGAACGCAGGGCAGGAGAGGCACAGCAGGGCAAGCCCGGGAAGCCAGCAGCCAAATTGGCTTAGGCTGAAAAAGAACTGGATCGTCAGACTTTTCAAGACTTGAGATCCTGGTGAACAACATGCTTGCTTTCAGTGATGAGAATGTATTTGCATGACCTGTATACATAGCTGGAGCAAAAGCTAAGCAAAAACTACAGTTAAAGAGATATACTTTGAAAAACCTATGCAATTTGGGAATTAGTTGAATCTAGGGTAGGACTGAAGTGCTAATATGTATCTCCCTGAATGATTTACATATGCTATTCACTGTGGCCACCCAATACAGACAAATTTTTGAGAGAAGCCAGCAAAGCTCTAATTTCTGGCAGCTGATCCTCCTGTTCTCCTTTTGCTTCTCACACCTCCTTAGGTACAGAGCATGAAGTGTTAGCTTCTGTTTTGCTGCCCAACATGAGCTTCTGCACAACTGGAAAAATCAGTGTCTATTTTTAAATCTAGTACAGAATTTCTTAACAAAAACTTTTTAACAAAAAAGTTTTGTTCACAGAATGGCAGATTTGACCAATACTTTGAAGCTAAATAAAAAGAAAACAGAAATATAGCTCAGTTTTGGCACGCTTTCTAATTTATTAACTCATTTTCAACTTGCATATTTTAAATTTTTTAAAACACTGGCAATTGTAGAACTGCCTGTGTTGTTTTTGGGAGAGCGATAGAACCAACAAATTGTAACAGGACCTACAAGTATTCCCTAGAGTAAAACAGTATTTTCCTTCTTTTCACCAGGCTCTGCTAATGCCTCTCTCCTACTGAAGAGGGTTTCAGATTATGAAAAAAAAAAATGTCATCCTATAATTTACTGTATTCTTCAGAAAATTCTGGTAGCTGTTCACAACAGTTGAGCACAAAGGGAGGCATGCCATGTTGACTTAAAGAAAGCAGTTTTGACATCTCATTGCAGAGTAGAACCATGAAACTGCTGGGACAAGACAGGGATGACAGGAAAAGGATCAGCATCAGTCTCTACCTCACCTTCCTAATGTAATTCCAGATCAACACTGGATCAATATACTGGCTTTTCGCTTTTTCTGATAGCTCAAGAACAATTTGACAAATACCAAAAGAACAAAAGATCAGTGAGCTGAGTTTTTCAATGTGACTTCCTAAATACAACAGATATCACCACTATCCTATAAACTGTGACAAAATAGCTTTTTCCTACTCTTACCTATGAACTCCTGCAGCACAGAAACCTGCTGTAGTGCTCTCATTGTCTCATAGAGCTTGTTTAACAAGTGTGTTTATAGAAATTTCAATATAAAATGTTTACAGGGATACTGAAGTTATGGACCTCAATTCAAAGGCCTCAAGAAATACTGTCCTGATTGCACCCCAAAGCTCTCCATATGCATGTTCTCTCCCTTCACAGCATCCATGGCTGGCACAGCTGAAGGGGTGCTTCAAACCCACCTCCACAGCCTCCAAGAAGCATTCCCAAGCGTACAAAGTTGATGGGTATATGTGAAGAAGGAAGCAAAGGCAGCGTTTAGGCTGCAATTGCGATTTGAAAACTATGCCATTAAGTGCGCACTGTGCCTGCTATCAATAAACAAGGACCTTTTCACATGGAGGGCAAGGGAAACAAAGCAAGTCTAAGATTCTACACAGGTACAAAGAGTCCATTACTTTGAAGCCCAGCTACTATAGAAACAAGATAAAAATATTTTAGGTGCAGAAAATATGTAAATGGGAAGCAGATGTAAATCTATTACAGAATGCCTATTCCTTCATTCTCAAAACCTCTGCCTATGTCATTTTTACAACAGGTCCCATGACTTTACTTCAGAGATTCATGTGACATCCCCAGTTCTAAACCAAGACCTTAAGATTGTAAACTTTCATTTGGTGCTCCACAGTAGGTAGTACAGTTTGAGTCTAAGTACTTACTGCTGCAAAGACCAAAATATTTTGGCCTTTCTCTAATGCCCCCCCCACTCCCCAAAAAAGTAATCCACTTTTACATAAAACAACAATCCTCATCTTCATCCCCTGCAATGTCTTTCTTTAAAAAAACCCCTGATCAGCAGGGAGCCTTTTTTTTTAATACCTGATGTTAGTAACATCTCTTTCCCTACATTTGCAATGTAGTAGACAATACAAGACAGCAATTGCTCTTTTTCTCCCCTCAGGAAAAAAAAGAAAAAGATTAAGTGCTGAAAGTCTAAATTTTTGCCATGCTATAAATAAAATCAAAACAGTATCTACTCTCCTTAACTTTCTTGAGCTGTAGAAAGGTTCTTTTTTGTGAGAAAACCACAATGATTTCATGGGAACTGCACTAGGTACTTTATAGATTTTTCCTCCTAACGATTTACACTACTGTACTTCCAAAACTCATGCTTATTTGGCTATGTTAGAATGTCAACCAAGCGAAGACTTCCTTTTTAAAATCATACATTAAAATTGTTAACTACCAGTCAGAAACCTTTTATGACACCAAATTCAAAGGATCATAGAATTATATATAAGAAATCTTCATTGTAGTACAATTTTCTTTTACCTAACTCCCTAAAATAGACGAAATTGAAGAAAGTATTTTAGACTACAAACCCAAATACCCAAAAGAAGGAAATTATTGTCGTATTTGTCTGTACCAGCTTAATTTCTCCCAGTTTTTGCAATAATTGAAGCAACCACCTCTTGGGAAAAGCAAGCAATTATAATTAAATGCTATACGATAACATGAAAGGGGATTCATTAGATGTGCATGAGAGGAACAAGCACAAAATTTTCTAGTGGCTAAATAGAAAAATGGGAACTAAAATTACATCAGTCTGACACAGTTGAAAAATCCAGTTAATTTAATTGAGATAATGTCAAAAGAAAAAGCAAGAACCTACCACTCGCCTACCAATTTTGAGCCTTAAGTGTTCAAGACCAGGCAGTCTGCTGACACTTGGGCAGCCTGGTCATCTGATGGCAGAAGGACACTTGTTCTCTCACTACAGGCTGACCCTGGTGAACAGTCAAGTGTTGCTTCACCCAGTGGAGCACTCACTCTCTGCTCCCACCAAACATAGAGAAGACTGAAGGATGGTGAAGAGACTTGTGGGCATAGGTAACAGCAGTTTAATAGGGAAGGCAGAAGCTGCATGCCCTAGCAGAATGAGAAAAGGAACTGATTCCCAGGTGTCACCAACTGCTTCCCAGAAAGCTGGGCTTCAGCATGCACGTGACTCAAGAAGTGGAAGACAAATGCCATAACCACAGATGTCCTCCTTCCTCCCTCCTGCTCCAGTTTTTATTGCTGAGTGGCATGCCAGATGGCACAGAATAGTCCTTTGGCCAGCTGGGTCAGCTGTCAAGCCCAGGGGAAACCCTGCTGTTTCCCTGCTGGTGCTGAGCAGCCTTTATGGTGAATCTGGCCTTGGTGTAGGAAGCCGGACCTGCCTATTAGACGCAATTGCCATCTCTGCTCCCTCTGCTGCTCCTGCAGCCATCCCACTGCAATCCTGCTATGCTGCTTTAACAGCAGCAAAACCTGCTCTTCTAAACCACATGGCTTGCTGCTGGTTTGGCGTGAAGAAAAAACTAAAATATTAAACCAAGGTATAAAATATTTTGTTACAATGCTGTTTAAAGAAGTCATAAGGTAACATGTAAAATTAATGGCAGGACTGAATTTTCTCTATGTTCTTTGAGACTGTCAATACTACAGAGTTAAATGTCCTTTTTAAACACTTTTTTGCATCCCTTTATAAATCTAAATTTTTAAAGGTAGTAAATTGGATCAACTCCTGATGTTATTTCATATATTCTTTTTTAAACGTAACAGGTGTGTAAGTGGTGTACATTCCTTTACAATTCTTAAGAAGCAAGGGTTTATTGGAATGCAAAACCTTAGCTTTTAGGGGCAATGAAGTACTTCAGGTAAAATAAGCTTTTAGAGAATTGAAACTATATTATTTTCTTGCATATCACTTAGGATTTATTTTTCCAAATGAGGTCTAATTTATGAAAAAACTTTTGTCAATTCATAGCATTTTCTAGTTAATTCTTTTACACTTATCTTTAGGGTCAACTTGCAAAAAAATGTATCAGTATTCAATAAATGTGGTACTCTGTATGATCAAACGCCTATGGTTAACTGTATGTTATTTAATGAGCTATTTTTTGATCTAGTTCCAGATTATACTCTGGAGAACATATTCAGCCACCATTTGATTTGTTAGAGGAACAGGAATGCTTGTGGCATTTTCCTCCTCCAACTTAAAATCAATTTTTCTACCCCCATATGCAATGCAATTCTCAGTTTTATTTTACTACTGGTTGGTAGAGAAATGCATCTATTTTTATAATTTGTCTGAAATTAGTTTCCTCTTTGTCCTACTCTGCTTCATGGCAGATAAACTTGTAAGCACTTGTGACACTAATACCACTTTGTTTTCCATGGAGGCAAACTACCCTTACTTGTGCTTATCTATACCATCTATTTCTAATGCCAGCTACAGCAAATGCTCTAAAAAGAGCTACACTTTGTCCAGCCTTTTCTTTCATCTGGCTAATATCCAACTGTGTTGCTGTAATTTGATGTGGAAGTTCCGTCTACCACTGACTACTTACACTTCAGCACAAGAAAAGGAGGCAGGAATTCCAACTTAAATTCCCTAACTTCTGCAAGCTGAGGAATTTGACATTTTAAGTAAACAAACCTGTGTTCTAAATGAAAAACAAACAAACAAAATACAGCCTTGCCCCAAACTTGGCCTTTTTTTCCCCACATATAAGTAAACCCCAAAAATCCTAACTTTTTTTAATCACATTACCTCTGGTCCTCTTCTGAATGACCTAAAATACTATTGCAAACACCAGCTTCTTCACTTGCCACCCATAGAAAATAATTCACAAGACTTTAATACTAGAATTTTGTTACCAGATTCTGTTTTTCACCTCTGACAGTTGCCTTTTTCCATAGCTACCTATCCTTTTCTCATCTCCTATTTCCATAATACAATCTTACCAGCTATTCCCTTTTATAATTACCTGACTTGACTCATTTAATACTATACAGTGCCACTTTGTGACACTTTTCAGGAAGTTCATTCCTGACCAACAAGTAATTTTCACTCCTTTTCAACCCTGTCCAAAAAAGTTGATCGTTTTACAGAATAAACCTATTTTTATTTGTGAAAATAACACTTAGTTTTTCTACTTTAAATCAGGTATTATAATAGAAAAAAACTTATGGATTTCCTTAACTCATCATTTTTTTTGGGCCAAGATGCACTACACACTTAATTTCACTGAAGTTGACAAAGATGATTTTAACTCGGGATAGACAAGGTTTGAATCCTGCATGTTAGAACTGCTCTAAAAAGAAGTAACTTGAAACATTCACATTTCTTAGTCCATTTTCTGTCAACTCAAGTCATTATGTCTTTGACTTACATAGCACATTAAAATAATAAACACTAATATTTATGATGAAACAGAAAAAAATCATTAAACACAAAAAGTACCAGAAAACTGCCCCAGGGAAGGACTGTTGAGGTCTTCCAAGTCCAATTTTAACTACAGTACAAAAAGCAAAAACAAAAACCAGACTACTTTTATTTTTAACCTGTAACAAATGTGCCAATTTGCACAGAGTGCTCCTTTCTTGCTCCAACAGTAAGTCTCTCTTGTACCTAGTGGACTTCAAGTGCTGCTAATCTTTGAACTGTTAGGCCATTTCAGACTGCTACCACACTCACAATTGCAACTGCAGAGAGAAGGGAGATTTGTGCCTCTTTTCAGAAAAACTTGAAGGGAAAACCCTGATAAACATCAGCCTCAGTACATTCTTATTGAATGTTTCATTTAGCAAAACAACAGCTGAGTATCTCCAAAGCCTGTATTTCATTGCCTGTGGCCAGATGTTCCCATTGCTTCTGGAGGAGAAAGGGCTGGGTGTAAGAAAGTCTGATAACCACCCCTTCCAAACAAAGGAACTAATTATCCACTGATACAAGATTAGGAGCCAAGGGGAGTAGGAAGCTGTCTCTGTCAGTGGATGACACAAATGACACTGCCAAGCTGCATCATTATATACCAATCCTTATTGCTTTGGCTATTACGATTTATTGGCTAGTTACATTTCCAGACCAACCATTATTTAAGGTATGTGCTTGCTATATGGCAACAGACAACTTGTTGGTCACCTCTCCCTTAAAATGTTAGTTTATTTTTTTAAAGATTTGATTCTACTAAACTCCATCCATGAAACTTTGTTACAGCCTCATAAAGAAAAAAAGAATTGTTCTTCTAAGTCTACAGACATCAGTCTGACAGCCCAAACAATCCACTATGGATCAAATGAAAATGCTCTTGTGTAAGCATCAGTCTGAATTAGGCTTCTCACCAGCTTTAGTGAGCACCAGTGAGACATCTCAGCTGCAACCATAGGCTGTTCATTAGTAAGTCACTGTGCTTTTGTTCACTGAAGAATGCTTAATGACATCTGAAATCATATAACCCTCTATGCAACACAATTTAACTTCATTACATGTTCACTGTAAAAGTACCTCCAAAACCAACCAAATTTTTACACTATTCTTTCCTTGCATATTTTAACTAAGAATGTGCTTTATGTACTATCTCACGATACACAAAGCAAGCAAATTAATTTTAAGATATTAGCTTGTGCCAGTAAGAATTTAAGCATTCCAGTATACAACTTTCAAGCATGCACTTACTGTATCATTTTGGTATCAAATACCACGTGGATTTTTTTCTGAAGGTTGCCTTATCAAATTTCAGTGCATTTTTGTTAAATGACAGTTAGCACAGTTGAAGCCAACTGGATTTTCTACAGAATTATGACGTGCACCAAGACTGCTAGGGGCAAAAGTAAATATAAAAAAAACCAACCAAATCAACTCCAAACCAGACAACACATTTGTAAAAAACTGTTATTTGACTACAACTCTGTAGACCTTCAAAGTCTCGAAGAAAAACACCAGCATACACATGCATCAAAAGAAACCTACAGCATCCTTGCAGTACACTATTTAAATAAATATTTTATAAATAATTAATAAATAGGCTTTGATTGCTGTAACCAAAACGATTATTTTAAAAGCTGGGATGAGTTATCTATACTGGTCTTCCTTATATGTAGATAAAGCCATGATCATTCCCCCAAACAACGGACCGGGTTTAGCTATAATTTCATCATGATGCATAAAGTGCATTTTCTTCCTGCCTTAGCAGTATGATTTATGTCTGAATATTACGTTTTTCCTTTACACTTGAAAGTTATTATTGTTACTATTTTACTGAAAACAATAAATTACAGTTATTGAATTACAATTCTGCTAAATTTGCAGAGCATCATCAAAGAACCTCTTCTGTTAGCAGCAATAATGAAAGTACAATCATAAGATCCATATACAAAGGATGCTAGATCTCACCACAAATCTGTGCTGGTTTTCAGTCAGTCTGTTGAAAGGCAACACAATTTTAAAAAGTGCCAATTTTGAGTACCGAATCAACGGGCATTTTTTACATTTGGGACAGAATCGATCTTAAATATGGTGGAATTCATTCATCAGTTAAATCAAAAGGTTTTTTCCAAATATGCTAATGGAGTACAGAAAGCACCTTCAGGGATTTTATCATGAGATTGAGCCCACAGGTCATTTCAGACTCAGAAGAAATACCACTGACCACAGACAATGCATGTTCTCTGGCTCCTGCCCAACACAAACACAGTTTGTCAGATTGGAGCTTGACATGCCAGGCAAAGACAAGGAGCCAAGTGTAATCAGTGAATTATTATTACAAATTCTAGGGTTAAATCTCTGGTTTGGAAGTAGGTGTCACATTTTCCCAGCCCATCTACTATCATCAACCAACAAAGCAAGGACTTTACTGCCAGTAGCTGAAGAACGTTATTACCAATATCTACAGTAGCTACAGCCCTCAAAAATGTGAAATAAATATAAACAATAAAAAAATTAAAAGCATATAAACCAGCATTGCAAGCAAATATCTCTGTTTTTATTTACTTTAGCACCATGAAAACCTTAGGAAATGTGCTAAGCATCTTTTCAGTAGTATTTGCAACAATTAGTATTTTTAAAGGCACAAAATTAGAATTACTGGCCAAAAAATAAGAATTCAGAACACTTTCTTTTTCAAAATACTTTTAATGAGAATTTTCATTTCATAGATATGCTGCTTAGGCTACCAACTAGCTGAAAAAAACCTGCTCTTTCACATATGTTTTTTTAAAAAAAACACAGGCTGTTATTTTATTTACTTAATCTCTCCCAATAGTTTTAAAAGAGAAAGGTTTAAACTGTTCAGCACAAACACAGCGTTTGCAAACTGCATTCCAGGAGCTTCTATTCACAACCAATGAAACCAAAACAAAACAAATACATGTGTCATAAAATCAGTTTTGAGTAATACGAGAAAGGAGAAATGAAAATCAAATGTGAGACATTAACTTTCCTTTCAGCAAGTATATAAATACACAGGGAATTTGTGACAGATTATACCAGAAACACTTGAAAATTCTTCTGGGTTTTTTTGTTTTTTTACTCTGGGGTTTTCTGGTTTTGGTTTTTGTTTTGTTTTGTTATTATTTTATTGCATCAGAAAGCTTGTCAGGAAGTGAACTTAGAGAATATGAGGAAGAATATGAAAAATAATAACAACTGTAATAATAACATGTCTGATTTTGTTTGCCTGTTGAATTATCAACTATCAAGATATCACTCTGTAGCATTAGCCTCAACATAAACCCTGTTGAAATTCAGAAACTCAGCAGTAGGTGCTGGGCAGGAACAGAACGTAACAAAGCAAGCTCTGCCTCACTTACTACTACACCTTTCTGATTTTTAAACATGAATTTCTGTATGTTTTCATGAATTTCTGTAACTTAGTAGCAAGAGAAACTGCCTCAAAAGAAAAAAGGTGTAGGTTACCAGCTTGTAAGAAAAATGAGGCCAATAGGAAGAAGAAAGAGAAACAGAACACACCACTGCAGACACACAAATGTGGACCTTTAAAACAGTTCTGTGCAATATTCATTACTAATGCTAGCATTTACATCATCAACAATGCTTTAAGTACCAAAAGGTAAGTCCCTCGAAAAAACTGGTTAATTAAAACTAAACTAACTTCTTGAATATGAAAATGGGAAATCTGACCTTCCTGGACAAAAGCATGGCTGGAGTATAGGGTATGAAACTGCAATCCATTACTGACCTCTCATCTGATGCATTTCTGTGATTACAAGAGATGTGTTTTATAGATGACTGAATATATCCAATGTGATACTAGAAAACCAAAAAAGCATATATTCCATCCTTACAGAAAGAACATTGCCAAGTGCAGTAACTTTTCTAAAGGAGCAAGTGGAATGCAAGATCTTTAGCACCAGAATGACAAAGGTTCACAACAGAAGGGCAAAAAAAAGTGTTAAGTGTTGATAACAAAGGCAGTTACCCTTTAAAAAGGTCTAGTAAAAGGTATGTTAAATTAATCTGTTATCTAAACTGAAATTCTTTTTCGTGTTGTAGTATCAGTGGAAGAAATCAGTCTGCCAATCAAATAGACCAAAAAAGGTCCATCAGCTTAATCAAAACCATACTAGTAATTTAGAACATGTACTTGGGTTTTCAGACGGGGGCTTTTGAAACCACCAAGGGTCATGGAAATGTGAAAGTGGGAGTTTATAAAAATGGTAACACATTTTCTAGTGTTACCTTGAAAAAAGTTGAGAAAAATGAGACAAGCATGACTGAATGGAGATAGTACAATGATCACTGAAAATCAAAAGAAGTCTTGATTATATTCAGCTTCAATTTTTTTTCTGTCTAGTACTGAAATCTTCTGGTAGGTGATCATGTGCTTAGATTCATAGAAGTGACAATCAGAAAAAAGCTACTGCTTTCTCAGGAGTCAGAGAGAAGCAAATTAGACAAAACCCAGTAAATACGGTAGAGAGAGTTCTGTAGCCACCAAGCCCAGAAGGATGGGGGAAGGAAGAGACTTTGCTCAGAGAAGGCCCCACATAGTAATGCCTGCTTGATATACAAGGAAGTCTCCTGGATGGCAAGATACCTAGGGCTGAATGCTCAGGCTATCTTGGATAAAGTGGTTTCCTGCTTCCAACACTAAGAGCAGAAGAAAATACTGTGCTGCCCATGACCAAAAGTACTGCATCTAGTCTGCTCTTCAAGCATTTAAACAATTGAATAGAGGTGAGAGTATCCTATTTGCATATGAGAATGGGGATCTATGAATCACATTCTAATCTGAAGCCTATGGAGAAATTCTTAACACTTTTATCATCTGAAACATCAATTAATTTTGTGTATTTTTCTTAGGAAAAAGTACACTTGTTCAGGTGGATCAACAGCATGTTGAGTTACTCAGGCTCTGTGTCAAGACCCTGTAAGCAGTTATACCCTGGTGAAGAGTGAAGCTCACAAAAAACTTATTTCTCACCTTCATTCTTACTTTTGGAAGTTGACCATCACAACACACACCTGCCTACAGCATCAATTCGCAGCCTTTGTATATTCCTCTGTTCAGCTACAAGTACTAACCCTAATCCCCCCAGGGGAGATTTACACCCTATAGCAGTGTGGCAGGAGCAGTCTGATCTGGAACACACTTCTGTCACTAATGTGACAGTCAGATGGATAAGAACTGTTTCTCAGGATAAAATATCTGGGAAACAGGCTGGTGAACAGTGGGTTATGGCCCTCTGCCAGTTCACATGCTAAGACAGCTAACAGACCTTGGACTTCTGGGAAAGGGAAACAGATGTTTCAATTTGCACAGAACGTTTCTTCTTATTTTTTATCCACCACAGCTCTTAATGATGCACTCACTATCCAGTGCATGGGCACAGGGCCTCCACTGAACACTTAGAGCTTATAACATAAATTTATATTAAAGTATTACTTCTTTATTTATAGTAATGCTTTATTTCTTTTCCAGCAAAACCAAAAAAATGCTTTAATCTAGAGTTCCATTATCTGGCGGTGTTTCTCATTGCATGACGAAAGCACCTGCACTTAAAATAGAGATATACATGCAGACATTCTTAAGCTGTATCGCTGACACTTGAAAAAATTATTCCATCCATCTGCTTTGTGTGAGAATCAATTTTACTGATTTAGTAAATAATCATTAATATTAGCATGAATAGAAGACATTTTATTTAAAACCTAACAGCTGTTTGAAGCCAAGCTCTTCACACAATAGATGCTCACACCTACTGTCAGCATGGTTCCTGTCTGAACAAGTGGAAGGAAGGAGAAAGAAAAAGCAAAAGCAACTGCTTTACTGATGATTTGTAGCCTGTGGATTACAAGCAGAATAAACTTTATCTAGGCAACAATGAGACTGGTATTTTCTCTTTGTCTTCTAAGCACATGATAAAATGGAACAATCATTAAAAAAAAACCCCAATCTCAAACCACAACTGCAGTGCTGTCAAATTCAGAAGCAACCACATTATCATCTCCCTGTCATGCTGGCCTAAATTATAACTGATGGGGGAATGGGGGTGGGGGGTGGATATCACAGAATGAAAGCTGGTATTTCCATGGCTGCTACCGTGAATGGAAAGTTTTCACCCCAGCAGACTTTTCACTGCAGAGCAGGATTCTTTCCCACTGCACTATCACCACTTCATATTTAAAATGTTTCATATTTAGGTGACATTTCAGTATGATGATTTTCTATCTAAAGCAGGATAATTTAAGGTTATGAAATTTCAGCTTTCTATTGCTATGGAGATTCTGCTACAACAAATAAGTTTTTCATTTCTCTCTCCACTGTCTATTTTGTATTTCTCTATATGAAAATTTTAGAAAGATCAAGTTTTATTTCCCAACAGAATCTTTCATATATTCTTCAGCAGAGAATATGTCTTCTCTTTGACAACATTTTATTTGTAGCTATTAATTATTTAACTGCAGTGGGGATGGGCAGTAAAAATGAGAATGTGTATTCTAATGGACAAAATATGTCAGGAATAACAATTTTTCTTTCTTTTTTTTTTTTTTTTTTTTTTTTTTGCTGATTAGCACTTTGAGTAGAGTATGCATTTTTTACCAAGTACTTAATAAAACCTGGTTGTGTTGCTAATTTTCAGAATTTTGGAGAAAGTTCAAGCTCAGCATAAAAAATTTAGCTATATATACAAAATTCCTGTAAATAAAAAGGACTGTTTCAAGGTTTCATCTTTACCTGATTAGCTACCTTCAAAATGAATTAGGACTTCTGTCAATTCAGCAGAAAGAACCAAACACACATAACCAAGAAACTATGTACAAAACCACTGTAAATAAAGCTAATATTGGTCAAACTAAACACAGTCAAACAGGACACAGCCATAGTTTGACAGGCATATTCATCTTAGTGAGGAGGAATAAGGAATATTGCTTTATCACCTTATCCAATTGTGTATGTTTAATCAAATACATTCTACAATGGATTTCAGCTGAGGCTAATGACTTCAGCAGACTACAGCAAAAGTATTCTGTCACATATCTACTAATTTGCTCCAACTTGTGATGTATAGCACACAGCTATAACTCATCCTAAATGGCTATAAAGGGAATATGTCCTCAGGCTATCTAATGTCTAGAGACAACAGATCCCCACCAGCCATCAAAATAAAACTGAAATTACAGAATCTTACTTCACAATATTGATTGCTTCTTTCTCTTTATATAACCACATTGCTACTACTGAATCAGCCAGCTCCATGGCACAAATCCCACAAGGCATACAGGACAACTCTTTACAAGAGGAAAGAAACCTTGCTTTGGCTCCCTCAAAGGTCAAGGAAGCAAGTGATCCCATTCCACAAAGAGCAAAATGAGCAAAACTGGGTCTTCTGTGGACTTATATCTTGCAACTCAACTGATAGGTGGATATTGTGGTTTTTAACTAGCAGTGAATACATCAGCAATTGTCTCCCTATGCAGAGCTTTTTTCACAGAAATTAATAGAAATTAGAATCTGAGATTTCTAGCCATCTGTCAAAACTGACAAAAATGACCCATGGGATAAACAGAAGGAGGAAAAGACAGGCAGACAATGTAATCACTTAAAGCCTTTTCACTTAGGAAATGAGAAAGTTGACTGAAAAGATTATCATTAGAAAGGCATTTGAACCAAAACTATGAGATTGTTGTATTTTCCTCCCTCTGGAATACACAAACAGGTACAACTCTAACCTAATCTGCTACAAAGTACTTGTAAAAAGCAAACTTAAGTCCACCAAAAACATCTCTCGTTCTTAAAATTCAGAACTGAGACTGCACACATCAGCATGGAATCTTACAGGCAAAGTCACTGTATCAATACTATGGTAATTTGAGGGAAACATTACTATTCCCACAGAATATACATTAATAGATGCCAAAAAAATTTGTTTTCTCACTGACTGATCAAGTCAATGAAGAAATAATGCTAATTTTGACAGTCAGACGCAAGCATTTGGAATTTGGAGGAAAGTGAGAAAATTAGCATTGCATAAACAAAATCTAAAAGCTTCCCAAAGCCTCTTAAACAGCAATATTAGAATTTGTTTGAAAATTAAAAATGCAAATGAAAAGATGCTTTTATTTGGAAAAAACCCAACAAACAACTTCTGAAAAATTACACAGGAATTTCCTGACCTTTACTATTCCTGAGTTCCTTAGTAATTTCTTTTAGAGTTCTCAAATTCCAATACAAAAGAGAATCCTTTAATGGTTCTTAGCCCTCTCTGGAAGACTTGACAGATTTCCATTTAAGTTGTTAATTTCATTATGAATCATTAATTTATTTGATTCTTTCCTGTTCTAAATAAGCATTTCAAAATGGAGAAGAAACAGACAATGAAGAAAAAGGAAATAATACTTTTAAATAATTTCCTTGACTTTTAGTTTCTCCAGCATACATTCTGATAAGTAGGTTTTCAGAATGACTTTTATCCCTAATTTAAGTATCCTGCATAAACCAATAAACCCACCTTTGTTTTCCCAAGTAAACTTCTGCAAGCAAAGGTGGGAGAGCAGAGCTCTTAGATCAAACAACATAGAAATTTAAGAATTTGAATACAAAACCTCCCACGTGCAGGAAACTATCTAAATATTTAATACAGCTAATTCACAAATTTTTGAAATCATATCTGCACTATATGCTTGGAGTCTTGGAATTCCAAACATAACAGAATGACTCACAAATAAAAAATTTTTGGCCTGTACACCCTACTGTAACTTATCCAAACCAGTTTCCCAATCCAGTATTTGATATGAGGCCTTAAATGAAAATCTTACAGCAATGCTTATTGTTATGTATACTATAAAGCAGCAACTGCAAAATTCTACATGCTTCTGTTACAAAGGCATTATAACTGTACCTTTTATACACTCTAGAAAAAGGGAAGTGCTCTGTTTTAGTTCACCAAGGGAAATGACAACAAAGCAAGTACAAGGGTGGCTAGTATTCATAATGAGACTCATAAATAAAGGAAACTATGTGCACAGTTATTCATAAGGTACTTTTCCTCCTTTTGTTTACCATCCTGTAAAGTTCCGTTCATGAAAAAAAACAGGAAGAGAGGAAAAGGCTGAAGCAGTCAGGATCATTGCTGCTGCTGTCGCATTAGTTTTGCAAAGACTAGAAAACAGTGTTAAGTAAAAAATGTCTAAACCATGTATCTTCTTGAATACATTCAGTGGCTTGCACACAATGCAACAGAAAGCTAATTCAAATGCTACACTTAAGAAATTCCTCCCAAAAATTCAAGTTTCAAAACATATTTAGATTTTCAAAATTAACAGCTCATAAACAGTGCAAGATAACCACTGTTCTGTGTGACAAATGGAGACAAATATAAATAGTATTAAAATAATGCTCTCTGCATGAAATATATGGCAGAAGGTTTGGATACAGTTAATTGAGAAGACAACCAGTTACAACAAACAATTAAAGCAACACCCAACTCTCTTGACAATTTAAAATTATCCTTATATGAAAAGTGAATTACCTCCATTGAGATTCGTCTGTGTATCCGGTTTCTGAGACAAACTCCTGTGGGAGACTGAACTTCATCAGATGACGTTCCAGAAGCTTGGTCACTTTCCCCATCCGACCCCATTTTCAAATTTTCATGTACAATATCTTAAAAATAATCCAAATAATTGAAAATAGTTAAACAGTAATGCATCAAACAGCTCCTTTGTAAAGACGGAAAATAATGGAATCATTACTGTGCATTGAGTTACACAGCAGGGTCAAAGACTCATCACAGAGCCATGACAGTCTTGATACATACTTTTTATGGCTCAGTAATAACAACAAAATGAACAGGATTACTTTACAGGAATTCTATGCAAACTTATTTGAACTGAAGTAGAACTGAGTTTTCCAAAACGAAAGACAGACATTCCAATCCCAATAGTAATTCCCAAAAGCCAAGTCCCTCTCCCAGCTTCAGTTCCTAAAATCTCTCTGTACCACTTCTCTTTTAGCTGCTCTTGGATAGACAACATTACTGAGAATAATTCACATTTTCAAATCAGACTACTGATGCTAGTAACCTGAAAGTATCTTCAGAAAGCTTAAAAGTTCTACGAAGAGGTATAGCAGTGTTTTCAGAAATGACAAATACAGAAGCTTCAAATATAAAATCCCCCACCATCCATGTGTGAAGTCAGGGGATGTATTATAACCATCTAAATCAAGGCCCACAACACACAAGTGCATTCTAGTAGAAGACCTGACTTTTAAGAGCCATTAAGTGAAAGTCGTGACCTTATGGAGGAATTTACCTAACTGCTTGAGTTATGTGATGCAGGATCTTCATGTCAAGTGAAATTGCTAATTTTTAAACAATCCATAAAATTCACGCACATAAAAGTTTAAGTATATTTCATATACACATACATATGTACATAGTACTGCTTTTAAGCACCAAAGAATTTTTCAGACTTTGGAGACAAACACTGTAGTGAACAAAAGAAAATCAAGTCAGTGTCATTATTACATTAAGAGCCAAATGATTTGCAAAAGGACACATGAGAAATTAGTACAAGAAATTCACAATGAGTAATGCTTCATGATCAACGTTGAAATACCTGAACTCCAAAATTACTGTGGAAATTAAATTGTTATACATATAAAGTAGGTGCTTCAAAAGACACCAGTTTCCCCACTGATCCTTGTTAGTAGTCATTATCTTATACAAGGTGTAAGAGAACCTGACGAGCAACTAAAAATCTCAGAATTCTATCCCTAAAACATGCTAATATTAGCAAAACACCCAGAGACTAATTCAATCTCACCACCAACACACTTGAAAATATTTAACATTCACAAAGTACTACAGCAACTTAACCCACAAAAACCAAAAGTCAAACTGCAAGTTTCACCACCTTCAACAAGAAAGAATATTGGATTTTCTACGGAAAAAAAAGCCATTAGGGCAATGTTTTGTTATCTGCACATCTTCTAAAATATTTGTCTATCTTGGCTCACATAGAATCACGCACACTTCAAAGGAACAAATTCTTCCTCAGTACAAACAATTTCCTTTTATGGAAAATAGAATGGATATAAAAAGAAAGATTAATTTGTAAGCTACTAGCAACACATATTTTAACTCAAAATAATGTAATTAAACACAAACAAAGCATGCATTTCATACACAAAGCAAATTTTCCAGCAGTGATGCATATTTATATTGGATTTCTATTAAAAATCCACACCAAATCAGAATTTTCCCTGCAAGTCGTGCTCAGATTTGGGTTAAATTTAAAAAGATATATATCCTGCACTCCTCATATAATAAGCAATCTTCAATAATAAGCAATTTCAAACAAGCTAAATACTCATCCGTGCTTCTAAAGGCATGACAATCTGAATCACAGGAAAAGATTTTCAGATAGTGGTTCCTAAAGATCAGCCTTAGTTTTGAAGTTAAGCAGAAAAAATGTGACTCTCTTTTGCTAAATCCCTAAGAAATGTCTTACTCTCTGTAGTGACTTGACAGCTATCTTTTTAAGAATCTCTACCAAACTCTGGAAAATTAATTTTAGTAATATAAAAGCATTATTGAAAACATCACATGCAGCAAAGCCATTATGCCAGCACTGTTATATCTGGTATAACAGCACACTCAGCATATGGGTTCTTTAACAAAAACTCTATTTTAAAATACTTTTCTGAGCGTTCATGTAGTCCAATTTAGCAATTACAGCTCTTGAGATTCTGTTAGTAAAATAAAGTGTAGCAGTCACTGACAATTGTTCCCCAATCTATTTATCTTCATGTTAGAACAAGCCCATTGGTTGGGACCCAAAGCCTAGTTTCTTTATGGAAGCTAGGCAAGGGACAGTTATCTCAGCAATCTCACAAAAATAAAGTAGTACTGCATTTTAAACCATGGTGTAATTACGTAATTTCCTTTTTAGAGAGACTGATATTTTAAATAAAGTGATTATGGGAATGATACTGTCATTTCTCACATTTAATTCAAAAAAGCATTTGTATTCTGAAATTACTAGTAAAAAAAGACAGTTGGAAATGCAGTGCTCAGAACTACATTGAACATCCTAGTTGACAAAGACAGTTTTTCTACTAAGATCACCTATGTAATAACACACAACTAAGCACAATCTCAAGAACTAGTAACACAGACCCATATATTTGGGACAGATAATGTAGCTGCAAGGAGATTGTGCTCCTTATAAATCAGGAATGTGAAGACAAAGAGGGTCTGTACCATTTGCAGTATTTCAGACTTATATAAGATGATAATTTGAATATCAGTGTGATATGATTAATTCTGGTAAGTCTGGATAAGCTACACACACAGAACCAAGACGGTTTATGCAGGATACTGGTTGGAGCAACCAAAAATGTATCATTAAGCACATGCATTTCCAATGGGCTAAATACCCAACTGCTTCTATCTACAAGGATTTGCAGCTGTTTTAATTATATTCTAAACAGACAAAATTTTAAGCTTTTTAAAAATAACTTGACTGTGTTATCATCTGATATAAATGCATCTTTTTATTTGATTCAATTAAAAAGGCATTAGTAGAGCCTTATGTTCATTATTTTAATGGCATATACCCTAGACTAAGGCATTAAACCAGACATTTTAATCATTTTTACACAGGTGCACAATGATGTTTAAATAAACAATGATGAAAACCATGCAAATATTTCCTCACTTTCTCTAAGCCTTTCTAAAGACAAGTTTACCTGCATGAAAGCTTGCTTGCATGGTCTTCAGAGGTTTCAATCATTCAATAACGTATTGAATTGCTTTCACTGCAATACCAATCTATTCTCTTACATAGATATTTATTTTAATGCACTCTACACGTCTTATTAAATATGCAGAATGGCCATGTAATGAAAAGCTAGATCACTACAGTACAACAGGGAAACTATAGAAGTACATTTAAAGGAAAAGGCTGTCCTCATTTCAGCTGTGAGGAATGCACCATAAAAGAAATTAATACAGGGAACCTATGGTGCAGCAAATGAGAACGCCAAGAGAGCCATAATCAAAGTCACTAATTAGTACTGAGTCAGAATTCAGATCTTTCCACCTTACTTCAAATTATTACCAAAAAAAATCATGTGACTTGCATTAGGGATTTCTTCCAAGGTGCACTTTTCCAAAGCTTACTTTTTATGAAGTGGTTACATTGTATGATTAATTTCAATTATAATATAACTCAAATTGAGGAAAGCCATAGTGAGAAATTACCGTTACTGAACTATGAAAGGTGTATGGAAACACTATTCCTTTCAAATATTATTTATAGCAATGAAACAAAACTTTCTCCATAAATGTATCAACACAACTGGCAAAAGCAAGGATTAACTCTCTCCTGGTTGTCACTGCAGTTCACCGGCAGGGCCAGCTCCAGTTAGCTCTGCACATTCCAGGAGCCTCCCCAGAGGTGACATTAATATAAATATGGAACAAAGACAATCTGATTTGTTCTGCACTCATCTGGGTCAGGTTTATTATCTCTGGCTTCATCATGGACTGCTGCAGCTAAATACTTCCAGAGGTACAAGACTGTACAAGCTGTACAGATACAAGTGAACTAAAAAAAATAAAATCTATCAGCTAAACCCTCATTCAGTAGTTTCACAATCTGGTCTGGGAATCACCTCTGTTATTTAAAATCATCCTGGTAACTGAATATTAAATTTAAAAATTATTAGGAAATTTTTAAAAAGGCACTGCTCAAAAACTTTTCCCTTACACAGCATTTTACAAAACATAAAGCTAACAGAGACTTTCCAAGCAGAAATTATTTTTAAAATATTTTGGGATTTTACACATTATCAGAACTGCAGAAACTCAAGTTCAATGCTCAAAAAGCAAATGAAACTCCAAACCCTCCAGGGTTTCTCAATCAATTTTTATAGCGATAGCTTCATTCAAACACAGGCAGCATGAAGACGCACTTGTGGCAGGTCTCAATTTAATCTGGTTTTCTTCAATGAAAAAAGCATCCTTTACCTGCCACGCTTTTGTGGTATTTCAAGGATATCTTTCTGATACCACTTTTCCGCCTATGAAATAGAGGAAAAACTGTAAAGAAAAGAGGGTGGATGAAAAAAGCAAAGGGAAGTCTCATGCAGTGCAGCATATTTGACTATTTTGTTTCTGATGTCATTATCCCAACAGGGAAAACCTCAGCTTCCTGATGAGTAATCACCATTCTCATATGGCAGGAATAAAAGAAAGAAAGACGTGAAAAAGAAGCAGAAAGAGGAATAATGAGTGCACATACTTGTACTCCTATTTTTTACCTCTAGATAACAGGCACAAGTAGCTTGTATTTCCATCAAATAAGGAGTTTTAAGAAAGGCATTATCACATCCAAAGCAAAAAGAGGTGTTTAACATAAACATACAGAGCAACCAGGCCCAGTGGAAGGTGTCCCTGCCCATGGCAGAGAGGTTGGAACTAGATCTTTGAGGTCCCTTCCAACCCAAACCATTCTGTGATTCCATGATACACTCTGTAAGTACATTACTCTGTAATTCCACACTAATTAAAAAAAATTATAAATTGTTGTTAAAGGTAACACACAAATAAAAGAGTACAGGTATCTCTGTACCAAAAAACATCTTTGCTACTCCTGTACTTAGTTTACATATATCTAGTTTGACAAATAATATATAAAGACTACATATTCAGATAAACACAGATTTCTCTGACTACACGATTTTAATTTTTTTTTAAACTCTCTCCTTCTCTTATATTCTTGGCAACTTAACTAAAGCTTGGTTTGGCAAAAATGAAAAAGCAAATACTGTGTACACAGGACTTGAGTGAAATAAGAAATTGATATAGTAGTCAAACTGTGCACACTAAAACCTGTTTTCTTGTGTGATAGCAACAGCTGCTCAAGTAAATTCAAAAGGATATACCTCTTTTTTCAGTTGGAATGGTAACTGAAGCAGTAAAAAGGCATGTTTTTGAACATGATGAGTGGTATTACAGCAGATGAGGATATAAGTGGTTTGACTACTATCTTGAAGATTCATAGCTTAATCTTGAAGATCAATTTATCACACTTCTAAAGGAGGGCAGAATATTGAAAAAATAATAAAACTCTAATTAAGCCTGTGACTTGTTCTCATTTTCTAGTATCATTTAATTAAGCATAATTTAACATAAAAGCAGGATAAAACAGTAATGGTGACTGGAGGCAGCAACATGACAAATTACTTGAAGAAGAAAAAATATTTCGCAACTTACTTGTTTCACAGAAGCACAAATATTTCTCAGGACCAAAACAAAAAGATAATTATAGTTGAGTGGCCTTAATTTGTCACTGAAAAAACCTTTTTCTCTATAATAATGAGAAGTAATACAGAAGTTCTTTAAAATTCCACATATAAGATGATTATCCTCTGTTTTTTCGTATTATATTCATTGTACTTCTTGCTCCTTGCAAAGTATTTAAGAAAAAATATTTTGTTATTTTTGTAACTTTTAAACTTGTAAAAAATTCATAGGTGATTTCTATGTGTTCTTCTAATTGCTTTCTTTGTGAAAATCTGAAGACACATTCAGTGCCTTAAGAACAAATTTCTTGAACTCCAGAAAAAATTACTGCATACTCAGAGATTTATTAAAGCATTAGAGTATCTGTACCTCTTGCAACAAATCAATACTAACATTATTTTTCACAGAAGAATTAACTGAAACAAACAATGTGGAAAATTACCTAATCTGCTCCCATTTCTGGGCATTGCCATGAAAGAGCCGAGGCTGCCACCTATGACGCTGTGTGGTCTCCGTAAAGGGGGCTTCTTGAAAGATCCCGTGTACTGGTGGAGAAATGAGTGCATGCTGTGAGACGTTGGAGGCCTGCCATTCTTCACAATAGGCTCTACAGTTCACAAGGATCAAAATATTCATTGCCACAAGCAAGGAGGATTGTCAGCAACATGCCAGAAGAAAAAAAAAAAGAAAGAAAAAAAAAAGAGTTAGTAAACAGGAAACCACCAATCTGGTAAAATTATCTTTCATGCTAACAGCAGACCACCACACTACGGGCATTTCTCTATTAACAAACAAGTACAAAACACGGCATTAAGTGTCACCCAAATTTAATTTTACTAAATCCTGTCACTCTGCAGTTGAGTAAGTAAATACCCTGAATATACAGTCTTAGAACATCAATAAAACCAGAAGAATTATTTTCTTCTGTCTTACTGCACAATGTTTCGTCTTTAGTTTTAAACAGGAGTGCTGTTAGGTAACTGTGATGAGCAAGTTCAACTATAAGCCTTTGAAAATATTCTCCCCCTCAAAATTCTTGTGGATCACTAGTACCAAAGCCTTCCTGTTGGAGGTCTTTAGAAGTAACCATACCTGTCTATACCTCCCAGAGCTGTCATGCCATAATTAAAGTTATTAACTTACAGGATATCAGAAAAATTAAGTATTCAATTTTTTATTTTGGCTTTTGACTGGATTATGTTTCAGATGGTTCACAGAGATTTTTTTTTTAAAGTTACTATCATTGATAAGCACTTTCTAAAAGAATGAAACATTAGAAATTTTTAAATCTTATTTACAAATGTGAGCAGAATTTAGGTTTGGAATTCATGTTCCCTCAGCAACCTGACTCTTTACACATGGACTAGCCCTCAAGGATAGACATGGCCCCAGAAGCAGGCTAACTCTGAAAACGTGAAGGTTTTTTTTTACCCCCACAAGAAGTAGAACAGTTGTCCACTTGCATTGACTGTCACAACAGTCGACTTAGCAGAACCACCAATGAAGTCATTCATACAAGAAAATAAAGACAAAAAACTCTCACTTCAGAAAATGAGATCAGAGTCATCTGGCAGCTACATGCAAACACTCTCCCTATACTAGGAAAAAGAACAGAAGCTATGCCCAAAGAACAGTTGCGATTCAAGTAGTTTTATTTTTCCATTATTTGATTCTTACTAACATTACAGTCATTATTCAGAAGACAGAAAAGGCAGCAGCCATGCACTGAGCAACCACGGTGTGAGTGCTACTGAATGGAGCAGCACCCACTGGAGCCACTGCTCCCAGGGTATGCTCAGAACTTATGCCTCCTGGGACAGGGAGCAGTCTGGGATGCTATTTCATCACTCCACCTTATATACCCATATGCAGGGATCCCAAAATCTTGCTTTCCCTTCCAAAAAAAGGCAGTAAGAATAATCTAGCTAGGAGAACTTATTTTATGGAAAGCAGAATTTCAATGGAGAAGCAAAGGAACAGCAATAAATGCCTAATAACCTAAGGAAAACAGGATCCTGAAGGGAACACCCTCCTTCCCCACATACACAAAAACCTTCTAGATACGTTATTATGATTAGTCTGAAGCAGAGACAGAACTACACAGACAGAATTACCCAAGGACAGGTCAATAACCTTAATAAATAATTATGCAAGGAATTTTTGCATATAAACATAAGTAACACAGTGAGACAAAAAAACCAAAAAAACATTAATTCAGCTGCTGCAGGGGAAAAAAAAGCCCTGGGAAAATAAAAAACAAACATGCTGCAGGCCAAAAACATAAAGGACATGTCAGCACTGTTACAAACCTGCCTGCATCCTTTCATTAGCATCCTTCATAAACACAGTGTCGGAGTGGATGAACATGAGGAAAAATACGCCATACCTGTGTTTATATATTTGTAAAGTATGACCAGGGTCTTCAAACCTCCGCATATCTCTGTCCCAAATGCTTATTTCTGTTCTAATACTCTGCATCACCCTTGTGACTTAAGAGTGGTACCAACTTCCTTGTCACATGCCTTTAACAGCAGATTTATTCCAGGGCAGCAGGCAGCAAATTCCTCATCAATTTTTAACAGAATCTATTACTACTTCCATGTGACAGGACACAGGTTCACAGTCAGTACAACTACTGCTTTGGTTAAGTTAACATCTGATTTCTACTTTCCAACTTTCTTGCTAATTTGAATTTGATTAAGTTTCCAGCATAAACACCTCACACTGAGTTTACATGCAGTACTGAACAAATAAATAATACCTTGTATGTTATGGTTTTTGTCTACTCATGCTAAAAGCAACCTACCTTCACGAACTGTGCAGTATGTAAGAGACCAGAATTTATGAACACACTGAATGTCTATGTAGAGACTGAGTTTTACATTCATTACTAACATGACAGTGGGATGCACAGAGGTGACTATTAAAAAAATCTGTTTTCCTCATGGTGCTGGTATATTTGGATGCATCACAGTTTAAAACAAAATTTCTAAAATATCCTAACATATCAGCTCAAATATAAGGATAAATGCAGATCACATTAATAAGTAAATTTATATAAAAATGAAAGATAAATGGCTGATATTATAAGATCCAATTATACAGAAATAACTTTTGTCATCATAGGCAACTATTACCTTCCTTCACTGTCCTAAGTATTGTACTAAATTGTGGAGCCCATTATAAAATTTTGCAACAATAATTTAGGTCATGTAGTAGGACAGGCACAACTACTGGCAGACAATGAAGAGAAGGTTACTCACATGACACTGTATTTGTGACAAAGACAAGTATTAATACTACTTGTTTATAAACGGACATTTAAAATCCTGATACAAGTTAATTTACAAAAAGGAGGGATTGTATGCCATATGATGGAACAACACATAGGCTTACATTTTGGAAAGTGTATTTGTTATAAACAATTCAGTGTGCATTGCTGTATGCTAGGAGCTTCTAAAGAAACGGTTGCATGAATTCTGCATTATGTTACCTCCTCCCTGCAAATGTGACAGTTACAGCCAAGAGCTGGAACAAATTCTGAATATGATCAAGCAAACTCTTGCTGGAAATTAATTTACAAGACTGTTTATTACAGTTTTCATGCATTTATGAGATACAAGAGTAAAATAAAGTGCTTCTGAAAAAAACTACTTAACTCTCTCTCTCCAGAGTCTCACAAGTACTACTTTTGAAGTTACAATTTCATTTAATTCAGTTAATTTTTTCCAGAATTATTAATACATTCAATCACCATATTTAAAGCACAACATTGTAGCTATGAGGTGCGAGTTTAGTCAACTGTCTGGCCTTGAATAAAATGCATCTAAACTGTAAAAGTTAAATGCCTTTACTACATATGTCTATAAAATTGCTTCTTATAATTTTATTTCTGTGATTATAGGTTTGATTTATCTTTAAAAAACTGTTTCCCCTATATGAAACTTACAACCATCCCTTACTTTAGTGTCACTATACTTGGTAAATAGAAGTCAGCAACCACATGCTGCTGTTGGTTTAATATTCAGCTACAGGCAAAATGAATAATGGAAATTAAAAGATGAGTAAAAAAACACCAAAAAATTCACTGCCTAAGTGTGTGGATCTACTGCATTCTGAGATCATGTACAAATCTGGACTTCCTCTCTCATCTAGATTACAACAGCAGAAGCATGATACAACCCACACACACAGTGAAGGCCTGAACAGAGCACCTGGGAATCTGCTGCATCCACCACCTCCTTCAGCATAAGAGTGAAAAAGCCAGCCACAGCAGGTTGCATACTGCACTCAAAATGATTCTTCTGTGCAAACTCCCCGCCACAGGATGCTAAAACTAACCAAACTTGCAAGACTCAAGGGGAGACAGTACAAGCAATCTGCTCAGGGTTAATAACCACACAGAGACTTGCCTAGTTCAGTAGTCTCTGAGCTAGAAACTGATACAGGACACTGGGGAAATGATGCTGTACTTTGGGCTCTAATCCTGGACTTGTCCTCAACTATCATTCAGCACAGACAGGCAGAGCTCCAGCTGTCCTTACAGCACAAGACTTCTGCAGAACCTGGGCATTTCACTTGTGCTGGCTGTCACTGGCACAACCATCCAATAAAGGGTCTTATAACCCATTTATCTCCAGCTCTCCTTCCTCACCCTATTCTATAATCTTTAACTCCAAACTGATAAAACAAACTGATATGGAAAACAAGCTGAAACAGAGATTCTCAGTGGTTCTTTTTAAATTGTATTTCATCAGTTGTTATTATATTCTCTTCTTATTTTGGCTACATCATCATGTAATCTTGGACTCATCTTTCAAGGAATACCATTTCAACCCTTTCATTTCTTAGGCAGCTTGCTAAGCTATCATGCAAATCTAGACTTTAAGTGTGAAAAAAGTTAAAAAACATTCTCAATGAGAATATTTATATATATTATACTGATGTACAAGATGACCAGAGTTTTCTTTTCATTGCCCCTGAACAATTCTTGCAATAGACATCCTTTAAAAAGTGTATCTACATACACACATTAGTTTTTGATCTATAAAAATGTACACCCCTTTTTTTAAATGCCACGTCCATGTTATCTTGCTTTAGTGTGCACCTTCAGCAAGGTTTAAAATTGAGCAAAGCATTGAGCAGCACAGTTGCATTACTCGATGTTCAAGTTTGGCAAGTACTGAGCTAACCCTTCATGTAATTTGGATGATTTTATTGTACTTCTCATATTCTGTCATTCAAACTTCTGTTACTACTGGCATAACCCAAAATAAATACAACAGTACCATTCGAGGAAAACACTGTTCAAAATACAATCAGCCGGCTTAATAAAGGTTTAACAGTTGCTAGATCATGAAATATTTTGGAATACACACACATATTTTAAGAAAACATCGTACCCAGTAAGGTACCACTGCTTTGCTAAGTTCAAAATAATGCAGGCACCAATGCTAACAGACATACAAAACCAGAATGAAAATTCATTTGAGTAGTGAAGTGGCATATATATTTGAATGTAAGTGGAACTGATTTTTTTTACTTCATAATTATGAAAACTACCACAGTCAAGTAGAACAGCAGTGTATACAACTAAGTAACCTGTCCAAGGAATTCACTAAACCCAACAATTTTACCAAGATACCTCCTCTTCCTCCTAATTGCAATTTAAATTAACCACAAACCTTGACCTGAAATTACTCCCGAGTTAAGTATTTTTTTCAATTAATCCACAATTTATCTTTTCCCCATCCATCTATGATAAGAAAGATCCACACTACCACTTTCTTTCCTGTGCTGGATTTACTTAACTGGATTTACTTAAGCTGAGCTCCAGAGAACCTGCAGAATTGCCTAGCATTTCTTTGCAAAGCCTCAGCAACTGACATACTGTCACATGTCAGTCGGTTGGTGGATTAAAGAAACAAAGTGTTTTCATTAGGAATGTAAATGCATTTGAAAACACTTCTTATGAATATATATTATCACATACTCAACTTTTTCTTTTTTTTTAATGTCCCATGAGTATCTCTATTATGTGACAGAGACCAAGATGTTTTTCAGATTTCACTGTCTAAATTTTGCAGTGGTATTTTCTTCAACTAGCTTTAATGAAGAATTAAATCACCAGTCATACAAGGTGACATTTTCCTTTAAACATCTCTGACAGAGCTGAGTATATCTGCAAAACAATGCTTGATTTCACACTATCCATTCTGGACATGCAAACCATATAAATATGTATTTTAAATTCATATAAATAAAGTTAAAATACACATGTGGAGATTTTCTAATCAAACTAAGAGATATTGGAGACTTAGCATTTATGATTACTGATTTGGGTATAGAATGGGGATTGAATCCAGGCATGTTCCATATTCCAAGTAAGGATGAATCTTTGTGCCTGCCACAATGCGATGCTTCTAGCAAAAATGTGGCTCAAGGTTCTTTCCCTCAGCCCCCAACAAAAAAGAAATGTAATTTTGATTAAGTTTTTGAACTAGATCACTATGGGGTATACACAGCACAGCTGCTGGTAGAAGGATGGAGGCTGAACCTCACCTGATACTTTTAGTTGCAACATGACTTTGGACTGGCTCAAGTGTAAAAAAATCTCATTAAATGTCTCAAGAACCCACTACTGGATTTTCTAGGACAGGACTCAATGTAGTTTCTTTTCCACCACCTTGACCTCATCCTTGTTCCAGAAAACTTCCAAGGTTTTTTTTATCATTTCTAATTTGACAGAGAATGGAAAAGTGTCAAAAATCTACATTTTTTAAAATAAATATTCATTCTCTGAACAGCTTTGTATTCATGAAGCTTGCAATGCATCATCAGAACCTGTAAAAACTATTTATGTAGGCTTCTCAAGTGCCACTGTCATATAACTTACTCATATTCCAGCATCATCTACTGCACATTCTTTTACCTAATCTGAATGTTAGGCTCTGCTAACGATCATTCAGTTTTCACATAACAAAACCTGATTTTTTTGGACGTGAAATATAAAATATTTTAAACAAACTGCTGAAGAAGCTGTTGTCAAGAAGCCCTTTATTTCTTCAGAAAAATCTATAATGTAAGCAGGTGAATTTCTGGTGTTATAGAATTGGCATGCTGCACTGTATAATATTTAATTACATGCTGTAAGGCAGTCAGACCTACTCAGTAAAATTAGTTGATTGCAGGTGACAGCTTCCATAGAAGATACATTTAAATAACCTAAAGTAGCAAAATGCTTGCTATATATGTACTTGGCAGGAGGTGGATGAAGAACACTACAAAATACTGTGTATTTATAGATTATTTTATGGGGTTGTTTCCTTGGATTCTGTTATGTGATACCCAGGAAAACATTAAGTCACTCTAAAAACAGAGCAACCACTCAATACCATTTAAATTTCCAGTATTTTTCATAAAATATTTAGATTAAATTTTCAAACTATTGAATACTACAATTTTGAGAAATTGGCAAAACTTCAAGGGATTGCTCCCATTGCTCAAATTAATCCATTTGAGTACAGTAGTTATTCCAGAACAAATGTTCTTCACCTGCACAACACAAGGCAAAAATATTGGTAGAACATTTGAAAACATATGCTAATATAACCCTGAAGAAGAAACACAGTTGTCAAATTCCTCAGAGAAATTAAGTACCTCAATTATTAAAACAGCACTGTAACATCCTATAAAGCTTTTTTTTAAATTTAGGACAGAAAGGACAGAAATTTTTCTGTTTAAACTGCAGAAACAATGCACAAAAACAAATACACAAGGCAAAGAATGACATCAAAACATCTATGACATCTAAACACTATAAAAAAACCTTTCAAAATTGACTTCACACAGAGTGAGATTTTGCCTTCAGTCTGGGTATTAAAACAATAAAGATCACAACCAAGAGAAATATATTCAAAACCAAAGTCCCGCCTTCAAGATTTATATATTTCATACTGCTTAGAAGATAATACTCAGATAATACTTTTGGTCATCAGAACCTGTACCTGTACACAGGCATGGTAGTTCTGTACCTCAAATTATATAAGCATAACACACCATTAGTTTAAAACTGTAACTGCAAAAGGCATCACACTACAGAAAAACATTTCAGCTACAATTTAATTCAATGCGAGTCAATACCACAGCCAAGATACAAGCATTCCTGGCCTCTATCCTTGCATTCACACACACAACTCCCACTGCAAACATCTGTGAGACCACACTGCCAACCAAATCAGAGAACAGAGGATCTGGCTGCTCCTTTTTGCCCTACTTTCAGAAACTGAAAGTTGGCCAGTTATGCCTGTTTTACTTTTCTGTACTTAACGACTCCACCTGAATACCATTTGAGAAAAAAATCTCTGCATACTCATCAGCGAGCCTACACTAAACAGAAATCTGCTGTATTTAGAGTTCACTTCTGCATCTCAGCATTATGCTTGCTGCCAAACTTGTATTCAGCTTCTAAGGAAAACACTTAAAAGTGGACAAAGCCCCCACACAGCCCTCCAAGACTACAGGTCTCCGCAGCATGCTTTCAGGCACTGAGTTTTCATGCTCATTTCACTTTATAAGCACTTCCACATATGAACAGAGCCTCTACGTTTTGTGGGAAGAAGCAAATTAAAACAGAAGGGAAGAAAGAACACTATGCTGTGCAGCGAACGTGGGATGGAGAAACCATACTGAACAGTAATGGATGAAGACCACAGCACAGAACAGTACACATACACTATAATAAAAACATTGCCAGTACAGAGTAAGGGACAGTACAAGGATCAGTACAAGGATCACAGTTCAGCTGTGACAACTACCAATTACTCACAGAAATCTGTAGCTCTACAATGAGCTGTAGCAATTCTAGGGATTTCTTCTCCCCTTACCCGCCCATATCTTCATACTGATACTTTCCTCCAACATCAGCAGAGAAATTTTACCAATTTATTACCAGTAAGCATTTCTGTGCTCATATTTTCAATTCAAGAACTCTGTCTTGAAAATATGTTGCAACACACTGTTTTCCTTCCACACTCAAGGAATTATACATAGCAGATGGAATGGGAATTTCTCAGCTCTGTTGAAGATGACATGAAATGATTAAAACTACAAAGGCATTTGGATGTTCTGAGACAGTATCGCAATGTGTTAATTTTTACATTCATCCCTCTTATCAGAGTATTAACTAGTCATTAATGCCTTAAACCTAAAAAACACTTACGCACTTTACCGTAGCTGATCCTTCCATTATTACTCACACCTGTAAAATTACAAAAAAATTATGCAAGTGTTCATGAGACTGGATCCTATGATCGCATCACTGAGCTAAAAGAGACCAAATGGAGATAAGCATTATTTTACAAATTCATGCAGCCATTTCTATCAGAACTTCACCTTTTTTGGTTTATTATGCACATGTGTATTTATCTGTATCAAAAAAACCCAACAAAATAGAATGCTTTCCAAGTTATTTATAAATTAATGCAAAAGCTGTGGATGTATTTTGGAATGCATCTTGCAATTTTTCTTAAAAGCATGCTTGGAGTTTGTGATAATGCATTTCATAGTATTAGACAATACAGCCACATTTTTTGCTTTCATTAGAGATCATATGTACTTGAAGTATTTGCATAAATTTTACACTTAATTAGGCTTTAAATATGCATGATTTGGATGTTACTCCTAGCCAAATTCCATTAGTGTGTCATTGCCAAAGAAAAATTTCAGGGGCAAATTTATTTGTCAGCTCCTACAAATTACTGTTCAGTATTTTTAATATTAATCTAAATACAAACATAAAGGTAAAATCTAGAATTTAAAAAGCAAGCCAGCACATTGTTAGCAGGACAAATTAAAAACAAACAACAAATCCACCTAATTGGTTTTATATGTTGAAACATCAGAGACCATGAAAAGCTTCAGTCCTTGGATAAAAGACTAGCCCAAAGTATATTTCACACAGTCCACAGTTCATAAGGCTTCACATATATTATTTCACTGGTCCCTCTATTTTTATGGCTTTTGACCTGATTTGGCAGCACTTCCTCACCCAGAAGCCAATTATGATGAACATAATTTGGAAGAAAAATTTAATTATATATAGGTTTCTGAGATTTCTGGTCACTAAATAATTTGATGGTGTTCCAAAAAGCCCAAATGCAATGGTTATCCTATATTCAGTGCAACAGCTCTGTGCTACTGCATTGAACAATATGGGTTGATCCCTGCTAATCCCATTTTGCTGCTCATGGATGAGTGATGCATACTGAGATTGTACTGACATCACACGATGAAGGAGGCTGTGTATTAAATGAGACTGCATACAAAAGGGTAGCTGATTCAGTGGTAACAATGCACTGCAAAGAAATCAGAAGTTATGGATCTATTTTTATGTCCGTGAACTACAAATGGGACAATTTGTTCTACATTAGGAGTACTGCTCTTTGAATCTTGAAACAACCCACTCAAAGCTGGAGCTAATGACAAGGTGGGCCTCTGGATGGGAGCTGCAGTTAACTTGAAATCACAGGCAATCGTTGTGGGAAAAGAAACATTTGGCAGTGGGCTGAACAACACAGGTTATTGCAAAAAGGTGATCACAAGGAAAGGTCCCTAATACTGTGCAAAGTGATCTACATCTACATCTGGAATGGCGGTACTGAACTGCAACTTATAATAAAGATTTTTACAGGATATACATATATATTTATATATATTTATATATATTTATATATATTTATATATATTTATATGTATATATTTTTATATATGCAAGTATTTCACAGGATATAAATCAGATGGAGGTGAGTCTGGATTCTAGGTCAGCACAGATGTGGCTTTCTGTGGGACACAGTCTCTACAATCTCTATAACCCAGTAACACAACTGTTTCCCAGGAAGAAAAAAAACTAGCATGTATAAAATTATAACCCTCAGGGAACACAGCCATTGGCATGGAATGACAGGAGACAAGATGAACGATTTGCTAGAAAGAAAAAGTTGAAACAAAATAATTGGACAATAACGATGGAATTAAATTCTGATGTAAAGGCCTTCAGCGTTCAAGATCTAGTCTTGCCTTCTGACCTGAAAACCAGAGTTTCAATGCCCTTCAACTCTTTTTTCTCAAGTTCATGATTTAATGTTTGAAAAAAAAAGCACATATGAAGAACCACTTTCTGAAGATTATTTGTATCCCTGACTTTGATTCTCTGTAGATTAATATACTGGCATGCCTTTGAATTACTAGACAGATCTTTTTAAGTTTCTTTAGGAACAGATTCAAAGCCTGTTAAATGGGCCCATTTGTTTCTCTGTTCCACAGGGTAAAGGAGCTGTTTATTCTTAAAAGCAGAACTAAGGAGACGGTTACTCCTGCCTCCTGAGATCAGCACCATCATAGTAAAGGATGCACTTTCAAGATCTTAATGCAACTATCACTTTATAAAATACTCTTGAAGAGACCACATCCTCTCATGTATCTCAGCTGGATATTTACAGTTAGTGGAAGCTTTTTATCGCTGTGATTTTGTAAGATGCCAAGACAAATCTTTCTCATTTAAGCACTCCTTTGTAAGCAAATTTTTTTAAATGCCCACTAAAGGATTTTTTCCAGGCAATATTCTTTACCAAACTGGTCTTTCACCAAATGACAAAAATAATTTCTTGGCTGATTTTCCAATAGTTGTTGTTGCCCAAAGCCCAAACCCTGTAGTCCATCAAAATAACTTTAACTGTAGGAAAGCTAGAGCACCCTTTAGAAAAGCAAGACTAGCTAGAGCAGCAAGCATTTTCCAACACCACTTTCTAAGAAAAGTAGGGTTGGAAAGGAAAAACAAAAGAAAACAAAAATCCACAACACAGTATCCTGTTCACCTCTGCAAGATCAAAGGCAGCACAAATACTAATAACTGCATTCTGGAAGAATCTGGAAAAGGTAGGAATTGTCAGTAAAACTTTTTTTAATGACATGAAATGATGAGTTAAAGGTTAGACACAGCAAAGCACAGTTTCTATTCTCTGTCTTCTTTCAAGAGGACCGACAACACCTTGAGTGTACACAAGAAAACTGTACTAAGGCATCAAAAACATTCTGCATGTATAAGCATAGCATATGTTATTATCATCACAATTTTAATGCGTAAGATTCCCTTTGGCCAATGAATTACCATGGAAAGCAAAATAAAAAGAGCACTAAAAGCTAGGTAATTAATTTGCAATTAGGAACATTTCTTGATCTGTATTTTTTACTTATTTTAACACTTTATACATCTACTGACAAGTTAAGCTCGTCACAGTCTGGCGACAAGGATGCAGACATCCAAGTATTACTGTTGGGGATTATTCTCAGATAAATATTACAAGCTACAAATGGTTTTATAGATGGTTTAAGATGGCATAAGCTCATGTTTCTGTAAACAAGTTAATGTGCTCTCTGTCCCTTGAGTTGACACCCAGGACATGGTCCAGTTCCAGGCAAAGTCTTTTTATTCCTGGATTTGGTTTTCAACAAATTAATTCAGCAATCCTGTTCAGTATACTCATTGATTCTGGTAACGACCTTTTCATGTTCATTTCTCAGTGTGAAAGTAACATTCTTTGTGCTTATTTACATAATGAAATCAATCTTGCAGAAGTATTTACAGGTCTGAAAAAATATGCACCAGAAACAAAGTCAAATACAAGTAAATCATGTGGGACAACTAAGTGTCTCAGAAAGGACTTAATAGGTATCAGTGCAAAAAACCTGCAATTATTGCTCCAGAGTGGACCTGTTGCATCAACACATAAAAAGTTGTAATAAACCTTGTCTCCCAAAATACTGGGCATGGCCCATAGTAAAAACAGGACAAGAGCAATGAATTTACCAGGGATTAAAGGTAAAAATGAAAAACATTATTAGCTTTGTTTTGCCAAAGGTAAATTCTGCTTCTAAAATCTTGGTATGCAATGTATCTTGAATGGAGTTTTAAAAATCTGCAGGGCAAATTCCATTGTCTCTACCTCTGCTCAAATTTCCTGGCCCTGTAACTTTTCAGTGGGAGAATTCAGAATGCTTTATTGTTGTGAACTGGGAGAAAAATAAAATTCAGATCTCTTGATATATGAAAAAGTCTTAGATATCTGCAAAGCCAAAAACAACACTAATCAGCATTGAAGATGGAATATGACTTAAATGCTGCAGCCCAGGAAACAGAACAAGCAACAAAACCTCTCCAGTCATTATTACTGCAGATTGCATCCAAAAGCGGCATCATCACTAATGTGAACTTTACAGCAGCCGGCACATTTATGGGATCAGCCAAAGACTTATGTAAGAATACAGAGGCAAGTTGGTTATCCTGAATGTTTCTAGTCATCTTCATATTGGTGAAGAGAAGTACTACTGAGAGACATTAAGAGACGATAAAATTTAGACTGCTGAATTGCATCACCAATGTAAACAGTTTTATACAGAATGCTTAAGCAATTAGTCAATCATATTACTAAATAACGATTTTGAGAACAGACTGAATTTGAAGCCATATGAAGCTGATGTGAGACCCACTAAATCCATACAATGGGTTTATATATTGCAAGAGCACCTATAAGTCTTGCTGCACATGACATAAAAAGATAAACTCAGGCAGTTTTTGATAAAAACAGCAGTATAACGGTTCAATACCAAAACAAACCAAACCAATATGTAACAACCTATCAACCTGTTGAAGGGACTAGGGTAGTGCAATATAAGATCTATTAAAAAAAAAAAAACACTGAGAAACTCCCTGTAACTGTGAAAACTGAAATAAACCCAGCAATGCTCACTTGAATAAGGGCTGACAAACTTCTTACATTTTCTACAAAGTGAAAGATATGCTTACCATTATCTTTGCTGCTGTTTTCTTCAATTGTCATTTGTTCTGCTAGCTCAGACAGTGATTCATCAATGGTCTGGCTTCCTCGCAAGGTTAAGGAAAGTCTTCTCTTAAATTTTTTCATTCTATCGATATTGAGTCTGGCTTAAGGAAGCCTGAAAACAAAAATAAACAACAAAAAGTGAGAAAAAAATTAGTTAATCCAAAAATGAAGTTTAATTGACTGACATAAAAATGCAGGAAGGCTTACAGAAAACTTGGACAATATGCAAGTTATACTTAAAACAATACCCTTAAAGCAAGATTACTGGACTGAAGAAGAATGTTTCAAGAGGCTGACGCCCATACATGTTTTCAATTTTTATTTCTACTTGGAAAAAAAAGATCCTTTGAGTTTGTTCAGGTTTTTTTTTTTAGAAACACAACTAACTTAATCATCAATTTTACAATCCAATAATAAAGGAAACAGTCATCTGAAAACTTGCTGAGTATGAGCTCTGTGGCCTCCACAGTCTCTTTCACTAATCCCATTAAGCAGAAGGAGACAGTAACCTTTTCTCTTTTTCAGCCCAATTTCTTATGATGAAAACTCACCAAACTCCTCTATATTTCACTCTTTTCACAAAAGAAAGAAGGGGACAATGCTGAACATCCTAAACACAAAAGCAGTTCCCAAACACCATCCCACCCAGGGAAATAGGACAGCCAAGGTCTGGTAACAATGGCTAAAATGAAGAGTCAGGCAGTAGGATGGAACCGGGAACAAAGCAGAAGGCACTTTCTCTGCGGAAAGTTGTAAGCAAGCAAACCATAATAACAAAGCTCCAGGTCAATAAACATGCTGCCACAAGTCTGAGCTGGTAAGTGAACTCTGTGTGCCACACGTGTATCCTTGCATAACAAGAGGCACATTCTGTCTTTCCTTATTCCATATGGACACTTCACCCTTGATGTTATTTCTCAATAACTTGTTCATCTGCTCATAGCCTCCAAGAATCACATATGCAGTGTTCAACACAAGCACAGAATACTGAAGTCTGAAATGCTCATATTTTAACCCCCATCAGCTTCTTTGCCTTCCAAAATTTATAATTCACATACAGAATTAAATTTTCCTCAATGTTCTCCTTTCAACTGAGAAATGCAAGAAGTAGTACGCCAAAGACCCACATTTAATAACAAACTGTGAATACTATTACTTTTATATTGACAGCATCCCTTTAAGTATACACATTCCAACAGTTGAACTTACTCTTTTTTAAGCTGCTTCAAAATAAAAAAGGAGAACAAATTGGTAGAACAAATCTGAAAGTGGTTGCTGATGGTAGGCGAATGCACGCATAGGCTAAACTTTCGCAAGACTAGACTGTTTAGGACAGCAAGTAGCACATTAGGTAGGGATGGATAAAAGAAGACCTTTGGGATATGAGCACAAAAGTCAGACGAGCAATAAAATGACTGGCAAAACAACACCTGCATCCAAAGGGAAAGAGGTGGATTACAAAACAGGGTAACTAACATGTTAGACAATCACAGTTACTGTAAAGTAGAATTAGTCAGGCTCTGGGTACAGATACACAGGAAATAAAATATACTACTGTAGATACATTTAAGACAGCAGTTTCTAAACTGCTCCTTTAATGCACTGCCTTATGTGCAATAAAGCCACACCTTGGTATGAATAATTTTACTCTCTCTCACTCAAAAGCAGGATATTCTTATTGTTAAGAAACTGTATTCAGACAGCATTCCAAAGGGAACATTTACTTTTCCTGCTCAGGACCAGGCTATAAAGATCTTACTTGAAACTTTTATTTCTGCATTCAAACTTCTTAAAAAAACCCTGTCCATGTTTCTATAAAAAGGCCAATTAAAAATAATTTGAAAGGACACATGATTTATGTGTAGTTTTACTCAATTCTCCCATGATCTTTTCTGAAACCTGCATCTTCCTACATGTATTATTCTCAAAAAAAGGATACATACAAATTTTAGCTATGAATGCCCTAATGCCACCTGACAGCACAACAATTTCTTTGCAATTTTCCACTTGGGCAGTAACTGAAAAAAACAGGCGCATTTAAAGGGAAACAGGCTGTTCCTGGCTTTTGATCCTGCAAGTAATTAAGCCTACACAATTTTTTAATCAAAAAGGTCTACTGTTGAAGAACATTACATATAAACTAACAGATATATGGATTGGAAAATCCAGGAAATATTCTAAATCTCAAGTTAATAAAAAACCCCCAAGTATTTTGTTAGCTATAATTTAAAAATTTCTCCCATTATGGGAGGGTTTAATGGAGTAATGAAATACCACTTTTGCTAACATTCGATATTAATTCATGGTTTGATTTTCAAATACAGTAATTTCACAACCATAAGGCGCACCGGACTATAAGGCGCACCCGCCGGGAGTTGGCAAAATTCGCAACTTTGTAGATCAGATAAGGCGCACCAGACTATAGGGTGCACTTTTTTTTTGCAGCGAGGCTCCGCCCCCAGCTCCCTCCGCGCGGTTGCTGGTCGAGGCCCCGCCTCAACCCGGCAGCCATTGGCCCCCGGGCCCGCCTGTACCCGGCAGGGGCGGTGCCGCGGGGCCCCAGGCCCGCCTGCATCCGGCGGGGCCGGGGCATGGCCGCCACCCCTCCATGCTGCCTCTCCGGGGCCGGGCTATGGCCGCCGCCCCTCCGCGCTGCCTCTCCGGGGCCGGGCTATGGCCGCCGCCCCTCCGCGCTGCCTCTCCGGGGCCGGGCTATGGCCGCCGCCCCTCCGTGCTGCCTGCACGGGGCCGGTGGGTGCCTGTGGAGGGGCGGCTCCGCCTCCACGGGGCCAGGGGGTGCCTGTGGAGGGGCGGGTCCGCCTGCACGGGGCCAGGGGGTGCCTCTGGACGCGCGGCTTCGCCTGCACGGGGCCCGGGCGTGCCTCTGGAGGGGCCGTCCTGCTTGCACGGGGCTGGAGGTTGCCTCTGGAGGGACGGCTCCGCCTGCACGGGGCCGGGGTGTGCCTGTGTAGGGGCGGCTCCGCCTCCACGGGGCCCGGGCGTGCCTGTGGAGGGGCGGCTCCGCCTCCACGGGGCCAGGGGGTGCCTGTGGAGGGGCGGCTCCGCCTCCACGGGGCTGGAGGGTGCCTGTGGAGGGGCGGCTCTGCCTCCACGAGGCCCGGGCGTGCCTCTGTAGGGGCCGTGCCGCCTCCACGGGGCCAGGGGGTGCCTGTGGAGGGGCGGCTCCACCTCCACGGGGCCGGGGGCTGCTTGTGGAGGGGCCGTCCCGCTTGCACGGGGCCAGGGGGTGCCTCTAGAGGGGCCGTCCCGCTTGCACGGGGCTGGGGGGTGCCTCTGGAGGGACGGCTCCGCCTCCACGGGGCCGGTGGGTGCCTGTGGAGGGGCGGCTCCGCCTCCACGGGGCTGGAGGGTGCCTGTGGAGGGGCGGCTCCGCCTCCACGGGGCCGAGGGGTGCCTGTGGAGGGGCGGCTCCGCCTCCACGGGGCCGGGGGGTGCCTCTAGAGGGGCCGTCCCGCTTGCACGGGGCTGGGGGGTGCCTCTGGACGGGCGGCTTCGCCTGCACGGGGCCAGGGGGTGCCTGTGGAGGGGCGGCTCTGCCTCCACGAGGCCGGTGGGTGCTTCTAGAGGGGCCATCCCGCCTGCACGGGGCCGGGGTGTGCCTCTGGAGGGACGGCTCCGCCTGCACGGGGCTGGGGCGTGCCTGTGTAGGGGCGGCTCCGCCTCCACAGGGCCGGGGCGTGCCTCTGGAGGGGCGGCTCCGCCTCCACAGGGCCGGGGCGTGCCCGCCCCTGCTCCGCCCCACCTCCACCTGGCAGCCATGGCCCTGCCGGCTCCCCCCGTGGCTCGCAGCTCGCACTTCCGGGTAGGCAATTTTTTTGAACTTTGTAGATCAGATAAGGCACACCGGACTATAAGGCGCACTTCCGGGTTCCAGGGAAAATTTTAGTCAAAAGGGTGCGCCTTATAGTCGTGAAATTACTGTAATTTAACAGTAAAAAGGAACAAGGAGTAGGAATCCACATGTGACAGAATGTTTTCTACTGAGATGCATGTCAGCTTTTTAAAGGAAGCGATGCTCACTGATAAGAAGCCTAATTTTTCTCCCTCAAGGCAACAGTATTCTTGGTAGCTCAGAATTGTAAAGGAGGGGGGAAAAAAGGAAGAATTGACTAGTATCTAGCACTAAGAATGTCCTCTTTTTGAATTCTTTATTCTCATGGCCAAATTTGCAGAACCTGCTCAATCTTGGAAGTTTAAGACAAGACATCAGTGAACAGAGCTTTGAAAATATTATCTGTACAAGCCAAAACTAACACTAGTTCTCTAAAATGACAGCACTTTCACAGAAAAGTCCAGATTGTCTAATACCCTTTTTCAACAGTTAACAGCAGATGCATACTTCTTATCTCCCTTTAACAATAAATCTACTTTAAATCCAAAATGGAGTTACTTGATTAGTAAGATACATGTAAAAGCAATGCTTCCCCAAATTCTTAATGACTGTGAGAAGAATACAGTTATTTCTATACTTAGTTTTAGAACAGAACCTACAGGATTGAATATTCTGTAAATTTCTCTACTCTGAGTAAGTCATACCCAAATAAAGTACTTCAGATGTCACAGTAGATGGATGCATACACTTGAATGCAACTAATGCAAATTCTAGTCTTCTGCAGACAGAATGAGGACAAGCAATCTGATATGACACTATGATACAACCTAAAAAGCTGGCAGAGACATATTTGTTCAATCCTTATAGTGATATGAAGTAAAGGAAGCAATACTGTATTAAAGGAACTGCTGCTTCTTACAATCTGCAGTCTAACCCTGAAAAACTGGTCTTTTTGTCCTTACAAGTAGTGTAAGTTAATCCTTAAAAACAATACTAAAATTTACCTTTTCTGTTTTCCAGCATTCACTGTCATTAACTCAGTTCACTTCACTAGTCTTAAACCCCTGTCTTGAATGTCTTTTAAAAGTCATCTTTATAATAAAGTTCTGAAAACAAACTCAATTTTTTAAAATTATCCAGGTAAGATTAGATTTAAACAGGTGTGTTTTGATTCTTCTTCTCTGAATCACACTAATCCTTCCCATGATGCCTGAAGGACAGCACTTCTCATTTAGCACATACGTATGTTCACAACACCCAGGCTGTACTGCAGACAGACATGAAAGCACTTTGATTCCAAAGCAGTAACTCAGCCAGATTCTGCACTCATGTATTCACCAAAATTCAGAGGTCTTACACTGTCAATGGCTAACATTCTCAAAAGCCCTTCCACTTCCTTCAATTTCCCAGACTCTTGGTTTCTTGGAAGTCAAAAAAGTAAGGAATGCATACACAATTACTATGTGTGCTTAATCCTTGTAAATTTAAACAAATTCAGTTAAAATTTTCAAAACCAATAAAGCGATTTAACAGCTTAAATTTTAGTCAGTTTATTTCATGAGGGCCACAAATACCAAAAGCTCACTAAGATTTTGCTGATTCAAAGCCCTTTGAAGCCAAAGGGAACCTGTCCTTCAACTTCAATTAGCTTTGGATCAGTCTAAGTGCTGACTCCTCTGTTTTCGTAAGTTATATTGCATCAAGGTCCATCTACATAGAGATTAAGTATTTTAAAATTACTTTTCCACTTAGATAAACACTGAAGTTGCAACCAGACTGTTTTTACAGGCTGCTTTACAAGGCAGTAGGTATTTTCCAAACATCTAAAGGCAGTTCTTGTTCTGGAAAACTCACATGTAAGACAGCAGATGAAGTGTGAGGAAAGGAGAGGACCAGAAACCCTACCTAACAGCATGAGCAACAGCATGGATGCAGCATGGCCCTTAAAGATGGGTTAGCAAACTAAAGCCCAGGCACAAGACATCAAAGAAAACAGGTAACAGCACTCTATATGAAGTCCTTGTGTCAGAAAGAGAGGCCTGAAAAACTCCAGAGTGCTGCAAATCGTATCAATTATGAACAGAAATAAGAAACACCTGTCAAGGATATTGTCCCCTTATTCTAAAAGGAAAACCAGCTTTCCACTATGTCAAACTGTTCTCAATCTACCCAAATTTAAAAAACAAATGCAACCATTCATATCAGTATGTTGCACATCAAATACAGTGCAAACTATTAATTACACTAATGAGAAATATATATATGTACAATTTATCCAAGATATCGAACAACCAGTTTTAGCACTCATAAAATTCACAAATAGTACAGATGTACCTCCTAACAGTCACAATTCTACTTTACAAGAATGGATTACAATAATGGAATTTTAGTAATTGTACCTGTTCTTTGCATTTGTCTCAACTCACATTTGTTCACATCAGTGAAAAAAATTTTCTACTGCATTTTTTCACACTTGGTCTTTGGAAGCAACTAGACTCTCTTGTCAGGAGCACAGCTACTGAAAAATTATTAGCTTTATGCTGCATTGGGTCAAAGAACTGACACTGTACAGATACAAGTGACACCTGACAAACAAGGCCTTTGTTATTCATGAAAGAAAAGTGTGAAGTCAAATACCTCAGCTTAGTCTGATCTCCCCAGTGGAAAAAGGCAATAGGACCATCAGAGCTTTTTCCTTTATAAACAATATTCAATATGGAACTCAGCTTTCCCAGTGAAGCCCTTTTTAATGTACTTACAGAATCACAGCCAAACAACTCAAAATTGGAGGTACAAAGGTATTTAAAAAGGTTAACTTCTTATCTGAGGATAGTTTTACTAGTTAATATAGACAAATAGGCTCCTCCCTAAGTGAATCAGAGCATCTATATTCAGCTCCTGATCTAGATCATGAACTGGAAGAACCACTTAAAGAGAGAAAATATATGGAAATTACCCTGTCCTAATTTAATTTTCTCTATGAATACTTTTCCTTATCTTCACCCCCCCAATCCCTTTGCCTTTAAAGAATAATGAAGGACGTATATTAGCGCAAGGAGGTTGTGTTTGGTTTTTAAAAATTAATCTTTTAAGTAAAAAATATATATTGAACATTATTATAGGCATATTTAACTATGTTACAGAATTTAAAACACTGAAAAACACCAAAAGATCAAATTTTGCCATCTCTAGACTCAAAAAGCTTTACTTAGGTAACCAAGCAAGTTTACATTCTTTAAAATGTAGATATGTATTTGCTCCCTCCTAGATTCAAGCAATATCAAACAGCAAAATCAACAGAGATGTACTATTTGATAGATCTCCCTGGATTAGATATGTCATATTGATTAATAACTCCATGTTAATTATCAAAGGCCCTGTTCTTTCAACTGCCAAGTGAAAAAACACAGTATGAGTCTGGTTAAATTGGCTGACATTTAAGCCAAGAAAACAAATGAGCTGACTGGCAAAGCTTCTACATTTGCTGTCAGACCCATAAACTGAAAGCCTCTTTTCTATTGAAGGGGAAGGCAAAAACTAAAAGGTTACACGGATGTAGCATAAATACTACCAGACAGTCACAGAACTTCAGACCTCAAAAGATGTAATGAGCACTGGAAACCAAAAGCAATGTCTTTAACTTTTTGAGCTTTGATTAATAATCATAAAGCCCTAATAGAGCATTCAGGAAAAAGTATTTTAAAAAAAGAATTGTGCACACAAAACCTGCTTCTCCCTAATAGTTAGATTACTTTAGTAATAGATTTACAATGTTGCACTATCACTTCTGAGACGATCTTCCTCAGTCTTGCAAACAAGCAAAACTCTTTGGAAGAGCACTGAGGAGAAAATTCTTTCTATGTTCAAGAAGACAATGTTGGTTCTAAGACTGAAAAGTAGTTGCAATCTTTTGTGAGTCTGAGCATTTTGTCAATAAAAGGCACAGTTTTCAAGGCTGCTTTGTTTGTTTCCCATGACAGTTCAGGCACCAAATCAAACAATCTCAAAGCAGAGAACCTTCTCCCAAAATCCAGTAGCTCTCAGCCCGGAACCACCTGTCCTCTAAGCACCTGAACTCCCTCACCAAAGCCTTTAACGTTTGCTTCTTATTGTGCTAACAAAAAAGTTTTATTTACAGCCCCAGACCTATGGCAATGAAAAGTTTTCAACTTATTTCGATGTTCTTAAATCAAGCACTAAGAGACAAAGACATCACAGCAATATAAATTGAGATAAAAACTAAAGACACACCTGTTTGAATGAACAAAGAACAAGGCTACAAGTTTCTAAACAAGATTAAAAAAACCAGTTTGGCCTTTTTCTCTTAGAACAGAAATTAAATGCACCGGGGGAAGTGTTGGGGAAACCTTATGATGGCCTGCCTGGAAATTAACTACCAAGTGAGAACTCATCCCAGGAAGAAAAAAAACAGGTAATTCTTAAGACTGCATATAAAATGAAGATTGTTATAAAAAATTATTTTTCTAGCTTGAAATCTTTCCTCCAAATGTCAGACTTTTGGTTTATTACTTGTTGAACGTCTATACGCATTCTGTAGAATGTGAACACAAAAAAAAGCCCCATCAAGCAACCCAGAATATCCTGACAGTAAAACCAATCAGGCAAATGTAAAATCAAACCCTTCCATAATTAGTGTATGATAATTACATAATATCAAAGTGCCATGAACAGTTTAAAAACTTTGGACGCATTTCTCCTACATTTCTAAGTACATTCAGAAGACAAAAAAACCAATCAACGAAACAAAAAAAAAAACAAACCAAAAAATTCCAAACAAAAAATCCCCAAAGTCAAAAACAACAACAACAACAAACCCAAAAAAACTAACAAAAAAACCCAACCAACCAACAAAAACCCCCGAAAAAAACCCCAACCCCCCCCCCAAAAAAAAACCCAAACAAAAAAAAAAACCAAAACAACAAGAACAAAAAAACAAGCCAGGAAAAACAAACTCTTTCACAGTAACTGATGTTTCTTTCTGAATTTTTTTTTTCTTAAGGAAGAATGATATAGCAACACAGGAAGAGTTTTCGCTTAGTGAATTAAGAGAGCAATAAGCATCACGGCACAGAATACATTCTACAGTACTGATGACATATATGTAAATTTTTCTAGCAAATAACAGGCCACATAAAAGATCTGATACACTGAAGGCATTACAGAGACACAAAATCAGACACTAAAAAAAAAAAAGTATGATAAAACTGACACTTTTGAGACATTTGATACATATAATTTATCAGTCTCTTCAGTATTCTGTTTTTTCTAGAGATTTCTGATGATAATACTGTCAATGGTACAACTACTATTCCTGAAAGAGAGATAGAATACCTTGGCCACAACTAAGAAAGCAACTACTGACAGAAAAAACAGCCTGAAAGAGTTGCTTATAGTCAGGCTGAGGAAGTTTAAATAGCTCCGCTGAGATATTTCAAAGGTAATTCCAAAGGACCAGTAAATAAACTCATTCTTGCAACAAATAATCTATGAACTATGATTGAAAAATTTGTTTAAATTCATGAACATCTTCTACCCAAATTTATAAACTTCTTTGATTCGGTGTTTTTTAAAAACTTATAAATTATTGTCCTTTCTTCCCTTCTCCAAGCCTGTCATCAGTACAACTTCAGAGATTCCTCAGTGACACAAAATCTCTGAACTGTAAGTCAACTCCCGTATTTTCCTTTTGTATTAATTTTTACATAGCAGTCAAGATTGCCCCAGCATGGTACAAATTTGTTCTGTTATAGCATTCAGACAAATGTTGCTATGCCTTTCTGAAGTGTTCATGCTGCCATTTAATGGTCAACCGAATATGCACACATGGATTATTTCAGTATTCATTGCCAAGGATACTAAACACGTAAGACACTACTCCTAATGCAAATGGTTACTTAGCTGACAACCTGAGAAAGAAAGAAGAGTTTTAACATATGTTTTGCCAAGCAGCTTTGCAAATAGCTGTGTTGGTAGCAAGGTGGTGGCAGTATGCCCTACAAGGCAGAGAGGAAAGCATGAGGCTGCTTAAGCCAATTTAGTACATCCACAGAAGGAGAGTACCGATCATTAGTGCACATCAAATCCAAGGTAAGACTGTCCTTACAGGGAGCACTATAATAGAACACTTGTGTACCAGAAAAATAGCCTGAAAAACTGCAGTTTTGCCAAGAGCCTATTTAGCTTAGCTAAACAAAACCTGGGATCTGAAATAAAAGCAATCTGTAAACAAAATGAAGGACAACAGCAAATGCTGCTAAGGGAAGACAACAGGGGAAAATAACAAATGGATAGGAAATAAACTAAAGCACAAGCATCTTCTTCTACTGCAACAGGTTCCAGCCACTACGATTGCCACCACAGTAACTCCAAGCAGACTCTTCTGTCATACTCCTGCACCAACATCCTGCTTCCAAATTAAGTCTCAACGGGTGACAGCCTCACAACAGGTATTTTTCAGGGTTCAACAAGCCAGGGAAAAGAAAAAAAAGGTACAATTTCATTTAAACATACAAAGTAAGACAACTGCCATACCTCAAGTTGTCAGAACTGTCACTGCTGGCTCAAGAACAAGAACCCTACATGGACACTAACAGATAAAAAGACTAAAGATCTTTCTGTATCACTCGATGCTCCTTTTCTTTGCCTGGGCAGGTCATTCTTCCCTGCACGTCTTTTACACACAATCTCACATATTGCTCTTCTTCCAAGTAACTGAGACTGTCCAGACAAAGGTTCCCAGATTCTGAAACTAAGCAGAACAATGAAATTACCACTACGTAATCTGGGTGACTCCAGTTAATCATTTTGAGAGGCCACTCCCATTCCAGACTGAGCAAACAGTCTAGCACATCAAAGGATGCTTACTCAAACTTCACATTACCTCTTTTCAGTATAAACAATTCTCTACCTGAAGGTATCCAAAGCAAGTTTTCTGGACCTTGAACAGAGACCAGAGAAAGATTATGAAACAACAACAAAAGTTACATAGAACTGAGTCAGTGACAACACTTCATCTTGACTCAGTAGAGGAGATAAACAGCAACCATTAAAAAAGAAAACTTTATCTGCAAGTAAATGTCAGACCAGCAAGACAGCATTAGTACATAGGAAACCTTGGAAACTAGTAAGTATTAATGTCAGTCAATAATATTAAACTGGACATGAATAATTAGGAAACACAACCTGAAGTACATGTCGTCTTCAAATTTATTTGTAAAAGAATTATAAAAAGGTAAAATAACTGTGACTAATGCCAGGCAAGCAACACTGATACCATCAACAAAAGCAGAATTCCTGTAAGCTCCTTCTGCAAGCTACATTTTAAAGGCAGAGTAAGGACAGATGGGTATTTTACTACAAAAGTTCTGTAAAGAAACAGTGAAAGAATCAAACAGGATGTACAGAATACTGTCTCCAAACATATATTTGTGCTGGGTAGATCCATTTGACCTCTTGTTTTTCAGGCAGAAGAAAGAAGTGAAATTTTATATTTACCTTCAAAATAACTTCTTCCAAACTATAAACACTACCATTCTTCTGTTGTTTGAGCCTAATGCTCACACAGTCTCATCCTGGCAAGGACAAACAGTGAGACAAACCCCTTCACAGCAAACTACTTTTCATTCTGGGTGTTAATTGTGTTGCAGAGGCTGATATTGCTATTACTGTCAATGATCTGGATAAAGCTTCCAAACTCTAAGATTTGTCTCGCCAACAGAAATGTTTTATGAAAAGGTAAATTTAAATTTTTTTGCCTCTACATAGACTCAAATTCCCTACAGAATCTTACTTCAGCATCATATAATATCATGCTTTAATAAAGAGCAATACTGAAAGTAAGTTTTTCACTTGGAGTACTGTAGCAGTTTTGCTGTAAAATTCCAGGAGAAAAAAAAGAACCCTGCTATTATAATGTCACCAGATGACACAACTCTCAAACTAATCCAGTTAAACAACAACCACAGAATGGCTTGAGTTGGAAGAGACCCCCAAAGCTCAGCCCAGTCTAACATCCCTGCAATAAAGAGAGACATCTTCAATGAAACCAAGCTGCTCAGAGCCCTGACCAACCTGACCATGCATTTCCAGTGATGGGCAAACTGCTCTAGTGTTTAACCACTCTCAGCATAAAAGATTTCTTCCTTTTATCTAGTCTGAATCTGCTCCCTTCTAGTTTAAAACCATACCCACTGTCCTATCACAACAGGCTCAAGGACAATTTGGACCACCATCCCTCTACAATGAGAGAGATGGCCAATTCCTTCCTCCCTCTCCTACTATATTCCTTCAGCAACTTTGTTTCCATAATGCTTTTTTCTTTCTGGAATCTATGTGCTGGGATGAAGAGACACAAAGACAATCCATACTAAAGCAACACTAACATTCAAAACTAATAAGCCAAGATTAACCGCAACAGATGTTAACTTAGTAATTATTTTTTCTACTTGGTTCTTTGTTCCTCAGCATCCTCTGGAACATCCTTGTTGGTATTTCCCCCCTGTATTCAACTATTAAATACAAAACATTTACCCACAACACACAAAGTCCAACTGATGTAATCTGTCATCTCAGAGTGGTATGATTGGATCATGTTTTGACTGATGTAACAGAAGGTCTGTTTCTTTCAAAGTTTAGAACATACTACTCTTTCACCACACTACTGTTTCTATGTCAAGTACTTGAGCTGATCTTGAATTACACAGTTCAACAGCCTTGAAAAACAGTATCTTTTTTCCAAAATATTCTTTAAAATAATATTACATGCATTCTAAGGGAAGCTTGTATTTGTGTTACCACCCAGGTACGCTGCCTTTCAACATACCAAAGCACGCTGAAGAGTAACCAGAAATCTTCCCACTGCAGTTTATTTCCTTTTGGTAACTAGGATCCTTAAGCTTGAAATTAAACAGTCCAAGAAGCTTCTAGTTTTTCACTTGTAGTACTTGTAATTCAGATTTACAGCTTTACTTTCTTTAAAATGAGTCCACCTTACTATTTAATAAAAGGGAACCCAAGAAAAGGCCTTCAAAAGGACCAGCCATCTGTCTCATTAGTAAAGCATAAAATAATCAGGTACTATCATACTGAAATTTAAGTTCTGCACCTTGAATACAGTTTCAGCACACCTGGTAACCACATCTATCTTTAAAGTAAATAAAACAAGCTGAGTGTTTTTATTATTACAAAACTAACTACACCTACTATTAAATAAGGTTTCTTAACTAAAAACCCCCAAACCTTTAAGTTTCTAGTTTTGCAATATTTCACTCCTACATTCTGATGAAAACTTAAGAATAGAAATCTGCCAGACTGTTGTCATGAAGTTAGTCTTAATTTTTAATCTCCTTGGATTCTATCTTTTTAACACACTTTTATAACAAGACTTGAGAATGAAACTTCTCATCAGCTGAACGGTAAACCAGAACGGCAGAGGCTTCTATTAGCAGGGGCACTACTACTGTTTACTGAAGTAAACTAAAGGTTTGCTTCACAGAGGAAGCTATACATGCACAATTATGAAATGTTATGCTTGTGTTTGGTAACAGTAAGCAAACCTTGCTACTTACAAAAAACTAGTGATTTTAAGGAAGGCTGGCTCATAGCAACTATGCAATAGGGAAATAAAACCTAAATTTGCTGTCTACTGAACTATGCATACTTCTGTCTGTTGAACTGTTGACATGCACTCTCCTTTCTGCCATTTGTGATTTTAATCATATGAAATAAATTGTTGGATTACAGTCCAACCAATATGCCACCTGAAGTTATACTGTATATTCATACAGCAAAATGAACTCATCTTTTTCACCCCAATATGGTTCATGTTACATAGGTACTATCTCCAACACTAATCCTCTAGCCCTTACCTCGCATCGGAATGACTCAGTGGAACAAGTCACACCTTTTGACCAAATTTACTGGAATTGAGCACAAATCTGAGGTTATATTTTGAAATCTTGTTACTTTAAAAATATTAAATTTAGAAATTTCACTTACAAAATACTAGTCAGTTATCAATTGTCTGGATTAACCTCATGGACTCTTTTTAAAAATCATTATTATTACTATTGTCATTTCAAACAATTGGGACAATCTCACTGCTCTAAGCTTATTTGGATATTTATATCTTTCATTTCACATCACTGCTGAAGCTTACACTTCTGCAAGGTCCATCTCTGAACCCAATACATCCCTAGCACAGGTTATAAGGAGCACTTCTTTAGCAGGGTATTTAAATAGGCTTTACACATAATCTGAAATGAAATGGAAGATGGTTCCAAAGAATCAAGACCAGATTTGCTAAATTAAACAGGGCATACTAAAAAAAAAATAAATAAATTTTTAAAAATTACAATTTTCAGAGAAATAGCAAGTAAAAATATATATTATCTTGGTATGTTACTGAAACCAACCAAACAAAAGAAACTGAGCAAAATCTCAAGCAAAAATCTTTGAAGGCGGCAAGCAACCAAGTAAACATAAAAGAACTGTACAGATTATAATGATCTAAACACAATCCTAATCTCATTGTGATGTTCACTTTAATAGCTCAACCTGTACTTTCCTGTCCACATTATAATTTATATGAAAACTACTTCAATTGTCTCTTCAGCTTATCAGTCTTCAAATTCATTACAGAATATAAGCTACTGAAGAGAAATTACCTCCTATCATTACGCAGTCTTAGGGGAAAGAAAAAGAATCACCTATTTTCATTGTTTGTATCATACCAATATTTAAACACTTGCTAAAAAAGACTGAAACAGTCAAATACAAAATGCATACAAAGCATACAAAATTGTTCTTGATAGGAAAGTTACTCTGGAACCTACAATTCAAAAAACTGCAAAAAAGCAAGTTCTAAAGGTAAACATGTATTGATGAAGCATGATAAAGCAACTAGAGCACTGCAGAATGAAGTTTGAGCAAGGAATTTCAATGGGCAATGAACGATGGACAAATGCAAACTGAAATGATGAGGAGAAACTGAGGTAGAGAGAAGACTCACAAGGTATTGAAAAGCTGTGAGAGAAAGGACTAGAGTAAGCTGTATGCAACAAGTTCTCTCACCAATAAAGACAGAAAACAACAGAGATTTGATCTACATTTCAAGACAGTAAACTGGGTATTAGGCTGCCTAATTACTACATCAAAAACCCACACATTCACATGATGCATAGCACCAGAGTTTTCCAGCTGTTCTGTATGAATTTGTTCAAAACACTATGAGTGTAACTGTTTCAAACCTACGCTGAACAGAGGATCAACTGTGCTACCACAGTCACCACAAAGCTGAAAAGCAGCATTGTTGCATGTTCTGATCTAGTCAACAGAAGTGTTATTATTTGCTTACACTTGATCTGGATCAAGTTTGCACCGATGGGTGATCCTGCAGAGAGAGAGTAGTGAACAAATCTGCTACTGCTGGAGGTGCAGCTGTGAGCTGAGGTACAGGCGCCTGCAAAGAGAGCTGTACTGACAGCTTTCCAGAGTAAAACAGCAACCACAAAACCCTATGGTTCCCTAAGCAGCCTTATTTTTCACACATTAAAGAAACAAGGATTTGCAAGAACGCCATTTAAGGGTTAACATTCTTTTTTGTATTTTGTTTTCAAGATTTTTTTCTGCCATTGAGTAAAATTTTTTCTTTTTTATTTCTATTGTTGACTTAATTACTCTCCCACTGAAGACATTAGAACTCTCATCAACTTCCCTAAGAACCATCAGACCAACCTAACACACCTCAGACTATAAAAGCCTTCCTTTAAATTTCATTTGCAAATGGAACTTTTCAAAAGTTTCCATCAGCACATGAAATTTTATAGTAAAATATGAAATTTCTGTTTCCAAATCTTTACTTTCTCATTTCTCAAGTGTTTTCAAGAAAAAAAATGTTCAAGAACCATGTCTAAGTTTAAAAACCAAGACCATCATGAAACTAAGCCTCTGTCTTGCATAGGAACAAGAATTGTTCAGTCAAGATACCATTCTCCTCCTTATTCAGCGTCATGATTTTTGATTTTTATTTAACTTTATAAAATTAGTCAGATCTCTATGAAGTGTCTAGCCTCAAGGTGTTGTTCCTTCAGAAATCAACCATAAGGACGCAAAAGTCTAAAGCACAAAGTTTGGGCTAGTTCACAGTTGTGATGTCTTATAAAAACAACACAAGAAAGAATAAAAAATCATAATATATCTTCAACCTATTGAAAAATATGTTAATGATTTGCCTCATCTAATTAGTGAACCCATAAGTGCCTATGTCAGATTTTAATCTTTAAAAGGAAATGGCACACAAGACCTTCAGTACTTCAAAGATGTCTGGTTTCCTTTATTGTGCACAGGAAGCCTTAAGTCAATGCAGTGTTACTATCTTCTAAAAATCATTTGAACATTTAGTCAAATGAATGATGACTACTGACACCACAGAAATTGATCTTTTTCCTCAGAGACAAATATACTATGCAAGCTCCAGATTGGTACATTCTTCATTTTTTCCATTCTCAAAAATTCCCAAAAGTGTGATGAAACAAGAAGTCAAGCCATGAGATACTGAAGAGTAAAGTCTAAGAAGATTTATCAGAAGTCTTCAAAACACAAAAAAGAATTTTGTTTTATTCAGAAATAAGTTAATACTCAAAACAGTTTTTAAACAGAATTGTAACTCATCTCCTGCAGGTAAACCAACAATAATTTCTTTCCTTTTCAGAAACAGCAAAAGACAGAGTTGTGATTTGTGAGGATGCCAGCACAAAACCAAAAGCCAAATCTTACACAGAGTAAGAAACACAGGAGTACACAAACCTCTTACTTATGCTGTCTAGGTAAAATTTTCAATGTGTACTGCAAATAAATTTACTGGTTTTGGTAAATCAGATACATTTTAAAGCAAAGATATAGCACTTAACAGCTTTCAAGTTTTAATACCATGTATTCTTTTGCTCTTAAACTGCTTGCTCTAAAAAAATTAATTATTCTAGGCTGTTTTTAAAACTAGACTTCCTTGCCTGTAAAATTGAAGTACTCCTTTAAACTATGAAGTAGATCACTAGTCAGCCATTACTCTGACATCTGTGTCCAGTCCCTTGTCTTAGATGGCCAACTTAAATTTCATGCAGTAGAAACCATTCAAAGTTAAAATACTGAAGTGTGTTATTATTTCTAATTGTCTTGTATGTGGCAAAACAGTTTCTTAAATTTGAAATAACAAAAAAAGAAAAGTTGAGAGAAATATATGACTCAGCCAATTTGATAGGAACATTTGATATTTTACATAATGCATATTTATATCTGGTTTTGAAGCAACTACAAGTAAAATTTCTGACACAATAAACTACTAACCTGCAAGGAATTTTTGACTCCATAAATATGATACACATATGAATACACTAACAGTTGTACAATAGCACACTGGTTAAGCATACACATTAATCCTGGAATTGATTTCTTGCAAGCAAGATTGAATCTTCTTGAAAAGTAATGAAATTAATACACACAGTGAAGGGCTGTATGGGCCATCACTGATGATTTTTTGTTTATTTTCTCAATGCTTCATATTTTATAAAACTATTTTAACTTCAGCAAAGGAAAACCAAGACTACCTGGAAATAAATGCATTATTACTGAAGATACAGTTACTTGAAACACTTGCAGTATTTGATCATGATATAAAAGAGCAGGTATGGCTAAACAATAGGTGGAAAAATACACAGCAGTATAGACAGATTAACTAACTACTTGATCCCTGGAAGTGGACAGTCTCACCATTTTGCCACAAATTAATACATTTAACAAAAAAAAAAATTAATATGAAAAAAAATTGTAACTTCACTGTACTTGCATGCCCACTGTTGAAAAGTATGGAATCAAAAAATGGTAATTCTGGAAAGAAAACAATGTAAAAAATGTATCTATAAACTAATCTTCAAAGAAGGATTTGCTCTGGATAAATGTATGTATTTATCTTCAGTTCCCTGTAGGGATCATTAAGTCATCCAGTAGACAAATTTGGATTCAATGCTAGGATGAAAGTTCTCAAGGAACTGCAACATGAAACATGTTCAGAATAGTTATGGATCAAAATCAAACAAAGATCATATAAAGAGGTCAAAAAGTCAACACTACAAAAACACACCCATTCTTCCTGACAATTTTCATGATTGCTTACCTAGCTATAGATTCAGTTACTAGCCTGACATCAAAGCATAAAATATGAATATTCTTTCAGAATCCATCTTTTCCATCTTTTCCCCCATTATCTAATCTATTATCATTTTATCTTTTTTAATAGCATCCACAAATATTAAAGCCATATTTAGAATTACAGAACAGGCCATTCTATGATTCTATGAATCTTAAAATGGTTTGGGTTGGATAAAAATTATCTAGTTCCAACTTGTCTTCCAAAGGAAGGGATACCTTTCAATAGACCAGGTTGCTCAAAGCCCTGTCTGGCCTGATCTCCGCCTTTCCTTGGGGAGAGGTGCTCCATCCCTTTAATCACCCTGGTTTTCCTTCTCTGGACTCTTTCCATCAGGTCCATGTCTTTCCTGTGCTGGGACAACAGAGCTGGATGCAGCCCTGCAGAGAAGTCTCACTAAAGCACAGCAGGACTTCCTTGTCCTGCTGGCCATGCTGCTTTGGACGCAGTCTAGGACACAGCTGAAGTTCACATCTTGTTATTATAAAAATGAAAGAAAGTAAATGCATTTTACAGGTGCTCCTAGTCTGATTTGATTCCATTATGATGGACATGGTTCAGAAAAGCATTTTCATAATCTTGAGTAGGCCTTAGAGGTAGCAAAGTTTTTTGGTGTGCTCATGTTTTTCTCTCCTTTTTTTCTTATTTTAATAAAAGCATCAAAAAAGGAAACTGTGAAAGCTCTTGAAAATTGTGCACAAGTTGAAACTGGCTGTGAAGTAAAAACTACAAAAAAACATCAGTGAATAATCCTCCAACCTTTCAAGCAAAATGAGAAAGAACATTCACAATGGATTGAGTCAGCATTCCATGATATCTACTGAAAAATTCTCATGTTTAAGACAGTCTTGTTTTTTAACTGCATGTGTTTACAAGACCATGAGTGCCTTTACAAAATCCACACCACTAAGCCAGCATCATTTAAAAATACCTTCCTTATGTAAGAGTACTTTAATATGCATTTCTGTTGTTTAGCTTACTCTTCCTTCTATGTCAATGCTTATTTCTGATTGCACTAGATAGGCGAGGGATTAAGTCCTCCTGAACTGCTGAAGGTAACCTTTCTGGATATAAAGAAATAAATGTAGATGTCAAATAAGCAAAGCTACAATGCAGATTTGAAATAAAAAGAACAAAACACTAATCAGTGAGAGGTTCTTAATGAAAGCATCAAATTAATTACTCTCTCTCTAATGCTTAAATCTTGACAAATATTATTAGCATTATTTTTCCCCCTTTTAGCTTTGATTTTTAAAATTCCCACTTTCATGCTAGCCTAGTTTGTTTAAACATCAGCTAGAAATTTCTATCAGAAATAAAAGTAACCAAAATAGCACAATTACAAATGAAAAATTGCCAAAAAATGGGAAGAATTTCACAGATCTATTTTTAACGTTGAGAGATGCTGAGTGAATTACGTAGGAAATCTTACCCTTTTCTGGATACGTAGGAAACACGTAAGAAGTCATATCATTTTTCTCAAGTTCCCAAGCTTGAGTCAAGTAAGTTATTGTAAAGAAGAGCTAAAGAAACTAACAGGGATCATAGCAAAGATATACACAATCAAAATTTTTTGCAAACTAAAGATCACCTAACAAATTGTAACTTAGTAAATGTGAAATATTGAATCAATTTATCAACTATCAAAATATTCAGCCCAAATACTGATTCCCAAGAATCAATAATTATGATATAGACTGCAAAATCAACAGAAGTGTGTTAATATTTCATCCTAACCTTACAAATATGAGGAGTTTTCTGAATCTAAATAAATACAAAAAAAACCCCAAAAAACCAAACAAAAGAAAAAAAAACCCAAAACAAACCAACCAAAAAACCCCCCAACTCTTCTTTCCCTCTCTATTTTTGGTATTATCTGTCTTTTCTATATAAACTTACATCTAAACTTTCCCATTAGACTGCCAAGATAAAAGTCAACAAAAGCTAAAAGTCATTATGCTTGTGGACACACTTGTCTAGAGAAAAACAAAATAACCAAGCTAACAAATAAATAAAGAAGAAAAAGGCAAAAGTGGCTTCCTGAAAACCAATTACCTGTCTTTTCAGACTGGGAGGGGGACAGAGGGGAGGGGAAGAAAAGGCTTGGTTTACAGGCAAGAAGTTGTAAGCAATTTTCTCAATTTTCTCATTCAATAGAATAAAGTGTCAGCAATGCCACTCTAATTTTTCTAACATAACTCTTACCAATGATTCAAACAGTGATCGTGACCACTTAAACTCATACACTTCCCCAATAAGGATGTTTTAAGCTGTCTACCCCTGCAAAAAAAATCCTACTAGCATAACAACAGTGGAGAGAAAGGTGTATCAAAAGAATTGTCAAATATTACTCCCCATGTAACATTTTGATACTGCATATTTCAGGACTGACAGTGGAATACTTTCATCTCAGATTTGAAAGTCTGTAATATGATAGCAGGTGATGACAATCCAAGAAAATACAGTTTTCAAACCAACTCTTGCTTTGCACAGCCACAGCAAACATCTCAACTTCAGCATGACATGGACTATTTTTATTGTGTATATTTAGACTGTATTTTAAATCATATAACAAATCATTGGGATCAGGGGGAAATAAACATTCACTGACCACTGGCTGTCACAGATCAAGAAACAGATTAATTGTTGGGAAAAAACCCACATTGACTCCAGTCTCCAAATGTTGAAGTTAAACGGAACATTGAAAAGTGAAAGGTTTTTAACCTGCAGGGAATAAAAAACTTCAAGTCATGCAGGGAGAGGACTGGTAAGACTTCACAGAAAGTTTTGTAACATTTTTTGCAACCACCTCCAATGAAAGGCTTCTGCTAGCAGCAATGTGCATACCAATTACTCTATAGCCAGCTCAGGTATCACTGCTGCAGTGACTGCAGTACACAAAAAATAATGAAAAAGACCTACAATCCACCACAAACTATTTCCCCTCATGCTTTTGTTTAAATTGTTGCCACCTATACTGCCCTCACAATTATGCTGAGGCACAAATAGAATTATAAGCTTTCACAGTTTAGGATTTTACTGTGTTTTTGAGTGCCTTAGCCTCTTGTAATGAAGCAACCAAGATATCAGGTGCTTCAGAACTGCAGGTAGTTTTCCATTCCGCCTTAATCAAATGTGTAACATCAATACATGCAAGTACCTTCTGCCTGGCAACATAGGTGTTGCCTGGCCCCCTGAAGATATCACCAGTAATTTTCTCACCTAAAGAAAGAACTGCTGTCTTACATCACCAGTGATTAATCTGGCCTATTTCTTCTCACAATTATTTTTATTTTAGCCTCTATCACTTTCTAATTTTCTCTTTTTTCCCTGGGTGTAGGAGGAAATCCTACCCTCTGCTGACAAAAGAGATAGTAGGATGTAGCCATTACTCATGAACTAACAAGACAAGCTCCTCTCTATAAAGCAAGAATTTGAGAGAACCTCACTAAGGAGAAATACACACACTTTGCTTTAGTAGCAGTAGGAATGAAAATACATTTTGTACTCCTAATGAGCTGCAACTACATTGTCAATGATGCCTCCCTCTACCATCACATATCTCACATGCTGGAAATCTGGATAAGAAAGCACAAATGCAGTATATGTATTCTAGTGCATGTTTCCTAGACTCATCCCAATTAGTTCCTTCCCTTCTGTTTCCTATCACTTGAATAAAAACATTGGGAAAGATCCAAATAATGACATTTTGACAGCATAAAAGCAAAGACAGTCAAACATTACCAAAGCAAATCTGAAACAAACCAAGCATAGAGGGACCTCATTTCCCAACACCTAATTCCCCATTATATGCTTCCATGAATTTTAATCAGGTCCTTATAACAAAGATGGTATGATTCCCACATACAATATAAATTCTGTAGGTACAGATCAATTACCTTCCCAAAAACTAATCTGTACCTGTAACAAGCTGGAAGAACTTCATTAAGTATGAGAGACTAGGAAAAAAAGTACTGAATCTGCAAACCTAACTACATGCAGCTTGCAGATGTCAGATGCATGTAGAGGACAGCACTCACTCAGAGTGATACGATATGGCAGCTGATAAAGCTATGCCTGAAGAGCAACTTCCCCCTTCAACAAGGAACAATTAACAAAGTCACTTAGTTAACTTCCAAGGTAAAGTAACTGAACACATAACTGTTAACCTGCCAGAAAAAGCTTTAAACTTTGGATTAAAAAAAAATTAGCTACTTGTCTCAAATTAGACATCAGAGGCAAAAAAAAAAAGGCAGAGTTCACACGCTGAATGTCAGTGCCACACACTGACAGGAGTCAGGAATAAGACAGACTGATCTATATGAGCTGCCCTTTCCCACATCCATAGTTCATGCTTCTTTATCACTTTAAAAAGACTTTGAAATAAAAACCTCTACAATTCTATCAAAGAATCTCCCCCCTACAGGGTTAACACAATTACCATTGATTTGTTTTTGAAATATGTATTTATCATTACATTTGCATTTTAAATATTAAAATCTGATTTACAAAGTAAAGTTGGGACCAACTCTTTTTTAAGCCTATTCTTGCTACACATACTGTCTGCATGCTGTGGAAATAAATTGCAACAGACAACAAACCAGGTATCCTGCTTCTTTCCACACTAGATTAGCTGTTGCTTATTGTTGAAATACGAATTATAAACAAGTACAAAAGTCAAGCAGAAAATACTTTAAGTTGATTAGAAATTCCAATATAAAGAAAATTAACTTTATAAAGACTCATGAGTATCCCAGCAAGATGATGTGAACTATCAAAATGCAGCAGTAAACTTTCATTTGGTAGAAGGCTTTTGAGATAAAAACCCCCAACCCAAAGATTAAGAAACTAAGCTACACACGTGGCATCCCATTGCAGTTACAATATGTAGAGAGTAAGAAAACTTTTCAAGTCAAACCTGAGGATTCATAAACACTTGAAATATCTTGTATCAACCCTTTGAAATTAACATTACTATATTTTCTTCAGTTATACAGAACAAATCGAACATTAAAAAAAGGGGTGGCAAAGAACTGAAACACACAGTTTGTCATACATACTAGCAAGACACCTGAAGCTAAACTTTCCATTCTCAAGTGTAACAAACAAAACCAGTTGTAATACAATGCTCAACCAAAAATTCTCATTGAATGTATTTCCCTAAGACAGCACAATAAGCCCAAAAAACAGCTTGTTTTGATATGACTTAAAGGATTGACATAGTTTGTTTCACAATTTATTATGATAATTGAGAAATGGTTCAAAACAGTTTAATTATGTATTACACTAGCTGACATGCATTAAAACAAGTTGAGGTTATGCATGAGGTGTAAGGGTAGAATAAACGTTTCTTATTAATAAGGCTTGTAATGAACAGGTTTTCACTTCATTTATGACCAGATTCAAAGTATCTTCCATGAGAATTACCTAATTTAATCACCAAGTCAACTAAAAAACCTAAGGATCTCCCTTTGTTTTGTAGTACACTAGATGCACTTTGCAGAGCATCTTGGAGGACAAATTGAAAACATGCCATTTTTTGGAATGCACCGGTCTGATGAACAGTAACTTACAAATTAGTGCTTAGGTCAAGGAGCATACACAGGAAAGAGCTTTGCAGCAAAAAATTCATGTAACAAGATGACTAAACATGATGTCATTAAATTATGCTTCCACTCTGAGAGAAAACCACTCTGTGTGTTATTCCCCCCATCATGGGAGTCCTTTGAAATGATCGAGTTTGTGAGAATACAGACAAGAACTCAACAATTCACCAGGTATCACCAGCTGAAAGAAAAGGATTAAAGAAACAACTTAAGATGCTTTTCTGAGTTTTAAAGTAGGAAGCTAGTTTTATCATTAAAGAATGCACCCACTAGAGGCACCAGAAGAGAAGCCATGGTGGCCACATCACTCTCCATGGCACAATCAGGCTATGAAGAGCCCAGACTCTGTCGTGCCCTGACCCATTATTCTCATACCCTCCAGGACAGGAACGTCATTCCCAGACACCTGTACTCCTAGAGAGGCACGACCTCTTGTGAAAGACTCAAAATTTGGTTTTAATTCAGATTATTTATGTTGATCTGATTGTATAAATGAAAATACCTAGAAGACATTGCTATTTTCTTAAACGATTCTAAATTAAGGTGCATCATTCTGTTAAACAGTACATCACACGCTACAGATTAGGTTAATTTTAACACTGTTCACCGTTTCATACAAAAAAAGTTAACTTCTCCTTTTAAAATAAACAATTAACTTTGAATAACAACCAAAAGCTGTTTAAAAACAACTTTCTTTTTAACTGAAGTAGATGATTAATACTGCTGTTTTGAGACTAGATATCTAAATTTGAGACATCAATTTCTTTCAGAAAAGAACAGCATTTTAAATTTATTTAGGTCTTGTATTAAACTTCTACTTTAGCATGACAAAGACTTTAATATTCTTTATTCACACAGCAGGTAATTTCAAAAAGTGGTCCATGCAGCTGAGAACGTAAACAGAGAGATATTGCTGATGACAGCATTTAGGTCTTAAGAGAATTCATTTACTCTCAAGTACTGCTAGACAATTCTGGGTAATGAGCAGTGAAAATACTGAATGAAGTATTTATGATTTACACAGTATAAATCATATTCTGATATGCCAGACATGCATTTATAACATGCCCAACACGCATTAACTAATCATGAAGTGAGCAACAAAAGTAACTGCAGAAACTGCTGACAAAACATGCTCTTGCATGTGTGAAGAATATGTGGTTGCCTTTCTTTACTCATATCTCATTTTCTATATACAAATTTCACCCAGGCATAAAACTGCAACTTTAAACCTCCTCTTCTCAATATACACAGAAGTTTCACTAAGGAAATACCCGAAACTGTCCTTGCACCTTTCACGTAAGAACACTTTCAAACTCATCATAAATAAGATAGTCCAAAATCTAAAAATAGGTCAGATTTATTTGAGTTACTTTCAGACTCCTTAAGCAAAACATTCAAAGGCCTAATAATGTTAAATACTTTCTGTTTTCTACAAGGTTAGAATGTCTTTCTATCTATCTGCCTCTTTTCTGTTGATTTAATTAACATTTAATATATGTCATATTTCCTTCTTTTCCTCGTTTGAAGTTTCAGTTAGATAGTACACCATGTAAAAAAACAAAATTCAAGATAAAACTCCCTTCAGAGTAATAGATAGACTGTCCCTAAGCAGCCCTTCAAAATGACACAGAATTAAGTAATTCTACAGGGCAATCTAGTACTGTTTTTACACACAGCTTTCCCTGACCAGAAGCTACAAGTTTCCATCTTTATTACAGCAGTTCAAATTCATACAGCTAATCTCATGGAATTATTTAAGTAAATAAATTTCTGCACAACACATATAGCAAAACCAGAAAAGAGTAAGGAAAACCTTGGCAAACACACTCCAGTAATATCTGATTCTGGATGAGTGCACAGAACACCATGCCCTACCTGAAAAGCTTTCTTTTGGTCCCAGTACTCCTTCCCCCATTTCTGACACCTTCTGTTCCCTCTGCTACTCAACAAAACAACTCCTAACCCTAAAGTTTGGTTCAAAAATACAACAGAGCTACTCATCCAAAGAAGGCAAAGGGACATTATTAAAAATAAAGATATATCTCCATGCTATAAAACAGTGCAGATTTTCTGCATTTCATATTGTTTAATTAAAAAGTTTCCTAGAATTTCTGATAAAGAGCTATGATAAGCCAATCCAACTGGAATATTAATACCTAGCAGAAAAAGCAAGGCTTGTGCAACTGTGGAAGTAGCTTTGACAGGAATTAAAGGGATGAAAAGACCATCATAAATGTCCCCACTTCTGCAGAAAACAGAACATGCTATTTTTCCAAAGCCTCTTATGATCACAGAGAGGCAAGCATTTATAAACCAGAATATAGCACAAATAACACAGTAAAGTAACACAAAAAACTTCGGAAGAATATTAACCCATGTAGTTTTCTACATCCCTTTCAAACCGTTGAATACAAGATTAAAAAATCTATTATGTCATGAGGATCCACTAACAGTTAAATATATTACCTTTGGGGAGTGGCGCTTCTCATAAAAGTGACTCTACAGAAAAGGAATTTTCTCTGTCAACAATTTTGCTTCCTGTGCTTTATCACATTTCAGGCTTTTTTCCTCCTTCAGTGACAAAGACCTTTGTGGGGTGTTTTTCAATAGCCTGCTATTGGAAGCCTTGCATATGAAATGTAGTTAAGAGAAAACATTCCCTATATAAGACAAGTTAACGGGGCTGTTTTCCAAGTCTGTGTTTCATATCTGGCTGGAAACAGTGAGGTTACATTCTATGTTAGTTCTGTATGAGATATGACTGACAGAGGCCCTGTGCAATTAACTACACTGCAACACTGAAGTAGACATTGATGTAGATTAAATAATCCAGGTTAGATTCATTTACATTGGTATAAACAGACTGAAAGCAAGATAACATCTAGCCATAGAAACAGGAAAAGCTAGGCCATTCAGTTAGTATGAAGATGGCTTAGCAGTATTTATAGATACACTGTCTTGCTTCTCCTGCAGTTTTCTTAGAAATATTTACTCAGAATATTTACTAGAATCTATGCCACTAGGTTTTCAGACACTGTCTGGGTATTATTTCTATTAACTGGTCTCTGCAGACAACTCTACTAAGGCTGATTTTCAAAGCATCCTCAGCATCTATACCCTTAAGATCAGTATCTCAAAGAAGCCTCAAATTGAACAGCCAAAAATTGACATCCCTACATACTTTTTCAGCTAGTGATGCATTACTTCTCATGAGAACTGACCAATACTACTGCAGAAAATCTGTTGCAGTTATATTTCAAAATATCTTTAACAAGTTATCCATACTAGCATAGAACTTGACAAATAATGTCAACCAATCCAAGGAAATCATCCTCGACATTTAAGTAGAAAAAGTTCACATCCTATCTTTCAAGTAAGAACACAAAATAAGCAACAAACTCTGAATTAAGATACCATTCCAGTTACCAAAAGCAGATATGGAAATCAAATCATGTAAAGATGTAAGTTCACCATTAAATGAATGCAGTATAGTATCACTAAAAAATCAAGAATGAACATCAACTGCAGGTCTAAGACATGCTCTAATCTTCACTCATCTTACTTTATCACAAAGCACATATATTGAAAAAACAAGGTTCTCCTGCTACCCAAAAAACCTAAAAAAACCCAGATCATTTTTATTTGTTCTTGCAGTCCTAGTTTCTGAAATTGACAGAAGACATAAAACAGTTCATTCAGGAACCTATTTCAATATTAAAATATACTATCACTACTACTCACATTATTAGAATTTTAAAATGCTAAACACTTGCAAGTAGGAGTGATGAATAAAGAAAAATCTGCATGTTTTATTGCTTACATATTGAAAGACCTAAATGCATAAATGGGGGAGGTGGAAGGGGGTGGGAATTGACACCCATCATCTTTAGGCACCTAAGGCACTTAAGAGAAAGTTACACACCAGTGCTGGAGACACTTTACAGTTTCCCACCACCCGTGGGAAATGCTTGGTTCCATCCCCCAGCCAGTCTCTCCCTTCCCTCTTCATTATCAACTTTGTAATGCAGACAGGTGAGGAAACCTCTTTGGTTTACCGATGCAACAGAAATGATTTGGAAATAAGCACTTAATTCAACTCAAACTGTAATGCTGCAACACAAAAACAATGGTTCTGATGGACTCCCTCCAAGGTAAATGTGGAAAGAGAGGCAGCTCTGTAATAAGATCTTTGGATTACCCTCTGAACCTATTTCTCTCTACTGGTTACAGAGATGGGCATTTAAAAAAAAGGCACAATGCAAATCAGTCAATCTGGCATAATTCATATTTTAGATGTAAATAATTTATTTACTGAAAAAAAATCATGTTTTATCTACCCACTTCTAGAAACAGATGACTAAGAAGAATATAAGTATTTTGTTAAGATGCAGCTAGAGGTGAAAGTGATCACTAGCTATCCATTCATGCCCAAATTAACTTGTAACCTCTTCCACTATCAGAAATATTCACAAATACCAGAAAGCAAAAACTCCTATTACATAAAACCACCAGGAACTATCATAAAAAAGTCCCTTTTAAATAAAGCAGGTCCAGAACACTTAATTAACAGCACCAAACACTTTATATTTTATACACAAACCATACTCGAAAACATTAAAAAATACTACTAAGTATCAGTAACTAAGCTGACTATCAAAGTATATCAAATCCATATCTTCAGAATTTATAATCTGCTTTGTACTGCTTCTAAAACGCTAAAATTGCACAATTTAAGAAGAAAGGCACATAGCTAGTGAAGAAACTAATTACTATACACCATTATATTGTTTCTCCTGTGCAGCCCACAAGGAAAAAAAAGAAAAGATTATGCTTAATAACCAAAGGCAACCTTCTGACTAAATATATTTTAAAGCTATTTTTTGGCTTATGGATCAAACATTTTTGGCTTTGAGAATTATACTGAGATGTATCAGAAACAAGCCTCCAAAAGACATTTAGGTTAACTGTATTTCGTGATAAACAACCCAGAATTATGAGCAGCAGGTTTAAAAATACTGTGACTTGTGCAAATGGGAACACTGTTAAGCTGTTTATCTTGTTTAATCCTGAAGGTAAATAGCATAAGCTTCAAAATATTTTGCTTCTTTGCCATAACCTACTGAATCACAATTAAAAAGGCAATGAAAAATTATGGAAAATCTTAAATTTTTGTAATTGCCTCTGAAATTGCTTTACCTGAGTATTATACAGGTCATTATTCTCAAGACCAGTGTGTCTGAAAATTTCACTGTAAATTTCAGTGATTTAAACCCAAACTGTGGCTTCAGTGATGCCAATGATCTCGTCTCTTCTGAAACAAAACAAGAACCATGCACAACTCTCCTACTAGGCCCATTTCAAAATATGAATACTACAGTTAACTTAGTTTTTGATTGTTTCATCTTCCAAAAATTTTCAAACTCCTACTATAGTTCATTTTGAGCTTATTTAGTTCAATTTTAAAATATTATTTGCAAGAAAAAAAGCAATTTTTAGTTTCCTTAGATGTATTTTGTCCAACGCCAACGATTTCCACACCGAAAATCCTATTTCATTTCATAACTCTCACCTCAAACATGTACCCATACTAAAGAATATATTTTATAAGATGTATCAGTAATTATTTTCACACTGTGCCTTCTTACCCAGTACCAAAGTAAGCTTCTGAGCTGCTGTTTTACACATCATTTTTAAAAGACTTTAATGCAGCATATATGATTGATATATTTAGCAGCTGAGCACCTCCTTTCCTCTCTGTACACAGGAAGTTTCCCCTCCCATCTGCTCAGGATATTTAAAAAAATAAATAATTACAAACGGCTGTTTTTCCATTGATACTGCAGAAAGTGGCTGCTATTTACCTATAAACACGAAAGTGAAGCTGAACCCAAACAGACGATGTAACCTGCACCGGCTCCCTGACAAGACACAAGACACCTACTGGTACAAAGGCAGGATTATGGGCATGAGAGCAGCAGCCAGCAAAGGGAAAACTC